>NC_066620.1:145348885-146004705 GCF_025201925.1 Gopherus flavomarginatus | reverse complement strand
AAATAAACAGATTAATACAACACATGCACCTTTACATATACCCCTAAGTATATAACTAACAGGCTTCTACATTTTAAGAACACTTTTTAACTACTGAATTCTGGGAAACTCTCACGGGAGAGTGCATCAGCTACTTTGTTAGAAGCTCCTGTGATGTGCTGAATTTCAAAATCAAAATCTTGGAGAGCTAAACTCCAACGAAGAAGTTTTTTGTTGTTCCCCTTGGCAGTATGAAGCCACTTTAGTGCAGCATGGTCAGTTTGTAGTTGGAACCGCCGTCCCCAAACATATGGGCGTAGCTTTTCCAGGGCGTACACAATGGCATAGCATTCCTTTTCACTGACTGACCAGTGACTTTCCCTCTCAGACAGTTTCTTGCTGAGAAACACGACAGGATGGAAGTTGTGATCTGTTGCTTCCTGCATGAGCACCGCTCCTATACCACGCTCAGATGCATCCGTGGTTACTAGGAATGGCTTGTCAAAGTCCGGGGCCCTGAGCACAGGGTCAGACATGAGCGTTGCCTTAAGTTGGGTAAAGGCCTTTTGACACTCATCAGTCCACTTAACTGCATTTGGCTGGGTCTTTTTGGTCAGGTCGGTCAGTGGGGCAGCGATTTGGCTGTAGTGTGGTACAAATCGCCTGTAGTATCCGGCCAAGCCTAAGAAGGATTGGACCTGTTTCTTTGACCTTGGGACAGGCCACTTTTGGATAGCATTCACTTTGGCCTGTAAGGAGTTTATGGTTCCTCGACCCACCTGGTGCCCCAGGTAAGTCACTCTGTTTTGGCCTATTTGACACTTTTTAACCTTAACAGTTAGTCCGGCCTGCCTGATGCGCTCAAAGACCTTTTCCAGGTGTAGTAGGTGTTCGGGCCAGGAGTCGGAAAAAATGGCCACATCATCGAGGTAGGCAACTGCAAATTCTCCCAGTCCAGCTAGTAGACCATCTACCAGCCTCTGGAAGGTGGCGGGTGCATTTCGAAGGCCGAAAGGAAGGACATTGAATTCATACACCCCCGCATGGGTGACGAATGCTGACCTCTCCTTGGCAGGTTCATCTAGCGGTACTTGCCAGTACCCCTTGGTTAAGTCTATTGTAGAGATGAACTGGGCACGTCCCAACTTCTCCAATAGCTCATCGGTGCGTGGCATTGGATAGTTGTCCGGACGAGTTACCGCATTTAGCTTACGGTAGTCCACGCAAAAGCATATTTCCCCATCTGGTTTGGGTACCAGAACCACTGGAGATGCCCATGCACTGGTAGATGAGCGGATTATACCCATCTGTAGCATGTTCTGGATCTCTCGTTCTATAGCAGCTTGGGCATGAGGAGACACCCGGTAGGGTGGGGTTCTGATTGGGTGAGCATTACCTGTATCAATGGAGTGGTATGCCCGTTCAGTCCGTCCTAGGGTGGCTGAGAACAATGGGGCGAAGCTAGTGCACAGCTCCTTGATTTGTCGCCGCTGCAGACGTTCCAGGGTGGTTGAGAGGTTCACCTCTTCCACGCCACTGTCTTTTTTCCCGTCGTAGTAGACACCGTCAGGCCACTCACCATCATCTCCTTGGACTGTAAACTGACAAACCTGTAAGTCTCTGGAATAGAAAGGCTTGAGAGAATTAACATGGTAAACTCTAGGTTTTAGTGAGGAATTGGGAAATGCTATGAGGTAATTTACAGTTCCCAGGCGCTCTTGGACCGTGAATGGCCCTTCCCATGATGCTTCCATCTTATGGGCCTGTTGCGCCTTCAAGACCATAACCCGGTCTCCTACCTTGAAGGAACGTTCTCTGGCATGTCTGTCATACCAGGCCTTTTGCTCTTCCTGAGCATCCTTTAGATTCTCTCTAGCAAGGGCTAAAGAGTGTCGGAGGGTGCTTTGCAGATTGCTTACAAAGTCCAGAATGTTAGTTCCTGGAGAAGGCGTAAACCCCTCCCATTGCTGCTTCACCAACTGTAATGGCCCCTTAACCTCGTGACCATACACAAGTTCAAATGGTGAAAACCCTAAACTGGGATGTGGTACAGCCCTGTAGGCAAACAGCAACTGCTGCAACACTAGGTCCCAATTATTGGAGAATTCGTTGATGAATTTTCGTATCATGGCCCCCAAAGTTCCATTGAACCGTTCCACCAGGCCATTGGTTTGATGGTGGTACGGGGTGGCAACCAAGTGATTCACCCCATGAGTTTCCCACAGTTTTTCCATGGTCCCTGCCAGGAAATTAGACCCTGAATCTGTAAGGATGTCAGAGGGCCAACCTACCCTGGCAAAGATGTCTGTTAGGGCCAGGCACACAGTGTTAGCCCTGGTGTTGCCTAGAGCTACTGCTTCTGGCCATCGGGTAGCAAAGTCCACTAAAGTCAGTACGTACTGCTTTCCTCTGGGTGTCTTTTTTGGGAAAGGACCCAGAATATCCACAGCTACTCGCTGAAATGGGACCTCAATTATGGGGAGTGGCTGGAGAGGGGCCTTGACCTGGTCTTGAGGCTTTCCCACTCTTTGGCATACCTCACAAGACCGGACATACTTGGCAACATCCTTGCCCATCCCCTCCCAGTGGAAGGACTTCCCCAACCGGTCCTTGGTTCTGTTCACCCCAGCATGGCCACTGGGATGATCATGGGCTAAGCTTAAGAGCTTCCCCCGGTACTTAGTTGGAACCACCAACTGTTTTTGCGGCTGCCATTCTTCCCGGTGTCCACCAGAAAGAATTTCCTTGTATAAAAGTCCTTGGTCTATAACAAACCAGGATCGATTAGAAGAGCTGAGAGGCGGTGGGGTACTCCGCGCCGCCGCCCAAGCTTTCTGAAGGCTGTCATCCGCTTCCTGCTCAGCCTGGAACTGTTCCCTTGAGGCTGGGGTCACCAGTTCTTCCTCAGACTGTGGACTTGGGCTTGGTCCCTCTGGAAGCGATGTAGGTGATGGGGTTGTTTCCGTTGCTGGTGAACCGCTCTCCGCTGGTGCACCTGAGGGTATTTCAGGCTCTGGCTGAGCCTTTTGGGTATGGCTGTCTTTTGCTTCTGCCAGTTCTGGCTCGCTGGCGCCCTCTGGCGTTGAGTTTGAAGATGTGGTTGCACTTGCTGGTGCTGGTTGCTGTTCCAGTTCCGGGCCTGGGACTGGAGATGCTGTGGCTGTTTCAGTGGTAGGCAGGGAATCCGGGTCCACTACCTCTGTCTGGGCCTCTGTGGACGGCTCAGGAACAGGAATGGGTCTGGAAGCTTGCCTGGTTTGGCTACGTGTAACCATTCCCACTCTCTTGGCCCGCCTCACCTGGTTGGCCAAGTCTTCCCCCAGTAGCATGGGGATAGGATAATTGTCATAGACTGCAAAAGTCCACATTCCTGACCAGCCTTTGTACTGGACAGGCAGTTGAGCTGTAGGCAAGTCTACAGCTTGTGACATGAAGGGGTAAATTGTAACTTTGGCCTTTGGGTTGATGAATTTGGGGTCAACGAAGGATTGGTGGATAGCTGACACTTGTGCCCCCGTGTCTCTCCACGCAGTAACCTTCTTTCCGCCCACTCTAAAATTTTCCCTTTGCTCCAAGGGTATTTGAGAGGCATCCGGGCCTGGGGATCTTTGGTGTGATGGTGGTGTAATGAATTGCACTCGCTTGGTGTTCTTGGGACAGTTGGCCTTGATATGTCCCAGTTCATTACACTTAAAGCATCTTCCATCTGATGGGTCACTGGTCCGAGGTGAGTTACTAGAGACTGGTGAGGTGGAAGAGTAGGGCGTCTGTGGCTTTACTTGGGTTGTATGTGGGGTCTTTGGCTGTCCTCGGTTGTAGGGTTTATGGTCGGTGTGCCTCTTGGGGTATTCGTTCCTCTTGACAGTAGCTTTCTTGCTTTCTGCCACTTCCATCCATTTGGCTCCAATCTCCCCCGCCTCAGCGAGATCTTTGGGTTTTCCATCTTGTATGTACCATGTGATGTCTTCAGGAACACCATCCAAGAACTGCTCCATTTGTATGAGGAGGTGCAGTTCTTCCAAGGTTTGAACGTTGTTTCCTGTTATCCAGGCCTCATAGTTTTTTGCAATGTAGTAGGCGTGTTTGGGAAATGACACCTCTGGTTTCCACTTTTGGGTTCTGAAGCGCCGACGGGCATGATCTGGGGTTATCCCCATTCTGTATCTGGCCTTGGTTTGAAAAAGTTTATAGTCATTCATTTGCTGCTTAGGCATTTCAGCTGCCACCTCTGCTAAAGGTCCACTGAGCTGTGACCTTAATTCTACCATGTACTGGTCTTCGGGGATGCTGTACCCAAGACAGGCTCTTTCAAAATTTTCCAAGAAGGCCTCGGTGTCATCCCCTGCCTTGTAGGTGGGAAATTTCCTGTGCTGTGGAGCAATAATTGGCGCCGGGTTGTTAGGGTTGGCTGGCACATGCAGCCCAGCTTTTGCCAAGTCCAGTTCATGCTTTCTCTGTTTTTCCTTCTCTTCATTTTCTTTTTGTTGTTTTTCCATTTCTCGGCGGTGGGCCAACTCTTCTTCTGCTTGTTTCCTTCGGTGGGCCACCTCTTCTTCTTCTAGTTTTCTTTTGTGTGCTGCCTCTTTGGCTGCCTGCTCTCTTTGGAAGGCTGCCAGTTTGATGCTTTCTTCCTTTTCTTTCAGCTCCAGTTGTCGCCTGTGTTCAGCTTCTTTGAATTACCCTTCGGCCTCAATTTTTGCCTTAGAAGTCATGATTCCTGTTTTCTTGTGTTGGGGTGCCCTCCGGTGTTTATCTTCTGAACTGCAGGTTCTCTGTTGCCTCCTGAAGTCTGCCTAGCAACAGTGCCTTTAGCTAATCTTCAATGTTAAGTAAACCTGAAAAACCACTTTATTTACATGTATATAGTGCTGGTAATGACTCTCAATGGGAGTGCTATTGTGTGACAAAAGACTCTTAATAGCACCTTAATGGTTTCTTGCTTAAGATGCAAGCTACAAACTGCCAGAGAGAGCAGAAAAAAAAAATTCTCTCTGGTTCCCTTTTAAAACCAACTGTTTCTCTCTGCTAAAAAGCCCTTAGCAGAGAAAAGAAAAATATAATATTCCTACTGGCTTCTGGATTCTGTCTATATCCCAACCGCTGCTACTCATATCATAACCTTAGTCCCAGATTTGGACCTTAGCGTCCAAAATATGGGGGTTAGCATGAAAACCTCCAAGCTTAGTTACCAGCTTGGACCTGGTACTTGCTGCCACCACCCAAAAAATTAGAGTGTTTTGGGGCACTCTGGTCCCCTTGAAAAACCTTCCCTGGGGACCCCAAGACCCAAATCCCTTGAGTCTCACAACAAAGGGAAATAATCCTTTTTCCCTTCCCCCCTCCAGGTGCTCCTGGAGAGATACACAGACACAAGCTCTGTGAATCCAAACAGAGTGACTCCCCCTCTCCGTTCCCAGTCCTGGATACAAAAAGCACTTTCCTCTTCACCCAGAGGGAATGCAAAATCAGGCTAACAAATCCAACACACACAGATCTCCCCTGATTTCTTCCTCCCACCAATTCCCTGGTGAGTACAGACTCAATTTCCCTGAAGTAAAGAAAAACTCCAACAGGTCTTAAAAGATAGCTTTATATAAAAAGAAAGAAAACTACATACAAATGGTCTCTCTGTACTAAGGTGACGAAATACAGGGTCAATTGCTTAAAAGAATATTGAATAAACAGCCTTATTCAAAAAGAATACAAATCAAAGCACTCCAGCACTTATATTCATGCAAATACCAAAGAAAAGAAACCATATAACTTACTATCTGATCTCTTTGTCCTTACACTTAGAAACAGAAGATTAGAAAGCAGAACTACTTCTCCAAAGCTCAGAGAAAACAGGCAGATAGAAAACAAAGACTCAGACACAAACTTCCCTCCACCCAAAGTTGAAAAAAATCCAGTTTCCTGATTGGTCCTCTGGTCAGGTGCTTCAGGTGAAAGAGACATTAACCCTTAGCTATCTGTTTATGACACCATGCCACCCCAGGTCTCACCTCCCAGGTCTGGTGGAGGGTCTGGGGATCCCCATAGCTGCGTGGGTCCCTGAAGGGCATCTCTTATATCAGCTTTGGGGCACATTTCAGAAGGGTGGTATGAGAACACCTCAATACCAACACATTCCCTAAAGATAGCAGGAACACACTGACCCCTTCTAAAGATAAGGTCAGAGTAGCGGGGTGGCCACCCGCTCCAGCTCTTAAGGGCTTAAAACAGCCCTGAGAGAGGGCTGTGGTAGAGGAAAACCTGGACTGATTGGCGAAGTAGCCACAGCTGGGCCATGCCCCAATCAGGCCTCAGCTGGCCCTATAAAGAGGCTGTGGGCCAGGAGCACAGGCAGTCTCTCTCTAGGCACAGAGAGAAAAGGGCCTGGCTGCCTGGGGCTTGAGTAAGGTACCAGAGTAGAGCAGTGCTGGGGAATAGGGCAAGGGAGCTGGGGAGCTCCCTTCTGGACCCCCCCCCCAGGCTGCAGGCCTAGCCAAAGGCCTGAAAAGGTACTGGGGTTGCAGAGGTGCAGCCCAGGGGTAGGTGGAAGCAGCAGGTTCAAACCCCCCTTGCCGATAATGAGTGATATGGACTGCAGTCTGCTCCAGAGTGCAGGGGCTAAATGAGGACTGGCAGTGAACCCTGAGGTAAGGTGGGAATAGAGGGTGGGGATTCCCCTGGGAGGGAAGCCCAGAAAGTGGGGGTACTGCCAGGGGGCAACACCCAAGGAAGAGGGTCCAAGAGGGACATGGGGCCAGCGACAATCAGGACATTGGCCTGCAGAGGGTGCTCCAACAGCTGGAATGCTAATTCACCAGGAGACCAGCAGGAGGTACCGCAGAGGTGAGCCGCACATCGCTACAGTCAGGATGACAGTGTGATGGATAGAGATTAACAAGGTGGTGGGTGGCTATCAGCTACATCAGAGTGTGTCAACTAACTATATTAGAGGGGCAATACATAACTTGTTTGTACTGATGTATAAAATGGAATCTCAGACAGAAGGAGTGGCTTTGGCCAGCCTAGCTGGCAATGGAAAGTCCCGCCACTGACTAAGATGGGTCCGTTATCCCAGGCATACATGTGTTAGTGTAACTGTAGACATTGATCCAGAGAGCTAGGACCGTTCTTTGTCAGTAATACCTTAATGCATCTTGTGATCATTGGGTGGTTTACTCTAGGTCTGCTGTGCCATCTGTCTGTGCAGATCTTGTAGAGCACACAGGGAAAACACACACATGCAGCCGAACATCTGATGTCAGAGCCTAGTGAAAAAGATGGAAAAACTAAATAGAGTATTTGGTGATACTGGACTTTTGAAAGGAGATCCAGTACAAACAACCTTAAGGAACAATGCGGTACCATGAGCCTATGTATACCTAGCAGGATTCCTACCCCATTACTTCACAAGGTCGAAACTGATTTAGAGAATGGAGTGAATTGGCATAATGAAGAAAATCCCTGAGTCAATAGCATATTGTGCTCCAGTGGTACTAGTTATAAAGAAAAATGGAAAAAATATGAATATGTGTAGATCTTCAAAGACTTAATGAAGTACTTGTAAGAAAAAAAAATATCCTCCCAACACTAGATGACTTCCCCTCCAAAGTGAAAGGAGCTACAGTATTATGCAAGCTGGATGCATGGAGCAGCTTCTAGCGAACTTCTTTAGCCAAACAAAGTGCTAACCTGACTACATTTATTATACCCTTTAGGAGTTTTTGCTCCTGAAGATTACCAGTGAATCTGAAATTTTCCAGAACTGTTAATGAACACCAACTAAGTTGCAGTTTTCATGGATGATATTTTAATATATGGGTCATCGATTGAAGAACACAACAAGAGACTATTTTGTGGTACATGGACAATTAACAAGTCAAATGAAGTCCTGTTAAAAGTGATTGTATCAGAATTCCAAAAGCAATTAGAGAAGAAATCCTAAACCTCATCCACAAAATGACATCAAGGACTAACTAAATGCCATGAATGGACCAATCAGTCAGTGTGGTGGACTGGCATCAGCAAAGTCATAAAGTATCTGCACATGGGTGGTGAATCCATGGGTGCTCTGGGTCTCAAGCTCTTATGGAAAAATATAGGGGGTGCTTGCAGCCACCCACCACAGTGGTTCCACAGTTCCAGGGCTGGCCACCGTTCAGCTCTTTGGCACGGCCCCAGGGCTGGCCGCTCATCAGTGAGTGGCTGGTGGGAGGCACATGGGGGAAGTGAGAGGGCAGAACAGAGCTGTCATAAACAGATGGTTAAGGGTTAATGCCTCTTTTACCTGTAAAAGGTTAAAAAGTTCACCTAGCCTAGCTAACACCTGAGCAGAGGAACCAATGGGGGAACAAGATGCTTCAAAAGAAAGGAGGAAAGTTTTTCCTTTGTTTGGAGAGTTTCACTTTCAGCTGGAGTGAAAAAGATCAAGGAACCAGCCTCTTATCAGAGTAGTAAGTTTTAGAAAGGGATAAATAGGTTTATGTTTATTTTCTTTGTAACTTGTCTTGGTATCATTAAGGGAATTATCAAAAATTGGGTATTTGGGTATTTTTCTTTGTGTAACTAAATTTGTGCCCAGGGGAACATCCTCTGTGTTTTGAATCTGTTGTCTGTGAGAGTAGCTGGTATGCTAATCTCTCCCAGAGAGTTTTCTTTCACCTTTCTTTTCTTTAATTAAAAGCCTTTTTTTCTTAATACCTGATTGATTTTTTCCTTGTTCTTTTTTTGATCCAAAGGGATTGGATCTGGACTCATCAGGGATGGAGGGGAAGCAGGGGGGATGGTTAATTTCTCCTTGTTTTAAGATCCAAGGGGTTTGGATTTGTGTTCACCAGGGAACTGGTGAAGTCCCTCAAGGCAACCCAGGGAGGGGAAAGTTTTGGGGGGACAGGGAGTGCTCCAGACATTGAAATTCTGGATAGTGGCAGTGTTACCAGATCTAAGCTTGTAATTAAGCTTAGAAGTGTCCATACAGGTCCCCACATCTGTACCCTAAAGTTCAGAGTGGGGAAGGAACCTTGACAAGAGCAAAAAGCAGACGAGTGGGAGAGGCCTAGGCAGAGGGAAGAATGAGGGTAGGAAAAGGCAGAGCATGGGTGGAGCCTCAGGGAAAGAGGCCGAGTGGGAGCATGGCCTCAGGGTGGAGTGGGTGTGGCACACCCCCTGGGAAAAACAAAAGTCAGTGCCTGTGTATCTGCATGTGAACGTTGCATTGTGATAGTCTCCTCAGTTCTGCAAAGAACCTTTAATAACAACACCTCTAATGGACAGACCCTGGAAGAACCTAACTTAACTGGAAGAGACTAGCTGCAGATTTATGCAAATTCAGAAAGGGAAAATGAACTTGTGGTGATAATTTTTTTACTTAGCAGTGACACCATAGGGTTCTTCAGGGACATGTTTTCAGTGCGACCAAGTAGTAAAACCTCTCTGTGAGGTTTGTTTGCAAAACAAGAAGAACTTGTTAATGTAAGACTTGTAGCATTAGCTGAGACATTTGTCTCTTTGGCACTTTCCATTCATCATTATGTTACAATTCTCTTGACTGAGCATGTTTCTAGATCAGTTTCCCATTTTAGTGAAATGGGGACTGAAGATCACATTGAAATAGTGATTAGAAAAAAGAGCAAGAGAGAATGAAAGTATGGAAATTTCCAAAGACACGAGAAATTGATAATCTTTGAAGTAATACAATTATTACCGTCTCCAGCATGCCCTGGCAATGTAGATAGTGCAAAGGTAGCTGTATTAGGCACAAACTTGTACGACAGAAAGACTGAGGAAAAACAGCATCAGCACCACGCTCGCTTCATGTAACTGTTGGAATTCCCTCTGAGACCATTCCCACTCAGCTTATTCAGAACACCTTGTCCAGTTCTCTGGGATCCAAGAAACTCCAGTTCAATTGCATCTCATCACTCAGGTTACCTGCCTAACAGAGTAACACCTCTTTGCCTCTACTGGCCAGACCCCGACATAGAGCTGTTAGGTACAGGGTGACACCACAATTCCAATTCATGTCACATACCACACAGTTTATATACATCTTTCCTAACTACTAATATCTATACTTCTTGAATGTAAAGACCAATCACTTTTCAGATTGGATAGGACAGGCTTATCAGTTCAGGGTATTTCTGCCTACTTTATTTAGTATAAACATACACAATTAGCTTCTGCCTCCCCTATATACTATAAACAAATTTACAATAGTTAGTTGTTTCAGCAGTTACTCTTCGGGTTTTTTCAGACTTCTCTTGTCCTAATTTGGGCCTGCTCATGTCAGCTAAGCCAGCACTAAAGTAGCACATTCCAAACTTTTAGTCATCTCACCACAACCTCTCCTAAACCTCCTCCCACTGTCTATCCATGCCTCTTTTCATATTCATGTGAATTATAGTGTGAGTACAGCATAATGGTTGAAATTCTTAAGAATCAGTTTTACGTGTTGTGAATGAAAGGAAAAATACTTCCCAACCAACACATAGTATGAAGTTATATTGTACTGTTTTGCTATTGTGCTGCATTGTGAATTACTTTTAGTCGATATCTGTTTTGGTTTTGGGTTTTTTTTACATTTGTTCTCTTTTCTCTTTCGCCATCAGGTGCCCCAACAAAAATTAGCTAGTACTTGGAAGAAAACAGATAGAGCCTTTACCAATTTACTTACTTTGTTGTCACCAACCAGACCTCCTCAAAAGAACAGCCCTTCTATACTATTTTATAATCAAACAATATAGATTAATCTTTTGTTTTCCTAAATACAACAGTGACAGTGCTTTAAAAATACTGAGAGAGAGTTCTTAAAGGACTTCATCCTGCTCTTAGCTACACACGTGTAAATCCAATTAAATAAACATTAATGACTCCTGTGTAACTGACAGAATTTGTTCCAAAGTATTCTATGGGTTAAATTTCTGTTAATGTCTTTATCACAGTAAAATAACTTATGAAATAGCTGCAAATTGTACAACAGAAAAATAAAATAGTAAATAGAATAACTTCTGAAAAATAATAGTAATTATAATCATGGCCTTATCAAAGGCTGAGAGTTTTGCTATTGATTTAAACTGAGCCAAGTTTTCACCCATGTTGTTTAAGCAAAAGCCTTCTCTTTCACTTCTCTCCATGTCTTTATAATTCCTCATGCCTCATGTTCATATGGTTTACTACTGGATTAAACATTTGCAGAGGAAGTAAAATATCACTGTATCCCCTTAATTCAACTATGTTACTTAAAGATACCCAGGTTTTCTCCAACTTTGCTTTTACATAGTTGCTTTCATTATTTTATTTTGGGCCTCCATACTATATCCATCACATATCAGTCTTCAAAGTGTAGGACCGTTAATATCGCTGAACTGATTTCAGGACTTCCAGTGAGGGCACACACCAAAGGAGTTATAAGAAGAATACTATGAATTAACTGGGAAACCTTTTTGTACTTTTCTCTCACTCTTTCTAGCATTCTTCTATAAAATTGTTCTGATGATAGGAAGTAGCCGCAAGCCAAAGTCTAAAGAATGCTTTCACCGTATTCTGTAAGATGTTCTCCATTTGCACAAACGTTTGAGTGTTCTCTATGAGCATAACAAATGAGCTGGTGACATAGAAAGGGAACTAGTTCATAACACAATGAGCTAATGTCTTTGTGGATAAATTAATTTTGTTAGCTCACAGTAATGTAATGGCATAGATTTTTAAATATTTTTTCTGTATTCTTAGCAAGCTATGGGATATTCCTGTGTATTGTTCTTCCTGCTGTCTATTAAAAGATTAAGTTCAAGAATGGCTCTGTGTGTGCAAGCCTCACACTGCAATTTATCACAAAGAAAGCATAAAGATACAATAAATTGGCAGCGAAGATGAAGACGAAGATGTATTTTACTCAATACTAACATCTCTTTGGGTAGAGGCAGAATGATTGGGTTTATAGGACACATGGCCTCCCCTGGGAATTATATGCTGAAAGACTGGATTTTATGTTAATAATGTAGCAGATAAGAAAAAAGGTACTTTTGTTTTTGAGCCTTTTGGGACATAAAATATATGTCCCACTAGCAACACCTGAAAGTTAAAAGATTAAAATTATGCAGAGATTACAAAGGCATTTGTCACAGCCAGTTAGTTCTGCCTCCATATGCAAAATCAGCAGCCTGCAGAGTTCATAAGTGAAATATGTAGCAGACCTAGAGAAGTTAAACTAGTGCTGTGAATTTGTAACAAATCTGTATGATGGCATGGTGTGTGGCCTGAGATGTGAAGCTGTACAGAAATGTTTGCTGACAGAAGTTGGTCTGCATATTCCTGAGTAGTAGATATTAAATTTGTTTTTGTTTGCATGCAGAAGATTTAAATCCAGTGTTGCCTCAGGCAGAGACTTGGGTCTCCCACATTGCACGACTGCCCTAATCACTGGGCTATTATGGGATGATACATTGGCTTGCTCTCAATTCCATCCTGGACCTGAGGACATTTTAGTCAGACTGATGCTTTTCTGCAAAATATTTCAGTTTCAACAGAAAAAAAAGTTTCATTTACCTCTTTTCAATTAAGTTTAATTACAACAAGAGCCAGATGAAGTGACCTAATGTAAAAGTGTTGTATGCCAAAGTAATGTCAGTGTTGGACTGAGTAACCTAATTTTTAATGCTTGCAGTGTGGCAGAATAGACAATAAACCATATGATTGGCACTTCTTCTGCAACTCCCCTTTGAAATGATAAAGAATGTTCAGTATATCTATAGATATACACCAGAAAAGGCATCAGTTGACACTTGTTAATACATAGGTATGGATTTCATGGAACTTTCCATAACCAAATGTACCTTATTATGATTAATAACTATTTGAATGACCCGAGGTATTTTGTAAGTCATCCGCAAAAGCATCACATACCTCTGATGCACTATACACTTTATTAGCAAGAACTGGTATCCCAGAGCAGATTGTCAGTGATAACAGCCTATAATTTTACTACAAAAGAATTTCAGGAATTCATGATGTAAAATAGAATGAAACATCTAACCACAAGCTCCAAGCATTCATTTTCTAGTGGCTTGGCTGAATGGTGTATTAAAAAGTTGAAAAGTGGATTATAGACTATGCAGGCAAAAAGGAACACTCAGAAGAAGAAACCAGCCAACTTCTTATTTATAGGCAGAAATGTCCCACACATCAGCCCTGGCCAGCCACCATCTCTCATATGTTGTGGATGAAGCCTCTATTCTTGACTTGATCTACTAAAACTAGACCCTCAAGTATCCATTAATAAGAAGCAAGAAAAAAAGAATTTGACAGTAGACAGTATATGTCACGTGATGTCAATTGTACATGGGTCGTAAGAGCTTGGGTAAGAGGAATTCATGGAGATTAAAAGTGGGACCTAGAACCATTCAGTCCCAGTTAAGTCTGATCTTGTACAGTGTAAAAGTAAATGACAGTGTTTATGGTACCAGATTAAATGAAATTTATTTTTGAAGATAATGAAAGTAGGATTTTAAAGGTACATAGTTTGAACCTGCGAACTGCTGAAAATTCTTGCTAAATTCATCAAATTGGCCCTGAAGCATATGAGGAGCCCTTTAAACATATGACAAGTCATATTGACTTAAATGGGACTACTAAAATGCATAAATACTTTGCTGGATTGGCCAGACTGTTCAGCATTTTGCAAGATTGAGCCCACCTACCTTAATTTAATCTTAACTCTATTTTAGTCCTTAATTCAAAAAAGCACTGAAATGTGTGCTCGACTACATCTCTACTCAGAAAGTCAGAGGAATTAAGTGTGTGCTCAAATGGTTCCTGAAAAGGGATTCTTTCATGAATCAAAGCCTCTATGTAGTGGGGAAGTTTTTGTTATTTCTTTATTTTTGTCTTGCAGCACACTGTTGTGCTAGAAGGAGTTAATGGCTGCTATCAAGCTACTCTTAATCTATAGACAATCCCAGACCTGGTTAAATATGATGAAGGTGTGACAGCCACTGTTCTTTCAGCTAAATGGAAGAAGCAATTAAGCCCCTTTATGGAATAACATAGGTGGAGATAATCAAAGTTAACTCCCAATGCACTTGGCAGCATCCTGAAATCTGAGCAAGGTTAAATCTTGTGATCAGAGGGGTTTCCGTGCAATGGACTGCACATACAGTGGCTAGAGGATTGTTTGGCAATCTGTATGTGAGAGAGAGGCAGAGGCCAGCAAATTCAGAGGCAGCACATACTGAGAAAAGCAGTAGTGGCCCTGAAAGGGAGAAGAGGAACAAGATATCCTTGAGAAGAAGGATAGGCTGGAGGGGCAGACTTGGAAACTGTTGTTTGTTCCTACTGTGTTCTGAGGAGCAAGACTTTGTGTACATTATTGCAAATATGTAGGACTACACCAAAGAAATATCTTAATTTTATCAGCAATTTACCTTCCCAGTGGAAACAATGCAAGCCCAGAATAATGGCTAACCACTCATACCAAAGGGGGCAACAATATACTCCCCACCCTCAAAGCTGATAGCACTGCTTAGTAAGATAGCCTGACACTTCCCATTATAAAGTTCTGTTTTCTACTGTTTATAACTTTGCCAGTCTTTAAGTATTTGTGATGAAATTTTCCATGGTGAGTGTCTGTGTCAGCCTGAGACAGGCACTGGGAATGAGCTCTGGGGTAGAGAGGGATTGGGACTGACCGGGCAAGGAGACTGGGACTGGGGCCCAAAGAGAAAAAACGAAAGGAAAACTGTGAACCAGTAGGTTGGAAGAGACTGAGATCAGATGAGGCTTATGGAAAGACTGGCACTGGCTGGGCAAGACTTATACTAAGAATTAGTGGGGCAAGAGGGGAGGAAAGGTGGGCAGAGGAGATAGGTTTGATGAAGGTGCCAGGATGCTATGAAAGAACTGGTAGAGTCTGAGCAAAGAGCTGGGCTGAGGTAAGCTGAGATTGAATAAAAAGATGAACAAAGGAGAGTGGGGCTGGGAGCCAGTGGGGAGGCAGGATGTGTAGGGGAAGTAACTGAAGGCTAAGCTAGGGGAGAGAGACATACTGGATGAGGAGCCAGTAGGAAAGGGAACAGGGATTTGATGGGCAAGAAGACAAAGGCTTGAGACTGGAGGAAAGAACTTGGATGGAGCATGGGAGGAATGGCAGAAAAGTATGTGCCTACTGTGAAGCTGTCTGGAGTGGCTCCGATGCGTGGGAATAGAGCAGACCATTAAGAACCAGCACATACACCCTAAATTGGTTGTGAGTTCTATACTTAGATTTCACCAACCAAATATCAGGTGTGCACTCCTCAGGCACCATAACAGCCTTAATATGGAGTCACAGACAGTCCCCTTGGGTACTCCAGTCTATCTTGCCACCCAGGTAAGCCTGCCTCTGTGATAATCCCTTACATCAAAAATCACAACAGTATTCCAGTTACTTCCAGTCCCAAAGGACCAGTTACTTACCTCAGGTCCACTGAACTTTAGATCCTACACCAAAGACAATGCTTGTAGTCAATCCTATAATCAATTAACTAAAATGTATTAACTGAGAAAAATGAATTATTTATACCATTAAAGAAAGAAAACACACAAATAAATGAGTTACACTTTTAGATTCCAAAAGATAATAGAAGCTACTGTAATATGAAAACTCTGTAAGTCCTCTAGGGTTAACCCAGGCCAAACACTGGGGACTTCTTGCTTATGCTTAGAAATCTTGTCCTCTCAAAGTCCAAGCAGCATAGAGATACTGTTTCTTCCTGTCAGAAATTTTTATTCTCTTCTCCTAGAGTTCAAACTTATGGGATGAGTCCACCTGCAGTCTCCTCGTCATGGGGGTGGAGAGGAGCGATCAACAAAGTCTATGTGCTTTGATGTTTCACAGTGGCTCATTTCATTTCAATGGACCTTTTGATGGGCAGAAACTCTAGGAAGCCAGCATTTTACATTAATTAATGCTCCTTTCCTGTCTGATGACACAATTACAGAGGATTACAATGCAAACACTTAATATAACTCTATAACCCTAGGGTACAGATGTTAGCAGTGAGTTTAATACATGCAGCATCCTACAAGCATTTCATAAAGTCTAAACACTAAACACATTCTTATAAACTTACAATCTATTTTACCAATACTAACACACAGGTGAGCCAGACTGGTTTTCATCTACGTATTGGTCAGTGTTCAGCTGAGGCCTAGGGGCCTTGTCATGAGCTGCCACCTGGCCTGCTAGATCACACCCACTGCTACCTGCTCCCCTCCAGAGCCTAGAATGGAACCCAAGATTCCCTAGTATCACCATTCCTATGCTGTCAGCAAACATCTGTAAAATCTACTGTTAAAGTGTCATAGCCCCTCTAGTGCTGTCTACATAAACAATGACAACCTACTGCTGCTATCAGTTACTCCATTAGCTTAACTGGAAGAGGTCTGTGGATTTAAAGGGTCCAATCCTGGTGATGATGCATATGATTCTATAGGATGGAATTTGTTTTTCTTTTCCTTTTCTTTTCTTTTTTTTTTCTTCTTCAGTTTTTTATAAACTTTGAAATTACATACTAAAATTTACCACCAAAATAATGTTGAAAGTCAAGCACTCCGAAGTTAGGAAATGCCAAAATTAAGGTTTCTGGAAACCTCAGTTAACCCCTTATTATGTATCTTAATGGATACAATCTTGAATTATATGATCATGTACTATATTTTCCACAGGACTCTTGCCACAGTCACTGCACAGGACATATCTGCTTGAAGATGAATCAAGGTTGTGTAGTGAAGGGAAACTGTTACTTATAAGACCCCTGCCTTATTTGTTGCAGAAGTTGTAAGTTGTGTAGTGAATGAGATGGACTGCTGAAAGAGAAATAAAAATGGTCTTGTGCTAAATGCAGTTGAATCCTAACCCAAAGAACTAGTTTGTATCTCTGCCTCTGCTGTAGAGTTCTGAGGTGATGCTAGGCAAGTCTCTTAAAAATCTCAAGATTGTCACCAATTGTGTGTCTTTCATTTTCTGAGTGCCTGACTTGATGCCCTGGGGTCTGGTTTGCAGTAGTGCTGAGCATCCTCTGCTGAAAGTTAAATCAGTTGTAGCTGTGTTTTGAATATACAAAATGCTACATAATAAAAAGTACTCTGAAGAATCTAGTTCTAGGTGTTTCAAAATGGGCAATTTAATGGATATTTCTGACCTTAATCTCTCTTTGTCTCAGTTCCCAATAAGCAAAATGGGAACAATAAAACCTCACTTCAAAGTTCTTGTGAAAATAAATGCATTAATATTTGTGAAGCACTCAGATATTATCATGAGGAGCTCTATAGAAAGGCCAGTTAGGAAATTAATGGTTCTGTCTCCAGAACAAGGTTTGAATAGTGTGCATTAAATCAGACCATTGAACAATGATGAGTAAATAAAATATTGAATAGCTGCTCATTCAGTGAGCACAGTCTCTTCTATGCACTATATGAGGTGAAGGCCAAAAGGAAAAAATTGTATGAGATAGTGTAATTAAATATTGTATCATAAGGCATAAATATGTAATGCATGCATCTTGTGCTCTTAGTCTTAATAAAGTTCGTTCAAGACTAATCCTGTGTTTTGGTCTCATACGACAACTTCTCATCAAGAAAAATGCACGCTAATTGCACTGTAAAACTGATTATTGTTAACATTGTTTTCAGAAAAGTGCAGTTAGGTAAAGTGTCTTTGCTACATATCTAAAATATTGCCTCTTCACTATAAAACACTGAGCTAAGTAAATAGAATTAAAATGTAATTGTTATCTTCTGACATTTATTTCATAGTTTACTTAACAATGAGAGAAAAAAGCAATGAAAAAAATTAAACAAACCTTTACAATAAACAGCTTTAAGTTACTAAGTCAGATGAAAAGTAACACTTGTACACACTATATATTTCCATGAAAGTATCTATCTAGACAGACCAATTCATTTTATTCTTCACCCGAATACTACAAATGTCCAATAGCCTCTTCTACAATCTGAAATTAGAATTAGACACAATTAACCAGGGTACAAAAATGATTTGTAGCTATTGAAATTGATTGCAAGTACAGAATTGGACATTTTAGCAATTATATCACATTACAGAGTGTACAGTCACAAAAGTTCTTGCCACGTGGTGTGACATAGTGATACTGTAACAGGACACCATCAGACATAATTTTAACTGATAATTCTATACGTGGTGCCAGAAATAAAGGATTTTTTTTGTTTTAATATAAATAGACCATGAAAACATGTATTTGGCTTTGTCACTAAATACCTTTGACAATTATTTACCAGTACAGTAGGTTTTACTGTACACATGTGTTGAATTTATAAATAGCAGTTCAGAGGATTTGGACTAAGACACCCTCTGGCCTCTGGCAGTTTAAAAACTTCTTTCTCTCTCTGTCTCATTTTGTATAAAGAAAAAACTCATTAACAAAAAGAAGAAAAGTGTATAGCACTTGGCAGCTGCACAAGTGATTTGAAGGAAGTACTGGAACTTTACTCCCACTAGGGACGTGCCTTCTGTGAACATGTTAAAGTTTAACATGGAAAATAGAGCATTTAGTGCTTTGTTATGTTTGTCTAAATTATGCAGAGGAGGAGTTGATATATTGTTGTGTCAGCTTGATATAACCCCCTGCCTCTTAGTACACAATGCTTCTGCTTCCATTTAAAACTCAAGTAGCTACATTTGCACAGGTTGAAGGATTTTAACAGTTGACACAGCTATCTCACAAAAAGGTCACATATGTGAAGAGCTCCAAAAAAGTAATAGGCTACATTATCCTCTCAGTGACACCCAATGAGGTTAGTTTGAGTGAAGAATTTGGTCCTTTTCTGTTTAAGAATATCCCTAAATTGCTATATCTATTCCTTAGCCTGCAGGAATAGGCTACTTCTGTTTTTTAAAATTTCTCACATTTCCTTACACATAAGATATTAGAATATCTTTCTAGGACACTTTGGTATCCCAGACGCAGTCACGACTAATGTCCATTTGTCATATTTGCAGCAGTTTACAGAGCAAAGGATGTAAAAGTGTTAATATTAGATATGTAATGAAAGACATACAATATTGAACCAGCATTTATAATATATTATAACTATAACCTGTTCCATTGCATCCTTTTCAAAGAGTTCATAGGGAACATGATCACAGTGCTAGAAGAACAAGTTTAAGCACCTGGCCCATTGTGCACTGGTAAAACTCTCTTTGACTTCAGGGGGAGCCAGATCAAGCATGTATGGCCTGTTTTGGCAATTGACTCCGTGTGGCTATATACCCCCCATTGATTTCAATATAATATATTCAATACCATTCACGGGCACCTTTATATTGATGACATCTGTGTTAGTTAATGATAACTGTATCTGTTTGTCTCTGTCTCCTAAATATAGGGCAAAATCTTGACTTAATCTAAGAAATCCACTCAAGGTGGGAATGGAGTGGTTCCAGCCATCTGTCTGGCTTAAGAGCTATCTCACATTTGTATGGCAGGATATCTGAGGCCAGGATAACACAACACTGCTGGGTATTAGTTATGCTTCTTCTAAGAAGAAATACAGTGAAGTATATACCTGGTTAATGCTGCTAGTGCCTGAACCTTGTGTATTAGCCAGCTGGGATTGTGAACATGCCTCCCAAATGACAAACTCCTTCTCCATCCCCTAAAGGATGTGATGTATCTTCTGGCCTACTAGTTGGTGAACTTCCTAGTTTTCTCTTCACATGAGAAGGGTATATTCTTTGCCTGTCAGGAAGGAGAAGTGTCTCCCTGTGCCTTTTTTCACCATCTGCTTTGCACGTGAACATGGGAATAGTTTACACATAGTAAAAGTCCAGAAATAATGGGAAACAAACCAAAAGGCTCAGCCACTGGAATACTTAGGTGCACTGGTTCAGGTTAAAGAAGAGACAATGTATTCTTGAGGTTAGAGAAAAAGGCTGGAAATGAAGCGATATGAATCTTTGTCCTTATGTCATGCTCATTACTAGGATATCTAAGCACTTAATACTTTTTAAAAAACTAACTTCTATATATTTAAGTGATTTCATTCCCTCTGCACACAGAGATTTTTTATTTGAGGAAATGTAAGTCAAATCATTGTGTTCTGCATTTTGTTCTGAAGCCAGAGTGTGTGCTAGGAGTGGGTTTCACAGTCATGGGTCACTTGTCTCAGCCTTGCATTTTCCATTTCTACTATTACAGGGAGATGATTCCTCAAGTATTTGGGTAAATAAATAAAAAAAACTTTTTTAGGGACCAACTCACATATCCATTATGTCATCTTTGAGCCACATCAGCAGCACTAATGAGCCTGATTATCTGGATAAAGGCCCCAGAAGAATACACCTAGCTTAAGAGAGCTCAAATAGAATAAAGCTCTCACCTTTTCATCCCATACTACAGGGTGGAGTGCCACAATGTTCTGGATATTCTTGGCTGTGGAATGGCCCTCTTGAGAAGCCATTCTTGCTGAGTATTGTTCTAAATTGGGCCCTGAGACTGCTCTAAATTAATCCAGGGACAACCTGGGCTCCACTTGTCTCAAAAATCCAAGAAGCATGAAGGTGGCTTTAAGTCATCTCTTCCCACCACAGCTTCTGTACCAAATGGAAATGAGACAATTTTTTCCTCTCATTCACACCAGTAAATCCACAGTATCTCCACTGATGTCAATGGAGTTACAACAGATTCACCACATTTGTCAAGAATAGTATTGTTGAATAACCTGAAATGCCAGAGTGTGATGGTTTTTGGTAGGTAAATGCATTCCTATTCATATAGTAGCAGGTTATATTCATGTATTTTAAATAAAGTTTTCCAGTGGAAGCATTTCAAAGTTCTTTGCCATAAAAGTAGATCAAAGAACATGAAGGCACAATCAATACATCTTTGAAAAGCTAAATTGAATAGATATTTTACATGAGTTTTAAATACACTAAAAGATTTTCAAGGCTGAAAAGACAGAACTTCAATCATAACTTTGGTGCTATACATGGCAGCTCTCCAATCAGTAATAGCAAGTCAAGATATAGGGGACAGCAAGTTATGCTAATATTCCTTCAATATTCCTTTATTTAAAAAAAAGTGGGGGGGTTGTTGGTTTGTTTTAAAGCATTAATATCAAGAGAGGTGGAGTTATTTATTTTGTTTGCAGGCTCAGTTTAGAGTAAGTGTGTCATGCCAACTATTAAATGGAGTTAGGTAAAAAGCAGTTGAAATGAGACAACCCCAACACTGAAACATTGTTTCTTAGAGCAATGCTACTAGCATAATTATTGAGGACAGCAGAAGATCTCAACGAATACAGGCAAAGCAGATGAAAAGGGATTTTAAGAGAAAAGTGTTTAGCCAAATCTTGATAAAAAACTGCTTTCTGAAGAAAAAACACACCACCACCACCACCACTAAAGCACATATGATTGATGATTCTATGATTCTGTAAGATGTAATTTAGTGTACACCTTAATTTATTATCCAGTTGGAAAGAAATATCTCCTTTCCAAATACTTTCCACTCTAAAATATATCAAATACTTATATCTAAAATATTTATTTGTTTTTTGTTCATTTTCAGTATTAATTAACTCTCTGTACACACACACACGTACACACAAATTCTGATTACAACTGGTTGAATACTTTCCTAAATAATAAAAACAATAAATAATGTTTTACAAAAAATAATGACTATATTCACAAATTATAGACCTACTCTGAAAGGATTATATTATATTATATTATATTATATTCACACACATGTGTTTGCGTCAGTATACAAATAGTGTTATCCAATATATTTATTTTTTATTCTTCTACTGCTATTCAGTACTGTACTGGAAAGCATAAACTACAGTCAAACTAGTATCTAGTTTTTCATTATAAATTTTGCTCATATTTGTCTTCTATAAATCAGTGGTTTAGTGACATTAACACACATACCATAATTTGAAGCTCATTATCTATATCTATATCTATGTTTTCCCACATAAATGACATTACCAAGGGAGCATAACAGAGATAAGTAGCTATACACAGACCTATCTATCTATCTCATAATTTGAAACTCATTATCTATCTATATAACTATTTAATCTATTACCATTATTTAACCAGATCTATTCATGTCTATTGTGCAGGTTATCTTCAGCAGTCCCAGGTTATAATTGAAAGTTTCATTTATCAACAGCATTAACTTGTTGTTAAAGCCCTTACATTATTTCATAAGATTTAATTGACCCATAGTTTCCTCGACAGACTTCATGAAGGTATTCTAAATTCCTGAACATTTGTTGCCTTTACTATATTTAGGAGAGCAAATATTTAGTATTATTATTATTATGTAGTTCAGATTTTATACGAGTTTCTCAACACTGATGTCAGATAATTGACTTCTGAATTAATTTTTGTTCTTCACCAGTATATATTACAGAGTACAGAGATTTCATGGGTGTCCTCTATTTCAGAACAGTTAACCATAAAAAACAAAACAAAACAAAACCAAACCATGAACACTTGAGCATTAAACATTTAATCACATTGTGAATTTCAATGGAGAAAGTAGTGTTAAAAGTTTATTCATTCAGTGCACTCTTTAGAGATGATTAACTGTCTTTATTATATTAAAGAAAACCCAAAGCCATCTGCCAAAGGCGATTGTGTCCAAGCACTGAAACCATTTCATGTGAAAACTCATTTTCAGGCTCCTAATTATTTTTCATTATAGTGGCAGTGTGAAATAGATTGGAATTGGACAGTAATTGCCAGGTCTGAGCAGTGTGGACCATTGCAATGTATCAGTTTAGATGAAGTGTGACAAGGATACATCTAGCTACTATATAACTTCCATTAAGCAACTTCCCTGTCCCTGATCATGTAACACTTCATAGAATGTGGTCAGCACAAGGTCATAATAATGGCTTTCTGACTGACTTCAAGTATTTTGTACAAGCACAAGCTGTTAACCCTCTCTGTTAGTATTGCTTTAACAATGTCCAGTTATTACAGTTGTCAGGGATATTTACAGTATTTCTTCAAAAGGGAGGGGGACTTTAAAAGTTTCCAAAGTTTTAAATATAGCATATAACTAATATATATATATTAGAGTTTCATGAAATTAAAATGTTCTGATGTGGAAAACAAACTACGCAGAATGAGAGAAAGAGAAAGAAAGAGAAAGAAGCATTTCTATAAAAGATGAAGTGGTATGGTTATTTATGTCCTGAAAAAATGAAATAGAAATTATCTTAAGTTCAAACTTGTTCTTAATGAGAGGGATCTTTTAGCAACCTCTTTTAAACTCATATCTCACTCTTCTACTCACCTTATCCCTCAGATCTTAGGAAAGACTCCCACTGACTTCAGTAGGCCTTGGATCAGATTTTAAATTGCCTTTGCTTTCAGAGTGTAGCATTTCACTATCCACTCTTTCCTCCCTCCATGGTGTGCACATTTTTCTGGATCTGTCTCCCCCACTCTCCCTTACCTATCCAGATTAAGTTCCCTTCCCTGTCTTCCCTTTCCCTTTCATACCACTACAATGTTGATACTGTTCCTGCAGATGTAACTACTCATCTCTATTATACTCCCTTGGTAATGTCACTTATGTGGGAAAACATGCTTTCTCATACATTTAAGCCCACATTTTCAAAAGCCGCCTCTAGTTTGGGGTACCCTCCTACTTGCCTCAAGAAAGGTCATGTCCACTTTAAAAAACGTTGGTCTTAATATCCTACAGTAAGTATGCTTGCTTTTATTACCTCAGTATAACTGTGGCACCAGAGGCATTGAGAAAAGCATTATATATGTTTTCTTCATAGGATTCAGATTTTTTTTAAACACTATCCTTTGATTCCATAACAGAAATGCATCACATGATGCTCCTTTCGAAAAGATGAGGCTTAAGCACTTGTCAGTTCTTATAAGGCCTGATCCTGCATACACTGAACATTTGTGTCTCGGTATTTTTGTAGTATGAAGGGGAAGCTGTACTATATTTGCAGTTTAGATATTTCACAGAGGTATAACATGCCCAAAAAATACACTCTTACTGTTAGAGTAGTTGTTCTCTTAGCTTGAGGCTCCGCTTCTCAGCACTTGAAAACATATACAGACTGCCATTGCAAATGTAAGTTGATTAAAAAAATATTGATTTTTATCTTTTCTGAATAGTGATAATCTTCTCAAATTCCAGTAATCAAGATATATCTCTTTTCTTCCTCAGTACCATTCACAAGAGAGACTTTGGCAAAATAAAATAAAATGAAATGAAATAAAATGAAATAAAACAAGAAATACAATTAATAAAGTAATCTGTCATCGATGAAGCTGCAAATTGGAAATACTTAAAAATGCTCTGGAAAGCTTGTGAATTCATAATAAGACCTACTAAAATTAGCAATTTGTTTTTTTTTTCTTCTCTCAGGATTGTGCCAGTTAATTTAACTATTGTAGTGATTTCAGACAATCATTTTGGTAGAAACTGAACTTAAACAATAATAATACCTTACTGGATTAAGAGTAAAAAGTAAATTTAGCACTGCTATAAGAAAGTAGAAATATTTTACAGAGACAAGTTACAATTATTATATCAATTATGAAGGAAAAATACATTCTCTGTACAATCAAATAGCATTTTATAGAAGTGACCTTTTATCTAATAGACATTTTCATAACTGTTCATTATTTTGTCGAAATTGTGTCCTGAATATATAAAATTAAGTTAGTTCCATTAAAATAAGCTCACACATATTCAGACAGTAAACATCATTACTAGAGAACATATTCTCTCTCACACACACAAACACACACCCAGCAAAATGCAATCACCTTTAATTTATGGAGTATCTCAGCTTTCATTTTTTGTGTGTGTATTTTCTCCTAGAGTTAGAATAAAGTCATCCTTAATGACCGTTTAAAAATGTGTGAATGAATGTTTTGACATTCTTATATTTACTTGTACATTGCAAATTAAAAACTTGTATTATGCTGGATTATGAGAATATTGCCAATAAGGTATTTTATTCATTAGAAAAGGACCCCCAGGCTTTTGTACTATGAAAATCTGATGATGTCCGTACTCAGATGGTTAGTTCAGTACAAATTACAAATATTCCCATTCTTTTCTACTCCCTTACCATGGTACTCAGTAAACCTGATAATTTTTCAGATAAATACATTCTGGGAATCATATACTGACCCCACTGAAATCAATGGCCAAACTTCAGTTGACCTCAGTAGGATCAAGATTTCCCCACAGGTGCATATTAGCATTTATCATAATGGAACAGATCAATGGCCCATCTAGTGTTTGACAAACAGCCAGACCTCTATTCCTTAGAGGAAAATGTAACCCCAACCGGACTCCACTGATGCTCCAAGTTGTTAAATACTATGATATAAGAAGGGAGATTCCTTCCTGACTTCATCTAGCTTTCAGATTGTTCCTTGAACCATGATAATTGATTGCCCTAGAATGTTTATTCTCACTCCTATAACTGACTATATATTACTCATGCCTCATTCTTTTAGAGTCTTATTTGACTATATTTAAAGGGGAGGATTACACGTTGGTGTCTTTGTAGGACTACAAGCCATTACCTCCTAAGGATCATAAGGTGTCTGCACAATAGGTGTATATTGCATTGAGATGGCTTAAGAAAGTGAATGCAATGTTCTTATTCAGTGCTAAGAGAAAAGAAGCCAAAAGCTAATTCTTCTTGTTCCTTCGTTATTTTTAATATCATGTTGTGGAGTATGCATTTTAACTTAGCATTCAGTATGATATGTTTCACACACAGTATATTAATGCTGACTGGAACTTTTCAGATGTCTGTCTAAGATATGCTTATTTCCCTTCATGTATTTCAAAATTATTAGCCATCATGTGACTCATGTGTAACACACCAAATGCCATACCTTTGTAGGATTGATTTTTGAACATCATTTGATTTTAGTACAGTCTTCTGTATAATTAGCCTTATTAAAAGGGACATTTTGAGAGAAGCTGAGAGGGGAACAATAATTAGGACCATTTAGTTATGCAGTTCATTGAAAACCTGTTCTTGCCTCCTTATTTATTCTCAAAGTACTTTAATCATTAAATTTGATTACTAAATAGCTCCTGACTACTAGACTAGATGTTTATGTCTCAAAGATGAAATGTATCTTTATATAATGAGGCACATCCCATTCCACAAGCCCCCTGTATGCAGAAATCCCAATGAACTCACTGGCATTGAGGGTTTTTAGTACTGGACCCTGTTATTCACTATAATGCTTTATATTTCCATCCCACCTGCCATTCAAGGATCTAAATAAAAGCGATATTTTTTTGGCAATGCTCATATTCAAAGGTGCATGCTATTAGCAGCATTCTTAACACGAGTTAGCAGCAGGTTTTCAAAGTACTCTTCTTATGCCATGTTTTATTTTAAATCAGGAGCATGGCCTCTTCTTCCTCACCACACCTCCATTTTGCACGACTGCGCTCACCTTTCTATCAGTTTACCGCCTTGTGCAGCCCAGAAACACCTGGGGAATGCATGTCTCCATATTTGCTTTGAACATAGAGTGTTGCATATTTGATGTTTTTAACATTACTGTGCTTTCCGTGTGATGTAACACATTCTTTTTCTCTTTGCAGCACCTTGAAATGAATGGGATAATCAAGCCCCTGGAGTCTAAAGAGGAGGACACAAAAAGATGAGTGAGAAGGAATAATGAAGATCAGGTTCATTAGCCTTGTACTGCATAATAGCTGTCAAAATGAAAGAGAAGGTATCAGAGTGATCATATTAAAGGAGATAAGCCCCAGCCAAAGTCCCTATATATCAGTGTCAATGCTATATCTGCAGTGAAAGTGCAAAAGTCAGGTAATAAGAATTTCCCAAGAATGCACTGATCCTTGCAATATAGGGAAAGAATAACCCCTGTAATTTATGTAAACTATCATCTCCTTACTCACCTAACCTCAGAACAGCTATGTAGCTATCTGTATTCAGACTCAATCATATAACTGCTATTAATAGTGGAAGAGAAATATAATTTCATGAAGTGTTCTTATAAAACAGGGTGATTGACTCTCATCACATGTACAGAAGCGTACAGATACTTCTTTCTGTGTATCTAAGCTTCTTCTATGTTCCCTTCACCATGGTTTATGAGCACCTCAAAATCTTTAGTATCAGAGTGGTAGCCATGTTAGTCTGGATCTGTAAAAGCAGCAAAGAGTCCTGTGGCACCTTATAGACTAACAGACGTTTTGGAGCATGAGCTTTTGTGGGTGAATACCCACTTCCTCAGATGCATGTAGTGGAAATTTCCAGGGGCAGGTATATATATGCAGGCAAGCTAGAGTTAATGAGGTAGTTCAATCAAGGAGGATGTGGCCCTGTTCTAGCAGTTGAGGTGTGAAAACCAAGGGAGGAGAAACTGGTTCTGTAATTGGCAAGCCATTTACAGTCTTTGTTTAATCCTGAGCTGATGGTGTCAAATTTGCAGATGAACTGAAGCTCAGCAGTTTCTCTTTGAAGTCTGGTCCTGACGTTTTTTTGCTGCAGGATGGCCACCTTAAGGTCTGCTATAGTGTGGCCAGGGAGGTTGAAGTGTTCTCCTACAGGTTTTTGTATATTGCCATTCCTAATGTCTGATTTGTGTCCATTTATCCTTTTCCGTAGCGACTGTCCAGTTTGGCCGATGTACATAGCAGAGGGGCATTGCTGGCATATAATAGCATATATTACATTGGTGGACGTGCAGGTGAATGAACCGGTGATGGTGTGGCTGATCTGGTTAGGTCCTGTGATGGTATTGCTGGTGTAGATATGTGGGCAGAGTTGGCATCGAGGTTTGTTGCATGGATTGGTTCCTGAGCTAGAGTTACTATGGTGCGGTGTGCAGTTACTGGTGAGAATATGTTTCAGGTTGGCAGGTTGCCTGTGGGCAAGGACTGGCCTGCCACCCAAGGCCTGTGAAAGTGTGGGATCATTAACCAGGATGGGTTATAGGTCCCTGATGATGTGTTGGAGGGGTTTTAGCTGGGGACTGTATGTGATGGCCAGTGGAGTCCTGTTGATTTCAAAATCTTTACTTTATCCTCACCCTGTGATGTAGGAATTTATTGTACACTCCATTTTACAGATTGGAACTTGAGGCACAGGGAGACTAAGGGCCAGATTTTTAAAGGTATTTAGGTACCTAAAGATGCAGGGAGGTATCTAGTGGATTTTCAAAAGTGCCTAGGTGCCTAACTGCCATAAGCACCTTTGAAAACTTGAATAAGCACTTATCTGCCTTTAAAAATCTGGTCCTACTCTACCTTGGGTGAGGAATGTAAGTCTATGGGCCTGATCCTGAAATGCTTGCTTATGAGAAAAGACTTTTTAAACCTGCAAGAATTAAACTACTCTCCTAAGCACAGACTGCAAGATCAGACCCTGCATTTGTAAGGTTTTCAGTAATAAGTATCAGTCTTGTAAACTTCCCCACATCAGCTGACAATGTGTCTCAATCCTGACTTGGAGGGATCAGCTATTATAGTTAATGTTACATGAGATCTGTGTGTAAATTTCAAAGGGCAGTAATTCCATTATTTCATGGTACCTAAACAAAATAATTGTAAATCAATTTATGGTACACATGCATTGTGCCCTGAATATAGAGTAAATCAGTAATAAGTAAAGTTATTGGTTATTGTATAGCAGAACCTTGTTTACTGTTAATGGTCCAGTAGCCAATAAATATAAGTTGCCTCTTTTACTGTACATATGTTGAAAATCCCAATTCCATTGCTCAAAGAACAGTTTTATATTTTCCATTTCTGAATTTCCCCAATCTGCTTCCTGTCAGTTATAAGCCCTTTGTGCTTTCAGTTAAAATTTGTCATTGGAATTGGGAGAAAGGAAAGTGCTATTGACTCCTCCTCCTCTCCCGGAGGAGAAATTTTGTCTGAACTTCAAGGGAAATATTTCAACTGGAGCCATAAGCACCCAGTGATGCGAGGCTGACAGCAGTAATAGGCATGTATATAAAGTAATTTGTATTGGTGAGGTTTTAATTGTGGCTAAAGGAAAAGCAGTATTAAGGACATAAGAGCTAAAACGTTGGGATGTATACTAGATCAAGAAGTAAAATTAATCTCTTGCATACTGGTAAGGATCCTGGCAGTTGTCATAAATTACTAATAACCCTCACTGACATCTGAGGGAAAGCTGTACCAAATTCTTATAAAATTCCAAGTGTACTAGGCGCTTTATCATTACACCAGTGAAACTTAGAGGAAAATTTAGCCCAAAGGATTCAGTAAAACAGAAGAGAAGCAGCAGAGCATAGAGTAAAGGTGAGGATGGAGTGGTCCACAAAATGGGGTATGTAGAATGGTGCAGAACATCAACTTGAAGATGAAGGCCATGAATTCAAGGGAAAAATAGGCATGAAATCAATGGAAATATTCAAGCAGGAAAAGTGATATGATCAGAGTGGCATGAAAGGAAGATTATTTTAGCTTACCATGTGTTTTATGGGTTGGAGAGTTTGGAGGTGGGGAGGACAAAGTAGAGGAGGATGCACTAGTGAATAGAGGAGATAAAGAGAACATGGACCAGACTTTTAGTAATGGTTATGGAGATGAAGGGAGGATTTGGGAGATACTGGATGTATTGGAGAGGCAGACGTGACAAGACAGGATGAAAGCTGACTGAAAAAAGAGAAAGCTATTGGCCTACAATCCTAGTGGATGGTGGGGGGAAGCAGTAAATATGAGATATCTTGATTTTAATAAGGCTTTAGATATGGTTCCTCGTGACATTTTCCTAAGCAAAGTAGGGAAACGTGGTCTAGATTAAATTACTATAAAGTGGAGTGCACAACTGGTTGAAAGACCATATTCAAAAAGTAGCTATCAACGGCTTGAGAGAGTTTGTCTAGTAGAGATTGACAGGGGTCAGTCCAGAACAAGAATGTCCATACTGGGTTAGACCAATGGTCCATTTAGCCCAGTATCCTGTCATCCAACAGCTGCCAATACCAGATGCTTCAGAGGGGTGAACAAAAGAGGGCAATTTTTTGAGTTCTCCATGTCTTGTTATCCAATCCCAGCTTCTAGCAGTCAGAAATTTAAGGACACCCAGAACATGGGGTATCTTAAACCTGTTGCCTATTAATTTCTTCAGGTGACCCTTGGTTCTTGTGTTATCTGAAGGAGTAAATAAGACTTTCCTATTCATGTTCTCCACACCATCCTCTCCTCAGTCATCTCTTTTCTAAGATGACCAGTCCCATTCTTTTTAATCTCTCCTCAAATGGAAGCTGTTCTATATCCCTAATATTTTTTCTTGTTCTTCTCTGTACCATTTCTAATTCTAATATATATTCTTTGAGATTGGGTTACCAGAACTACATGCAGTATTGAAGGTGTGGGCATATCATGGATTTATAGTGACGTTATGATATTTGCTGTCTTATTATCTATCCCTTTCCTAATGGTTCCCAGCATTTTGTTAGATTTTTTGACTACCAGTGTACATTTAGCAGTTGTTTTCAGAGAACAATCCACAATGACTTTAAGATCTCTTTTTGAGTGTTAACTGCTAATTTAGACCCAGTCATTTTGTATGGATAGTTTGGATTATGTTTTCCACTGTGCATTACTTTGCATTTATCAACATTGAATTTCATCTGCCATTTAGTTGCCCAGTCACCCAGTTTTGTGAGACCCCTTTGTAACGCTTCACAGTCAGCTTTGGGCTTAACTATCTTGAGTGATTTTGTATCATCTGAAAACTTTGCCTACTCACTGTTTTCCCCTTTTACCAGATCATTTATGAATATGTTGAACACCACTGGTCTCCAGTACAGATCCTTGAGGGACTCCAGTACATAGGTCTCTCTACTGTGAAAATTGATAGTTTATTCCTACCCTTTGTGTCCTATCTTTTAACCAGTTACTGATCCATAAAAAGACCTTCCCATAGTGCCTTAATTTGATTAAGAGCCTTTGGTGAGGGACCTTGTCAAAGGTTTTCTGAAACTCCAAGTACACTATATCCACTGGATCAACCTTGTCCACATGTTTGCCAAAAACCTCAATGAATTCTAATAGATTGGTGAGGCATTATTTCCCTTTACAAAAGCCATGTTGACTCTTCCCAACATATTGTGTTCATCTATGTGTCTAATAATTCCTGTTCTATACTATATTTTCAATCATTTTGGTATGGAATTTAGGCTTACTTGCCTGTAATATCCAGGATCACCAATGGATGCATTAAAATAAAATCAGCATTAGCTATCTGCCAGTCGTACATATCACAGTAAGTAAGTAATTCTACAATTTCCTATTTGAGTTCCTTCAGAACTCTTGAGTGAATATCAACTGATCCTGGTAACTTATTACTGTTTAATTTATCAGTTTGTTCCAAAATCTCTACTGACACCTCAGTGTGGGCCAGTTCCTCAGATTTGTCACATAAATAGAATGGCTTAAGTGTGGGAATCTCCCACACATCCTCTGCAGTTAAGACCAATGAAAATAATTCATTTGGTTTCTTCTCAATGTCTTTATCTTCCTTGAGTGCTCCTTTAGGATTCTGATGATCCAGTGGCCCCACTGATTGTTTGGCAGGCTTCCTGCTTCTGATATACTTAAAAATCTAATAATTTTATGTGTGCCTTTTGCTAGTTGCTCTTCAAAATATTTTTTGGCCTACCTAATTATACTTGACTTGCCAGAGTTTATGCTCTTTTCTATCTGACTTCCAATATTTAAATATTTTTGTCTCTAACTCCCTCTTTTAGTCTGTTTAGCATGGTTGTGTTTTTTTGGATCTCTTACTATCTAGTTTGATGTTATGGTGTTTTTTAAAAGTTTCCATGCAGCTTGCAGGCATGTCACTCTTTTGACTGTTCCTTTAAATTTCCGCTTAACTAGTCTTCTCATTTTTTGTGTAGTTCCCCCTTTTGAAGTTAAATGCTATTATAGTGAGTTTCTATGATATTTCCCTCCCTACAAGGATGTTAAATTTAATTACATTATGATAACTGATACCAAGCATTTCAGCAATATTCACCCCTTGGACAAGGTCCTGTGTGCCACTTAGGACTAAATCAAGAATTGTGTCTCCTCTTGTGTGTTCCAGGACTAGCTGCTCCAAGAAGCAGTCATTAATAGTGTCCAGAAATGTTTATCTCTTCATCTCTTCCTGAAGTGACTTGTTCCTGGTCAATATGCAGATAGTGTAACTCTCCCATTATTATTTGTGTTTTCTGCTTTCATAGCCTCTTTAATCTGTGTGAGGTGCTGTATAAACACAGAACAATAAAATGGCCCTTTCATCAAAGAATTTATAATCTAAGGCCTGGTCTACATTAGAAACTTATGTTGGTATAACTATGGGTTTTCCACACCCCAGGCAACACAGTCATCATAGAATATCAGGGTTGGAAGGGACCTCAGGTGGTCATCTAGTCCAACCTCTTGCTCAAAGCAGGATCCATCCCCAGACTGATTTTTACCCCAGCTCTCTAAATGGCCCCCTCAAGGATTGAGCTCACAGTGCTGTGTTTAGCAGACTAATGCTCAAATCACTGAGCTATCCCTACCCTCCATGCTAACCTAACTCCTTGTGTAGACAGTGCTTTGTTGGGGGCTTCTCCCATCAACATAGCTACCACCTCTCAGGGAGGTGGAGTACCCATGCTAAAGGGAGAAGCTCTCCAGTCAGAATCGGTAGCATCTTCACTAAGCACTACAGTGGTGAAGCTGCAGCGCTGTGAGTGCACGGAAGCCCTAAATAAAAGATAACAAACAACCAGTGAAGACCGATAGATGGGGTTGTTGGAGGAAATCATGAGACAATACTGGCCAGCTTGTTCGCCAGTGGTCTTAGCTAGCAAGTGGGAAATTTTATGTAGTGGATTCATTCATTATTTTATTCTTTTTACAAATTTACCCATAAAAGCTGAGCAAACAGCATGGAAGCTGTACATTAACAATGATTATTTAACATATCCTCATAAGGACTCCTGCAATCTACATAGTGAAGTCAAAAATTCAGTCTTAAATATATGCCACTCATTTTATTACATACAACCACATTACAACATAATTATTATTATAATAATACATAGGCAGTTGTGAAATTGTCTTCTGAGAGTTATGTAAAGTATGAATTAATGATAGAAACTATGGTTATTATTAGTTCAATACTGGACTGAACAGATAATTTCACATAATCTGTCATTACACATCCTCGGAATAATTTCTGCACTTTGGGTTGTGGTGGGACTGTGGAGTTTCAGAAGTCCTTATTAAGCAGTGCCAATTGATGTATTATCACACAGGTTGTGAACAGATTGTAGTTCCATTTTCAGATACTCCATTATTATAAGAGTTATACTAGCAAGCTGAATAATTAACACCTATACTTCATGTTTATTACTTGCCTGCATAAATTTTAATTAGGAAGCTGTTTTAATTATTCAGGCAACTACTGTATAAGAAAAATAACAATTAAATACCTGATAATGCAATTATAACCCAATTATCTCTTGTAATTAAATGAATTAGTCAATATTAGAAAAGTGAGAATCTCTTAGAAAAGCTTCTCCAAAATTTGATGTAAGAAAGTTCTGTTGATCAGATTCCAAAGATAAATCAGCAGTATTGACTTCAAACTTAGTTAAACTATTCAGTGCAGAAATATAAGCATGTCGTGGTACAACAAATGGGTGAATTCTGCAGAAAGGAATTGTTACCTATAAACAAATATGTTTGATTAGAGTTCAGATGGTAACCAGTTGTCAGCACATTTCAACCAACACTAGATATTCAACATAAGAGAGAGAAAAACACCATTTATGGGGAGACCAGAAGAGATCGCTTCACTGACAGAGATGCACAAAATGAGATACTTACACAGAGTGAACTGGAATAACTAGAAATGAACTATGAGAAAGATGTGACACAAAGGAAGAAATTGTGGTCCTGTTAAAGTCACTGTCAAAACTCCTATTATCTTCTACAGGGCCAGGATTTTACTCCTCAGAATTTATATATATGTGACTACAGTGGTTACCCTTAAACTTTATTCCCTCTCCTTTAAAATTGGAATTAATGATGGAACTTCAAAGTTTTTTATCTTCTGAGAGATCATGTTTTTAATTGAAAATACTGAGTGGGGTAATCTTTTTTTTTCTCTTATGTTTCCTGCTCTGTTACATCAATATCTTATTTCTGATAATATCGATAAATGTATTAGAATTTTGCAACAAATATTTCTTGCTAATCTACATTTTCACATATTACAGCTATTAAAAAGATATTGCATTTGCATTTTCAGTATATGATGGATATATTTTATTACCACATTATAACTTATTACAAATTATTGTTGATTAAGCAGCAAAGAGTCCTGTGGCACCTTATAGACTAATAGACATATTGGAGCATGAGCTTTCATGCTGCATAGTTGATTACTATGTTTCATGTAGTAGGAAAAAATTATATGAAATGTTGTGTGCTTCTTTTAACCATGGTAACTGATCATTTTGTTTTCCTTTATATATATTTCTAATGTTTAATAAGGTAGCATAGTGTAGTGGCTGCGACTTTAGGTTAGGAGTCAAAAGACCTCTATTCTTCTCACGGTTCTGCCACTAGCTTTGTGATGTTTCATGATTCATTTCCAGTCTTTGTTTCCCTCGTCCCCCTCCATTCGTCTTGTCCATTTACACTGTAAGCTCTTTGGAACTGTCTCTGACTATGTGGTCTATGGTGCCTAGCAACTTACTGACTCAACATATGATTTTTCAACAATCATTAACCTGGATTTTTCTTATGTATGTAGTAATAATATTCACTAACCTCAATACAACTAGTTAGTGCGACGTTTCTGTTTGTGACCACTTGCTCACACATCAGAGGGGTAGCCGTGTTAGTCTGGATCTGTAAAAGCAGCAAAGAATCCTGTGGCACCTTATAGACTAACAGACGTTTTGGAGCATGAGCTTTCGTGGGTGAATACCCACTTCCTCAGATGCATGTAATGGAAATTTCCAGGGGCAGGTATATAAATGCTAGCAAGCAGAACGAGGTCAGTTCAATCAGGGAGGATGAGGCCCTGTTCTAGCAGTTGAGGTGTGAAAACCAAGAGAGGAGAAACTGGTTCTGTAATTGGCAAGCCATTCACAGTCTTTGTTCAATCCTGAGCTGATGGTGTCAAAGGATAAATGGACACAAATCAGACATTAGGAATGGCAATATACAAAAACCTGTAGGAGAGCACTTCAACCTCCCTGGCCACACTATAGCAGACCTTAAGGTGGCCATCCTGCAGCAAAAAAACTTCAGGACCAGACTTCAAAGAGAAACTGCTGAGCTTCAGTTCATCTGCAAATTTGACACCATCAGCTCAGGATTAAACAAAGACTGTGAATGGCTTGCCAATTACAGAACCAGTTTCTCCTCTCTTGGTTTTCACACCTCAACTGCTAGAACAGGGCCTCATCCTCCCTGATTGAACTGACCTCGTTATCTCTAGCTTGCTTGCTAGCATAGATATACCTGCCCCTGGAAATTTCCATTACATGCATCTGAGGAAGTGGGTATTCACCCACGAAAGCTCATGCTCCAAAACGTCTGTTAGTCTATAAGGTGCCACAGGATTCTTTGCTGCTTTTGCTCACACATATCGCCCCCCCCATTGACTTCAATGGGATGTTTCTGTGGGAAGGTAATATTCAGTGTGAGTTAGAGTATCTGAATCTGGCCCATCGGCAGGATATGGTTTTAAGGCCCTTATTCAGCAGAGCACTTAGGCATATGATTAACTTTAAGCACATATTTAAATCCATCCCTAGTCAGTAAAGCATCTAAGCACATGCTTAAGTCCTACTGAAGTCAATGGAGCTTAAAGATATGCATTATTTTAATTTTATGCTTACATGCTTTGCTAAATAGGGTTGGATCAAAAGGAAGGAAGGTCAGGAGGGCTGGTTTACTAGCATGTGCTTAAAGTAAACCACATACTTAATTGTTTTCTGAATCAGGGCCAAAATAATGACTGTTTGTGCTTTGGGATGCCTGGATGAAAGGGTCAACATATTTGAAAACTATGTTTAGTAGAAGATTCGTGAGTAGAAATATATATGTATTAATAAATATTGTGTTAAACCCAGAACAAACAGCTACAAAGGGCTGGGGGGGGGGAGTAGTAATTAGTCCCAGGGGGTTAAAAGGCCTCTCCCAATTCACTGAGGAGAGAGAACTACGGGGAAATAAGGTACAGCTGGAACAGGGGTTACTAGGGAACTAATTAGGTTCAGCTGGCTCCAACTGCTTGTGATCTTTTTAAACCTTCCACTGCATGGAAGGGAGGTGGGGGGGATGAGAGAGAATGAGAGAAGCTGCCAGTAGGCTGGGTGCACCCAGGAAGGAAGGCTGCACTCTCTCCCCAGGAAGGAAGGAAAACAAGCACAAAGGATGGACTGGGGAAAGGAATAGCCAGACCCTGTGCTATCATTCAGGATTTGCCTTGCCCAAGCCTGTGTCTCCAAGGCTAAAAAGGACTGAGCCTGCTGAGGAGAGGAAGGTACTTTGCCACAATATATATTTAGTCTTCTTGTTAGAGGGTCTTCCTCCGACAGATAAAAAGCCCCAATGTCCTCAGTCAACAGTTTCAATTTCTTTTACCTATTCTTTAATCTGTTGAGGATAAAATGTATGTTTCCTAAATCAGAATTAAGCACTGAATGTGCTGAGGTGTAGGAGCCCGCATCTTTTCTGGTGATCACTTGAGGAAATCCTGTTTCATGCTGACAAGAGTCTGGAGAAATTTAAGTCTAGTCTTATGAGAAGAAACATTTCATGAAGACACTGTGCAAAATTGCCCCTTGAACTTAGGCTAAAGGAGGTGTGAGAAGGTCTCACACTAATAACAACATTAAAGCCCATCACATTTTCATGGTTGATCATCTAAAATGGAAATGGTTCATTGGTTCAAATCAAATGGAAATGGTTCAAATCATTCCTTCACATAAATTGGGTTGGCAAAGAGAAATTGTATGAGATTATTATACATTGGATACATACGAAACCCCTCTTTTAAAGCCCTTTCTACACTACCTTCCTTTCATTTTGCTCAAGGGTGCCCGGTGATAATTTTAAATGCCACTGTGTAATTATTACACACAGACTGTGCTGCTGGCTCTGTTTTTTTTCTTCATCTTCACCTTTCCACTTAAACAACCAACAAGGACAAATGCATTCACATTTACAAATGTCTGAAATCTAATTTTAGTTATCTGATGCTGATATAATATAAGAATATTTGGTCTATTCTAAAAACCATTTTCTACTTGCATCCAGGTGCCTCAAGGCACAAGTGCCTTTCAGAAGAGCTCTTCATTCTTTTGAAGGGTTATTCAAATCAATTCTGCATTTCTGTGATGTAAGCATGGCACATAGTAGTTGTGGCATTTGGCCTAGCAGTAACTGGTGTGATTAATAAATGCTGATGGAGCAGCCAAGTTGTTTACTCTGTTGCAGTTCAAGGTTTTTGAGATTACTTCCGAACTCTTGGGTGCTATTGGTGTACTCAGTTCAGCACAAAATAAGACTGTGAAGATGATAACATAGCAACACTTTAAAATAAATTATGACACATTATTTTTCCATAGCAACAATGCAGGTTCACTGAACTCCTTGATGAAGCTCATTTGATATTAACATGAATATAATCTGTAACAACAGGAATTTCATTTTAACTGAGTTTTAATTAATGTACACTAATCAGAACAAGCGCTTCATTTTCTTTTGAAAATTTGAGGCATCAATGGGTTTGGATCAGGCCCACAGCGAGGTTCTGAAGAAATTGGGTATTCTGCTTTGGTTCCCAGCCCCCGAGACCTTCCTTCATAAAGTAAAAAGGAAATTTCTTATATAGCCCAATGACCTGGAAACTTTCAATACGAACTCATGAAGAGCAGGCTGTGTTCTGATCATGGGAATTTTAATCAACTCCCCAGAAAGGGTTCAGTTAAACTTCACAAATGTTTTATCTTGGTTTTCTCTTATTTTTGTTTAGATAGTAACACTGCTAAGATGCTCAGCTCCTTGAGGAATAGATCATTAATTATGGCAAAATTATATAGCATTAAGTCTGACTATTCTTAATGGCATGTAAAATATTTGTTGAGCAGGCCTGTCTTAGCCACCTGAGTATGAGCTGTCAACCAACTCTTCCTTTTGATCCTATGTTACTTCTCTATGCTAAACTTAATACCTGAATCACTCCGCTTTTCCTTTCATTCCTTTCCCAAGCATGCAGCCACTATCACAATGGGACTAGCAAATTTCCATTGCTTTGTGAGCATTGAGGAGGCAATCACATTAGTATTATGTTTCTAAACAAGATTTTGCACTTATATACAAACTTTTCATCCCAGATTGTTAATGCCCTTTACAAAACATGGTTTTCCGCAGATCTTCCCTTGTCTCAGGCAAGGCCAAGCCAGTTATTGGAAGGTGATTATTATAATCTCCAGTTATCTGAGTGTGGGATCCCAAAGTTCTAGTTCCTTGAACTCAGACTTCCTGCATAGCAGAGTAGGGCAGATACTGTGGAGAAAGTCTTTGAACGTTCTGACTTGCTCATTCATCTCCAACGTCTGAATATATAACTTGTTCACTGATCTGAACTGTAGTGTTCAGTTATTAGTTAGTTACCTACAAGAGGATGGCAATTTATGAGACCTTTCTGTGTAAGTGTCATGGTTGTCATCTTAGCTGACACACCAGGGATTGAATGAAGGACTTCTGTAGCTAAAACACACAATCCACTACACTTTCAGCTAGCGAGCCAAACCTCTGGAAGCATATGCTATAGCAATGCATATTGTTTGAGGATCATCACAGAGGGGCATCTCTAACACACATTCACCAGTGGGTTAAACAAGTATCCACTATGACATACATATTTTTAAAAAGATATGTCAGCACTCCCATTGACTTCAATAGGAGCAAGTCTAGGCCAATCTAGTTTCATTTTTCCCAGATAAAAATCTGACCATAAGGACCAAATTCATCTCTGGTGTAAGTAATACAATCATTTATACGAAAGGTAATTTTGATTCTGCTACTTCCTTCAGCGTACTTACAATGGGTATTACAAAAGGTAGTGCTGTTGTTGGCAGTATCTTCAACACACACAACAGACATTTTAAACTATTTTAAGAATAGATTTTAAATTAAGTCAATAAAAAAAAGGTAGACAAAGAAGAAATTGTGATAGTTAAGGGGGATGGACTCTCTTCTTTCAATGACACTCCTTGAATTGTTAAAGACACCATTAAGATATACACTTTTAATACTTAATTCAATATTGATACCTATATTTATTGTATAATTAACTTTTCTTTCCCCTCATAATATTTCAGTGTCCAAATTTCAACAAGAGAGATTATGAATAAGCAGTGAATATGTCTGAAGCAACTTTCAATGTCCAAACTCATTCAGACTGCCTCTCCCTATAATGCTTTGGGGCTGGAATCAGCATATCTCCAGCAGTGGCAGCTCACAGTTCTGGACTGGTGGTTGGATCTCTCAGGCATGACTGACTCATGTATAATCAAACCCTCTGTCACCAAAAAAAGTTGCCAAATTTCATCTTGTACATACACATATACAATAAACCAGTTCACAGATTGTAAAAGTGGAAACATATCTAAGGGCAATAATTCAGAGGAGTGTGAGCCTCAGTAAATAGGTGTTTGCTGCAACCATACACAAATCATCATTTTCCTCAGAGGATTGATCCCTGTAAAGTGGCAATATGGTAACAATATATGAGGCTTACTTAGAATTTCAAATATTAGAAAAATAGCTAACTCACAGTGTGTATACTATAAAGGAGAAAATTACACAGGGCAGGTAGTAGAGGATGGTTTCTCTGTTCGTTCCATCTGGGGCACCTGGCATTGGCCATTGTAGGAAGACAGGATACTGGGCTAGATGGACTTTTGGTTTGACCCAGTATGGCTGTTCTTATGTTCTTATAAGCTAGTAATATTCAGACTGAGAACCAAATATTGTTTACATGCAGTAAGTACTCTATAAAAGGTATTTCCCTGGTGTCTCAGGATGAAGCCTGTATCTCACTGCAATTTCTCTACCAGTGTCTCAGTAGATCTCTACATTTAGCGGTAGGTGAACTAAATTCACTAATGAGGAAATCCTTAAATTTTAACTGAGGCAAAAGTCCCATGGAAGTCTGACCACTTGCAATAGGAATGAGCCCCTACAGCAGGGTCTCATGTACTCTGTGGCATGAGAACATATTCTGTGGCAAACTCTACTATATTCACTAGCAAAAACTCCTAAATTCTTCAGCAATGTTATTTTATTGTATCTCAATGAAATAATCTTTCAAATAATCCCTCTCAAATACTCATTCACAAACAATTCATCAATGATGGGTCTAGCAATAGATTTGATAATTGATTTTTTTTAAAAATTATTTATTTTTTGCACTTCTATGGGTTTCATACATGACAGTATTGCCTGGGTAGGCTGACTGCTGCAGAGGAGCATGTGAATCGGACAGAGACTTCTCTTAGAGGAGAGTTTATTGATAGTGATTCTCTAGGTTTTAGTCAGGAGGAGAGGATGGAAGAGGATAATCTAGGGGCCAGATCAGAGGAGAAACATTCACATAAAAAAGAATCGGGCGCATCAGAAAAGGGAAGACAAATAAACAGTGAAATTTTTTTAAAGTGCTTGTATATAAATTCTAGAATTCTAAATAATAAGATGGGTGAACTAGAGTGCCTCATGATAAAGGAGGACATTGATATAATAGGCATTACAGAAGCCTGGTGGACTGAGGACAATCAATGGGACACAATCATTCCGGGGTACAAAATATATCAGAAAGACAGAACAGGCCATGCGGCGCGAGGGGAGGGAGTGGCACTATATGTGAAAGAAAATGAAGAATAAAGTGAAGTAAAAATCTTAAGTAAATCCACATAGAATCTCCATATGGATAGTAATTTCATTCTCTAATAGGAATATAACATTAGGGATCTATTATCGACCACTTAAAGAGGACAGTGATAGTGACAATGAAATGCTAAGGGAAATTAGAGAGGCTATCAAAATTAAGAACTCAACAATAGTGGGAGGTTTCAATTATCCCCATATTGACTGGGAACATGTCTCCTCAGGAGAAAATGAAAAGACAAAATTTCTTGATACTTTAAATGACTGCTTCTTGGAGCATCTGGTACGGGAACCCACAAGGGGAGAGGCAACTCTCAATTTAGTCCTGAGTGGAGCGCAGGAGCTTGTCCAAGAGGTAACTATAACGGGACCACTTGGAAATAATGACTATAGCATAATAACATTTAACATCCCAGTAGTGGGAAGAACACATCAACAGCCCAACACTGTGACATTTAATTTCAGAAAGGAGAACTATTAAAAAATGAAGAGGTTAGTTAAACACAAATTAAAAGATACAGTGACTAAAGTGAAATCCCTGCAAGCTGCATGGATGCTTTTCAAAGACACCATAATAGAGGTCCAACTTAAATGTATACCTCAAATTAAAAAACTTTTAGTAAAAGAACTAAAAAAGAGCCACCATGGCTTAACAAGCATGTAAAAGAAGCAGTGAGAGATAAAAAGGCATCTTTTAAAAAGTGGAAGTCAAATCCTACTGAGGTAAATAGAAAGGAACATAAACACTGCCAAATTAAGTGTAAAAATGTAATAAGAAAAGCCAAAGAGGAGTTTGAAGAAAAGGTAGCCAAAAACTCAAAAGGTAATAACAAAATGTTTTTTAAGTACATCAGAAGCAGAAAGCCTGCTAAATAACCAGTGTGGTCCCTTGATTATTGAGATACAAAAGGAGCATTTAAAGACAATAAAGTAATCACGGAGAAACTAAAGGGATTCTTTGCTTCAGTCTTTATGGCTGAGGATGTTAGGGAGATTCCCAAACCTGAGCCAGCTTTTGCAGATGACAAATCGGAGGAATTATCACAGATTGAGGTGTCACTAGAGGAGATTTTGGAATTAATTGATATACTTAACTGTAACAAGTCACCGGGACCAGAGGGCATTCACCCAAGAGTTCTGAAAGAACTCAAATATGAAGTTGCAGAACTATTAACTATGGTTTGTAACCTGTCCTTTAAATCGACTTTTGTACCCAATGACTAGAAGATAGCTAATGCAATGCCAATATTTAAAAAGGGCTCTAGCAATCCCAGCAATTACAGACAGGTAAGTCTAACGTCAATACCAGGCAAATTAGTTGAAACAGTAGTAAGATTGTCAGATACACAGGAGAACATAAATTGTTGGGCAAAAGTCAATATGATTTCTCTAAAGGGAAATCGTGTCTTACTAATCTATTAGAGTTTTTTGAAGGGGTCAACAAACATGGACAAGAGGGATCCAATGGACATAGTGTACTTAGATTTCCAGAAAGCCTTTGACAAAGTCCCTCACCAAAGGCTCTTACATAAATTAAGCTGTCACGGAATAAGAGGGAAGGTCCTTTCATGGCCTGAGAACTGGTTAAAAGACAGGGAACACAGGGTAGGAATAAATGATAAATTCTCAGAATGGAGAGGGGTAACTAGTGGTGTCCCCCAAGGGTCTGTCTTAGTACCAATTCTATTCAACTTATTCATAAATGATCTGGAGAAAGGGGTAAAAAGTGAGGTGGCAAAGTTTGCAGATGATACTAAACTGCTCAGGATAGTTAAGACCAAAGCAGACTGTGAAGAACTTCAAAAAGATCTCACAAAAGTAAGTGATTGGGCAACAAAATGGCAAATGAAATTTAATGTGGATAAATGTAAAGTAATGCACATTGGAAGAAATAACCCCAACTATACATACAATATGATGGGGCTAATTTAGCTACAACGAATCAGGAAAAAGATCTTGGAGTCATAGTGCATAGTTCTCTGAAGACGTCCACACACTGTGCAGCAGCAGTCAAAACAGCAAACAGGATGTTAGGAATCATTAAAATGGGGATAGAAAATAAGATGGAGAGTATCTTATTGCCCTTATATAAATCCATGGTGCGCCCACATCTTGAATACTGCGTACAGATGTGGTCTCCTCATCTCAAAAAAAATATACTGGCATTAAAAAAGGTTCAGAGAAGGGCAACTAAAATGATTAGGGGTTTGGAACAGGTCTCATATGAGGAGACATTAAAGAGGCTAGGACTTTTCAGCTTGGAAAAGCGGAGACTAAGGGGGGATATGACAGAGGTCTATAAAATCATGACTGATGTAGAGAAAGTAAATAAGGAAAAGTTATCTACTTGTTCCCATAATACAAGAACTAGAGACCACTAAATAAAATTAATGGACAGCAGATTTAAAAAAAATAAAAGGAAGTTCTTCACATAGCTGCACAGTCAACTTGTGAAACTCCTTACCTGATGAGGTTGTGAAGGCTAGGACTTTAACTGTGTTTAAAAGAGAACTGGATAAATTCATGGATGTTAAGTCCGTTAATGGCTATTAGCCAGGAGGGGTAAGAAAGGGTGGCCCTAGCCTGTGCTTGTCAGAGGGTAGAGATGGATGGCAGGAGAGAGATCACTTGATCGTTGCCTGTTGCGTTCACTCCCTCTGGGGCACCTGGCATTGGCCACTGTCGGTAGACAGGATACTGGGATGGATGGACCTTTGGTCTGACCCAGTATGGTCATTCTTATGTTCTTTATTCAGATATTTCTTTTCACCATTCCATACAAGCCAGAGAAGGGGAAACCTAGTACTCAACTGCAGCAGTTCATCTTTAAATGTCCCTAGAATGTTGCTCTATTCTTCAGGCAGCCTAGCTAACCAGCCCACAGTTCTTGCTCCCTTGATCTTTGGCTGCAAAATTAGATCCTAGTCCATGCTCTCTAACTTCACTCCTGTCTTCTTCTATAGAACAGTGAAGGGAGCATATATTGCAATCCATTTAATTCTCCATGGAGTAGAATGAGATGAAAGAGCAAGCGACAGCTACAAGCAGGTCCCAGCATGGCAGAAAGACAAAAAACAGAATTCTGGGTGCCTGGCTACAGCAAAATAATTAATTATGTCACAAAAATGTTGAATTCTAATGTAAAAAAACTAAATATCACAGCTGAAGGATCATTGAGGCCATGGGGCCCTGAAAGAGGTGGCTGTCGCTGTTCACACATCTTAGAGCAGGGGTGGGCAAACTTTTTGGCCCGATGGCCACATTGGGGTTGTGCAACTATATGGAATGTCAGGTAGGGAAGGCTGTTCATCCCCAAACATCCTGGCCCCAGTCCCCTATCCGCCCCCTCCTACTTCCTGCCCCCTTCAGAATCCCCAGTCCATTCAACCCCCCTTCTCCTTGTCCCCTGACTGCCCCCTCCTGGGATCCCCCACCCCCTATCCAACCCCCTTGCTCCCTGTCCCCTGACTGCCCCGACCCCTATCCACACCCTTGCCCCCTGACAGCCCCTCTGGGACTCCAACCCTCTATCCAACTGCCCTCTGCTCCTCATCCCCTGACCAACCCCTCCTGGGCCCCCCACCCCTAACATCCCAGCTGGGATCCCACCCCCTATCTAATACCCGCTGCTTCCTGTCCCCTAACTGCCTTCCCAACCCCTATCCACATCCCTGCCCCCTGACAGGCCACCCGGGACTCCCACTCCCAACCCTCCCTGTTTCCCATCCCCTGACCGCCCCCACAGAACCTCTGCCTCATCCCCACCCCCTCTGCCTTGATTGCCCCCAGGACCTCCACTCCCTTACTCAACCCTCTTGCTCCTCGCCCCCTTACCAGCGGCAGGAGCTCACAGCCGTGACACCCGGCTAGAGCCAGCTGCGCTCCCCATGCTGCTCAGAGGGGGTGGTGGGCCAGAGAGTGGCCTGTGCGACGGCCAGGCTGTGGGTCAGGGGTAAAAGCGGTGGAGGTACTGGGAACTAGACTCCCCCGTTGGGAGCTCAGGGGCCGGGCAGGACAGTCCCGTGGGCTGGATTTGGCCCACGGGACGTAGTTTGCCCACATCTGTCTTAGAGACATTGTTTCAGGCTCTCTGCAGATTCAAACAGGCATCATTTTACACATTTTCAAGGTTCTCATTCTCATATTGTAATTTGTTTTCTTTTAGAATATTACCCTCTTCTCCCCAGCACCCTTTCATCTCCTCATCTCTCAAGCAGAAGAAGGTTGCAACTGTTGATGTACTTTTTCCAAGTAAATGTGACAGCTCATAACCGCTCATCTCTGCCATCTTGCCAAATGGCCCCGTTAGAGACAGGTCTGCCTTAGAGACGCTATGAACTGCACCACCCACATGGATCTACTGAAGGCATTGGATGAAATCCTGGGAGTTATGCCATTTACAGTGGGACCAAGATTTCTCCCATTGTGTCTTCACAGGGGATACTTCCTTTCAGAACTCTTGGGGAGTAGCTGGGTGCCAACCCAGGGAGCGTGGAGTGTCCTTTTTGCTTCTGGTCTCTTTCTCAAAGTCTACGTACTTAAGGTAATTTATTCAGATAACATTTAAAAAAAATGATGCACTCAGTAGATTTTAACCTTTAGGCATGACTTAGCTGACAGTCACACCTAAACACATGCAGAAATGTTTCTATTTCACTAAGTTGCACAGGTTTTTATTTCTTTATCTTAGCAAAAAAAAGACAATCAATTTTTTCTGGCTATATTTTTTATGCAGACTCCACCATTCTGTAATGGTTCAGCTGAACACAGAACGCTGACTGCCTCACTGGGACAGCTTTAGACCAAGTTCACAGTTTATTTAAAAAAAAAGCTGTTATTTCACCTGAATTCCAATAAATACAGCCCTGCAATTGGTTTTTATTCATAAAGCACATTAATAGGCATTGCTTCTTCAGCAGTGTTCTGTAAACCAAACAGAAGTTCCAATAATTTTTCAAAGGCAGTAAAAATCAGATTTTGACAGACTAGAATCAAACAGCGATGGCCTCAATAGACAATGCCATTCTTCGAGTCAGACCCAACAGAGCCTATTACCTTGATTTGGCTGTATACCCACAAACATATTATGGGCTATCTCAGTAGATGACTGAATGTGGAAAAAATATCTCCTTTAAGACAAAAATTGGGATTTTGGACCTGAGGGCCTGTCTATTAAAGACAAAAAGTGCTGACAAGCAGAACAAATAGTGAAAAATGTAATGTAAAGGCCACTGGTGAAATGAAGTTTCATAACTTCACTAGAGTTGATGGATGGGTAATGAGGATATTTTCAAGTGTAAAGATGTACTGTATTAGGAACTGCATGAGGTTTTCTATCACAGTGTGTTACTGTTTTGATGCTTATAGTGTATGGTTGTGCAATTTAAATAGTCATCTATTTATAAATGTTTAAACAGACAAATACTCTGTCATTCTTTAATATGCCAATGTATTTCACATTTCTGTACTTAAGAATTTAGGATAGTATTAATTTAGACAGTGAAAAGGGGGTACAGAATTCCACAGCATCAAAGACTCAGAAATCTGACATTAACAGCACTGTAAATCTGACATGAAAAATTTATCAATTTTGCAGTCACTTCAGAGGAAAACTTTGCTAAAATACATTCCCCTGGGTGTTATCTAACTAGGAAATAATCCTTTAGGTATCTGTAAAATGTATCCCACCTGACTTGCTTTAGATTACATTGCAGATATAACCCTCATCTTTAAACCAGTCAATTGAGAAGGAATTGTATGTCACTAAATTATTTCTTATCCTCAAAAACACATTGTAGAAAACATGAGAGAAAGAACGGATGCTTTTTAGTAGATACATGTTCTTTTCTGTTTAGGCTTAAAGAATATAGACTGGCATGTCTTGGAGGGTTTCTCCTCCTGACCTCAAAAGGAAAGAAATGCCAGCATCAAAACACACATCAGGGAACTAAGGATCACAGTTTATTAAAGCTATTTGTAGGAGGCTTACGGATATATTTCCAGCATCCAAAAACACACCAGGGAACTCAAGATCAAAGTTTATTAAAGTTATTCCTGGGAGGCTTACAGATACATTTCCAGCAGAGTGCTTGGGAATTAGAAGATCCATTTCCCTTTTGGGTACATGAGTTCCCGGGAAACATTCTGGATATGAAAATGTACAAGAAGTGGGGGTGTTCACAAAAGAAAAAAAAAACCCAAAATAAGGATAGCAACCAACCCAAATTATCAGTACCTTTTCCAAATTCAACCTTACTTGTCCTAGGTTCACCTTTTACTAGATGACTTTGCAAGTAAGGTGTAAGATTTTCATTCATACATTTGTCATCTTGAGATCAGTCTGTGACCAGTTCTCTGGGATGGACCATATTGAAAATGCCTCATTTAGGGCATACTGCAAGAAACAGGGCAAGCAATTCTCCAAAACTGGTGGTGGTTCTACAATTAGATTCACCAACTAGTAATTAGATCCACCAAGCCAGCTTCTGCAGTATCAGAAGCTTAACTAGAAGCCAAACACAGTCTGCTGTGACTTGGCTCCAATCCAAACAAACAAGTCTAATATTCTAGTGCAAGTGTAATTGACTTTAATGAGATTTTGATCAGGCCCTTTATATATACCATAAGATCATTCAGGAACTTAAGTTAGTGTAGACTATGGCTGCCCACTTATCAAGCAGTGCTTCACATGGAAAGAACATCACAGAGAAGGCAGATTTGTTTACTTTCCAGGCTTTAGTAGAGGGATAGGAGGTAAGTGAGGGAGTTGCAATTTTCTTGAGTAATTTATATTTTGGGAATGAGGCTTCATTTGGTTGGGTAAATAAGTAATATTAGGTTGGGGACTTTGTATACTGTATACTTTAGGCAATTGTACATATATTTAGAGTTTTGGGGAAAGTAGTTTTAAAAGAAATATACCATATATACTCATTCATTAGCCCGTTTGTTTATAAGCCGACCCCCCAAATGGTTAGGTAAAAATAGCAAAAGCTGTATGACCCTTTCATAAGCCAACCCTATATTTCAGGGGTTGGCAAACTTTGGCTCCTGACCTGGATGTTTTGTTTACCTGGAGCATTCACAGGCATGGAGCCCCTCAGCTCCCAGTGTCCACGATTTGTCATTCCCAGCCAATGAGAGCTGCAGGAAGTGGCGCACCACTTCCTGCAGCTCCCATTGACTGGAACGGTGAACCATGGCCACAGGGAGCTGAGGAACTCCATGCCTGCAGGCTCTCTAGGTAAACAGTGTATTAGATATTCAGTTAAATGATTCCATATAGTTTAAAATCAAATTTTTATATTGACCCATTTATAAACCGACCCTCTCTCTTTGTTGCATCATTTTTTTACCAAAAATATTTGGCTTATGGACAAATATGTAAGGCACTTTCTCATGCACTCACCAATAAATATATAACTAGTGTTTTTTTGTTTGTTCTTTTTGTTTTTTACACATTGGCTGCTTAGTTATGTTTGGGTCTCTCAGAACCCAGTAGTGCTAATAAAATGTGAATATCTTGGGTGTTTTAATAAAAATTCTACTTGGACCTGTGTGCTGGTGTGCTAATGCATCTCTGCCTCCCTTTGGTCAGAAATACTGTGGCACAGAGTCAACTCAGTCCAGTGGGCACTCAGTCAACCCTTCTTCCTTGAGTCTGTATGGTAGTGCTAGTCTGGATTATAAAGGGTGTTAGTTTCAATGCCTCTGGAATGCATGGGGTTTCTCATCATACTTTGCAGAGTCTAGCTGGAAATCTCTTTTGGTTCTTAAGTCCCTGTTGAGGGATTGGTGGGGGAACCCAGGCCCACTCACTCCACTGGGTTCCAGATCAAGGCTCTTCAACCAGGTAGGAAGAATCAATCCTCAACAATTTCCCTGCTGTACCCTGAGTTCCTCCCTTGGTTCTGTGGTTTTATTCATCCAGTAGTTCCAGTCACCCCTTCTCTGGGACGTGGCTAGGGTGACCAGATGTCCCGATTTTATAGGGACAGTCCCGATTTTCGTGTCTTTTTCTTATATAGGCTCCTATTACCCCCCATCCCCTGTCTGGTCACCCTGGTTTGGTCTCTCTGTGGTTTCTCATAGACTCATAGACTCATAGACTCTAGGACTGGAAGGGACCTCGAGAGGTCATCGAGTCCAGTCCCCTGCCCTCATGGCAGGACCAAATACTGTCTAGACCATCCCTGATAGACATTTATCTAACCTACTCTTAAATATCTCCAGAGATGGAGATTCCACAACTTCCCTAGGCAATCTATTCCAGTGTTTAACTACCCTGACAGTTAGGAACTTTTTCCTAATGTCCAACCTAAATCTCCCTTGCTGCAGTTGAAGCCCATTGCTTCTTGTTCTATCATTGGAGGCTAAGGTGAACAAGTTTTCTCCCTCCTCCTGATGACACCCTTTTAGATACCTGAAAACTGCTATCATGTCCCCTCTCAGTCTTCTCTTTTCCAAACTAAACAAACCCAATTCCTTCAGCCTTCCTTCATAGGTCATGTTCTCAAGACCTTTAATCATTCTTGTCGCTCTTCTCTGGACCCTCTCCAATTTCTCCACATCTTTCTTGAAATGCGGTGCCCAGAACTGGACACAATACTCCAGTTGAGGCCTAACCAGCGCAGAGTAAAGCGGAAGAATGACTTCTCGTGTCTTGTTTACAACACACCTGTTAATGCATCCCAGAATCATGTTTGCTTTTTTTGCAACAGTATCACACTGTTGACTCATATTAAGCTTGTGGTCCACTATGACCCCTAGATCTCTTTCTGCCATACTCCTTCCTAGACAGTCTCTTCCCATTCTGTATGTGTGAAACTGATTGTTCCTTCCTAGGTGGAGCACTTTGCATTTATCTTTATTGAACTTCATCCTGTTTACCTCAGACCATTTCTCCAACTTGTCCAGATCATTTTGAATTTTCACCCTGTCCTCCAAAGCAGTTGCAATCCCTCCCAGTTTGGTATCGTCCGCAAACTTAATAAGCGTACTTTCTATGCCAACATCTAAATCGTTGATGAAGATATTGAACAGAACCGGTCCCAAAACAGAACCCTGTGGAACCCCACTTGTTATACCTTTCCAGCAGGATTGGGAGCCATTAACAACTACTCTCTGAGTACGGTTATCCAGCCAGTTATGCACCCACCTTATAGTAGCCCCATCTAAATTGTACTTTCTTAGTTTATCTATAAGAATATCATGAGAGACTGTATCAAATGCCTTACTAAAGTCTAGGTATATCACATCCACCGCTTCTCCCTTATCCACAAGGCTCGTTATCCTATCAAAGAACGCTATCAGATTAGTTTGACACGATTTGTTCTTTACAAATCCATGCTGGCTATTCCCTATCACCTTACCACCTTCCAAGTGTTTGCAGATGATTTCTTTGATTACCTGCTCCATTATCTTCCCTGGCACAGAAGTTAAACTAACTGGTCTGTAGTTTCCTGGGTTGTTTTTATTTCCCTTTTTATAGATGGGCACTATATTTGCCCCCTTCCAGTCTTCTGGAATCTCCCCCGTCTCCCATGATTTCCAAAGATAATAGCTAGAGGCTCAGATACCTCTTCCATTAACTCCTTGAGTATTCTAGGATGCATTTCATCAGGCCCTGGTGACTTGCAGGCATCTAACTTTTCTAAGTGATTTTTTACTTGCTCTTTTTTTATTTTATCTTCTAAACCTACCCTCTTCCCGTAAGCATTCACTATACTAGACATTCCTTCAGACTTCTCAGTGAAGACCGAAACAAAGAAGTCATTAAGCATCTCTGCCATTTCCAAGTCTCCCGTTACTGTTTCCCCCTCCTCATTGAGCAGTGGGCCTACCCTGTCCTTAGTCTTCCTCTTGCTTCTAATGTATTGATAAAAAGTCTTCTTGTTTCCCTTTATTCCCATAGCTAGTTTGAGTTCATTTTGTGCCTTTGCTTTTCTAATCTTGCCTCTGCATTCCTGTGTTATTTGCCTATATTCATCCTTCGTGATCTGACCTAGTTTCCATTTTTTATATGACGCCTTTTTATTTTGTAGGTCACGCAAGATCTCAAGGGTAAGCCAAGGTGGTCTTTTGCCACATTTTCTATCTTTCCTAACCATTGGAATAACTTGCTTTTGGGCCCTTAATAGCGTCCCTTTGAAAAACTGCCAACTTTCCTCAGTTGTTTTTCCTCTCAGTCTTAATTCCCATGGGACCTTGCCTATCAGCTCTCTGAGCTTACCAAAATCCGCCCTCCTGAAATCCATTGTCTCTATTCTGCTGTACTCCCTTCTACCCTTCCTTAGAATTGCAAATTCTATGATTTCATGATCACTTTCACCCAAGCTTCCTTCTACTTTCAAATTCTCAACAAGTTCACTGGCAGGACACTCCTCTAGCCTGTTTGCTGCTCTGGCAGTCACCCCACCTATCTGCTTCTCAGCTCTTTTAATCTACCAGCTGTGGTGAAGTTGCCAGTCAGAGCTGTCTGATAGTCACTTCATTAACTTCTTAGTTGCCAGGCCAGCATGGGCTATATATGCTCCAGGACACTGCAAAACATAACAGATGATATGTGAAAAATATATCTATAAACATATGATTCTCCAAAATACTGCATGGAATTTCTTTAAGGGAAATTCAGGAACCTAGAGTGATCGGCACGGTTCTTTCAAACTCTGTTGGTTTTGTAATAAGAGAGGCCACTGTTTACATCAAGTGTATAATGCCAAATCTCCCTCTTCTAATCCAGGGAAGAAATATAGAATGCCCTAAAGCAGAGTTTCTCAAATTGGAGCCGACACTTGTGTAGGGAAAGCCCCTGGAGGCTGGGCCTGTTTGTTTACCTGCCGCTATCACAGTTCCGGCCAATCGCGGCTCGCACTTCCCTAAACACTGCCCTAAAGTACTCATTACATCTACCAAAGTCATCATTAAATAGGTCTACATTTTTAACATATAGCACTCTCCCTCTTATAGACTCATAGACTCATAGACTCTAGGACTGGAAGGGACCTCGAGAGGTCATCGAGTCCAGTCCCCTGCCCTCATGGCAGGACCAAATACTGTCTAGACCATCCCTAATAGACATTTATCTAACCTACTCTTAAATATCTCCAGAGATGGAGATTCCACAACTTCCCTAGGCAATCTATTCCAGTGTTTAACTACCCTGACAGTTAGGAACTTTTTCCTAATGTCCAACCTAAATCTCCCTTGCTGCAGTTGAAGCCCATTGCTTCTTGTTCTATCATTGGAGGCTAAGGTGAACAAGTTTTCTCCCTCCTCCTGATGACACCCTTTTAGATACCTGAAAACTGCTATCATGTCCCCTCTCAGTCTTCTCTTTTCCAAACTAAACAAACCCAATTCCTTCAGCCTTCCTTCATAGGTCATGTTCTCAAGACCTTTAATCATTCTTGTTGCTCTTCTCTGGACCCTCTCCAATTTCTCCACATCTTTCTTGAAATGCGGTGCCCAGAACTGGACACAATACTCCAGTTGAGGCCTAACCAGCGCAGAGTAAAGCGGAAGAATGACTTCTCGTGTCTTGTTTACAACACACCTGTTAATGCATCCCAGAATCATGTTTGCTTTTTTTGCAACAGTATCACACTGTTGACTCATATTAAGCTTGTGGTCCACTATGACCCCTAGATCTCTTTCTGCCATACTCCTTCCTAGACAGTCTCTTCCCATTCTGTATGTGTGAAACTGATTGTTCCTTCCTAGGTGGAGCACTTTGCATTTATCTTTATTGAACTTCATCCTGTTCACCTCAGACCATTTCTCCAATTTGTCCAGATCATTTTGAATTTTCACCCTGTCCTCCAAAGCAGTTGAAATCCCTCCCAGTTCGGTATCGTCTGCAAACTTAATAAGCGTACTTTCTATGCCAACATCTAAATTGTTGATGAAGATATTGAACAGAACAGGTCCCAAAACAGACCCCTGTGGAACCCCACTTGTTATACCTTTCCATGATATGCCCTGTCAACTTCCATACATTTTACAGCAAATTGTTTTAATCTGCTACTTCCTGCTTAAAGAAATTAGACACTTTCTATGCTCAATCTAGAGACATGTGGAAGGCTTTCAATTTTTCTTTTCAATGAAATGGAATCCAAAGAAGTAAGTTAATTGGGGGATTTTAATTAACGAGAAAAAATCAAAACACAGGTAATAGTATTAGGTCTATTTAGATTTAAAGACGTATATGAGAAATTATGTTAGGAGAAGGCATGAGGCTTGAACTTTCTCCCATTATAGCAACTGGCAAAAGTCCAGCTGATTAAACTGGGAGCGGGATGAGGCCTAAGGGATGTTACCATCACTCTTCTTAAGTCTTTTATTGCTTTGTTAGGATTTCAAGTTGTCTGTCTACCTCAGGAATGAGAAGTGTATATTTTCCTAGTAGCTAAATGTATTTTTCATTGATTTAAAATGTGCTTTGAAAAGCTGTCCTTGTCACCATTAGACTGATCTATTTATATGCACTTTCCTCTCCTGAATTCTGTTTAGAGAGCTATAGAAATATCATTCCATGCTACCATGGCATGTTATATAGCCAGACATGGTTTTACTTAGTATTGTCACAACTTTAAGACTGTTTTCTGAGAGGGTTACCAAGTGATAAATTAATCTCAAGGCACTGAGATTGACATCACAACTGGGGAATGACTGAAAATATTCTTCTTTTAAATCCTTCCTCAGAATTCTTCTTTACTGATGCCCATAAATGCTAAAACCCATCCGTAAAAAAAAATACAGTCATTCATCCAACATCAAGAAATAAATGTACCATTTAAGCTGCTTTAAGTTAGAGCCACCCTTCAGGGTCTCTGAGGCCTCCTCCATTTTTGGTTGCCTATTTGTTTAGACTCTACATTCTTCAGGGCAGGGACCCTGTCTTGTTCAGTGCTTAATAAAGTGTTGATCCTTAGCAAGCAATAAATAGTGGTAGAATAGCTAACCAAAGTGGTTCTAATTTCTAATTTTTTTTTTTTGAAAATGTGATACTACTCTGGCAACACATTACCTATGCAGTTGCCTGAAAGTACATATGATATCTTATAAAGCCATCTGGCAAGCATAAGGCACTATTTCCACTGATACCCACAGGGAACTGAGAAAATATCACACTTCTCTACTTGGGAGCTTGACATAGGCAGTAATAACACTTCCAACAGTTATCCTAGCATATTGTGCTTTGTATCTTCTACGATTATTCTTTTTGCATGTTAAATCTTTGTGGAGATACACATTGTCTCTAGATTTTTTTGCTTCCTTTCTACATTAATTAGAAAAGGTTACCAGAACTGGTAAGATGCTCAGAGTAATGTGTACTACAATGATGGAGATATGGGGTAAAAGTGGCAAACACATGACATAACAATATAGCAAAATGAGGGTCAGCCTTGGAAAATGGAAACTAATAACTTACAGCAGCATTTCTCAAACTGGGATCTGCAGACCCTTGAGGGTCCACAAGGGTACTTTAGGGGGTCCATGGACCCTGCTGATTAACTCCTCCTCCCTCCCTCCCTCAATTCCTCCCTCTCCCTCCCAGCATCTCCTGTATGCTGGGATACAGCTGTTCAGCAGCATGCAGGAGGCTCTGGGAAGGAGGAGCGGGGATGGGGTACACTCAGAGGAGGGGGCAGAAGGAGGTGGGATGGAGGAGGTGCAAGGGCGGAGAGGATTGGGAAGAGGTGGAGTGGGGTTGGGACCTTGGGGGCAGAGGTGGAGTGGGGCAGGGGCTGATCAGGGGACTTGAGGGTCCATGAAAAAAATTAAATAAAAATGGGGACCTTGGGTTGCTAAGGTTTGAGAAACGCTGGCTTAGAGAAGTCCTTATTCCACAAGAGCCCATTGTTTTCAGTATTCCTCTGAATAAAACATATATTCTTAAATAAGGGTGAAGTTTGGCCCAGTGTATCCTGTATGGAAGAACACAGTTCTTGTTCTGAATCAATAGAGTGTTCACTTTTAAGTTAGTTTTTTTTCTTGTTGCCCAACTGATGTAGGACACAGTCACATTAGAATTTTGCCAGTGACTCCAGTGAAAGCAGGATCAGGCCCACAAACAGCTTATGTACTTTCTTTTAATTTGACCAGTACAATACATTTTTGCAGTTATTTGTTCAGTTGTCAAGGAATTGTAATCTGAACTAAGCAAACAAAGAGTGCTAAAATAATAACAATAAAAAAGTTTCCAGGCCAAAAATTATTTCACATTTTTTATATAATTTGAAATTCTGATGCGAAGTGTAAGATAAAAAATTCTCCAAAGAGCAATCCCTAGGAAATATCATGTCTGCTGTTCAAGATAAATATTTAGCAAAAAGCTTAGAGCCAGTAACTTTTTCTGCTGCTGAGAAATGTGAAACACTTTCCTGTATCTGTCAAGCAAGTACATCAGCTGAGAACATCCCCAGTTGATCTTCCAAGTCCCCAATATCACACACAGTAGTATATGAAGCAATCAAAATTTTGAAACATGAGTTTAATTCTAATTTCTCCATTATTGTATTGACAGAAGAGCAATAAAAACAGCCCTGCTTGGAACCTGCAGTAAACTCATCTAGTAGATTGAAAACACTGTGGCTCAAAGGTGTCCCCATAGAGAAATGAAAAATAAACCAGGAAATGTTAGAAGGGACATACTCATATTTCTTCACATGTATAAGGATTTGCCTGCTTTTCTGGCAACAAATAATTATATATGCTGGGCCTGATCCAGTGGTAAATACAACTATATTTCCACTATGTAGTGTTATTAGAGAGTCAAATATCTTTCTAATGTCCTGGGACCGACATAGCTACAGTAACGCTGCATATGCAGTGGTATGTGAAACAGTGTACAAAGAGGTAATACTTAAGTGTTGTAGTAGGCCACTGCAAGATGTCTTTTCTAGTTGTTGTTTCCTATGTCCAGATTTTGTTTCCTACGTCCACCTATAGTTTTCTCTTTTCTCCATTTATTTCAGTAGGATTTCTGGTGAATAAAGTGACACTCAATGTAAGTGTGACAGAATTTGGCACTATGTAAACAAAACCTTTCCAGCACAACCTCCTCGGTGTGGTGTTCTGTCTCATCTGGTGGCACCAAGATCACTTAGAAAGAGAAAAAGACTAAAGAGTCTGCTCTACAGCCTTAGCTGATCACCATATGACTTTTAGCTCATGCATTCAGCTCCAGAGGTCCCAAGTTCAATCCCACCCACCAACGACCAGGGTATGTTACAAGTGGGGGCTCATCCAGGATTTCAACTGGGAAGTCTCTGAAGCTCAGGACGCACTTCCTCAGCTGGGGGAAGTATGTAACCCACGCACCTCCTGGTGTGGTGTTCTGTCCCATCTAGCAGCACCGAGACCACAGAGATAGTGTGAGAGAGAGACAGGTTAATGAATCTGCTCTATAGCTTTAGCTAATAGCCATGTGGCTTTTAGCTCATGCAGTAAAGCAGGGATCGACAACCTTTGGCATGTGGCCTGCCAGGGTAAGCATCCTGGCGGGCCGGACCAGTTTGTCTGCCTGCCAAGTCTGCATGTTCAGCTGACTATGGCTCCCCCTGGCCGCAGTTAGCCACTCCAGGCCAATGGGGGCCACAAGAAGCTGCATGGGTGGAGGGATGTAGCCGATCTCTGCAGTAGAGGCTCATGCATTGAGATCTCAGATTCAATCCCACCTGCCGACGACCAGCATCTGTTTGTGTTACACTAGTACTACAAAACATGATGGATGAACCTCAAAAGGTTTGGTTCACAAGGGTTCACATCCTAAACTGTCTAACCCAATTATCTGTGCTCTAGAATCAAGGAAAGGACTTTGGATTCAGTCCTGTGAGGATGCAACAACTCCCACTGCTATCAATCCCCTCAGAATCAGGGTCTGCATGAATCTTTTTGTTCTAGTAGGATTAGAAATTTTTGGATTATTTCAGTTTTACTGCTTATCCCCAGCTCAGAATGGGAAAAACTAACATAAGCTGTACTTTTGATTGTTTTAAGACTAGACATTTTGGCACTTCAAAAAAAGACATGTTTGATTTATTTTGAATTTTGTTTGGGGCAAAGGCTTAGATCAGTTTTTTGACAATGGACTACAGCAGGTGTCATAATTAGTCTTTCCTATTTTCATATTCTATGATTCTTATTCTGTTTGAAACTCATTCTATAAATCCCTAGTAACAAGTACAGTTGGTAAATCATTAACTATTAAACTAAAAAGCTACATAGATTTTCACCTGGGTCCAAAATGGACCGAAGCTGAATAATTTTCACTAACATTTTTTGTGGGTCTCTGCATATCCTGTCTATGAATCACAACAGAAGCAGAAGTACCAAGGATAAACTTGATGACTGTATGTTTCTGGTGCCGTATTTCTGGTATGATTAAACCAGGAAGCCCAAGAAATCAGAAAAGGAAGTCTGTTCTCATGAAATTTCAAGCTTGTAATATAGGCCAAAGAGGTTCAAATAATTATTCAAAACTTCTGGATACTTATCTGACCCACACCAAACCTTTTCATGTGGTGTAACTACTGTACCATTCATTAAAAGGTGTGAAAAATCTTATTTCTTCTAGTTAATATTTAAAAGATAAAAAGTTGTTGCCTCTTCACTGAATTTCCGCTCTTCACCATGATTACATATTTAAGGCTATTCTGTGTCTTAGACTATATACCCATGTCAGGGAATAAAAACCTTATTATATTGCCGAGCAGGCTACTTGCACCTTGTATCGGAGTGCACAGAAATAAGCAAACACAGAGCTGTTCCTAAAGTCGTAGTTTAACCATTAGGAGTTACAGCTAGACAATTAATAATGGTTAGGTTGAGGCGCATTTGGAGACTACTGATTTTTTGACAGATTAGTTTAAATGATTCACATTTGATACCTAGTAGAATTAATGCTAAGCATATATTATAAGTCCTGCATCTTTAAAAATGAATGAGCTGCACCTCCAGTTGATATCTCAAACCAAGACTATTAATATGCAAAACCATAGTACTTAGGAGAATGAGGGAAGACAAGGAAAAAGGCACTACTAGACTCATGATAAACATCTGTACCAGGGAACCAAATGGGTTCATAACTACAGAGCAGATGTAAACCTCTTGCAGTATGAGATGAAGACCATACACACACACATACCATTTGAAGACTACTTTTTGTGTGCTGAGGAACCCACTTAAGGGTGGATATCATACCAGATCAAAGTGCAGATGTCTGGTGATTTCTACCCAGGGCAGTAGTAATTTACTATGTTTTTTCTCTTCAGTTAGTTACACAATTTTCCCAGGATATCATACATAGTAATATAGCTGAACCCTGATTTCCTTTTTAATTTCCACAGGACACACTCTTTTCTGCTTTATAATCTTTTGATGATCATCAGCACAATCTTATTTTTTGTGTTATACCATTTATTAGATTTTAACTTGTGTTCAAGATTTCAAGGCAGTTTTAGTGTTAAATGCCCATGATTTTAATGCACATGCCATTGAAACATATGGCCCAATGTTTATATTGTATACCATATGCAACATCAGTTTTACATAATGCGTTATTTTCCTGCGGCTATTAATCTTATGAGACTATGCTTATTTTGATATTTACTTACTCCAACATTTTGTGGGAAACTAGTTTAACATCAATCTGCTTAATGATTGTGAACTGTTATTGCTTTGCTATTTAGCAATCACTAGCTCTAGCCTTTAGGTTTAATCCTGAGTAAGGGCTAGTGCATAACTGTTTCACCCAGCAGTAGTCCAAGGAAGGATCTATGTGAAGAGTCACAATTCCTCCCTTGCCTTCTTGACCTCAGGACAGCATTGTTCCCTCTTGGTCCAATGGCAGCCCTATCCCCTACTCCCACGTAGCCAGCTACTCTAGCCAGGAAGAAGGGGTTATTTTCCAGGCCTCAAACTACAGCCCACCCTTTTGTTGACAGTGAGGAATATCTAGGAAGCAGAGGCTGCACTCCATGCCAGACCCAGATCCAGGCAATGTGAGGAAAGGAATTGGGGAGAAACTTACACCCTGATGTGTACCCGAGTAAGATGAGATCACAGTCTAGTCATTAGTAAATTACTCCTGCAACCATATCATGTAATTATGGAGCAACATTAATAAAGAACTCGTTGTATATCTGCCTGCCTGTACAAGAGTTTGAATATTTGGATTTGTTTGTGTCTGTGTTTCATTTCTTGGAGGAGAGATGGAAGAGGGAAAGGAACCTTAACTTTTTAGTCAATGTTAATAGATGATGTGATGATTACAAATCTTCTCTCAAATAAAGTCAGAAAAATAATAGTATAATGACTTCTGACACAATCCAATACTGTGACTGCTGTAAAGTTTTTAGAAATTGCTTTCATGTTTCCCTGCATTAAGTGCTCCAATTTTGGAGAATTTTTAATAGGCTTAGGCTATCCATATAAAGATATGAGGAAATGTAAGCTATCAATCTAACTCCCCCCTCCCACCCGCCACCACCCCCCAGCATGCTACTGTTATGCTGGTAAAACATTCTAAAAGGATAAAGAAATCTTTAATTTCACATACACTGCAGTAAGACATGAAAATCAAAAATATAACCATGCTTTTAAAATGCAAGAAACATGATTACAACTATCTTTGGTACCATATATTTTGTACGTTGAAATATCATTGAACTGTAATGAATATTTAGATGACTAAATATTTGTAAAATTTGTTCTATTTTTCATTAACTCTAACAAAGCTATTAACTGAGCACTAGAGATGTTCAGAAATATATTTAAAAAAAAATATAGGTATATCTTCAAAGTTGCTGTTACTTACAGACAGAGTTGGCACTAGACATAAGCAGACTAAACAGCTGCTTAGGGCCCTAAACAGCTCAATGGGTCCCCTCATTCACTTTTTATTAATTATTATTATTGGAGGGGATATTCATGCTTAGGGCCCCACTGGGCTATCACCATCTCTAAGTTCAAAGTGGATACTTTTCTGAAACTAAGTTTCCTGTTGATCTTTGTGCACCTGCAGGCTAGCAAGTCTCATTTGAAGTCTTGCTATATCTGCTTTTCATATTTGAATGATGCAGAAATGACAGTGGGGGAGATGCTCTCTCTGCATGTTATCAGTACATACTACTAAATAATACATAAAATAATACTAATAATTAATAATAATAATATTTAGCATGTTGTAGAGTTTTCAGAGAATCCTAAAAACATGAGTAAATATTATCCCAATTTGCTTACAGATGGTGAATTTGAGGCACAGAAGGGGAAAGGATATTTCCAAATTCGCATAGTAAGTCAGTCATGGAGTGGAAACTGGAAGACATGTTTCTTGCTTCATAATCTGTTGCTTAAAACACTAGTAGACACAGATTCTATATACTGTTTGTAGCGTTTATAAGGTACACTTACATTATACATGCTTGTGCTCAGGATGTAGTAAAATGTAGTAGCCACTGAATAGTAGCCTCACTAACTAATGATAGGTGTAGCAAAGTAATATGTACATTTGAAAGATTTTTCTGTGATTAACAGCAGCTCTAAAAAATGTAAACCAAAATAAGTCTCCACATGCTAATCTGCAACTAATAACTGTGTTAGGTTAAAAGGTGGATAAATGTACAAATATGTATATTACAGAGTAGGTCTGCTTAGGGCCAAATAGGCTGTGAACTGTGAAAGTAGAATGAATTATATAGTAAGAATAGAAAGGATTAAAGAAATGTTGTCTGTACCTTTAAGCACAGTTGTTGGAATGTTGCAACCAGGTGTCAGGAATACAGACATTAACATAGAACAATTGCACCGTTTAAGGGCAATTGGTGAAGCATTAGCCTTAGATCGATAACAGTTAGTAAGGAAATAGGATATGCATGCTGCGCCCCAGGTGAATTTTACTGTTTTGATTTCTTTGTCCCTTTGTCTAAATTCCCGCTCTTTTATCTGTATATATAAGACTGTTTGGGCCTTGCATGGCCACTCACATATTCTGAATGTTATTGGCGGAGCGCTGCGCTAATAAACAGAGTGGTCTGACAAATTGTGAGTCCTGATTCTAACTTTGACAATTTGGAGGTCCCACCGAGATGGCAACCGTCTTCACTGGGGCTGTGTGATTCCTGACTGTTTTTGTGGGATGACCGTGGCAGCCGGCACCTGGGCGTTTGGCCCAAGCGGTCCCCCACTAGAGCGGAAAGGCGCACAGCCACAGTGAGGTCTACGCCATCGAACCTGTTGGTTCCCACTCTGTTCTGGTAGGGATCCCGGGATCTGACATCAGGAATCTGGTCAGGTAATTATTTCTGTGTTTTGTCCGGACTGAGGACTGTCCTGTCTCTGTGTCTATCTGTCCTCTTGTGGAGTGTTTGAGTCTGGGTGCCGTCTCTGTCTGGGGATCGGCTGACCAAGGGGTTCCTGCCCCCGCGGTCTGAGTGAGTGGAATCTGCACAATTGCAGCCGCACCGCACTTTGGGTAAAACCCCTGGTGTGAAAGCAAGGGCAATTGAGGCAGTAGCCTGTGGGCTCCTTTTGTGTGTTGCAGCAGGCATCGCTCTGACGAACCTGAATTTCCTTCTTGTGTGATTGGTGTGTGAAGTCCTCCTGTATTGGTAAACAGACGTCTAAGTCGGGACAGTTCCCTAAATGAACGCCGGCTCATTTTATGTATTTAGGATGGGTCCAGACTCCTGTAAAAGGGGTCCAGACTCCTGTAAATTTCTGGGAAAATGGTCTAGGCTAACTCAGGGGGATCCCAAAACTCAGTGGCCACTGTTAAAATCTTGGAACAAAGACTGAGTGGACGTCTTAAAGGACAAACTCGGCCAACCTAAAACTAAATTTGCTAAAGGAGAGGTTAATTGTTTCATGCAGTGGTGGCAAGAGGCAAATCATAGGTGGACAAAATGAAAACTGGCCTCTCTCACTTATTCAAATAATAAGTTAAAAGCTTTATTAAAAGCCTCCTCTCCCACCACTAGACCGAGCGCTCCCCTTTACCCCGTTCTCCAAACCCCAGATCGATCCAAACCCCTTAATACTCCCATCTCATTGTAAAAAGGACAAAAAGTCCCTTGTTATGTTCCCCTTTGTTATCTGCCTCAGAAACTGATTCTTTATAGTGTCCCACTACCAATTCAGCAAGGCTGGGGGCGGGGGGAGCTCCTCAACTAGCCCCCACCCTTCCTGGTCCCTTTCCTTGAACATTTCTTTCAAAATTGTGAAATGACCACAATATCACTCACAAATGGTTCAATGAAAAAAAAAAAGCAGGATCGGGCCCAGACAAGCAGGCAAGCAACAGATAAAGAAACTGAAAAACAGGTTGGAAGCCCTAAGGGCATAGTGTCAGAAGAAAAAAAAAAAAAAGCAGTAAGTGCAGGCATAAATCCCTGGAACAATACTTAAAATGTTGAAATCTAAGGTGATAAAGGTGTCATTTTGGGACATAAACAAGTGATTTAAGGGAAGAGAGTGAAAAGTTAACTCTACAGAGGCTGAAGAGAATTAAGCAGTTAAATTTTGTGGAAAATGTTAAAAAGGACCATGTTAAAGAGAGAATTCTTGGCTTCTTTGCAGCCATTCTGAAGGGAAAATGGGCCCTTTTCCAGAAGAGTGCCTATAAATAATCCATATATATATATATATATATATATATATATATATATATATATATATATATATATATATATATATATATATATATATATATATATATATATATATACAGCTATGTAAAAACAAAGTAGTGTAAAGAAATGTTTAAAAAAAAATGTATGCATCTATTTGTCTGTGAAAATATGTAAAATTCTAAGAATCTAAACCAGCACATCTGGTTTGTAAAACTCCAGTTTTGTAGGTGTAAGATAAATTGATTTTGATTTTGTTTTTAATGCCACTACAAATTCATTTGACTCTTTAATTCAAAGTTGCAAAACTGACAGACCTTTTTGCAAGACACAGGTAATTAGTGTTGTTTGGCTTTGGAATTTAGCATTTAACCCTTAAGGGGTAACTTCATTCTTTACAAAAATTAAAATGTTTTTAAATAAAGACCAAGTCATGGCTGCAATAGGGCAGTCAAAATCAGGAGAATAGGTAGAGATTCTGGAGTCTGTTTGTTTGTTTGGTTTGGTTTTTTTTGTAACAATAGCAGATAAGAGCTGTAGTGAAAGAATAAGAAATTAACAGTGACCCTCTGAAGCAACAGCAGAGGTGAGGGGCACAAAACAAAAAGAAGCAATGTTAAAAACACTGAGCCTTAAAATGGCTCTGTGGAATCAGACTGTCACTTTGATAAGGATACATGAAAACTCTGTAAGAACAAAAGAAACAGTTACACCTTATGTAAAAATTGATATGGCTAATGTTTTAAAAAAAAGTTATAGTAAAGAAGGAATGTGCATTTTCCCTCGGACATGTGCAGTGTATATTGTAAAAAGGGGTAAAAGAAATGCAAATGAAACATGCTGCTGAATTAAAATCCTATTAGGGCTCCAAAAAGAGCCGCAATAGGCTGTGTTTTCTTTTTCAGATCCCTGTGTGTTAAGACAGAGTCTCTGAGCTCTGCTGATGGCTTTGAATCCAAAAGCCTAGCCTGTGTTGATGCAAATTACCTAACTGATAAAGAAAGGTGAGAACTGCCAGCACAAACGAAGCTGCAAATAAAGAACATACCTGGTCAGCACACAAACTGCCTACATAAAAGGCATGGTATAACAAGATACCTTTTATAGATTTGATGCTAATGTTACTGTTAATATTAAACATTAAAATAACTTTAATGTTAGTAAGTACCCCTGTAACAACTTGTAGTGTGTATCATTTTTGAAAAAAATCCTTTAAAATAATATGGTACTGATGCTTCTCAGCTATTACCTGTAAATAAACTTAAAGCTTAACGCAGCAGGAAAAACATTACAAACTTGGTCTGCTATATAAAAGGCAAAACTTAAGGTACACCACCTCATGAATTTAATAACTAAACAGTGGAATAATTTTTGCATAACCCTTAAAATGTAGAAGCCATTAAAACCTGGCCTGCCTATAGAAAAAAAAAAAAAACACAGGAAAATATGGGGTAATTCCTCTGTTTTGCCTGCAGTCAGGAAGGGTATTTGTAAAAGAATGGAATCTTTAAGCAATAATCAATGCCACCCCAAAAGGGGTAGAAAAATGTTTTTTTTGTCTTTCAGATAATCCAAAGTACTGTATAATGGACTATGTGTATGTGTTAATTCTTGGGGAAAAGTGTTTAAAAAGTGTTAGCAACCCACCAGAAGAGAAATGTAAATGTAATGTAAGTACTGTGTTTACCAATAATCACATTTACTATTTGCCACAACAACAACAACAAAAGAGTCTCAGCTTACTGTAAGCACTGATTTACCTGAGTTCTCTATCAATCTTGGCATTGAATGGCAAACAATTACCAATCATCTGTTAAAAGGTAAAAAGGTGACATGGGTCCTAAATAAATAAATAAATAAAACAATGTGGAAAACTGGGCTATTCATATTATACACGCCAATGGGGACATGTTAAGAATTGCTACTACAGAAAAGCATAACAGCTTACCATTGGTATAACATTTTCTGGATGGTCTCCCACAACTACTGGCATACTAATGTTACTACCCCTAATTGTTTTTGGTTTTACATTGTATGTGTTTAATTGAAATGTTTAAAATGTGCTGGTGGATAAAACAAATGTATGTAAAGCTAAAGCCACAGGCCCAAATCACCTCCCAGTATTTTCTATTACGTGGACTAAATAAGAAGTGACACTGGCGATTAATAATCTAGTGTCAAAAGGGGGATATGTAGGAGCAGGATTTTATAATGTCCCATAAGAACTAAAGTATAATTGATTTCATCCTGCTAGCCACTTTTTTTTTAAATAGCAGAAAGAACTGACCCCCTGGGACTACAAGATTCTGTTTTCCCATATGCATTACAAATTGGGCCCCCTCTAACTCTTTGTTTTAAAATTTAAAATAGTATTTAAAATAGTAAGAGACAGGATTCTCTATTGTGTCTGTGTTAAGTAAATTAGAGAAACATTGAAGGCCTGGGTCTCAATGTAAATTGTCTTAGTTATCAATTGTAAAACTTAGCAAGGTTTAATTTGCAATGCCTTTTTTTGTTCTATATAAAATACTACTGTTTGTATTCTCAATCTATTTGTGTGAATGAGGAATGTATGCATCAGGAAAAAACAAGGTGTGAAGGCCATTGTTACAGCCAGAGTCAAGGGACAGCTGTTAAACTTTCTGGCATCTCAGAGTGGATACATGCTTCGCGGTGTAAGAATGCACCACCCCCAGTGAACCAACCACCACCACCTCAGGACCACGCAGAGTCAATTTTTTTTGACTCCAGAAGAAGACGTAGAGGAACAGCCTGCAATAACTTACAATCTACGCTCTCGTAAGGGTTGCCAGAAGCAGATGACTACATAAAGCAAGGCCCAAGAAGAAGCAGCAGTGAGCTTAGCGCCTGCTGCCTGGTGGACATAAAACTGTAACTGCAGTTCCCTCAGTTGAGGTTGTCAGAACCAGAAGGGCCCTGCCTCCAACATGCGCCTCTGGTGGTGCCTGTTCTTCGGCTGCTGGTATCTTAAGGTCTGGGGAATCCACAATGACAATTCTTTTATCCAGCAGCAAGTGTGGATAGCTCAGACCCTTATTATTTCTAAATGCTGGGTCTGCAGCCACATCCCAGCCCACTCTCAAACTGGTGTTCCTGTCCTGGCTATCCCACTCAATTCCCCAGACCTCACTGGAGGACCTTGTCCGTTTAACACAATATGGAACAGTCATGACACCTGGGAAGAGGCTATTGGCAGTTCCTTTATCCCACTTGGAGGAGCAATACACCAGGCAAAAAAAAAAAGGCTCCTAAGTAGTTAAATAATGGCAAATAAAACCAGAGAAAGTTTAAGAGCCCTGAGCAAAGAAACAGGGGCGATCGGACAGGTGGCCCTCCAGAACCATCAGGCATTGGACATAGTGCTGATGGCCAAAGGAGGGACCTGTGCTCTCACTGGAAAACAATGTTGTGTGTTTATACAATACCAATGAGGTAATAGATCGCTATAGCCACTTAGAACAAATCGCATATCTTCCCATGAAGAGCTGAGTTCTTTATGGAAGTGGCTAAGTAACCTGTTCAATTTCTCTGGCATAGGAAACTGGTTGTTTCAGGGAGCCCTAACTATCCTGTTTGGAATCTTAATGATTTTTGTATGCTTTCAGTTAATCTCCTGTTGTATCCAGAATTGTGTCACCCAGATGACTGCCCCAAAACAGAGTGCTAATATGATGATTTTGAATATCACTGATGAACAAAGAGATAAGGAACGGTTAATTTGTGGAACCCAGTAATTGTTGGTCATGGCGTACGCCTGACCAAAAGGAGGGATTGTGAAAGTAGAATGAATTATATAGTAAGAATAGAAAGGATTAAAGAAATGTTGTCTGTACCTTTAAGCACAGTTGTTGGAATGTTGCAACCAGGTGTCAGGAATACAGACATTAACATAGAACAATTGCACCGTTTAAGGGCAATTGGTGAAGCATTAGCCTTAGATCGATAACAGTTAGTAAGGAAATAGGATATGCATGCTGCGCCCCAGGTGAATTTTACTGTTTTGATTTCTTTGTCCCTTTGTCTAAATTCCCGCTCTTTTATCTGTATATATAAGACTGTTTGGGCCTTGCATGGCCACTCACATATTCTGAATGTTATTGGCGGAGCGCTGCGCTAATAAACAGAGTGGTCTGACAAATTGTGAGTCCTGATTCTAACTTTGACAGAACCAATCATCCAATGGAAATCCTGCCATTCATGGCAGTGGGTTTTGGGGAGTCCACAGCTAGCCTATCTAGCTACCCACTGTTATTGATGTTAATCTCTTCCTCCCTCCTTGTTCCCTCTCATTTGTTACACTCTTTCATTTTATCTTATTTTAGATTGGATTGAAATTGCATTGAGGCATGGACCATCTTTTACTCTCTCCTTTTGTTTATTTATTTATTTTTGTTACAGTTGTCAGCACAATGGAGCCCGAGTATTGACTGGGGCTTGAGGTTGCTGTCAAACTAAACACACTGATTAATAATAAAGACGTTTCAACAGATCACAGTTCTGAATGAAAAAGTATATCTGATTTGTTTTACCATATTTCATGTAATTAATTAAAAGGATTTAAATATGAAAGTTGTGTGCTGCCACAATAAACTTGTTTTTTGCAAGCACAGTATATCTCAACAGTATCTACTTATTTGGTCTGTTATTGTTTAGGTTTTTTTCTAGGCAATACAACAAAATAATGTTAGGGCATGTAATGATGTTATTTTAACCAATCAAAATTAAGAGAGAAAAATGGGGGAAAAAAATCTCTCACACATGTACATGTGTATGTTCTGTAGCACTGAACTCTATAACTCCATGCCAAATCTTGCCTGGGGCCATAGTTATAGCATCATTAATAGCAAATGGAAGTGTTGACAAGTAGAAAAGTAATTGCAATATCTTCTGATTACGTAGAAAATACTGTAGCTTATTGGTAAAATCTGCAAGAGCCTCTGAGTTACACAGGAGCCTATGGCCTTCTCTATGTGTGAGAATTTGCACTAATTTAACAAAAGGTGTGCTTTTTAAACTGGTACAAAAGGATGCACAATTCTGCTTATTTCTGTTTAAACTAAACTGATTTCATGGTAGATTAGGGTAATGAGGATCATGTTTAAATTCAATTGAAGGAAGCCATTTTTAAACTAAAATAAGAGTGTCTGTACAGAGGTTTGCACCTGTTTAACTTAACTTACATTAAACTGGTTTACATTAAACTGGTGCTGCTTTCTGGGGTAGATAAGGTCTAAGATTCACCAACTTTCAACGAGACTTCAGGCTCTAAGTGATTTTGAATATTCAGCCCTATGTTTCCAGTGTACATATTTATACCTCGCCACACTGTTACATTTTATAAGAAAATATTAGGCTTAATCACATCCTGTAGGGTCTGTAGGAGGAAAGGAGGCCTCTGTGCAGATTTCTCCTCCTGCACATAAGGGGTAAGGGGCAAGATACTTATGTAGCAGCATTCCCTCATTGGACCCTGGGAATGGGCTCTCTACAAGTCCAAATATTTGTGCATAGTCAGGGAAAGGTGGTGAGTGATCAGGCCAGGGGCAGGGCTAGGGCTAAGGGAAAGGAGAAGCATCATCATCTCACTGGGCTTGCAGATTAAGAACTGCCCTGGGGATCTCCCTTTGCAAGGCCAAGGCCAGGGCTGCAGCAGCCCACCTATCAGCATAATTTCATTAGAGGTACACTACACAGGCAAATCGGCTGCTGTTGGCACAGAGCCAACACAGAGGCTACCAGCAACTCCCACAGAATTGCTTCCTCTTGATCCCCAGGGATATATGATGGTCCTGGAGTTCTGGCTGGCTACCACTGACCCACTGAGTGTTCATCTGGGGCCACACATTATGGGTAAGAACTCCACAGGGAAAATGTAACAGAGATTTTCTTCTCTTTTGCCACTGCCTAGTGGTTCTCTAGTGCGAGAAGTGATCCATCCCATTGCCATTTAGGATTTATGGGCAGACAGTGGGTGCTTAGATTCTACAAGTATGGGTGGTAGCATAAAACCTAAGAGACATAGAGCAGCTGCTGCAGAAACTGATTTTCATGAAACCATTCTTAGACAAGATCTCATCTTTCCCCTACCCTGACCTACATTATAAGGTAAACCTACTTCCTCTGCTGCTAAAATGGTATTCCACTGCTGAGGAGAAAGACCAAAATGAAAATCATGTGACAGGCCAGCAATCTCTCATAATGGAATGTGGCACCATTTCAACAGAGTCTAATGACCTTCTATGAAACATTAGATTTATTTGCACTCATTTGGTCTGGATACTTTATCTATATACACTACAGCTTGGTTTCACTCCACCACTAATGGAACTGGCATACAATTGTGTAAATAAATTGTAGGGTTTTAAGGAAAGCCATGCTACATTCCTTATACACTACATTTCTCTGCATTACACAAGCCATTATGATTGCTATTCTTCATAGCTATGCAGAGTAGCAGTAGAGACTCTTTTAAAAATGACCATCTTCTTGTCTATCATCTAGAGGAAAGTGTATGCCTGGGGCAGTTTCTGCTGCCTTATTGTAATTCTGGTCTTGCAGTGTAAGGGTTCATTTACAGTGTTAAAAATGTAAGATTCTAGTTTTCAGTGTTATGCAAATGATATTGAAATCAAACCTTGGACAACCTCAGCTTAAGTGCCACGTCTCACCTTCTCTAGTGATTCATTAATGGGGTCACAGTAAGCGCCTCCTGAGGGACTACCCACTTTTGTCCAGCCCAAGTAAGCTTTTCTGAAACAAGGTTTGAATTATACATACAGCAGTAAACACTTGAGACTGGCCTTTAACATACTTTGAAAGAAGATTTAGGCAGACTAAATAGTTCAAAATTTGAACTATCTTGGAAGATGAGATTTTATTTTAAAATGTGTAACAGCCATGCTCTGTGCTTGTTAAGAATCTGAAATCATATTTTAAAATATTCCAGCTAGATTACAGATCTGGGGGCAGTAAGTGGCAAGCTTCCAATATTTTGTTGAGACACTGCATACAACTGGAACAACATTTCTCTCACAAAATTCATTACAAGTGCAAATGTGACTAAATGGGGACAGGGATTGTTTAATATGAGTGCATTTTAGTAGCTGAAGTGTTTTGAAAAGAATTACTTGCTCGAATTTGAATATATGAATCAAATTCACCTTCAATTTCAATAGTTACACCAATGATACAATTAGCTGAATGAGCCAGATGCTGCCCTTTTTTACACCAGTTTTGTATGCTGTATGTCTGAGTGGAAATCAATGAAGTTGCAAGGGTAGTGCTAACACTAGAATTTCATCTAATAGCACTTGCTACAACATGGAGTTAGAAATCTTCAATATTTCTGTAATCTCTTTGCAACTTGTTAACCTCATTTAAAAGCTATGCTAATCAATTTGGTTTTGGACATTATTCTTCTGTGGGTGAAGATGTTGCCTACTATATTCTTTTTCCAGGAACTTATTTGTAGAACCTTTTTCATTGGTCGAAGGATTTCTTCTTCATTGCTGAAAGGTTCCCAAAGGATATTCAAAGTCAGAAGTAGGTTATAACTGAAATATCCTTTAAAGGTCACATCTCATGGCATGGGAACAAAAAGTATTCTCCTCCTTTGCTGGAAACAAGTAATCTTTTGCAGCCTCTGAAAGAAGTTCACTTGGTTGCTGAGCAGAATGGTAGCCATGCCACAGTTATTTAAAACCTTGTCTTCAGTTTGCTGCCCAGCAAATCAAGCAGTGATGAGCAATCTAAAAGGGAAAACAAACAGTTTGTCCCTGCACACTGAAAGTGCAGTGTAAGCACCAAGCTGGTAGATTCTAGTGTCATTAATCTTTTTTCTACAGGGTTCCCTGTCACCATCTCTGCTCTGGTGACATAGTCAAGTCCGCACTGAAATTGAAGAATCACTTTGCATTGTTTTGAAATCTGTCCAGCTTCATGGTTGTAAATGCCTCCCCCCCTTTTTTTTTACCCTGGCAAAAATCAAAACAAGTCCATGATAACACATCACAGATTTAACTGGAAGAATCTCTCTCCCCACAATGTAACGTAGACCACTTTATGCCTGTCTAATGTATATGCTCTGTGACTTAACACAAATTTACATTAAAGCTTGGCAAACCTTCTAGTAAAGAGCTTCAGGAAAACAAACAGATACAGCTGTTTCATTTACTGTATAAACCTGAGGCACTCTATCTCCTAAATCCCCCCACTTGTAAATATTACCTAAAATAAATACATAAAAATGAAGATCCTTTGGGACACCTCACTAATCTCTCTGCCAGGACCTAGCTTTTAAATAATCTTTTATTACCTAAAAGATATTTACATGACATGATTAAACATGTCATGAGGCCTTTGTACAGGATTTTGAAGTGGACTCTTTGCTGTGGTCATTTTTCTTCATTTGAGTGTTCTGCACAGGAATCATCATCTTTATGCAAAACCATTCTGAACCATCAGAGTGACCTAACCAAAAAATAGCAAAAGCATTGGCAACACTTTTGTTAAAGATCCCAGGATACAGTGTAATTATTGATCAACTGGATAGCGATTCCAATTCTTGCTTCAAAGCAATATTGTAAAAGCTCCAAATTCAGGAAAATTTCATTTGCAAGCAGATTACTATGGAAAAAATAATTTGTTGATAGGGTCATTTGTGGGACTATGGCAGAGGACAGGTGAAGCTCAGAGGACAATGCACACACACAGATTAATAGTAAAATCCCTGGGAACAGACATATGAACTGAAACAAAATGCAGATGCATCCAATAAGTATGAAACAGATTACTAGATGCAAACTTTAATCAGATTGGAATAGAATCGCTCCCTTCTCATGAGCTATGTAAATACATCATTTGGGCAGAGTGCTACTTTGGATCATTGGCATGTGAAGTGTAATTTTGTACAATATTTTAGCCCATGAAGAAATGAAAGTGTGTGGTGGTGGAGATGCCACATGGGTGTGGGGTTATATGCAGCAGCATATCCTTTTTTATATCCTGGCCCCAGGTACAGAGACTCCTAGCATTGCACTGAATGTCTTTTATAGGGGAATCAACTATCCTCCAGCAGACCCAATCAAGACTCTTGATACAGCACAGGTGAGCTGGAAGAGTTCCTTTAGTAGTCAGGGTTGACTGGCTCCAGGCTTCCAGCCCTTAAGAAGAAAGGCACTCTGTAACTGAAGGACCTCAACACTCTTAACACCGCCTAGTAGGCCACCACAGAACCACAGTTGTCCCTGCCTCAGTTTTCCTTAGCTCATTCAGGCATAGAACCAATATCCCTAAGTCTTCATCGATATCTCTGTTCCTCAGCTGGGTTACTTGTCTTTCTCCCCTTTCAGGACTGAAATGAGTCTCATCCCACCTGAAGCTCTACCAGTGCCTTTAGTAGACATTTGCTCCCAGAAGCTTGAGGCTTTGTCTCAGGGGCTTTCCTAACCTCTTTTCTAGAGCTGCCTGCTTTATAGATTTCTTCCCATCTTTCTTCAAGAGGGCAGAAATAAGCTAAGTTAAAGCAGGAACACAAAGGAAAAGTCCTTCATCCTTCTTACTGTTGCCACCTCAAGTCAGAATTCTCAGCAGTCTGTATCTCTATGCATCTCTCATTTAGTTCCCAGCCCAGGGACCCTGACTACCTGCCTGCATCTAAAGGTCCCTTTCCCAGCCTGAGTGGAGGAGCCACTAAGCCCAGGGCTGAAAGGAGATTGGGGCAACTAATGAAAAACATGGACAGGAGTGAGGTCATAGGATCAAAATCAAAATTAAGGAGCTCGTGGACACAGCTCAGAAGAAGTCTGCCCAGATATGTGACCTGATGAAGGACTGGAAATATGCCCCACAGTCACAGAGCACCTATCCACCCAACAGCCTCCTCCTGGTATGGTGGATGGCCACCTTGGCTAGTGCCAGGAGCAGGTTGACAAGGAGGTCTCACAACTTCACGGGGCCATAGATGGAGTGAGTGTAGATCTGGAGATGTGGGGAAAAGTGTAGCCAGAACCTAAGGAGAATGCTCTAGAGGAGCCAGGAAAAGGGGTTGCAACCTGGTGCACTTAATGTAAATGTGCGTCAGGGTCTCCCTCATGCTACAAAAGGGGCAGGTGTTGAGAATGGAGGGGGATGAACCGCACCAGGTACACACCTGTGCTCACGGCTCTGTGAAGGAGCCACCAACTATTATCCCTGGTGGGTCACGGGACCAGACTGGCCTATCGCAGCTCCTTTTCCTCCACGGATGGTAGAAGGTCCCACTGCTTGGTGTCGGGGTGGAACCCAAGTGCAGGGCTGGCTCCAGGGATTTTGCCGCCCCAAGCAGCCAAAAAAAAAAAAGCCGTGATAGTGATCTGTGGCAATTCAGCGAGAGGTCCTTCGCTCCAAGCGGGAGTGAGGGACCCTCTCCCGAATTGCTGCCCAATACCTGAAAGTGCCTCCTCGCTCCAGAGTTGCCGCCCCAAGCACTTGCTTGATAAGCTGATGCCTGGAGCCGGCTCTGACCAAGTGTCAGGAAATGAAGGATATGGAGGATGAGCATGTACAGCTGTTTCCTAGGTATGGCTCAAAAACAAATAGGCTGCAGGTCATGCAGCCGGCTCGGGTGGTGTGGAGAGGCTGGCTTGCAGGGCAGGAGCCCAATGGCAAAGTCCAGAGAGCCAGGGGAGGCAGGCAGGGAGTATCTTCCTGTAGAACCTGCTCAAGGAAGGCCTGACAGGGAGGAATTAGAGGATTGGGCCAAAAGAAATCTGATGGGGTTCAACAAGGACAAGTGCAGAAGACACTTCTTAGGACAGAAGAATCCCATGCACTGCTACAGACTAGGGACCGACTGGCTAAGCAACAGTTCTGCAGAAAAGGATCGAGGGATTACAGGGGATGAGAAGCTGGATATGAGTCAACAGTGTGCCCTTGTTGCCAAGAAGGTTAACGGCGTTTTGGGCTGTATAAGTAGGGGCATTACCAGCAGATTGAGGGATGTGATCATTCCCCTCTATTCAACATTGGTGAGGCCTCATCTGGAGTACTGTGTCCAGTTTTGGGCCCCACACTACAAGAAGGATGTGGAAAAATTGGAAAGAGTTCAGTGGAGAGCAACAAAAATGATTAGGGGGTTGGAGCACATGACTTATGAGGAGAGGTTGAGGGAACTGGGATTGTTTAATCTGCAGAAGAGAAGAATGAGAGGAAATTTGATAGCTGCTTTCAACTACCTGAAAGGGGGTTCCAAAGAGGATGGATCTAGATGTTCTCAGTGGTAGCAAATGACAGAACAAAGAGTAATGGTCTCAAGTTGCAGTGGAGAAGGTTTAGGTTGGATATTAGGAAAAACTTTTTCCCTAGGATGGTGGTGAAGCACTAGAATGGGTTACCTAGGTAGGTGGTGGGATCTCCTTTCTTAGAGGTTTTTAAGGTCAGGCTTGACAAAGCCCTGTCTGGGATGATTTAGTTGGAGATTGGACCTGCTTTGAGCAGGAGGTTGGACTAGATGACCTCCTGAAGTCCCTTCCAACACTGTTATTCTATGATTCTATGATTCCAACAGTCACACAGTTCTGGCTGGGCTGTGACCTTTTATCCTTGCAGTGGTTAGCCTACCCACAGGCTGCAGCTGGGGAGATGATTGCTCTCTTGTAAGGTTTATAAACCCCCATCACACACCTAGTTGCACAGTAGCATGGCTCATCTCCTTGGTCCCTTGGAGGCAACTGCCTGTGGTGTGTTTTATGATAATCTAAAAAGCATAATCCAAAACTTCCTTAAATGTCATCTGTATAGTATATGCTGATCAATGCCTATAGCGGAAAATGAAGATGATTAAGCTATATCACCTATTGAAAGTAAAAAGAGAATTGTGTGCTGAGTATTTAAAAAAATCCAGACAAATGCAAAATGGGCCAAATTATGTTTGCTTTACTCATGTGAGCAGGCCTCTACAATGCATGTAGTACATTTAATATTTTATGGTAGAATTTACAGTATTTTGAAGTTGTGCTAAGTAATAAAGTGGCTTAAATTAAAAAATGTTAAATGTTGGTATGTGCAAAATCCACATTTCACTTTGCTTAATTTTGAGGAAAAGAAGGGAAATACCAGATGTACCATTTCAATTTTTAAAAGACATATTTTTGCTAAAATGTACTCTCCTTGGTACTTCTTTCCAAAGTGATGGGTACATTAGAAATACATAGAGAGCAGATATTTAGGTCAGCCACTATAAGGTTGATGTGCGCAAATGCTGTGCACTAATTTCCTGTTATAAAATAAGGAAACACATACGATTTTGTTTATTTTTAGTAGAAATTACCAGGTGTTCAGCAAGCCCCAGATTTCTTTTTCTCTTCCTCTCTCCATTAGTATATCCCTAACTTGGGTTGTTGAGTTCAGTACTTGTTTTTCTATTAATGGATTTAATTCTTTTTGATGGCAGTGTGCATGTATTTATAAGTATTGCAATCACCAGATTAGACAGGGTGGGTTCTATGTTATTTTTTTTCTCTGTCCTAACTGCTAAGAACCCCAGGAACAAGCAAAGCAGCACTAATTAAAAAGTAGTGAGACCTATACAGCCAGGAGTATGACATCATGGTTAAGCCACTAAATGAAAATGTCTGATTGATCATCAGTAGTAAGAAGGAATGAAAAGAAGTGTCTTTTTTGTTAATCAAAAGCAAATCAAGCTGAGATTCTAATAGCTGGCACTATTCAGCTTCTAGGTGAAAGCAAAGAAGCAACAATTGTAGAACTAGGAAGACTACTGTACGTACAGTGAACGTACCTGGCAAGCTATTAAAGCCTCTTTTTTTCCCTAACCTGGCCTTGACCTAGTGAGGGCAAAACTTTTGAATACTTTACATTCAATACAGTTAATTAATTGAGAGTTTTCTGCATGTAATTAAGTTTTAATAAGTCAGTTGTATGCTAAATGAATACTGATTAGTCACTGAAGTGACATTTCTTGAGGATTAACTACTACAAAATACGTAATACATCTAGCCTTGCAGAAAAGTCCTATGGACTTCAATAGAGATACAACCAAGAGTTTTCTATATACATTAAGTCATGTTCTAAAAAACTTGCTCTACAAATCTACAGAACTTAACAGTGATATTCTTTCTGTGGAAACGAGAATGTTTAAATCTCCCTACAGAATTTAATGGAGAGTTATACTCTTTCTATAAAATTCTATGGGTTGGTTTAAAAATTCGATAAACAGGATATTATTGTACATGAAATTGTACAGGATGTTTCCATGAGATTATAAATATTTTATTCTGTAGTGAATCAATATTAAATACTCATCAAATGACTATTCAAAACATAGTATTGGCTCTGTAAAAACGAGATTGTAATTTAAAGTATTTCCATTTGACATGCTTAGGGGAGAATGGTCAGGATTTCCAGACTATAGGAAATACTTCAGCCTGTGCCTTTTCTAGACCATGAAAGTCAGATGAATCCAACTATCCCCAGATTAGCCACATTTATTTTCCAAAGCTTTCCAAGTAATGAAAGTAAGGTCAGGGTCCTACAGTTTTCAGGTCACATGTTCCTGCTCTGATGTGGCTGTTGGAAGCTGCATCAGCAGGACTGGAATTGGAGAAAAGAAATTTCAGACTAATCACCTATATGCTCTCAGCAGATTGTGGCCTTGTAAAACATAAGCTTGGCTCTGACTGGTCTATAAATGTTCAAACTCCAACAAATACTGAATCCTGAGATTGTCTATCTGCATGTTTCATAGTGGTGCTCAGTCATCACTGTAGTCTGAGCATAGTCCTAAACCATAGCCTAAGCCTAATAACCCTGATTTTCCTCTAACTAGGGCTTTTCTGGCAGAAAGAACAGAGAAGGTGAAAGGCTTTTGTAAATCTAAAGCAAAACATAAACCAGGACTTTTATGTGATTTAAATGTTTCATTCTCTGATATTTATTTCAATTTTATTGTATCTGATAAAAGTCAATGAAGCCAACATTGGCTTCAAACAAAAGCAAAGCTATCAGCTCCCCAAATCTTTTAGTCCTGGACATTTTGTTTTGTTACATACGGTACCAGTCAGGAAGGTAAAGTGTGGTAAAAGCATTAACCTTATTCTGTGCATTTACATTACTGCAAATAGGCTTCACGGTCTGAACTTAAAAGAAGAGAGGAAGGCTGGTCTTGCAGTTAAGGCTCTGGAACAGAGGAGATCTGAATTAATTTCCCAGCTCAGCCATAGACATCCTGTGTGATGTTGTGGAAGTCACTTACTCATTCTGTGCCTCAGTTTACTGATAGGATACTTCTTTCTCTTACACTTTGTCTGTCTTTTCTGTTTATGGCCTGATCCTGTTCTCACTGAAGTCAATGATTAAATTCTCATTGATTTAATTGGGAACAGTAGTAGGGCTTTTGATTGTAAACAATTGTGGGCAGAGACTTTTTCCTAATATGTCTATTACTCCTAGACCAGTGGGACTTGATTTTGATCTTGATCAGTACCTTTAGATGATATCATAATACAAATAAATAATTATTGTAATTATACAGTTATAATCAATGATAAAAGTAGAACTGCTGCTGTTCCGCATACCTCTGGCATAGTTTTGGAAAAGAGCAATCAGTATAACATTATGTGTACATCATCAGTGAAAATTAAAAAAGAAATATTGAAGAAGAGAAACTTAAAAAATGACATACCTAAAAAAGAAAACTGACATGCCTAAAAAAGAAATCTGCTGCTCTTTTCTGAGTTTCTGAGCCAGCTCATAAGAAAAAGAACAAAAGACTTCATGCAAACAAAGGAAGTGTGCAAATGCAGTTCAGTGTACTGTACCGGCAGTTTGGTGGTCATGCAGTTGACTAACTGTGGCACTCTGTATCTCAAAGCAGCACCCTGAAACCCCCATATTCACTACTATTATATAGTTATTGTATGTTTTGTATGAAGTATGCCTTGTGAGGTATCATTTTAAAAGTCTTGATCTGTTGAATATTAATATCCTGTTGGATTGTATGTGCTATCATTGTATGTGAACCAATGAAGTTATGCTATGTGTGAGTTACTGAAATATGTTGTGAAGTTAGGAACATCCACAACCAGTTTTTCGGGTGCAAAAATGGAGTAGCCAGATATGCTGATGCTCCATTAAAGAGAATCCCCTTTCACAACAGCCATATCTCAGGAACTGTATACAATGGAGTGTGGAAGTAGAGCAAGAACTTACAGGGATTTGAAGGGGATTTCAATGAATGACAATCTCTGTTAGCAAGAGTCAGGCTAGCTGTAACGCTAATAATGCAATACTTGAAGAAGTGAGGATTGTGTGAGGCGAATGGGAAAGAACTGGGTGAGAAGTTGTGACCTTGTGTTGGATATGGAATGTAGACTGTAGTCTAAATAGAAGTGAGAAAAATAAGATATCAGGATGACCTATGTATAAACAAAATGCAGCTGTTGCTTATTATTGTATGAAACAAAAGGTATAAATGCTTGCTGTAATTGTTTACCTGGAGAGATACTTGCCTAGGAGGGGGAAACCCTGTGTCCTACTGCACTCTCTCCCTCTATGCAATTGCTTGAGAAATAAAATATCTGACTCTACTGCACCCAACCAGAGAGTGAGAACTATGTTTTTCTCTGACAAGAGACTTCTCAGAGAGAGCATGTGGACAATGGAGACTCTTTGACCCATGCATAGATATTTCCAGCAAGTCGGAAGAAACTGCAAAGAGGGGAAGTGACATCATCACTTGGCTTCACTCCCCCCACAACTCAACATCTGGAAACAGGTCTGGAAGACAAAGATTTTGAACTGAGGTGGGTGGTCTCAGGCTGGAGGAGAGTTCCAGCTTCTGTACTGAAGATTTGTGACCTGTTTGTACCATCTATCAGAGTGAGACATTGCTTGGTTCAAATCCAGTTTAGTTTCTAGAAATCAGATTTGTGATTTTACTTTTATTTCTTAGGCAACCCACTTTCATCTCTACACTTACTATTTATAATCACTTAAAACCTATCTTTCTGTAGTTGATAGATCTCTTTTATATTTTACCTAAAACAGTGTATTTTGGTTGAAGTGCTTGGGAAATCTCAGCTCAGGTTACAATGGCTTCTGACCAGGGCAAGACAGTACAGTTCTGGGGTGCACGACTGGGGATCTGGGGGGAATTGGCTGAAGACTCTCTATTGTGGGTTCATGAGTGGCTGGGAGAAGCATTCATGTAATTCAGTTGGATGTCTCCCTGCCTGTGGATGTCTGTGTAAGTGCAGTACCTGCCAGAGGTTTGTAGCTTGTCACAGCATCACAATGTGAGAGGGATGCCTAAGGTTGGTGGGACACAGGGCTCAGCAGTCCCACAGTTCAGGTTGCACCCTGGGAACCCCATCACACTCACATGCCCACAGGCCTACCACTTAAATCTCAAGACATTGCCTAGACAGTTATTATTAGGAGCATCTATAGGGTGCCTATCATCATGATATTTGAGTGTACTTTAACAATCAACATTAGCCAAGTAGATCAAATGCTAGAGATTCTAGAGAAAGGTGCAGCAAAGTGAATTTTGCAACAAATTCCTCAATCATGAAATTGCAGAATTCACAGGGCTCCTAGTCATATGATTAACATTTGAATTTATCCCTGCCTCTCCCACTCCAAAAAATTCAATAATGTTAGTCATGTGCAGTGCTACTAGCAGCAACAGAAGACTGGAGTAGTTTAGACTCTCCAACATTACAGACCTTTGGTTATATTTGGAAATCCAAAGCATTACAAAAAGAATAGAGGAACAGAAGAAACTGAAAAGTGGCAAGGGGGAAACCCAGCAGTGGAATGGAGAAAGTCACACACTAAGTTAAAACACACTAAGAAAGAAAGACAACCCTTATAGTCCAAGAACAGAAGACATTGATGACTATGTACAGATCTGAAGAGAGAAAAGAGTCAGTATAAGGATGTAAATGCTTTACCTTGTTTCCCATGTTTACTTTCTGGAATTCAAAAACTGAAAGTCAATTTCTAAAAATCTAAGTTTTATAGGCAAGAAGTATTTTTTCAGTTTGGCATGAAAGACATTGTCAAAACTGTATTGGGAATAAGAGTGTTGTAGCGTGTCCAAATTGACATGAAAAACAGAGACACAGAAAAAAGCCAAACAAAATAAAAAAAGCCAGAAGGGTCTCAGAACTGATATTATTAAACTAGGAGAAATTATAGAAAGAAGAGCTGCATCACTGGCAGAAAGAAAAAAAAGTGTCATTCTGTCCAGTGATGAGTAGGGATAGAAGATAAGAAAACTTGCTGTCACAAGTAGTCAACAGGGATGATAGGGAAACCCAATAAGCTTTTTTCTTTTTTTGCCTAACAAGAAAAAGAAAACCAAACATATCTTCTACATTGTCAATATGGACCCTGGAATACATAAGATTAATAGTCTGTATGATTCCAGAGCCAACTGAGAAAGAAAATCCATAAATTCATTAAAAAACTTGTGATAGCTCATGGAGGGCTGTAAATCGAAACTATTGTGAAGGTTTCAGAGGTAGTACATGAATAAGAAAGATGGAAGAAACCCAAGCTTGGTGACTTGTTGATTTGAGAGAAGTATGTTAAGATGTCTGAGAATTAGATGCCATACATCTTTCAACCCAGCTCATAAATCAAATGTGTATATAAACTCAATATGTCTACAACAGAATTCAATTTATGTAGTGGCTTTTCTACTCTTTCTATTACCAAATGTGTTTAATACAGTTTGTTAGACACTAGTAGTATCATGACTATGGCCCAGATGTAGGACTGTATTTAAACGTGAGTTTAAGTCTAACCTTTTTCTGGACAGAACTTAAGCATGTACTTATATCCCATTAATTTTGTTGAGACTTAAAGTTAAGCAGCTTCCCAAGTGCCCTCTGGAATAGGGACTCTTTCCTGAATTAGGGTCAATGTGTGTAGGTAGATATAACAGCGCAAATTTTTTTTAACTGCTTTTGTCTGAGTATTTTGCAACTCTATGGTCATCTTATGTTTATCTCTGATTTGGTGTTTTGAATCTGGAGAAGCACTCTGTCTTTTTTAGGTATTATAGTGTCACATTTTCAGTGAAACACTCTCTCTTATGTAGGGTGCAATTTGCATCTGCAAATATTCACCTGAATTTTTGCACACACAATTACATGTATCTGAAGAAGTGTGACGATTTGGAGAATCTGCCTGAATCATTGACAAATTCTGGTTGATGCTGTAAAATTATTATGAACATTGCAGTATTATGGACCATTTACTGCCACCATTTACTGAAAAAGGTGTCTTTCTTGGACCAGATACAATGGTGAATTGTTAACATTTAATGGCCACCTATTCAAATAGCAGTGATGGGACATTAGGACAATGAGTTAGCTGAAGCCTAGGAGAACTAGTTTTTTTTCCTACAAGGGCTGGCATTTGGAGAGTGGAAAATCCTCAAATGCAGAACAAAGATTTCAAGAGTGTTGATGCTAACCTTTAACAACCAGAGAGGCTGGGTGAGTCAGGGGAAGAGTCACAGAATCACAAAGTAAGTTTGGACAGAAGAAAGGAAGAGAGAGGCATGCTTTTGTAGCAGGAGGTTTCTGTGTAACTGCAGAACCAGTTCAGGTCAGAAAAGGCTAGCTGGGGGAAAGAAGTCTATATATTTTGGAAGAGAAGTCATGATCTGTAGGGGGAGGATCCTAGATACACCAGAGGATTCTGCCCAAGCACAAAGAAATCTCCAAAATTGTAAGAAAACCGAGACAAGGGAAATGTGTACAGGTGTGTTTATTATTTTGTCTAGATCTGTGTATCTCTCACGCTGTTAGGTAAAGAACAATAATGTTTTAGAATCCTGTGCAAACTCTGTCTATGAATCTATTGGCTTTCTCTTATCATGTGGCCCTGAAGGTAAACTGTAAACCAGAAGGCTCACACCTTCGGTGGCATTCTGGGAATGTGCAGGCTCACACCTTCGGTGGCATTCTGGGAATGTGCAAATGCTGCTGGGATAGATGGTGGTGACAGCACTAGTGTAAGGATCTAGGGTGGCAATTGGATTAGGGAAGTCCCACTGCTGATGGGGTATTAGATATGAGATTTGCACCTGGAGTGTATTCCTACAGGCCCAGAGCTAGGTATAGTGATTAAATTTTACCCAGCCCCAGCAGAAGGATTCAGTGTTTTGATTCCCTAACATCTAACAGGGAGAGCTTGATAAGATTTGTGATGGGGCAAAAAAAGTAAATACTGGTGCAGTTACTCAGAGCTTTGTAGCAATATTTTGCATCCACAAAAGTGGAAGCAAGGTCTCTACTCTTTTGAATATTCATCACCTAATGTACCCATCAGCATAGTACCTAAATGTGTTCCATATCTGAGATTGATGATGTCATGCACTGAGTAATGAAGGTTTATTGCATATGACAGCATGAAACATAAACAGTTCAAGAGTGCAGATTCCCCTTTTAGAGTAAAAAGAGAGTACTGAGGACATGTTTAATGTAGTAAAAATCAGGCCATATGATTTGTGTTATGATTCATGTATCAGTAGAATGAGAACCTGATTTCTTGCTGCTATATATGATATGATCTTCCAAATATAACCTATCTGAAGGAAAATATCTTATTCTGGGCCCTTGCCTTTTATTCACTTTTAAAACATTAAAAAATAATCAAGTGTGACAGCAGTTAATACCTAGCATGAAAACCTAGCAATACTGTTTTGGTTACCTGGCAACAAAACAGATGAATGGAAGCATCAGGTGAATGAATGTGTGGTTTACCCAGCTTGTTACAGTAATTGATACTGGATCGGAGCACCGCTGCTAGCTAGATAGCTATTACTCTACTCTTTCAGACTGTACTGCCTTTCCAGAGCAATGTCCAAAAGATAGAATGAGCTAGCTATCTAGCTATCTGAACTTCTTTGCTTTTATCATTCTTACAATGGATATATAATTCTTTTTAACAGAATAAAAACAAGCAGATAGGGTTACTAAATGTGGTGTAATAATTCACACCTAGCAGGACAATTAGGCAGTTGAAAAACAATCTTGAATCAGAAACAAAAGCTCCATTGGAAATTTTGTTTGGGCGAATCTAGGTTAACAGATCTTTTGGGGGAGGAGGGGAGTTATGAGTCTTTGACATTCTCCAGAACACTGCCTAGGCAGAACTTGCAAGGCAGTTATTTTTAGCTTGCTTTGTTAGAAAGTATTTATTACTTTATATTTTATTTTATATTTAAAAGTATTAAATTACTAAGTTTACTTAGTGTTACTAAAGCAGCCAAATGACTAATACATAAATGTTATGTTCTAATCACATAGCTCAATGAAACCACTCTTGCCTTACTTTTCCTGGAGCAAATAAGTTTAGAAACCACTACAATTAAGGAAAGAAAAAATATATTTCCATTTAGTATTTCAACTTAAATTATTGTAGGTTCTTTCAGAGTTATATGTATTTAAATTGCGTGGCACTGTGGACCACAAAACTTCAGTAACACCTACTCGTTGAAAGTGAAATATCAACTCACATTAACAACCCCAGATTTCAGACCTTTCAAAGAACTCTGCATTTGCTCGTTAAGTAATTTATAGTCATTTCCATTGACATTCTGAAAGATGGAGCTGAGGCTATAATCACAATTTCAATAAAGAACACAAAATATGGAAGACATCAGCTCTAAAGAAGAAGGAAAAAATAGCCTGTGGAAAGTTACTGGCTAACAATTTTTGCCATTACAGAACAATCAGTAGTTTATGTGCAAGGGAAAATACAAACACTGAATATGCTTTAACATCTTTTTTTTTTTTTTTTTTGGTGTGAAAGCAGCAATCCAGTCAACTCATTGGAACTAAATGTCAACATTTCTACTGCCTTTAGTCAAGAAAACTGCCAAGAAAGATTGAGGGTATTCCTTTCACTTTTCAACTCCATTAAAATGTTTTACAGTTGAATAGAGGAAAAAATCAGGGTCCCTCATCTCTTATCCTTTTCAATACCTTCACCGCCAAGCTTTCAGCGATGCATAGGCCCAGATTCCTCTCTTCACTGGTGACAAGGACTGAGAGGAAATAACTTGCATCTCCTGTTATTAGGTGTCCTGTGGCAGATAGAGTCCCTGGTGCAAGTTAATAAAGTGTTTAAAGAATTTGTTTGTAGGGGGGCGCTTCATAAGGGGTTGCAGACTTAAACAAAAACAAAATTACAGATTGACCCAAGCTGCTGAGGGTTGCATTTTAAAGAATATCTTACCAAAACTGCTGCCCCCAGATTTTAATAGACCCCTCCGTGACACTAAGCACCCCTTTATTCAAGTCCTACACATTATTGTAGTAAACTTTGTACAAAATATGCCCTGTGAGATATCATTTGAAAACTAATAACTCATGATCATTAATATTATTGCGTTAAGTATGTGTACGATATATTTGAATGATTATTAAAATGAGTTTAAACCAGGCATGCCAGGAGACTAGTAAACAGGTCTGCCCCCAGACAAAGGAATGCATTTTCCCCACCTGAATTAGTTCTAAAGTACTTTGAAAGACTTTTAAATTTCAAAGAATAGATTGCAAAGGTTTATTGGTCTATAAAGATGGGGGGGAGGGACAGGCTGACCCTCAAGTGATAAACAATTGAATCAACTGTTTGTGTACAATATTACTGTATTATAAAAGTGTATATAGTGAGGTCTTTTCTGAAAGCTAATGAAATGTTGTTGATTAATATCATTGTGAAATGTATGTATTAACATTATGTAAGGAGGAATTATGAATACTTATTGATATTAGGCCATACAATCTGCCCAGACAGGCAGGAATGTCACAGCTGTCTACATGTCTCCTATGTAAATTAAGCATGGTGGAATCAGAAACAATGGATACGCAATTTACATATAAATCATACAAGGGGGTGGGTTGGGAAGCCCACAGGAAGGAAAGGACAGCATGAGGTCATCCTTCCTCTCGATACAAATTCATTCAACTTTAGAAAATATAAGCAAGGACCTTTGGTGCCCATTAGTAGACAGACACAAGGGGACAGTGCTCTTGCAAGCTGAGAAATATAGGTCCTTCAGCCCATGAGGGCGTTGAAGTCTCTGGAACTGAATATAAACGAGAAACCTGCTTAGGCAAAGATGTTTCATCGAAGAAGACAAGGGAAGCCAGGATCTTGTACTTTGTGGAAGGTTCTGATTGAGGAACAGTCAGCCACGGATGGGAAAAAGAATGATTGGTGAGAGAAACCACTTTGACCAAAGCCTGTATCTTGTTAGATTGTTTTAGACTTTTAGATGCATGTTTTCACTTTTGTTTTACTTGTAACCCTTTAAAACTTTATTCTTTTTATTTGGCATCACTTAACCTATGTCCATTTGTTAATACATTAGTTATATTCTTATTATAATGCTATATTTAAATGGAAGAGTGTATTTACTCCAATTCAATTAAAAAGTTGAAAAAATTTTTGTGCTTTTAGAGGAACAAGTTAACATTATTTCTCAGAACTATCCAGGAGATGGCTGGACATTGCAGGGCACATGGATTAGGGGAAATTTAGTACTGGGAGTATGCTGGGGTCATGTTGCTAGTTGTCACCAAGGCTGGTGGAAGCTAGATTGTAGACAGGCTGCTGGAGTCAGAGCTGCTGAACTAAGGCTGTCTAGCACATAGACAACTCAGGGTGTGACCTTCATTCTTGTAGGCTGATTGTGAGCATCCCAGGCTGGGTGCTCCAGTAGGAAATCATTGTAAGGCACCCAGGGCTACAGGGCAATTGGTGACACAACCCCTCACTGGTTTGGATTGCACCCCCAAATCATGAGTTGACTGGCATCACCCTGCCCTCCCAACACATTTTAAAAGCATTTTAAGCACTGGTTTTACCAATATTGTGTTTCCCACATAGCTCCTACATGGCTTGTGGCAATCAGAAATTGGCACAGGTCTGTGGTGGGAATGTGCAGAATCTCTGGGTCTTCTTCACTGCCATTGGGGGGATTTACAGCTCCTTTGAGGTGCTTTTTATTAGCTGAATCAGCAGAAAGTGACTGCAGAAGTTTTGATTTTGCCCATTCATCTCTGTAATCTAAACTAGAGACAGACCAGATATAAATGTCAGATGTGCATGTCTTTAAATTTGCGGTGTCTTTGAATTCGGGGTGTTTGAAATCCAAACCAAACTCTGGAGACAAATGTTGCACCACGCTGTAGTTCATTGGTTTGGTTCGGTTTGCAAAAAAGAGAGCAAAATGAATATGTACTTTAAAATATGTTCCATTTGCTGAATCATGTTTCTAGTGATGAATTGTTTCAAGTGATGGGAAGTTGGGAGGGCTTTTCTCTCCTATTCTGATAGATGCATCCCATCTCTGGAGACTGATAAATCATGCCTTTCTGGGATCATTTCTGTCCCTGCCTCCAAAAGTGGCTTCTGTAAACCATTTTCTTTTACTCTGAAATTCCCAAAATACCATGGATTTTCTAAATGATTTCCCAGGGGAGGAAATACTTGGACTCTCCTATAAGATAATTCTCCTTTATCTTCTAGAAGGCATCACCTAATAAGACGAGGTGTACAAATGTAGTGGCTATATCCTTGAATGGGGAGAAGTATTTGTCCTCAAGCCTCTGCTAAGCCAGCCACTCAGAAAACAACCTCTCCCATGCTGGGTTAAGCCCCGAGGCTGTCAAAGCAGCAGGCAGAGATGTACAGATCCCTCCTAGCTTGACTTTACTCTGCACTACCAAGCAGGGAGCCATCTCCATTTCCTCATTCACCTCACCCCATTGACAATGTTTTCGTCAATGTTTTAACAGCTATAAGGTGGAGAAGCTGACACTGCAGGACAGAGGCTGCCCTAACTTGCACCCTAAGGAACTTTTGTCTTTCTGACCTTAAACCTGTAACTTTATTACATAAGTGAAAGTTAGGGGAACAGCCAGAAAGATTGTGTGTGTGTGTGTGTGGTGGTGGGGGGCGGGTGAGAGAAGCATGAGAAGGACTAGGACAACATCAGGGAATTTCATGGAGTGACTAGTAGAGACAGTGAATTATTGAGAGAGTCTGGCATTTGAGAAAGGTCCTGGGAGAATTAGAAGGGAACAAGAGGGGAGAGAAGAATAAACATTGTATGTTACTTCATGCAGTATATATGGAACTCCTGTGGAGGGTTTTGTGCTGGAAGGACTAGGAAACATTGATTACTCCAGACACAAAGGTATCCATCACAGCTTACATGAGTGCCTTGGCATACAGAGTCCTGTGGCACCTTATAGACTAACAGACGTTAGTACTTGTGGCACCTAAGCCCACGTCCAGACTAACCCGCGGCATCGGCGGGTTAAAATCGATTGCTCGGGGATCGATATATAGCGTCTAGTCTGGACACGATGTATCGATCTCCGAGCACGCATACATCGATTCCGGAACTCCATCAACCCGAACGGAGTTCCGGAATCGACACGGAGAGCCGCGGACATCGATGCCGCACCGTCTGGACGGGTGAGTACCTCGATTTTAGAAATTCGACTTCAGCTACGTTATTCACGTAGCTGAAGTTGCGTATCTAAAATCGATTTTAATACCCTAGTCTGGACGTGGCCTTAGAGACTATCACATTTATTTCAGCATGAGCTTTCGTGGGTGAATACCCACTTCGTCAGATGCATGTAGTGGAAATTTCCAGGGGCAGGTATATATATGCAGGCAAGCTAGAGATAATGAGGTAGTTCAATCAGGGAGGATGAGGCCCTGTTCTAGCAGTTGAGGTGTGAAAACCAAGGGAGGAGAAACTGGTTCTGTAATTGGCAATTGTAATGGCTTGCCAATTACAGAACCAGTTTCTCCTCCCTTGGTTTTCACACCTCAACTGCTAGAACAGGGCCTCATCCTCCCTGATTGAACTACCTCATTATCTCTAGCTTGCCTGCATATATATACCTGCCCCTGGAAATTTCCATTACATGCATCTGACGAAGTGGGTATTCACCCACGAAAGCTCATGCTGACATAAATGTGTTAGTCTCTAAGGTGCCACAAGTACTAACGTCTGTTAGTCTATAAGGTGCCACAGGACTCTTTGCTGCTTTTACAGATCCAGATTAACATGGCTACCCCTCTGATACTTGGCATACAGAGACAATGAGGCAGAAGTGGAAACAGAGACTTCCATAGACTATATCACATCTCTGGGGTGATCTGCTGCACAGCACAGCCAAGCCATGGCTTAGATTTCAGGAGTGTGTTACCCAATTATGTCGTGGTAATCATCCCCTCAGGGCTGTCTCTCTGCTATTAGAGAACAATTTCAGGATGAATGGAAAATATATATTTTGGTAGTAATAGAAGATGCTGCTTAGAACAGAGAATAGCCGCAATTGTTTTGCTAAGGTGAGGAAGAGAGACAATAGTTCCAACTTCTATTGTCAATAGCCATGAAGAGTAATACGTCAGTCTAGCAGTTTTTATCATTTTAACAAATTCAGACAAACTTTTCTGAGTAGCCTCAATACAGCCTTTAAGAAACCCACCTTCTTACTGCGTGGCTATAGCCACCTAGGGAGATAATCTGCCAAAAAGTGATTATCAGTGGCCATTCCTAATGTCAGACATTCTGGGAAACAGAGGCGGGGACCCACAGACTCATCATTCTCACTATGCAATGTGTGAAATAGAAGGTATAATTAATCAGATGCTGCATTTTCCTTACAATTTTTAAATAATTTTAATAGTTTTAAATAATAAAATCACCACCACTGGCACCTCTATCAATTTAATGGATTACGCTTCAGAACCTACAGACAGAAAGGGAAGTATTATCCCCCACACACAGATGGAAAAACTGGAGCACAGTAAGGTTAAGTCACTTGTCCAAGACTGCAGAAAGTCTGTAAGAGAGAATGGAACATAACACAAATCTCCTGACTCTCATGCCTGTATTTTAGCCACAAGATCATCTTATCTTTGCAGTCCAGCCTTCCCATGAAAGTTATATTTAAATGCGGATTTGGGTCTGGATTTTGACACTCCATCAACTTGCCTATTCAGTTTGGGACAGTTCAAGTCCAAAGTTCTGGTACTGATATAGGCCTCAATACTGGATTTAGGATTGCGGTTTGGGCCATGATCTTGTAATGTCCTCCCTATCTCTGCAATTTGGAGTTGGCTGAATTTGGGTTCAGGCCCCTCTCTAAAACAAAACAAATAAATTGCAATGGCATAGTGCTCCCAGAGACAACTGAATCAGCACACGTCAGCTATGTCCATCTCTCATTTGCCAGTGCATTCCTCCCGTCATTTAACTCCCATCTAACTTCTCAGATCTACTCAGGAGACGAGGCATCCTAGGTAACAACTCAGGAGTATTTCTAAATCTGTATAGAAATCTAAACTCTCCACTCGCCATGTAGCTTTGAATCCCTACTCAGATTCAGTCAGCACACTGGTCAACCACAAGGGGGAGGCAGGGAAGCCCTCAGTTATCCTGGATTTAACTATGATATACAGTATGTGGAAGCTCTTGACATTGCTTTTTGTCATTTCCCTGCTCAATAACAATGCATGACAAGATTTAGACTGGCAAAAGTATATTGTCTGTCAAAGGTGCTTCAAGATTTTATTTGGCTGTTAGTCAGCTCACATTACTTCAGGCTGTTTGATACACAGAGCACAAAGCAGCTTAACACTGTTGCTATTAACGTTCAAACCACACTGAAAACACTTCATTAAACAGCCTACTGCAGTGTAATTGTTTAATAATATTTTGATTAGGTTGTTTAGTAGACAATCTTCGCTGTAAAACATTCTCTTGCTGTCAAGTGACTCGTTGGAAAAAGGCAATAGCAAAATGCTCAAGATAGTTTTGGTTGTTCATTCCTTTAATAAAGGAGTCAAGAAAGCTTGCTGGGGTTTTTTTTCCCTTCAAATTTTATGAAACCTGTTTAATCTGTGGGGATTTGTGTGTGTGTGTGTGTGTGTGTGCGCGTGCACGTGTGCGTATGAGTTGTTTTTATAGCGTAACTAGAGAGAGGCCCTGGGATGCCCACTACAGGTTTCCCTTCACCCAATTGGCCATATCAGGATCTTGAATCCAGAATCATGCCCCTTCTGAGACGGACTGATAGAGTTTTGACCAGTATTTTCATGGATGGCAACTATGGGCCAGATTCTCAAGGAATTTATAGCCTCTTTACACTATTCAAGTGGTGCAAAGGGGCTGAAAGAGACAATTATGCTGGGGGTAGATGTGACAGATCAAGACTGCGCCTCTGCTCCCACATTCCTGTGCTATAGGGGGGATGTCAGGGACTGGATTATGGCAGAGTAGAGGTGGTTTATTAATGAGGCCTACATCCGTCCTTCACTGTAATAGGGCCAGAGCTTAATGGCAACAACCATAAGAGGCTGTGAAGCACAGCTGACCCTCAGGATCAGAGCAATATAATTGGATCCATGATGCTACACCCCTCTCTCATGCACCAAGTAGAGCTCAGGTTCAGGAGAGAATCTGGTTCTATATCTTTTAATGAGTGCACATCAGTGGTCAGAGCAATGCAACTTCATGGGCATGCAGCTTCATGGCTAGATGGCAGAGGTCCAGCCAACATTATTTCCAGGCTAAAGTAAATACCCAAGGAGTTTTTGTAAGTGATGTAAAATGCACTCTTCCCTTTAGATTTCACGAGGGGATGAGCATGAGGTTGATGTTAGCTTTGTGTCTGGGACTGCACCTTCCACTGACCCATCGAAATCCACACTAGACACTAAATACTCTGAGTAACTACTGAACTGTCTTGGTTTTGATAACAGGCCATAAACTAGAGCTGGGCAAGAATTTTTTTGATAAACTGTGATTTTGCTGACAAATGCCAATTTTTCAAAACCAAACCTGAGTGTGAAATGAGTCTGTTCTGATGAATCTCCCAACTTGAAACACATTTGAATGAAACAAGTTTTAAAATCGTCAAAACTTCCTGTTTTGACATTTTTGAACTGGAAAGTGGGAAAAGTATGAAGGCAAAATGAAATGGTTAGTGATTATCTTTAAAAAAGTGTTTCAATAGACCCAATGTTTTTATTATTATTTTGATTTGTGAACATTTTTTGAGATTTTTTACTCAATTTGGGCTGGGAAAATTTGATATCTGAAAAATTTTCACAGGACAGGAGACAGGACTATACACACGCAGCTGTGTTGTGCAGCGGTCCATCTCTAGCTTGCCAGAACAAATGCAGCCCTGGTTAGTTATTTACAAAACTTTTTTTTTCTTCCTGTCCGATGTTTGTTTGATGACTGATGTGAAATGACTTTACCAGTCTCAGTCCACTTCCCACGTGGCAAGTATCTACCTCACAACAAAACATAAGTGCCATCACAGCTGACATCAGTTAGCAGTCTTGCTAGCAATCTCAGCAGAGATACCAAAGATTGAATAGGCATGGAAAATGATTGTTAGCTCTCTACAACTTTGTACTTTTCAGTATGATGTATTTGTATAGCAGTGGTGCTAGCTGAATAATACGAAATAATGATCCTCCCTTTTACCTCTAGAAGTGCTCCCGCCTGTCATGGTTGAGGCACATTTGTGGGTAAAGCTTACATGACTACTGCTTGTGCTAGGTCTGTGCAGAGGTTAAATAAAGAACTTTATAGGGCATTTGTTCTTACACTTTTCAAGAATACTACCTTCAAATACATATAACGAGTTTAAGAAAAAGAACTTCAAGACCTTTTCTGATTTCATCTAAGATACAGATTTAAAACTGGGGTTCTAGAATTCTGAAACTCATCCCTCTCCCACTCCAAATGGTATTAATTTAAAAGAAAGAAATGACTATCAGCCCAGCTCTTTCATTATGTCATAACTGATCAGCTTCCTACAATATCTGGGGGGGCATATTGAAAATAAATGTGTAGTGAGCTATCCTGTTTGCCAGGCCACTGAATGCCATGACACTTTCATGTGTCTTCTGGATTTAACCAACTTTATTTTCAGCAGGTATCTGATCAGTGCTTGTTCGCCTTTTCTTTTAACTGTCATGTCATCTTATGTTACATCTTATTGACTACCATGCTGACACAGTAAGATGGAATGGTCCATAAAGTGTGACAAGATGGTTAGCAATAAAGGAGACACCTCTTTCCTCAGTTCAAACTATATCTCCTCTCAGCAGCAACTAATGTATAAATTTTAGGAAGGTGCAAAAATTACTTCAAACATGAGAAAACATGATAAATCCATGTGAACAGCTAGCACTGTACTCAATTTCATACTAAAATCTTGTTACAACATTTCATCTGCTGGTTTGCAGATAATGCTCTGTACTCCCGTATCAGAGCTCTAGGTTCAGTTACTTTTCATTATCTGGTATTTCTCTACTGGGAAAGTTGCAAAAGAAGCATATTCATCACCAGGGGACTCTCACCTGTGCACTTCACCAGCTTGTTTGGTTGATTAATGTGGGAGAGGAAGCCAAGGTTCTTTGCACTCCCCCCTTCTTCCTAGCCTACTTGTTCATAAAAAGGAGTAACCCCTATTCTTCCAATATGGCTGGAGTCAAAGGAGTGCCACACAGGCAAGCAGTAATTTATACTTACTCCCCTAAATAGCTAAGTAATGTGATAATTTAGCTCTACATAACAACAATTAATATACAGGCAGGTGCATTCTGCTCCAGCTGAAATTTCTGAGTTATCTAACTTGCCTCTGTGGTGTCTGAGCACTTTCATGAGGCTGAAATTAACGTGGTAAAAATATCTCACAGAGATTATATAAATGAGTGTACCCTAGTCTTGATGTGATAAAGGATTGCTGTAGTCAGGTCCACATCCTAATAGATTGCAGCCTTGTTGTGGATGTCGGATGACTAAGAGGCACATAATGACTTCCATTGTTTGGATATCAAAATGCAACAAAGTTCTAGTACAAAGCCAAATCCCAATGCACCCTCAATTGCTGCCCAGCTTACCTGTTACCCACCCAATCCTATTGTCCTTTCACCTACTGTTATTGCTTGGTATCTCCTCTTCCCACTTACCAATGTGGCCTTTCTTCTGACCTTGTGAAGTAATGTTGCTGGCTCTATGTCACCATGCATTCTAGCAGTGTCACCAATACCATGATAGCATCAAAAGCGCCACTAGCTCAGAACCATAATAATACTGTAATTACAGATGGGTCTGAGCTAAAATCAGAATAGCTGACCTTCAGAAATTCCAATTCCATACAGGGACAAAAAGTTGAACAAGCAAAATTTTTCATGGAACAAAAAGTTCAGAGGAGATCTTGATCAGAGAAGAGTTCATAGTATGTCATAGAAGATTAATAGAATCATAGATTATAAAGCCAGAAGGGACCATTCTGACCATCTCTATAATACTGCTATTGAACTTCCCTGAATTAATCGCTGATTTAATTAGAACATATCTTCTAGAAAAAAAATCTACTTTTAATATAAAAATTTCCAGTGATGGATATTCCATCACAATCACTGGCAAATTGTTCCAATGATTAATTAGTGTCACTATTTAATAACTGCACTGTATTTCCAGACTGAATTTGTCTAGATTCAGTCATTGGATCTTTTTATACATGTGTCTGCTGGACTTAAGATATCATTTTTGTTCCACATGTAAGTACTTACAGACTGTGATCAAGTCACTTCTTAACCTTTTCTCTGATAAACTAAATAGATTGAGCTCCTTGAGTCTTTCACGATAAGGCACGTTTCCTAATCCTTCTCATAGTTCTTCCTTGAACCTTCACCAATTTATCAACATCTTTCTTGAACTGTGTACACCAGAACTGGACACAATATTCCAATAGTGGTGGCACCAGTGCCAAATACAGAGATAATATAAGCTCAGAGGTAATATAACCTCTCTACTCCTAACTGATATTGCCCTGTTTGTACATCCCAGGATCACAATAGCCATTTGGGCCAGAGCACCACATGAAGCAAGCCTAAGAGGAAAAACAATTGAAGACAGTTGACAGTTTTTCAAAGAAACATTATTAAGGGCACAAGAGCAAACTATCCCACTGCACAGGAAAGATAGGAAGTATGGCAAGAGACCACCCTGTCTTAACTAGGAGATCTTCAATGATCTAAAAATAAATGAGTTCTACAAAAAGTGGAAACTAGGTCAAATTACAAAGGATGAATATAAACAAATAACACAAGAATGTAGGAACAAAATGAAAGGCCAAGACACAAAACTAGGTCAAACTAGCTAGAGACATAAAGGGTAACAAGAAAACATTCTACAAATACATTAGAAGCAAAAGGAAGAGCAAGGACAGGGTAGGCCAATTACTCAATGGGGGAGGGGGAATAATAACAAAAAATGTGGAAATGGTAGAGGTGCTTAATGACTTCTTTTGGTTTTCATCAAGAAGGTTGGCGATGAATGGATGTCTACCATAGTGAATATCAGTGAAAATGAGGTAGGATCAGAGGCTAAAATAGGAAAAGAACATGTTAAAAATGTCTTAGAGAAATTAGATGTCTTCAAATCACCAGGATCTGATGAAATGCATCCTAGAATACTCAAGGAGCTGACTGAGGAAATATCTGAGCCATTAGCAGTTATCTTTAAAGAGTCACGGAAGGTGGGAAAGATTCCAGAAGACTGAAAAAGGGCAAATATAGTGCCCATCTATAAAAAGAAATAAGGATAACCCAGGGAATTACAGATCAGTCAGCTTAACTTCTGTACCAGAAAGATATTGGAGCAAATAATTAAGCAATCAATTTGCAAACATCTAGAAGATAATAAGGTGATATGTAACAGTCAGCATGGATTTGTCAAGAACAAATTGTGCCAAATCAACCTGAAAGCTTTCTTTGACAGGGTAACAAGCGTTGTGGATAAGGAGAAAGCAGTACACATGATATATCTTGACTTTACTAAAGCTTTTGATACTGTTTCACATGACCTTCTCATAAACAAATTAGGGAAATGAAACCTAGATGGAGGTACTATAAAGTGGGTGCAAAACTGGTTGGAAAACCATTCCCAGAGAGTAGTTATCAGCGCTTCACAGTCATGCTGGAAAGGTATAATGAACGGGGTCCTGCAGGGATCAGTTCTGGGTTCGGTTCTGTTCAATATCTTCATCAATGACTTCGATAATGGCATAGAGAGTACACTTATAAAGTTTGTAGATGATATCAAGCTGGGAGGGTCTGCAAGTGCTTTGGAGGATAGGATTAAAATTCAAAATGATCTGGACAAACTGGAGAAATGGTCTGAAGTAAATAGGGTGAAATTCAATAAGGACAATTGCAAAGTATTCCCTTTAGGAAGGAACAATCAGTTACACATATACAAAATGGGAAATGACTGCCTAGGAAGGAGTACTGCAGAAAGGGATCTGGGGGTCATAGTGGACCATAAGCTAAATATGAGTCAACAGAGTAACACTGTTTCAAAAAAAGCAATCATCATTCTGGGATATATTAGCAGGAGTGTTGTAAGTAAGACACGAGAAGTAGTTCTTCCGCTCTATTCCACATGGATTAGGCCTCAACTGGAGTACTGTGTACAGTTCTGGGCACCACATTTCAGAAAAGATGTGGAGAAATTGGAGAAAGTCCAGAGAAGAGCAACAAAAATAATTAAAGTTCTAGAAAACATGACCTATGAGGGAAGACTGAAAAAAGTGGGTTTGTTTAGTCTGGAAAAGAGAAGACTGAGAGGGGACATGATAACAGTTTTCAAGTATATAGAAGGTTGTTACAAAGAGGAGGGAGAAAATTTGTTCTTCTTAACCTCTGAGGATAGGACAAGAAACAATGGGCTTAAACTGCAATGGGCTTAGGCTGGATATTAGGAAAAACTTCCTAACTGTCTGGGTGATTAAGCATTGGAATAAATTACCTAGGGAGGTTGTGAAATCTCCGTCATTGGAGATTTTTAAGAGCAGGTTAGACAAATACTTGCCAGTGATGGTCTAGATAATACCTAGTCCTGCCATGAGTTCAGGGGACTGGAATAGATGAACTCTTGAGGTCCCTTACAGTCCTATGATTCTATGATGATGTTCTTTTTCTGTTGTGTTCTATTCTATATAAGTGTTTATTCCATGCTTATCACCATAGTATCTGGAGTGCCATCCAGTAGTACATTAAGCCATATGACAACACATTTTTCATGTGTTGTTTGTTCTCTCATTCTCTCCCTTAGGGAAAATCAAGACCAATGGGGTGTCTTGATTGGGAAGGATGCTTCTTGCTACGTGTCTATATTAGATAAGACAAGGTCACCTTGTACTTGAAGCAGAAAGTAGTGAGATTTGTGATGGTCCTTAGTTCCTGGGGGAGTTCATTCCACAGTCTCAGATTGCCTCAGATTCTGACTCCCGCATAAATTACTTTTACTCTTATTGTTGAGAGTTCCTTGAGCTAGAGGAGCAGAGTTGTCAACCATGGTCTTCATCCCAGAGCTTTAGAAGGTCTTTTCAATATCCTGGGCCAAGGCCTTTGAGCACTTTGAAGATAAGGATTGAGACTTTCAACTTGATTCAATATGAGAATCCCGCCTAGGGAATGGAGGACAGATCTGATGTACTCCTGGTAGACTGTGTTGCTAAGGAGGAATTCTACAACATTCTGTACTTTAGGTGGAATTTCCTAAGCGCTGAAGGCTTCTTGCTCAGCTATACTGCACTGCTGTAATTCAGCCAAGAGGTGATGAAGGCAGCATGAATAATTGAGGTCAGGTCTTCATCCACCATTATGGGATGGAGTTCCTAGCAAATTGGAGTTGGTAGAAAGTATTACTCGTGGATCCTGCTACATGAGAGCTCAATGTCAGTGAGTAATCCAATAGTACTCCAGACAACAGACTGAACTGACCAAATGTGGGACTGTATCTTCAACCCACACAGGCTGCATCATGGGTGTAAGCTCCTCAAAGTACTTTCCTCTGCCCACCAACCTCACCTCTGTCTTCCTCGAGTTCAACTTCAGCCAATTGTTCTTCGTTCAAGCTGACCTCATCCATCTTGGCTGTAGCGGTGTGGAGAAGGATAGGTGGAATTATGTATCATCTGCATATTGCTGGCACTTGAGTCCATGTTGTCTGACCAGTTCACCTAGTGGTTGCCTGTAGATGTTGAAAAGGACTGGGGAGAGAATTGATCCTTATATAACTCCACAAGTGTGTAGTCTAGTAGTTAAGATGCAGTTTTCCATCATCACTCACTGGAAGCATCTTTCCAGGAAGGACTCAAACCATTGTAGCTCTTTACTCTGAACCTCTATTATCTTTCTAAAGTGAAAATATTACAGAGAGGTCCAGCAGAATGAGAACTGATGTCTGTCCTCTATCTGGTGACAGGAGATCATCGTCAGTGCCACTCATGTGGTTATGGTTCTGTGCACTGGCCTGAATCCAGATTGTGCTGTGTCTAGAATGTTAGGTTTAGTTAAATGAGCTTATAGTTGGCCTTTTGCTAGCTTCAATATGAGCTTTTTCTATATGTTAGTTGTGACACTTCTCTATGTATTAGGAGGTAGTTGGCTAGGACTGAAATATCCAGGGTGAGTGTTCAACTGATTATTCACCATGATTCTCCTGTTTTTTTCAGAGTCACTGCTTCCTGGGATGGAGTACCAGGGTATAAATATGCCCGACATTATTTGTTCCTTGATGTATATCTTTATAATTGGCCATAATAAATTGCATATTGTTTGCTTATGCACAGCTTACAGAATGATCTGGATTGGTTAGTATCAGTGTCCTCTTCATTATTTACCATTTCCCCTGATCATTATGTTATCTGCAAAGTTTAATCAGTGATTATTTTGTTTTCTTACAGGTCGATAAAAATGTTAAAGTACAAAGGGCCAAGAACCAATTCCCATGGGACCTACTAGAAACACAGCACTCACTGATGATTCCCAATTTACAATGACATTTCAAGACCTGTCAGTTAGCCAGCTTTTAATCCATTTAATCCATCTGTAGTGAGGTGGTGTAGTTTTCTGCCACCCTGGAGAGAGACGAGTCCCTCTGGACACCAGAGAGGGTGGAGCCAGGGAACTCTGAGCCCACCCCACGGAGGGTCAGGCATGGCACTGGAAGTATAAAGGCCTGACCCCAGAGCTCACTGGGGGAGCAGCCACCGGGGAGGCCAGACACCTCTGGCCTAGCTCGTGATTGGGAAACAGCAGCGGCCTGTGATAAACCTAAGGACTGCTCTGACCTGCCCCGCGCCAGCTACTCGGAGGAGTTGCTGAGCCTGCCCCGCACCAGCTACTTGGAGGAGTTGCCGAGTCTAACTCTAGCCAGCTATCCTGAGGAACTCATGATGCTGGAGCCCCCTGAAGACACCACCCTGACCCAGGTACCTCAAGAGGGGGAGTCTGGAAGTAGCCTGTGGGCAGCCGACCCTAGTCTGGTTGCAGCACTGCTAGAACCCATGTCAGTGGGTTGTGGCCAGGATTCCCACTGACACAGCAAGGGCTTGGGCTTACTGTTTATATAGTGTTGTTGCTCAGCCCCTGCCTGAGGGCTTGAGCACCTGATTCTCCATTGCTCCACCCTTACCTTGGCCGTAGGCTTACTGTGTTTATTTCTGCCCTCACAAAGGAAGACTCCCACGGACGAACTAATTCCTCTCAAGACATCTTCCCGAGTTTAGTGAGGCGGTGTGGTTCCCCGCTGCCTCAGAGAGAGATGAGCCCCAGCTAACCCCTCTACAGTATCTCATGTTAATTTTGAATCTTTCTAGTTTTTTTTAATCAAAATATCAGGCAATAACAAGTCACATGCCATACAGAAGTCTATTTCATCAATAGTATTACCTTTATTAACCAAACTTGTAAACTCATTTAATAAATAAAGTTTATTTGACAGTATCTGTTTTCCACAACTCATTTTAAGACACATTAATTATGCCACCCTCCTTTAATTCTTTATTAATTGAATCCAGTATTAGCCATTCCATTATTTTGCCCAGCTGTAGAGATGTAGTCCTGCTAAGGCACCCAGCCCATAGTAAAGAATGAGGCATAAAGTACTCAAACTACAATGCCCATATGGCATCACAGCACCCATAGGTAGATGCAGTTTGATGTAGAACTGGTGCTAAAGGAAATACTTTGGTTTGGTTCAACAAAGCATACATTTTGAAAAAATGAATATTTTAGGAAAATATGTTTGAAAAAAGACATTTTAAAAAAGGTTTCAAATGAAAAATTCTAATTAACATTAATGTACAATAACACTGAAAATGAAAAGTTCAATCTAAGAAATGCTAAGCATTATTCTCCATCTCCTATTAGATTTAGCTGTTACTATTTGAATTGTTGTACGCCTAAAACATATAAGTTTATGACAAACTGTGTAACGTAACAGAAGTTAACATGACTATCCCAATCTAATGAGACATATAGTTGGAAACACCATCTGCACAACTATATTTTCCCTTATACATACAAAGTAAGATTTTTTTGTAATAAATAATGACAGTTACCTAGCTTGTAAATAAGGTATGTTTATTATAGAGGTCAGATGCTGAAATTTTTATTCAGTTCTTGCTTAGGCAATATTCTCACTAAAATCAAAAGTGCCTTTGCCTGAATAAGGATTTGGTCTATACATTTAAATAATGAACCGGTACTAGCTACAAATACTTAAGACCCAAATTCTAGATCATGGGGTTTTTGTCTAAATCAGTTGATAAATACAACATGGGCTTATTTTTAATCGCGCTACTTTGCCTCCAATATTTGATGAGGTTGGTGGTCCTGTGGATAAGGCACCAAACTCTGACAAATATGTGTTCAGTTCCCAGTTTGGCCACATACCAGCTGTGTTATTGGGCAGGAGACTTAAGTGTGTGTATCTGCTGCAAAAACAAGGCCCATTGCCATACTATATTCACAGGACTTAAGACTGTAGCAAGTGATCCTGGCTACATCCTCTCCTGAAGTACTCCTGTTTCTTTTCAAAACCACTTGCTTTGGAAGTGCTGGATGTAGAAATTCTGAAAAGCAATTGAATGTTTTTAGTGCTCACAAGTAATATACAGAATGCTCTTCCAGCAAATAGCCATCTTACAGCAGTGCTATGTCAAATTCTTGGAACAAACTGAAAGGTTTTTAGCCTGCATTTGCATGCACTGAGCTTTGTGTAGCTGTGCAAATCTTAATTGTGGAGGTTTTTCCCACCCTGAGCATCCCTATGGGCAGAAATATAACCATAAATTTTAAAATAGCATAAAAGAACCTTACATTGTGTTGACAAATACTATAGTAGCTAGGTAGTTTGTATTTACATATAAAGTGTTTCTGGGCAATGCAAAATGCATAAACATGGTGGTGTGTTTGCATCAAAAGTTGTCAGTCTTCTGGGGGCCACTAAAGATATATTTCATTGAGTTCATTATGAATGGTACTGAGAAAAATAAGTGAGGAAAAAGAAAAGATTAGTGGCTACCTAAAAGTTATTAAACTATTGGATGCGATTTAATTGTTCTCATTCACCCATGCACAAGTGCACACATACATGCTTATCTTTAGCCAGTATCCTCTCTACTGAAAACATAATTCTGGTTCAATGGCAAAATTCTGAGTCAATGACAAAACTCCCATTGGGTTCAATACAACCAGGATTTCACACATGGTATTTACCTCTGACAATGCACTGTTCATAAAAATAAAAGTTATAATGAAGGCAACTGTAACAGGATGGTCTGCCCCTTTAAGGGCCAGGAGGTGCGGGAGTGGTAGCCAGGTCTGTCTGATTACCTGACACAGTTGAAAAAGGATCATGGACATCTGAAAGCCAGCAAGTGGTTCAGCTGGGGAGGTGAGCTTCAGGAGGAAAGTTGGTTTCTGTAACTAGCCCTGGAACAGAGAGCTTTAGAAAGAGAGTACCTCACCAAGGGAAGAACCTTTGGGGAGCAGAGCGAAACAGAGTGAAAGGCCTCTTGGTCCCTGAAGATTATGTCCGTCAAGACAATAGCTTCATAAATATATAGGTCTAGAAGTGACCTCAAGTGCCCATCTAGTCCATCTCCCTGCACTGAGGTAGGATTGTGTGTTACGCTGAGTTTTTTGCTTGAATTAATAAACTGTGCCCAGAGGGAAGGGTTTGAAAGAGATGTGGGTGTGGTGTTCAGTCCTTCCTTGGCTGGGGAAACAGGGCAGCAGTGTGCAGCAACATGTTTGCCTCATGGGTAACTTATCCTGAAACCAAATCAATGCTCCAGGAATCTCTGGGAAACAAAAGGCCAGATTTCTGAGACCCCATTGGTGAGTAGTTATTCACCCAAACAGTCCCATTGAAATTGGACCAATAATGCAAGTAACTACTCACCAGCATAAGTAAGGGTTTCTTAGTCTTGTCCATAGCATCTTGTGGGCTTTTCACAGACATGTGGTCTCATTTTGTACGTGCAGGAACTGTAGCCCCCACCTATTCAAATAAATTAAAGAACTGCAGCTAGCTAAATGAAGGGTGTGGTCAAGCTTTTTGTTTGTGTACCCAATAGCTTTGAGGAGTAAAAACAAGTCTGGAAGTGGGTAGGAAGGATGTGGACTACAGTAGAATGGAGGTTTTTTGTAACTCTGAACAAAACTTTGTGATTGTTCTTTCAAAAGTTTGCAAGTGAACATTGACTTAATACAGCTTTGAAACTTTACTATGAAGAAGAAAAATGTTGCTTTTAACCATCTTAATTTAAATGAAACAAGCACAGAAACAGTTTCCTTACCGTGTCAAATCTTTTTTAAACTTTCCCTTTATTTTTTAGTAGTTTCTGTTTAACAGTACTGTATTTTTTTTATGTGCTGCTCTCTGATTGTGTACTTCCGGTTCCAATGAAGTGTGTGATTGACCAGTTAGTTTGTAACTCCTGTGTTTGTAACTCGGAGGTTATGCTGTACTGTAATTAATGCAGAATGAAATGGAGGGAAGAGAAGGTGAGGAGGATGGGTAGCGGAACGTTTTGTGAGCTCCCTCATAAAAAATCTGAAAAATAGGTCCAATTCTGAAAAATATCTAATGCTAGAAAATGTGGAACCATTTTCCTGTTTTTCTTCCCTTTTCTCTATTTCTTTTAAAATTTGGAAGTGATTCAAGTCTTATCCTTTCTGCACATTCCCAGTGTCTGAACTGATGCTAGCTGAAGCAGTGTCTCTTTAGTGTGACTAATTAGACAATTTTTGTTAGGATGGAGAATCTCTCTGCCATTTTCCTCTCATAGTTTCTACCTTCTCCTCCTTGTCTCTTTCTGTTCTACCTCCTCTTTCTGTCTCCCTTAGAGCCCATTGGTAGTCAGTACTCTGAATGGGCTCATCTGCTGTACTTCCTGCACTGTGAAGAAATTATACTTTTGGATTCAGCTTTTCAGATGTAGCTCTTCCATCAATTGTGGCCATGTGCCTATTTCCTTCTTCACCCTCTGAGAATCTGGATATCTCCTTTCAACACATCCACCTTCACGTCTGGAGGGCTTCACCTCCCATTCTAGCTAGGTGCTTTTAACTTTTTTTTCCCATCTGTCCTTCTGTTTACCTGACTCCTGTTCTATTGCTATGAATACATGAAACAGCATTTTCCCCTCAGGTATACTTCTGCTGTTTCCCTTCCCTCTGTTCTTTCCATCGATTCAGTGTTTTTATCCTTTCATAGCCCTTTAGAATTAAGTGATGTAGTCTAATACATTTGAGAATCACAAGTGCAACTGATTCATTCCTAATGCACCAGAGTTTATATTTCCAAAAGTGGATTTCTCAGTATTTAGTGTCTCAAGGTCAGCATCCAAAAATTGAAGCAACTGTACTCCCTCTAAAGATGGTTTGAGCCAGGTGAGAGAAACAATATCAGCTTTCAGATAGTGATGGTGGTCCAGAATAAGGAGCAGATAGCCTGAGAGCCTGATTAGGTCTTCAGTTTCTTTACTTCTGGAACTCCATAAAAATAAAGAATAATTGCCCATTTTTGGCTCCTGATGGTTCCCATTTCCTGTATACTCAGAGCCTCTGTATTCTCACTGCCACTGAACCTAAGTGTAATTCAAGAGTCAACTGCTCCTCACAGTAATTGCAGATTTCAGCTTCCAGGCTTCAGCAATTCTTAACTGAATGATCATATAACTCCCAGTTCTTCCTCTCTTTTGTTCAAATAGTAGCAAACATTTTATTACTAAGTAAACATGAGAAGACATAGAGAAGGCAGTCATCTCAGATCAACAGAAGGGTTCTTCAAGGACAAGTGACAGCACCACAGATAATTTGTCATGGGGAAATGCTTACTGATGCCAACCTCTGATTTTCTGCTGTTCTACAGAAATAACTCACTTCTTGCTCCTGATGCTTTCAACCCAATAAAATCTGATCTACTTCTATTCACAACATTATTCCTGTTATCAGTCTGCTGACCTTCTGCTTTGTTTGTTTGTTTGTTACCTACCCCCATGCCAGACATAATTAGAATCACTGTTCAAAGAATACAATTCCATGCTGAACATTTCTTCCTGCATTTGCTCCAGGGAAAGACACTGGATTGCTTTATATAAGCATTTGTCTGGCTGTCATTTTTTTGGGCCAAATGCAAAATTGGTTCTTGAACTCTCTCGATATGACTCCCTTGTAGTTGAGCTGGTCCACTGGTGCCATAGCAGTCAAAGTTTGCATTAAAATGTAGTGCCCGTGGGCTATACTCTCACATTACATATATTGTGACAACCCACTGGTCCCCTAGGCATCTCTTGCAATAGACTATGTCTTGCTGACATCTTCAAGTGCCTTTAAATTGCATACCTTCCTTTTTACACATTGTACTTGTAATCTTTTTTGGTACATATGTGTCATTGGGTGTCATTAAGTATAGAGATATATGGTACCAATGTGACATTGCTATCCTAGAAGATACATTTTCTACAAAAAGCAGAGCATTTGAGGCATTACAAAGACTACCTGTATCATTCCTTGACACACATGAAAAGAACAGAACAATTTTTAAGATAACATAATACCAACAAATCTCATGGGCACAAGTAATAGAACCAAGCTGACATCATCATCTGAATATCAAATCTGGCTGCTGAAAGCTGAAACCCCAGATTGACATCTTTGAATTGTTATCCATTCTCTTGAATCCATAAGGCGTTTTAAAGAGTGTGAATGAGCCACGTCCCAACCTCATCAACAACAGAACATAGACTGAGTTAATCCAAACTCATTCCGCTCCAAGAGTTTGGCTTTATTAATAACTCATAAAACAATATACAACATAACCCACAGTCTAAGCTTCCTCCCTGAGTTTGCCTGTCCATAGAGTTTCCTTCTATGATCACCTCTGTCCTACCTTCATAAGTTTCAATCCACAAAGTTACCTAAGCCCCTGATTTACAGATTCCAAGGACAGAAGAGATCACTGTGATCATGTCATCTGATCTCCTATATAATATAGGCCATAGAACTTACCAAAATAATTCCTACAACAGATCTTTTTTAGAAAAATCACCCACTCTTGTTTTAAAAATTGTCATTGATGGAGAATCAACCTAGATCCTTGGTAAATTGTTCCAACTGTTAAAAATGTATGCCTTATTTCCAGACTGACCTTGTCTAGCTTCAACTCCAGACATCGGATTGTGTTATAACTTTCTCTGCTAGACTGAAGAGATCATTTTTAAATATTTGTTCATGTAGGTACTTAGACACTAATTAAATTGCCCATTAAAGAGAAGCTTAAGCTTAAGCAAAATAAATAGACTAAAGGAGCTCAGTCACTATAACTCACATTTTTCAATCCATTAGTCATTCTTGGGGCTCTTCTCTGAGCCGTCTCCAATTTATCAACAGTCTACATGCTTAAATTTGGAGTCACAGCATTCTGTGTTTTAGGCTCCACTGTGATCCCTAAATTGCAACTGAACCCAAGATGCACCTAAACTCCCTCGACACGTATGTTTTTGCTTCCAGGCGTGCATACTGCTGCCGCATTCTAGCAGGGGAATATATTGACCATTTAAAGGACCCCAAGAGGTGAAAAAAAATTATAGTTATACTATCACTATTTCGTTTGAAAATACCCCTGGAAAGTGTGAAGGCATAAACTGATATAGGAAGAGAGCACATCCCAGTGTGAGATTGGTAGAGGTTGTGACTCATTCTGATGCAACAAAATTGTCATGCCAGCCACTGCTGAGCACTTCCTGACCTTAAAAATTCAATCACACATCATGTTGCATCAATCAGCATGACAAATCTATTACACTCTGATGAGTAACTGCTCTTGCCAGTCGCTATATTCACCACGTTGGACTGAATAGTCTTTGACTGATGACCCTGAACCATTACAGCATCTAGAGTATAGTGATTACTATGCTATATATCAGAGGAGAAAGTGAAAGCAAAATTTGGCATCAAGATGGAAACATCAGAATCAAAAATACAGTTCCTAAGTGTTTGGTTAGTAATTTTAACCTCTATGTGTGACAAAAATGCCAGAGATTTTGAGATTTAGACAATGTGATGTAGACAATGGAAATATTCAAACAAAGATTATCTACTTTCTCTTGTTTTATTAAAGATCTGACTCAGCAAATGGCTAATAAATATGCCATGTTTTAAGCCATGTATCTATCGGTAACAGATATTTCTCCAAGAAAGAGAGCAACCCAGACCCCACCCTCAGAGTAAACTTTTTTTCCATAGCTGTATCCTCTATCAGAAGGAAGTACTCTAAGCAACCAGTAAATTATAAGTGGATGTAGAAGAAGTTCAGAAGTATCCTGTTCTAAAATGCTAAAGAAGCTTTTCTTGAAACAGTATTATTTGATCTACAGCTAAACATTTTGAGTGGAAGCATGAAATTAAGGGACTAAATCCTGACCGCTTCAGGATAATGGAGAAAACTTCCATGAACTTCAACAGGACCAGAAGTTTGGCCCTAAGGGCTTCAGTTCGAATATAATGTTTTCTTTTCTACTTTCTCTTCATTCTGATTAACCTTCCTTCTTTTAGTTTATTTTCCTTTGTCTCATCTTCTATTTGTTCCTCTGGGGCCCCTTCTCTCTTTCTTTCCCCTCATATTTTTTATAGATACTCCTTTCACTTTTTATCTTTCCTCTCCTGCTTCTCTTCTCAGTCTGGTTGTTTTCTTCCATACGCCTCCTTTCCTTTCCTCTAGAGCAGTGGTTCTCAAAGCTGGTCTGCCACTTGTTCAGGGAAAGCCCCTGGCAATCCAGGCTGGTTTGTTTACCTGCCATGCCTGCAGGTTCGGCCAATCGTGGCTCCCACTGGCCGCAGTTCATCTCTCCAGGCCAATGGGGGCTGCAGGAGCAGCAGCCAGCACATCCCTCGGCCCGCGCTGCTTCCCTCAGCCCCATTGCCCTGGAGCGGTGAACCATGGCCAGTGGAAGCCGCGATCGGCCGAACCTGCAGACACGGCAGGTAAACAAACTGGCCTGGACCACCAGGGGCTTTCCATGAACAAGTGGTGAACCGGCTTTGAGAAGAACTGTGCTAGAGCCTTCTCACACAAGTATTTTCTGAAGAAAGTTTATGAGCAATGCCTATTCCTTGCAAGGCTGACTGCCTACTTTTTAAAACCAGCTTCCTCTGACTGTCAGCAGATGATGATGACACAAAGTCCATTCTCCTCCATTGCCTTCTAGATAGGATGGGCTTCAGTTAACCTGAACTTCGTTGAATTATTTGTGGGGGATAAATCATCTTGTGAATTTAGCACTTTTGCCCTTGTTCGTAATACATTTACTAACCAGTCCCAATTTCTGTGAATATATTAATCATTCCCAGCTATGCCCCAAATAAATTGTCTACGGAAACAAATTTTCAACAGAAGGGATGCACAGTGTTCTACTATTTGCTGTTCATTATTCAATGTGTGTCACCTAAATTACATATTTTGTTTCCTGCTCCCTAGTTTTCTACCACATTTCTTTTTCATGGGAGAATATAAAATAAATGATGAACAACAAGTAACAGTATTATTGTTTATACACACAGTTCAGTTATTTTGTTGTATTGAAAATAGGTATTTATATAGGCCCTGATATGGCAAGAAACTTAAATATAGTTGTGATCACGATCCTAGGGAGGGCCACACTGAGACTGATCATTCAGGGCAAACTTCAAAGAATGGGGCAGACAATCCCAAAACTGATGGTTATTTCTAATAATTAGATGTACTAAACCAGCAACAAAACAGCTTCTACATTACTTTACCGATTACTCAGAAGCGAAAAACACAGCTCCCTTAAAGCAATTCAGCCTTAGGATCCCACCCAGACAGCCAAGTCAAATATGATGAGGATTACTGAAAATCTTTTTCATCATATATAAAGTTCTACCAGTCCCAAAGGATCAGACACATTACCCATCAAGTCAATGAATATTTTAGATCTTACCCAAATACATGCTTACAGCCAATTCTTATTAACTAAACTAAGTTTTGTTTTTTTTTTTTAAGAAAAGTGTATTGGTTAAAAGGTCATTATATATACAGCCATGTATCAAATTCTTAGGTCAGTTTCATAGTAGAGATGGTGAGCTTTAGAGTTGCAAAAAGTTCTTTCAGAATTAGTTCCGTAGGCTATAGTTCCAGTAGGCAGTCCATGTCCAATATCAGGCTGATCCAGACTGGAGCTGGAGACCTCGGTCTTTTGACTCAACCTTCCTCTGATGAAGCTCAAGCAGATCTGAGATACAGGATTGGGGCCTTTTTAGTTCCTTTATAGATCTCTGGCAGGCTTCTTGACAGCAGGTATTCCTTGGGTGATGAATAGTGGCTTTGAAGTAAAACCTCCCATTTCCTGAGTGTACCGGGCAATTAGTTGCATTCATCAGAATAAGGTAATTCTCCACCAAGTAGGTCATAGACAGTTTACAACAAACTTCAAAGAGAAATAAAGACAATGATATCATTGCACCCAAGTTCCATCTAACTCTTACTATTCCCTGTTGATCTCTGAACCACTTGATGGATCACTTGATTAGCTGTTCTGTTCATTCCCTGTGAAACACTTGGCATAAGCCACTGTTGGAAGATAGGCTATTGGGCTAGCTGGACCTTTGGTCTGACCCATTATGGCTGTTCTTATGTTCTTAATCAATAGACTATAGTAATAGACAGGAACAGTCTGGTTACATGGTTAACATCTAACAAGAGATATGTAAACAAATACAATTAGTATTTACCTCTAATTCTCTAATAATACAGATTTGCACTTCAAAGCTCAAGTCTAGCTAACATGGCTTTGTTAGCTATTTATAAGGAATGACCCTAATTACTATTTATATACTTCTCTAATATGTCTTTAAAGATAGAATTTGGGTAATTTAGCCTTCAAGTTGCTTAATTCTTTCTGGTTCAATGTCAAACAGTACATGCCTAACTTCCACTCTTTGAATACTCCCAATGATATCAATCTACTTCAACGAAAATACTCACATAGTCAAAGTTAGGGTCATGCTTAAATATTATACTGAATCAGGGCCATAATGATCAGTCACTCTCTTGATAGTCACGTGAACAAAAAGATATAAGATTAATGAGCATCAAAAAATAAGGGACCAAATACAGCTCAAACAATCATTTGACAACACCATTTTAGCAGTGTATCACTGCTCCCACTTGAACAAAGTTCCATTTTTTAATTAAAGTTTTCCCCAATCATAGTAATATGCTTAACTTTTTTTGACCTGTAACTACTTTTCCATGCCATGGAATTTATATTGACATATGCAGGGTATTTCTTTGTTACTGGAACTGTTCTCCACAGTCAATTTACACATCATATAAACCTAATCATTTGAGTGTATTCTCAAATTCATATGAATATTAACAACAACATTTCAGGACCAAATGAAGCTACATGCCTTGTCCAGGCCCAGCTACCTGTCTCTCCAACATTGTGCCCTGAAATGTTTCTCCTTTTAGCTTTTGACTCCATCTTGGTTGGCCCTAGTGGACTTTCAAGTGCTGCATTTGGCGATGGTGTTCTACATGTTAATTATTGTGCTGTAATGCCTAATCCTTTTGAGCTGCAGTTCTTTCCTCCCAGGTTTTAAGTTTGTTTTCCAATCACAGTTCTATCTCCTAGGTCTCTGGATCCATCTGAACTTTGTTTGGCACAGGACTGGAGGAGGTGAGGGGAAGGAGAAAGATAGTTTTAAGCCACTTTTCTGCTCATTCAATCCTGAAACAGTCCCCAGTATAATTTAGATCCACCCACTGGCTCCATTCTGCTAGGGAATGTACAAATCCAAAATTCAACCCAAAGCTTTGGCTCTACAGGTCTGTAGCATCTTACATTACAGATGTTACAGATTTAACATGTGTGATTTCAGCTTTATGCAGTCAGCAAAAACAAAAAACAAAACAAAAAAGAGAAAAACAACAATTTTAATATTGTAAGTGTAGTGCGGGCAATTCTGCCCGCCATTCAACTCAATGTAATTTTGACTATACGCGGTTTTTGCTTTACGCGCTAACTGTGGAACAGAACCCACGCGTAAGATGAGACTCGCCTGTACCTCATGGTGTAAAATTTCTATGCACTCCTGCACATCTGGTTTAGCAAGGAAGTACGATGCTTTGAAAAAAATCAAATCAGAGAGCAGTGGAGATATCTCCCATGAGAAACTGTTCTTGTGAGATTTTTATCCTGCTTTTCCAAGCCAAAGCTGTTAAGAACAGTGTTCGAACTGGGCAGAGGGGAGTAGAAAATGATGTTACAGTGTAGCTTTCTCAACACTTTTTCCTTTCTATTTTCAGCAAGCAACAGTTGAGATAATGGAAATAACAGAGTTCACTTATTTATTTATTAATAGACAAGGTGGAAACAACATCATGTTGAGTACTGTACAATATATAGTAAGTGACAGGCCCTACCCCAAAGTCTTCAAGACAAGACTCAACAGGTGAGCAAAACAAACACATGGGTGTGGGGAAGGGAAGGGAAGATGGAGTGACCATAATAAAATAACATTTTAGCTCAGTGAACAAACTGAAGTGCATCACAGTGATTGCAATTCCCTGCCTATCTAGCCATTATCAGATGGCAATTTTCTGCACAAATCTAAACATTTTTTAATCCAAACTACTCAATATTGGGAAGTTCTCTAATCCCTTGCCATGTACTCTGCAGAAGAAATTATTATTGTATGACCATTGTGTACAACACTTATCAACCAGTTCTATTTGTATAAGTAAATGTAGGTTTTTTCTGGAAGAAGAGATGTTTTAGCGTGAGAGCATCTGTCTACAGGGCACAGTGTCTTCCCATGGCTTAGCATTGCCATTAAACCTTGTGTGTGTGTGAAACAGCACTTGCTGGAAGAAATATAATTCCACATCTTATATTAGGACATTGTTATTACTCCTGCGTAAGGGTTCAGGTCTGAGGGTCAGTATCCAAGACAGGAGAAATGGAAGTTAATACTGTTAGAGTTTTTACTTTGCTTTTTTAAATCCCTCATCTGGGGACCCTATTCAAACTTTATGGTTTTAAAGAGCTTCAGACAAAACTAAATCTTATGAAATATTTACACATTGAACTTAGTGAATGTGAGAAATACACTGGAAGAGAAGAAAGGAAAACAAGGTAAATGATAAGACACTGCAGGGCTGTACCTGGCAGCTTTTAAAGTTTTGACTCCACTAACTGAATGCTGCCTCTACTTCTCAGCTCCATGCTCTTGGCTATATCTGCTTATTTTTTCCCTGCTTGGCAGAGCCTGATTGCTGTAGTAGCTGAAAGGGAGATTGTTGCCAATGGCTGTTTTTTCTGTTGTCGCTGCTGTTTGCAGGACAATTTAGAGAAAAAGCTTGATGACAAACAGAGCAAGATCACCTGAATTGATGCTGATACACATTGTGTTTGTGACTCCCCATGGAAGTGCTGATATTGAAGGAACCTTTAGTGTAATAAGGTAAAATAAGAGTTCAGGGTATCCATGTAATACAGTGCACTCGATGCTGAAATGTCAAATTGATTTATTCAAATAGTCTAAGAGCCACTCATGGAAACTAAGTTTATAAAACACGACTGGTGCATGGAATTATATGGAGAGGCAGAGGCTGTAAAACAGAGGATCCAGCTGTGGTGAGCTGTTACCAGGGCCACATTAACCCCAGCTTTTAGATGAGCTGTGCTTGTGAATATTCTGTTCCTTGCTGTGTAGAGGACAAGCTGGGAATCAGAGAGTAGGAAAAGAGAACATTGCCTCAGGACTGTCAGATGGAGTTTTAATTCTGATTTCAAAAATACCAAAGCAAAAAAAAAGTTGGTTTTAAGAGCCAAGGCCTTGGCTAAAGGATTTCAGCAAGGAGGAGAGGGAACAGAATACTGAAGTAGCCACAAGGGCAAGGCACCACTGAAAAAAATACTCACGTTTTTGTGAATGTCACCAAAATAAGTCATTGCAAAATTCTGCACAAAAGTTATCATTTTCTATCACTTAATCAGTGTGCTGTAATGTTTCCAACAACATTCCAGCAGCTATTGCTTGCTTTCTAGAAGATATGCTGTAACTCAGCTAGAAGTTGTGCGCTTGAAAATTCTGTGCTATGCAGGAGGTCAGACTAAATAATCAGAAGGATCCCTCTTGGACTTGAATTTGATGAATAATTGGGAAGTTGCGGTGGAAGGCAGGCATACTGCAAGAACCGTCAGTCAGTTCAAGTCATCTGACTCGTGGTGCTGTCCAAGCAGTGAGGCCTGGAACACAGAAAATGAACTAGCAGCAAAAATACTTTTGAGAGACCAATCCTCTAAATAAAAAGGTAGGAGTGAAGATGAGTCAGGTGTTTACCTGCTAGGTCTTCTTACACAGGCCCTGATTCCACCACCCTTAGGCATCACATACTTTTAATAAAAATCAACATGAGAATACTTACAAAGTAATGTACTGTTTAATGTGAGTAGGGATGGGAAACATAAGGCCCAAAATAATTACGGTAAGCAGAGATTTAAGAGATGTGAACTGGAAGAATAAGTGGGGAAAGGAAGAGAAGTAGAAAAAGAGGTGTGAACTGTCCCAGTCACCTCACTGAAACATTCGTCTCACTCTGAAGCATAATGATGATTTAGTTGTTAATTCCATTACCTTTTTCAGTGCTGTTCACTGTAACAGAAACATCCAGCTATCCATAGTTAGATGCAATGGTAAACATTGTTCCGATCCATTGCCCCTCCCAATTTATTTATTTCTCGACACTTCATTTCTAGAAATATACTGACAAGTCAAGTGGAGTTTAGACAAAAGCAATATAAATGGCTGGAGGGAAAGAATAAAAGAGCTAACTATGTAAATAACCATTAAGGGGGCAATATGGTATGTTTACAATCTACATTTATTTGGAAGGTCTAGACATCAAAGAAAATGAGGATTTATTTACTATAACGAAGGGGTTCATAACTAGGAGTAATGGGACAAAGTTATGGAAAAGAAAACCTTCTTGGCAGTGAGATTGGATTAATCTCTCAAGGAATGTGGGTAAAGACTAATTGCCTGGTACATAAATAAGTGTGGCAGGGAGATGGACTACAAGATCTAACTGAGTTTTTCCAGTTCTAACTTTTAGGGTCAAATTCTGCTCTCAAATGCTGCAACCTCATTATAGGTCAATGGAGTTAAACTGATAAAAGCAAAAAGGAGAATTTGACCCTATGACTTCAATTGGGATAAAGATAAACTTTAAACAAAGCTCCTGCTTTGTCCCCAGTCCTATACCTTAGCTCAGTGGTCCCCAAACTTTTCAGGGTTCTGCCCCCCCTTGCCCTGTCTGCCCCTTTTCTCCCCCCAGGAGCCAGGGCTGGGAGCAATGCCACAGCTCCTGAGGACGAAGGGGGAACATGAACAGAGATAAGGGGGACACAGCTGGGGACGGATCTGGGGATAGGGACAAAGCACAGCTGTGGCAGAGCAGGGCTGGGTGGCACTCCCTTCCTGCTCCCCTCACTGGGGGCTGGCCCGGGCCTGACACACCTCCACCTAAACATTCCATGCCCCTTAGGGGGACATGCCCCACAGTTTGGGGACCACTGGCTTAGCTGCAGGCCAGAGAGAGAAAGATGAGTAAATGAAAGAAGACGAGCGTTAGAATTTACTGAGAAATTCTGAGCATGCCTCACCCTTGCTTGACTGAATCTAAAATGTTATACATCAACCAATGCACACTAGTGAATCACTATACGGATGTGAAGGCCTTGGTGGCTGAAATGTCAGTGTTTTATTGTCAAGGTAAATAACCTATGTATACATCAAACAAAATGGCCATATAGTGATTTAAGGATGGATACAGAGATTGGCAGAACATTATGGACTTTTATTAAACTTCTTATTCCTTAAGGGTCACTGATCAGTTGCAGCACCTAAATTTTGAGAGGCTTTTTAGGACTGTGACACCCTGCTTCTCAATGAGTAGTATATTACTCCACAAATGGTTTTGTTGACTCCAGTTGGACTTTTCGTGCTGTCATTCGGCATAATCAAGGGCATTGCATTCTGGGCCCAGACAGGAAGCTGAAGTAAGGTGTATAATATATTTGGAATTCAGAATAATTATTCCATAAAACCTCAGAGCATTTCCAGATTTCCCTCTCCCACCCACACAACCACTATTTTAATGTTCCACAAATTTTTCCCTCCTGTTTATAAAAGATCATGGTCATGGTTTTTTTTCATAAATAAATAAATTACCTTAATAAAGCTTGTATAGTCCCCAAGACTCTGAAAACTAATTTGGAGACATTATCAGTTAGCCTTACAACCTCCCTGAGAGCCAGGGAAGAATTATCATAGCTATTTTGCAGGTGAGGAAATTGAGGCACAGAAAGTTAAGTGATTTACCCAGTGTCATATATTAAGTCTGTGCAGAAGTGGAATTAGAACTCTTTGAGGTAGGCAGTATCAATTCTCTATGTTTGTACAATGATTAGCACAATGTGACCATGTTCCTGGTTGGCCTCTGGATACTACCATAGCACAAATCATAAATAATAATCTCCTGACCCCCAGCTCTTTCACCACAACACCACTCTTCCTCAAACCAATCCCAGGCTTAAAAATATCGCATTAGAATCAAAAAGTGTATTTTTAACATCTGCTTACCAGAGTTGCACTCACATCATCTCTGTGTTTATTAAACAGTGCAGACACATCTCAAATGAATAATAAGAGGGAAAGACAGAGCTGCCATTTGGCTTACCTCCATTTACAGAGCAACAAGAAAAGTTATTTCTACAGAAGGGTCATGGTGCTCCATTTTAAACCAGTCTTTTTTGTAAAAATAAATTCATTTAAAAATATTTTAGGAAGGAAGGAAGAGAGAATGTAAGCAGCAAAGGGAAGGGGGTTGGAAAATAAAATTAATGTAATTACACATTGAAAATAGGGTATTAAAGAAGAATATAGTGCACAGAATTTGTTGTGGTGGTGGGTAATTTGATTGCTGTCCACAAACACTGTATTGACACAGGCCCAATCTTGCATTTCTTCACATACTAACTACTCCGCAACTCCCCTACAGTCAATGATTTAATTGAAGTTTAGGGTGTGCTAGAAATGCAGAATAGGGCCCCTTATTAAGATAACTGGAGAACAAACAATATCAAAATACAGCTGAAAATTAAGACAGCTGCTATTCTTCAGCAATCAAATGTAACTAATTTCCATTAAGATGGCTAGTAACACTGCAGCGTCTTAAAGACTTATCATGTGCCCTGTTTTATATATGTGACATATGGTTTCAGTGGGAAACTCCTGATTGCATCGCAAAGCTTATTATTTCTTCCACTTTGTGCTGCTCTCCTCTCAGCATGCTGACAGCTGGGCTGCGGACAAGATTTAAAGTTCTATCACGATATTATAGGGGCACTGCAACAAGAACAACAACTATTTTTCTCCTTCAGGGCAAATCTTACTGCTTTCTGTACCCAGACCTTGTAACCACTGGAATTTAAAACAAAACAAAACACACACACACACAAAGCAAAACCCCTGCTAGTAACAATTAAAATGTTTTGCTTCCTAGAAACTACATTTCCTTTGGGGACAGAAACAAGCAAACTCTAATGCAGCTTTCCTTCATCTTGCGTGTCATGCAAGTCGCAAATCTTCAGACTGTTTTACTAGATACAAAACTACAAATATGTTGCACTAATATTTTAGATATATATTTGTGTCTGCTTGAGGGCAAACAGATCCAACACAAGGACTGAGCAGACACCAGGAGGAGCTCTCTGTAGATGGTCATCTGACATGCTGCCACCAGGGGACATAAGTGTCACATGTACGTCCTCGTAGATAACCTCAAGGGCCCAAAAACATGATTCAGGCCCCTCAAAATAATTAGATTTTTAAAAATAACACAAGTGTGATTCTTTTTCTTTGCTCCTGTTTTTTGAGCCTTTAGGTTGAAATTGGGTCACCTTTTCAAGCTTTTGTTGTGCAACAATGAGGGCTAGAGTTTTTGTTTTTAAACAAAAGCTGAGATTCTAACATAATCAGCTGATCCCAAGAGATCAGAAAAAACACCACATATACTAAGACTGGTGAAAAAATCATGAGAGTTGGCAACGCTAATTCTGATTCAATGTCTGAATGGTGAGATGATTGGATACCAGTTGAACCTGGAAGCAAGGCAGTAGGATAATGAGAAGCAGACAGCAGCACATTCTCAAAAGATCTCTTTGTATTTTATAATATTACAATAATTATATGCTCACTGTATCTAAGTCATAGCCCCGTGTAGGTAATGGCATGTAGTTACACTTCCCAGGGAAGCTAAGGAGAAGGACTGTGCCACAGAGATGTAAAACTTCTCCCTTAGTGCTTGGTGCAGAATGGGTGCAGCTTCCTCCGCAAACTGCGAACCACATTCTGTGTGAGGAAAGAGTATGATATTCCCTGACTCCTCCCCAGCAATCCCACATCCTACTGGGACAGTTTCCTCCCCAATACGGGGCCTACAATTGTCTCCTGTGTCCAGGAGGTACGCATGGGCCTGTGTGTAAGCCTCCTTGTAAGAGCCACTGCGCTGCCTGCCCTGCACCATGTAAGAGCAGGAGCTGCGCTAGGGATTTTGGCGCCCTAGGCGGGGGTCCTTCCGCGCTCCTGGTCGTTGGTGGCAATTCTGCTGCAGGAGGGGGTCCTTCCATGCTCCCAGTCTTTGGGGCACTTCGGCGGTGGGTCCCGGAGCGAGGGAAGGACCCGCCGCCAAATTGCCGACAATGACTCAGAGCGCGGAAGGACCCCCCGCCTCCGAATTGCCTCTGAGGGCGGCAAAATGCCATCCTCCCAAATCCTGGCACCCTAGGCGACTACCTAGGTCGCCTAAATGGAAGCGCCGGCCCTGTGTAAGAGCCAGTGAGAAGCTGGTTTCAGCATCAAAGTAGCACAACTAACTAAAAGTCAGAAAAGGCAAATATTAAGGTTCCAACTAGAGCTGGCTGGGAATTTTCAGAGAAAACTTTTTTTCACTGGAAAATGTTGATTCATCAGAACTAAAACTGTTTGTGAGAGTGAGTCAGTTTAGATGAATCTCTTCCAATTAAAAACATTTTTTTAAAAAAAGTTTTAAATTGGCAATTTCCTCTTTCGACATTTTCAAAGCAAAGTTTTGGGGGGTTATTAAAAATGACTCTCTCATTTGACATTTTAATTTATATAGAAAAAGGTTAAATTTCCAATGTCAAAATTGAAATGAAATGTATCATTTAACTTGATCCAAAAACATGTTTGGATTACTTATTTGTCAAAATCTAAAAAAATAATAATCATTTTTGGTCCCATTTTGGGACTGGAAACAATTTTGATATTTAGAAAACTCCCATGGGATAGGAAGATTGTTTCTTGCACAGCTCTAGTTCCAACTTCATCATTAAATTGGCCATCCTTAACATCTTACCAGAAGCCTGCTTTAGTAAGAGAATAATTTGTATAAATATATGGAGCCACATCCTGTGGTCCTTGGGTCGGAAAGCTCCGACTGGTCTTAATGGAGATTTTTTTTCTGTTTTTGAGAGCAGGCTGTAGATCTGTTTAGAAACCATCCTTTAGATCAAACTACTCACTTCTCCTCCTCAGAATAGAGTGGAAAACTACAAGGAGCAGCAGTCAGTGGGTATGACTGTAGTGAGTATGCCCTGTTTAATCTACATTGCTATGTCCCACTTGCAGTGGGGACTCAGGCTAAACTACTTGACTGATGCTACACCTCCAGTGCCTTCCCACAGTTCCTCCTATGTGCTCAAGGACAGACAAGTTCCCTCACAATTCACCAGAAAAGAATAATTGAGTGACTTAGCTTACTGCAGCACAAAGAACCATGGCATATGCCCCAGAATCCTAGTGACACACTGAGTGCAGTGAGTGCAGCAGCAGTGAAGACACAGTCATTGAATATGGCTTTGCAGTGTGGCTGCTCACACCTAGGTGAGGCTAATGTGCCTACTCAGATCTGGGGATTCCATCACCGGAGTTAACTCTACAGGGAAGCCATAGTTTAAGAATTCCTAACTCCCGTTCCTGTGCTCAGTCCACTAAGCCCTGCTGTCCCTTCGATGTGAGCTTGTGATTTCATAACCTGAGCAATCTGCAGGGGAAAGGATGACAAAGTCACACTAATTATTCTTATGACACATCAGTCTTTATAATCCAGGTAGTAGAATATTATATAAGTGACAGTATATTGGGGGGATTTTTATTTTATAATAGCAGTTCTTTATTCTTTAACTCACTGTGCTGTAGGGAAGCCTCCAAAACTATGGCTCTTCTAAATCTATGTCTGTCTTAAAACGTTTACAAGAAACTGAACAGCAAAATACCATACCAGCTCCAAGAACGCACACTAGGGTTCCTTGAGCAGTCAAACTTGCTGAAATTAAAGGTCAAAAGATCAGGACTGTAACTTTTAGCAACCCAGGGGAAAGCAACAATCTTCTACCTTTGTTGTATTATGTAAGCTGGCCATGATCACAGAATGTGGGAGGGGAGGGGAGAGAAAAAAACAGCTATCAGATCACAGGATCCTTTCAGTGCCAGATAGCATCTGCAGTTTTGAACAAAGAAAACTCACAATGCCCATCTTTCATAAGGAAGTCAAGCTGGCAGCCCACTTTGCTACTCTTTGGTAAATGTGTGCACAATAATATCCAGAAGAAGGGAATACTAAGGTCACTCAGAAATCTATATTTATTTTTCTTTCCTGATTCAAGTTGTCAGAGTGGGAGGTGATGTATTAATTACTGGAGGAGAACAAAACTGTGAGTTTTGATAGAGTATCTGAAGACATGACATTCTTTCACTAAGGAAGACACACTAGCCTGGAATATGAGGGTGAAGGATGAGACAAAACTCCTTGTTTTATCTCCTGCAGTCCTAAAAAGCATTTGAGGAAAAAAATGCACCCAAAACCATGTGTAAAAAGGGGAGTACAACTTCCTCAGTTCCACCTGGCTGGAGTGCACTCCCAATTAGGTTGCCAACTTTCTAATCACACAAAACTGAACACCCTAGCCCCACCCCTGCCCCAAGATCCCACCCCGCACTCACTACATTCTCCCTCCCTCAGTGGCTTGTTGTCTCTCACCCTCACTCACTGTCACTGGGCTGGGGCACGGGCTTGGGGTTCAGGAGGCGGTGAGGGCTCCTATTGGGGGTGTGGGCTCTGGAATGGGCCTGAGGATGAGGGGTTTGGAGTGCAGGAGGTGGCTCCAGGCTGGGGGATGGGGCCGAGGGATTCGAGGGTTGAGGCAGGGGGTTGGAGTGTGGGAGGGGGTGAGAGCTCTGGATTCCCAAGCCGGTGTTTGGGGCAGGGGCAGCGAGTGGAACCCTATGGCTCGCCTGTCTAAGAGCCGGACCTGCTGGCCTTTTGCGTGGTGCCAGGATAGGTAGGGACTAGCCTGCCTTAGCCCTGCAGCACTGCCAATCAATTGGCGGTGTTGACCAGAGCTGCCAGGGTCTCTTTTCAACCAGGTGTTCTGGTTGAAAACCAGACACCTGACAACCCTACTCTCATTGGCCCACACATAGGCAGCAGTGATGGCTAAGCCAATTCAGATGGTGCTGAAAAATACTAGGAAACCAAACATTTATGGTTCATGATAGAAACAGGAACAGAAGCTAAGGGGATACATGGGAAATGGATCTCAGTTCTTATTTGGTATTGCAGTAGCACCTGGAAGCCCCAATCAAGAATCAGAGCCCCATTATTTTAAGCACAGTACAACGCACAACAAAAAGTCAATCACTGCCCCGAAGAGCGTGCAGTCTAAGCAATAGGTTGCAAAGTACCTTCCCCATTTCTTGGTACAAATTATCCTGCCTGAGTTGACAATTGAATCCTTGTCACTTTTGAGAGGCCTGTACACAGATCTCAGAGACATGGCAAGAGGTTTAGAGGCCACATAGATTCCCTACAACACGACCATTGTTGTTCAGAGCCCCAAATACCAAGGACTGATTTGTAGTCCTTTGCAAAGGAGACCACGATGAAGCTAGACAACCAGAGACAAATGAGGGAGAGGATTCTTTGTTAGGTGCAGGATTAGAAAAGAGACAAATCAGGAAATACAGGAATGTATTTAAAATGAATGCTGCAACAACATGTAAACACAGTATGTGGCTACATAGCAGTGTCTATAAATAAAGTAGTTCTACCACTAGCCTGGCTTACTAGGACACACTGTATGGAGTCTGCAGCATTCAGATGCATGCATGCCTGTGCCAGTAAACCAGGTTAGTAGTTATACATATATCACGTTAACTGAGTTATTGTGCAACATTGTATTAAGTCAAAAGAGTGAGCTAGAGCCTGATTCCAGATGACAGGCTTTATCAGCACAGAAACAATGCAAGCCCTGTTTTCCTGGCCAACAAACATAAAACAATGTATGTTTGTTAAGCGACATATGAGTAGCTCTAATACCAAGTGACACTTGGCACAAAGACATTAATTGGCAAACTATTCCTTTGTGTCCTCAGGCCCAGGATATCTGCTTTGCGTCTCATCTAATGGCTGGCAGACTATTTGTCCATTCATGTAATCCACAGGCCTAGATCCACCCCACACGGCACTTCCATTGCCCCATGCTCACAGCATGGACCTGCCACTTCTTGGACTGGCAGGAAGTACTGTTTCATGCTACCTGCCAGGCATCAGTTAAATTCCTTTCAGATTGTCAAGCTTTTCTTTATATCCATGACAGCTATAAACACACTTTTCCCCTAAAACTTTGACAGCTGAGATTCTAATTCTGGGATACAACTCTAAATTGCTGAGGTTGTAGGCATGGACAGGTATTGTACACCTGTCCCAGTGGCCACTCACAACAACATTTCAATCTTTACAGCCAAAATCCTGGATATCAGATCAAATTCTGAACTTTAAACCTTATTGTGTGGGTTTTACACCTCCTCTTGTGCTGATTTCCAAATGCATCTAGGGGACCAGGAACATGTCATGGTGGCCTCTTTCCCCTAGCTGTGACTCTTTATTTCATTGCCGTACATGCTGCCTGGTTAGTGCACTTCCTTGTGCAAGCTCTGTGTAATTTAGCTCACTGTCTTTGTTTGCCATTCTGAGTTTTGATGATATGTCATTTCTTTTGTCAGCTTTACATAGGACATTACTATTAAAATATGACAACAAGAGGTACCATTAATTTAACAGAAGGGAAAAATCATTTTTCATATTCCTAAAAAAACCAGCAGTTTCACTGATTTTTGGCCTTGACTATCAAAATCATCAGAACCATTTTTTGCACAAACTTCTTTCCCATCCTCAACCTCAAGAAAAATAGCCTTTTGGCAGAAACTAACAATAGAAAACTCCAACCCTAAAGGTGAATGTTGAAGTCCATGGAAAAAAATTCCGGTTGACTTCAGTAGGGTCAAGATTTCATTTATGAAAATTGTTTGCCAAAATATTATTCTCAAGTAAAAAGTTCCAACCAGTTGGAACCCTGCAGGCTAAACATATGAAAGCTTGGAGAACAAACATCCATACATAAGACTGGAAAAATTATATGGTCCTCCTCAGCCCCAGTCCTCCTCACTTTTAGTACACAGCCTCTTATATTCATTTAAACTACTCATTCAAGCTCTCTGTGGAGCTAATAAATTATCAACCTTGTGTTTTCTTCCTGGAAAATGTAAAATGTATTTAAAAAACAAGGAAAACTACAGCGTCAAGGGGCGGGATGAGTCATCCAGCATTGTTTATATAGCTCTGGAGTGCTGCCTAAGTTATAGCAGCTTGTCCTTGGCTTCCTCTGGATACCAGAATCTGCAGAGTTTTATGTACTGTGGCTCCACTCTTTGCAATCTCCAACATTCCCTTCCTGCCTCTGGCCACACCTTTAGCAGATACTAGGCCAGGGCTTGTGTCATAAACAGATAGCTAAGGGTTAATGTCTCTTTCACCTGGAAAGAAGTAACCTGAAACACCTGACCAGAGGACCAATCAGGAAACAAGACTTTTTCAAATCTGGGTGGAGGGAAGTTTGTGTGTGAGTCCTTTGTTCTTTGTTTTGAATCTGTCTCTCTCTCGGCTATGAGAGGATTTCTGTTTCCTGCCTTTCTAATCTCCTGTTTCCCAGTTGTAAGTACAAAAAGATAGGTTTGATTTTTTGTATTTACATGTGTGTAGTTGCTGGAGTGCTTTGAATTGTATTCTTTTTGAATAAGGCTGTTTATTCATATTTCTTTTAAGCAATTGACCCTGTATTTGTCACCTTAATACAGAGAGACTAATTTTATGTATTTTTTTTTTTTTACATAAAGCTTTCTTTTTAAGACCTGTTGGAGTTTTTCTTTAGTGGGGAACTCCAGGGAATTGAGTCTGTGCTCACCAGGGAATTGGTGGGAGGAAGAAGTCAGGGGGAAATCTGTGTGTGTTAGATTTACTAGCCTGACTTTGCATACCCTCTGGGTGAAGAGGGAAGTACTTCTGTTTCCAGGACTGGAAATAGAGAGGGTGGAATCCCTCTGTTTAGATTCACGGAGCTTGCTTCTGTGTATCTCTCCAGGAACACCTGGAGGGGGTAAGGAAAAAGGTTTATTTCCCTTTGTTGTGAGACTCAAGGAATTTGGGTCTTGGGGTCCCCAGGGAAGGTTTTTGGGGGGACCAGAGTGCCCCAAAACACTCTAATTTTTTGGGTGGTGGCAGCTTTACCAGGTCCAAGCTGGTAACTAAGCTTGGAGGTTTTCATGCTAACCCCCATATTTTGGACGCTAAGGTCCAAATCTGGGAATAGGTTATGACATGAGTGGCAGCGTTTGTGGGAAAGATAGAATCCAGAAGCCAGTAGAAAAATTATATTTTTCTTTTTCTCTGCTAGCGGCTTTTAAGCAGAGAGAAACAGTTTGATTTTAAAAGGAACCAGAGAGAATTTTTTTTTCTCTGCTCTCTCTTGCAGTTTCTGGCTTGCATATTAAGCAAGGAACCATTAAGCTGTGACAAAAGGGTCTTTTGTGACACAATGCACTCCCATTACGAGTCAAATACCAGCACTATACACATGCAAATAAAGTGGTTTTTCTGGTTTACTTTACATTTAAAAGATTAGCTAGAGGAAGAAAGGGAAAAAGGCACTGTTGCTAGGCAGACCCCAGGAGGCAACAGAAAACCTGCAGTTCAGAAGATAAACACCGGAGGTCACCCCAACACAAGAAAACAGGAACCATGCCTACCAAGACAAAAATGGCGGCTGAAGAACAAATCAAAGAAGCTGAACACAGGCGAGAACTGGAAAAAAGACTACAAGAAATGGAGCTGAGAGAAAGAGAAAGAGAGGCAGCCTACAAAAGAGAGCAAGCAGCCAAAGATGCAGACCACCAAAAACAGCTGGAACTCCAGAGGGAAGCCCACCGACAGGCCATGGAATTAGAAAAGGCTAAGCAAAACACAGCCAACCCTAACAACCCTGCGCCAATGATTGTTCCACAGCACAGGAAATTTCCCACCTACAAGGCAGGTGATGACACCGAGTCCTTCTTGGAAAATTTTGAAAGAGCCTGTCTTGGGTACCGCATCTCTGAAGACCAGTACATGGTAGAATTGAGGCCACAGCTCAGTGGACCTTTACAGAAGTGGCAGCTGAAATGCCTAAGGAGAACATGAACGACTATAAACTTTTTCAAACCAAGGCCAGATACAGAATGGGGATAACCCCGGATCATGCCCGGCGGCGTTTCAGAACCCAAAAGTGGAAACCAGATGTGTCATTTCCCAAACACGCCTACTACGTTGGGAAAAATTATGAGGCCTGGATATCAGGACACAATATTAAATCCTTGGAAGAATTGCACTTCTTCATACAAATGGAGCAGTTCTTGGATGGTGTTCCTGAGGACATAACACGGTACATACAAGGTGGAAAACCCAAAAATCTCGCTGAGGTGGGGGAGATTGGAGCCAGATGGATGGAAGTGGCAGAAAGCAAGAAAGCTACTGTCAAGGGGAATGAATACCCCAGAGGGCACACCAACCATAAACCCTACAACCGAGGACAACCAAAGACCCCACCTACAACCCAAGGAAAGCCACAGACGCACTATTCTTCCACCTCACCAGTCTCCAGTAACCCACCTCGACTCAGTGACCAGTCAGATGGAAGATGCTTCAAGTGTAATGAACTGGGACATATCAAGGCCAACTGCCCCAAGACCGCCAACCGAGTGCAGTTCATTACACCACCATCACCCCAAAGATCCCCAGGCCCAGATGCCTCTCAAATACCTTTGGAGCGAAGGGATAATTTGAGAGTGGGCGGAAAGAAGGTTACTGCGTGGAGAGACTCATAGACTCATAGACTCCAGGACTGGAAGGGACCTCGAGAGGTCATCGAGTCCAGTCCCCTGCCCTCATGGCAGGACCAAATATTGTCTAGACCATCCCTAATAGACATTTATCTAACCTACTCTTAAATATCTCCAGAGATGGAGATTCCACAACTTCCCTAGGCAATCTATTCCAGTGTTTAACTAACCTGACAGTTAGGAACTTTTTCCTAATGTCCAACCTAAATCTCCCTTGCTGCAGTTTAAGCCCATTGCTTCTTGTTCTATCATTGGAGGCTAAGGTGAACAAGTTTTCTCCCTCCTCCTGATGACACCCTTTTAGATACCTGAAAACTGCTATCATATCCCCTCTCAGTCTTCTCTTTTCCAAACTAAACAAACCCAATTCCTTCAGCCTTCCTTCATAGGTCATGTTCTCAAGACCTTTAATCATTCTTGTTGCTCTTCTCTGGACCCTCTCCAATTTCTCCACATCTTTCTTGAAATGCGGTGCCCAGAACTGGACACAATACTCCAGCTGAGGCCTAACCAGTGCAGAGTAGAGCGGAAGAATGACTTCTCGTGTCTTGTTTACAACACACCTGTTAATGCATCCCAGAATCACGTTTGCTTTTTTTGCAACAGTATCACACTGTTGACTCATATTAAGCTTGTGGTCTACTATGACCCCTAGATCTCTTTCTGCCATACTCCTTCCTAGATAGTCTCTTCACATTCTGTATGTGTGAAACTGATTGTTCCTTCCTAAGTGGAGCACTTTGCATTTCTCTTTATTGAACTTCATCCTGTTTACCTCTGACCATTTCTCCAATTTGTCCAGATCATTTTGAATTTTGACCCTGTCCTCCAAAGCAGTTGCAATCCCTCTCAGTTTGGTATCGTCCGCAAACTTAATAAGCGTACTTTCTATGCCAACATCTAAACCTTTGATGAAGATATTGAACAGAACAGGTCCCAAAACAGACCCCTGTGGAACCCCACTTGTTATACCTTTCCAGCAGGATTGGGAGCCATTAACACTTACTCTCTGAGTACGGTTATCCAGCCAGTTATGCACCCACCTTATAGTAGCCCCATCTAAATTGTTCTTTCCTAGTTTATCTATAAGAATATCATGCGAGACCGTATCAAATGCCTTACTAAAGTCTAGGTATATCACATCCACCGCTTCTCCCTTATCCACAAGGCTCGTTATCCTATCAAAGAACGCTATCAGATTAGTTTGACACGATTTGTTCTTTACAAATCCATGCTGGCTATTCCCTATCACCTTACCACCTTCCAAGTGTTTGCAGATGATTTCTTTAATTACCTGCTCCATTATCTTCCCTGGCACAGAAGTTAAACTAACTGGTCTGTAGTTTCCTGGGTTGTTTTTATTTCCCTTTTTATAGATGGGCACTATATTTGCCCTTTTCCAGTCTTCTGGAATCTCCCCCATCTCCCATGATTTCCCAAAGATAATAGCTAGAGGCTCAGATACCTCTTCTATTAACTCCTTGAGTATTCTAGGATGCATTTCATCAGGCCCTGGTGACTTGCATACATCTAACTTTTCTAAGTGATTTTTTACTTGTTCTTTTTTTATTTTATCTTCTAAACCTACCCTCTTCCTGTAAGCATTCACTATATTAGACATTCCTTCAGACTTCTCAGTGAAGACCGAAACAAAGAAGTCATTAAGACACGGGGGCACAAATGTCAGCTATCCACCAATCCTTCGTAGACCCCAAATTCATCAACCCAAAGGCCCAAGTGACAATTTACCCCTTCATGTCACAAGCTGTAGACTTGCCTACAGCTCAACTGCCTGTCCAGCACAAAGGCTGGTCAGGAAGGTGGACTTTTGCAGTCTGTGACAATTATCCTATGCCCATGCTACTGGGGGAAGACTTGGCCAACCAGGTGAAGCGGGCCAAGCGAATGGGAATGGTTACACGTAGCAAAACCAGACAAGCTTCCAAATCCATTCCTGTTCCTGAGCCATCCACAGACTCCCGTCTGTGTTACCAGAGACCCAGACAGAGGTAGTGGACCTGGATTCCATGCCAACCACTGAAACAGCCACAGCGCCTCCAGTCCAGGCCCGGAACTGGAACAGCAACCAGCACCAGCAATGGCAACCACATCTTCAAACTCAACGCCAGAGGGCGCCAGCGAGCCAGTACTGGCAGAAGCAACAGACAGCCATACCCAAAAGGCTCAGCCAGAGCCTGAAATACCCTCAGGTGCACCAGCGGAGAGCGGTTCACCAGCAACGGAAACAACCCCATCACCTACATCGCTTCCAGAGGGACCAAGCCCAAGTCCACAGTCTGAGGAAGAACTGGTGACCCCAGCCTCATGGGAACAGTTCCAGACTGAGCAGGAAGCAGATGACAGCCTTCAGAAAGCTTGGACAGCGGCACGGAGCACCCCACCGCCTCTCAGCTCTTTTAATCGATCCCGGTTTGTTATAGACCAACGACTTTTATACAAGGAGATTCTTTCTGGTGTTATATAGGAGACCCATTATACAATAGTGCTATATACACCTAAGTTCAGGATTGGAATTCATGACCTCTGAATGTTGCATGGAAAATTTCTTTGTTTTTCCTTGTTTTTAATGAGGCATACGTTAATATTTCAGAATGAATAAAGGGGATCAGAAAATACAGTATTTAGGATGAATGTCCTACAACTCCAAAAGCATATGAATCTTTGAAGTTGTTTTGGTTCTATAAAAAAAAGTTGCCCTAGATAGTTTCTGTGATGAGCTACTTTTTCATTTTAAAAACATGTATAAAAACATAATTATCTGAATTTTAAAAAGTTATCAAGGAAAATGTACCACAAGTAATAGAACACTGAAAAATTAGCCTGACAACTGCTTCTGTGTTCAGTGTGACTGGCTGTCTCAGAGAAACAATTATTTAATAGGCACAGGTGACAGATAAAAGGATGGAGTAATACATGTCTATCCAACAAGCATGCTCTATGAATTCATAGAACTTGCATATTCAAAACAACCTCCACCTACATATTCCTCTTACATTTCCAGATAAGTGTCTCAATACCAGCATTCATTTTGCAATTTCATGTATATACTGTTGCACTGCAATATTTGCTGCCCTGTACCTATTATCAGCTTTCTTCTTTAGCTAATAGCAGCTTCTGTTAAAGGCTCTGATCCTGCAGTCAACTGTGTGCGGGCACGGGGCCTAGGCCATGATTATATTGAAGGCTACACATGGAAGATCAAAGGAGATTTTTTTCCACACCACTGTACTCATAGACTCATAGACTCATAGGTCAGAAGGGACCAATCTGATCATCTAGTCTGACCTCCTGCACAAGGCAGGCCACAGAACCCCACCCATCCAATTTTGTACAACCCCTATCCCAGGACCGAGTTATTGAAATCCTCAAAAATGGTTTGAAGACCTCAAGCTGCAGAGACACCACCAGCAAGCGACCCGTGCCCCACGCTGCAGGGGAAGGCGAAAAACCTCCAGGGCACCTGCCAATCCGCCCTGGAGGAAAATTCCTTCCAGACCCCAAATATGGCGATCAGCTAAACCCTGAGCATGTGGGCAAGAGTCACCAGCCAGCACCCAAGAAGGAGTTCTCCGCAGCAACTCAGTACCCATCGCATGCAACATCACCCCGCAGACCATTGAGCAGACCTGTCTGGTGGTAATTCAAGATCAATTGCCCAAATTAATGATCCTATCATAACATCCCCTCCATATACTTATCAAGCTTTGTCTTAAAGCCAGAAAAGTCTTTTGCCCCTACTACTTCCCTCGGAAGGCTATTCCAGAACTTCACTCCCCTAATGGTCAGAAACCTTCGTCTAATTTCAAGTCTAAACTTCCTAATATCCAGTTTATACCCATTCGTCCTCGTGGCTACATTAGTACTAAACTTAAATAATTCCTCTCCCTCCCTAACGTTAACCCCCTTGATATATTTATATAGGGCGAGCATATCCCCCCTCAGCCTTCTTTTGGCCAGGCTAAACAAGCCAAGCTCTTTGAGTCTCCTTTCATAAGGCAGTTTTTCCATTCCTCGGATCATCCTCGTAGCCCGTCTCTGAACCTGTTCCAGTTTGAATTCATCCTTCTTGAACATGGGACACCAGAACTGCACACAGTATTCCAGATGGGGTCTCACCAACGCCGTATACAACGGTACTAACACCTCCTTATCCTTGCAGGAAATACCCCGCCTGATGCATCCCAAAATCGCATTTGCCTTTTTAACAGCCGTATCACATTGGCGACTCATAGTCATCCTGCTATCAACCAGTACCCCAAGGTCCTTCTCTTCCTCCGTCGGTTCCAACTGATGCGCCCCCAACGTATATCCAAAATTCTTATTATTAATTCCTAAATGCATGACCTTGCACTTTTCACTATTGTATTTCATCCTATTTCTATTACTCCAGTTTACAAGGTGGTTCAGATCTTCTTGAATAGTATCCCTGTCCTTCTCCGTGTTAGCAATACCCCCCAGCTTCGTGTCATCCGCGAACTTTATTAGCACATTCCCGCTCTTTGTGCCAAGGTCAGTAATAAAAAGGTTAAATAAGATCGGTCCCAAAACCGATCCTTGAGGGACTCCACTGGTGACCTCCTTCCAGTCCGACAGTTCACCTTTCAATACGACTCTCTGGAGTCTCCCCTTTAACCAGTTCCTTATCCACCTTACAACTTTCATATTCACTCCCAGCTTTTCCAATTTAACTAACAGCTCCCCGTGCGGAACCGTGTCGAACGCCTTACTGAAATCTAGGTAAATTATATCTACCGCATTTCCTTTATCTAAGTAATCCGTCACCTTCTCAAAGAAGGAGATCAGATTGGTTTGGCACGATCTACCTTTAGTAAATCCGTGTTGCAATTCGTCCCAATTACCATTGACCTCTATGTCCTTAACTACTTTTTCCCTTAAAATTTTTTCCAAGACCTTACATACTACAGACGTCAAGCTAACAGGCCTATAATTACCCGGATCACTCTTTTTCCCTTTCTTAAAAATAGGAACTACATTAGCAATCCGCCAGTCATACGGCACAACACCCGAGATTATCGATTGCTTAAAAATTCTCGCTAACGGGCTCGCAATTTCACGCGCCAGTTCCTTTAATATCCTCGGGTGGAGATTGTCCGGGCCCTCCGACTTCGACCCATCGAGCTGTTCAAGTACGGCCTCTACCTCAGTTGCAGTAATATCCACTTCCATATCCACATTCCCGTTTATCATCCCTCCATCATCGCAAGGTTCCTCACTAGTCTTATTAAAAACCGAGGCAAAGTACTTGTTTAGATGTTGGGCCATGCCTAGGTTATCCTTGACCTCCATTACATCCTCAGTGTATAGCGGCCCCACTTCTTCTTTCTTTGTTTTCTTCTTATTTATGTGGCTGTAGAACCTTTTACTATTGGTTTTGATTCCCTTTGCAAGTTCCAGTTCAATGCGGCTTTTAGCCTTCCTCACTTTATCCCTACATGTTCTGACCTCAGCAAGGTAGCTTTCTTTACTGATCCTGCCTTCCTTCCACTCCCTGTAAGCTTTCTGCTTTTGTCTAATCCCCTCTCTGAGTTGCTTGCTCATCCAGTTTGGCCTGCAACTCCTGCCCATGGTTCTTTTCCCCTTTCTCGGGATGCAGGCTTCCGACAGTCTCCGCAGCTGTGACTTAAAGTAATTCCAGGCCTCCTCCACATTTAAATCCACTAATTCCTCCGTCCAATCCACTTCCCTAACTAATTTCCTTAACTCTTTAAAATTAGCCCTCGAGAAGTCGAAAACCCTAATCGTAGATCTACATTTGTTTATCCTTCCATCTAGTTTGAACTGAATCAGCTCATGATCACTCGAACCAAGGTTGTCCCCTACCACCATTTCTTCTACGAGGTCCTCACTGCTCACCAACACCAAGTCTAAAATGGCATCCCCTCTCGTAGGTGCTTCAACTACTTGATGAAGAAATCCATCCGCTATCACATCCAGAAAAATCTGACCCCTATTATTTGTGCAAGTACTCGTCCTCCAGTCTATATCCGGGAAGTTGAAGTCCCCCATAATCACACATTTCCCCTTTGTGTTTACTTCATTAAAGACATTAAAGAGGTCTCTATCCATATCCCAATCTGATCCCGGCGGTCTGTAGCACACCCCAAGCACTATCTCAGGGGAAGCTCTAGTTGCTTTTTTACCCAGCGTGATTTTTGCCCAGACGGACTCCGTCTTATCCATTCCTTCGCATCTTATTTCGCTACATTTAATTTCATCATTGATGTACAAGGCTACTCCCCCACCTTTGCCTTTCTTCCTGTCTTTTCTGAACAGCACATAGCCTTCAATACCCGTGCTCCAGTCATGAGTACTATTCCACCAGGTTTCGGTAATCCCTATAATATCCGGCTTCACTTCCTGCACGAGTAACTCCAGTTCCTCCATCTTGTTACCTAGGCTCCTCGCATTAGTGTACAAACCTTTTAATTTTCGGCGTTTGGCGTCAGTGACATTCTTTCCCCCGTCGAGCACAAACTTTCTACCACCAGCATCACCCGTTACTCTGGTTTCTACTCCACTATTCCTCCTTGGATCAAATCTTGGGGCCGCAAGGGTATCCCCGCTCACTTTGTTTACTTCCCTCTCCAGGTTATGTTCTGGCGTGGAGATCTCCCGAACATTTCCCAACCATCTCCCCCAACTTTCTAGTTTAAAGCCCTCTTGATGAGGTCGGCGAGCCTCCATCCTAGAATCCTATTTCCCTCCTTGCTGAGATGAAGTCCATCCTGAGCAAACAGTTGTCTATCCGTAAATGCGTCCCAGTGACCGTACATCCCAAAGCCCTCCTTATAACACCACTCCCTGAGCCATCTGTTGATTGCCATAATCTTGTCCCTCCTTCGTCGCCCCGCTCTAGGAACCGGCAGAATCCCACTGAAGATCACCTGAGCCTCGATGTCTTTAAGCCTCTTCCCCAGTCTGAAATAGTCCTCCTTGATACAGTCCAGTGAGTAACTAGCTGTATCGTTCGTTCCCACATGAAGGATAATCAACGGATTTTTTCCCGCTCCCGCTAAGATCGTATTCAGGCTCAAGTCCACATCCTGTATCTTAGCCCCCGGCAGACAGCACACCCTTCTGTTCTCCCGATCCGGTCTAGTTACAGGCCTGTCTACTCTTCTCAGTAGAGAGTCTCCAATCACGTAGACTTGTCTTTTCCTGGTGACAATGCGATTCTCCGGTCTATCCCCCACAGCAGCTGACCGTGATTCCTCCTGATTTGTATTTGACCTCACAATCCTCCTAGGGCTCGTACTTGATGTTGCCTCCACTGACTGCTCCCCTCCATCTGCAGGACTAGCTGCTTGCCTCTTCTTCCTTGCCGTTACTCCTTCAGCAGCCCGCTGTGTTCCATCTTCATTTCCCAACTCAGCAAACCTATTCCTGAGTTCTATTTGTCCATCGCTGGCCCGTCTTATCCTCTGTCTGGTTCTCCTAGTGACATGCTTCCACTGTCCACTTTCCTCACCCAGCAGTCCCTCCTCAGAGTCCTTAGGTCCTGCTTTTGTCCGCTCGCCTGAGCTTGTCCCCTGTGCCTCATCATGTCTGTGTTCCATCATCTGCTCAAATCCCCTTCTAAACTCAGCCAGAGTTTCCACTTGCATCTCCAGTCCCCTTACCTTTTCCTCCAGCAGCTCTATCAGACGACACTTCATGCAGATGAAATTCCTTTCAGGTGCTCCCTCTAGGACCATGTACATGCCGCAGCTGCCGCACCCAGTCATCCTCAGTGTGTCTGCACCTGCTGCCTCTGCCTCCATCGTAGCGCTGCAACTCTGTGCCTGGCAATCCACGCCTCACACCGCACCACAGGCCACCGACCAGCGCAGGGCTGCCTCTTCCCTGGTCTGCCTTCCCGGTTCCTCTGCCTTGGTCTCCCCTGCAACCTCCCCCTGGAAACTCCCACTGAAACTCCCCTGTTAGCCGCTCTGTTCGCCGCCTCCTGTGCTGCTGCAGCTGACTGTACTGTACATGAAAAGAGCAGGACTGGGTTACTAAGGTTCCAAAAGTGAAAATGGTGCAGACAACTGGAAAAAAAAAAGTATTTTATAAGTATGAAAAAATAGCCTTTTCTCACCTTAACTCGATCACTTCTACTTCAGCAGTGGTTAATTCAAATATTTTATGAAGGAGCTGTCAACTAGTTTGGGTTACAACTGTCAGATATGATGACTAAGGGCCATGGGTTGTATTTTCCCAGGCACCTAAGTAATTTTGGAGCACAAGTCCTTCTGATTTTCAGTTGGCCTTGTGCTTCTAAGACATGTATGTATTTCTGAAAATCCCATCCCAAATTTTCAACTCACCTCTTAATTGAGTCAATATCTGTGAACATGCAATGTGCATGGGATTCTTTTCACCAACAACTGAGGTCACTTCGATATCTAAGTACCTGGTTTCTGGGTGAAAAGAAGGAAGCCAGTAATTGAAAAGCTAGCATTAAGATCTTGTTTTAAATGGATTAAAATGAATACTGGACAAAAGTGCTTTTAATAACTGGATTCCCTTATTTATATAATATATTTTAAGCAAATACTTCAAAAAGGTGTTTTCATAACTATTAATCGACTTGCCGATTTTTAAAAATAAAAATACACAAGATATTGACACACATATCAAATGAATCAGAGAAAGATAGAGAAATATAGCTAAAATGCAGGCTATACCTTTATTTCCTTAACCAAATCAAACATTGTTAGGGAACAGCAATCCAATTAACTACTCAGCAGAAATTAATCCAATGCAGTTTTCTAAGCTGGTTTCAGTGGCTCACACAGAATAAGGAAAGGCTAGCCCTAGCAGCCCAGTGCAAATGGAGATGGCCTAAATTGACAGAAATCCATACCAGTATTCCTGTGCAAAGAATAAGCATTCCAGGGAGGGGTTGCATGAGAAAAATAATTTCACTTCCTTGATCTGCAAAAACAGTGCTTTAAGCTTTCCCACTGATTCATGGGCATCACTCTGCAGCAATCTGCACCCAGGAAGTTGCCTTAAAATCCAGTGTCAGCCCAGCATATTACCCACCCAGGTGGGAGGCTGGAACAAACATGCAGACACCAAATACTGGCCTCATGAGGCTGGGAGTTGGGGCTACAAATACTTGGTTTGGGTTCATGAATCCAGCAGTGATTTATCGTATCCCTTGAATCCACCAATCACCAGTAAAACCCTCCCTTCCATGGCTACTACGGGGTATCCATTACAGCTGTGAGAATAACTGATTTTTTGTTTGCTGGAGTTCCAAAAAATAGGAAAAGAAAATGTTTCAGGTCAGACAAAATGTTTTGGTGAACCCAAAATGAAATGTTTAATTTAGATTTTTGAGCAATTTTAATGTTTTTGTATTTTTTAAGATAAAACTGAAGGGAATTTTGATACATAGGCTATCTGAAATGAAAACTCAAAATGTTTCCCTTTAAAAATGCTAGTGTTCCCACTCTCTCCCCAGCATTAATAATTTGGTGAAACCGACATGAATTCACAGAACCTTTTGGTGTTGCTGAGTCCGCATTCTTCCCTGAAAAGTCCCCCTCCCAAATCTCATCCAGCTTTAGTATCCATTCCCTGTGTGGCCTTTCCAAAGCCCCACCTCCTCTAGTGATGTGAGCACTTTATAAGGACCATATGGCTGATAGATCACCACATAGTTTAATACACATGTTAAAAAATGCATAGAATATCCTAGTGTGTTATTCTTATTGACACATCCTGATATGTAAGAGCAGGATAAGGTTCTTACTTGAAAAAAAGGTTAAGAAGTTCAAATGGAGTCTTTGCCCTAAATGTGATGCAGCTCCAAAGTTATAGTACTATAATGTTTGTTAAAGGCTCCTCTGTTCTTGTTCATTGGGTCTCATAATCTGGCCTCAAAAGAGGGCTAATCAGTCTCTCTCTCTCTCTCTCTCTCTATATATATATATATATATATAAGCACAAACTGTTGACAACTATAGAAAGTAGTAGTGCAAAGCAATTCTGGATCATGCAGCTGCCTCAGACAGAAGAACTGTTTTCACTGTAGAAAATCAAGAGGGAAAACATATATAGAGAGTCCTGATAGTGATTTGAATTAACTTAGTAAAACTCATTACCATTACTGTCTACTATATATTCGACCAAATGTTATGGGAATTGTAGGCTATTTCTTTAACAACAACAGTAATTGAAACGTTCGTTATTCCTTTCATGTTCTTACATACACAATAACTCTACTATCGCATCAAAAATCATTGGAATGGATATTCTAATCAGGTGAAATTCACCTCTTCCTATACAAAGGCCAAGCAAATGGCTCTCCGCTGTGAACTGTAGTGAGGAAGGAGACTTCTGTTCTATAATTTTAGTAATGTAGTAGGTGCTGTGCCGCAGACATGCTAGGAGTCTTTTATGAGTGAAATTCATCCATAGTGCAAAGAACTAGCAAAAGTCCTTCCATGTAATGTTAGCCCCACACAGGGATTGAGCTAGGCTTCCTTATGCACTACAAATAGGGTCTTTGTGACAGTGCCACATAGTTAAGTGGGAGTATGATGAGGCAGGCCAGGCTAAGGGAAGTGCAGCAGATTCACTCTATCCAATGGTTCCTGGACCCCAGCTAGTTGAGGCTGAGGAAATGCAGCTTGTTCCATCCCAGAGGCTGTAAATAGCAGGCATGTGAAGGAGGAAAGCTATGGAACAACCCTATCTCCTGATCCTGAGTCAAGGGAATGGATATCACCTTTTCAACTGCTTAGAATATTCAGTTGTATGCAGGTAAAGTGGTTTTCAGTGTATCAGAGATTGCAACACAGTGCAAACCTGATCCCAAACTAAGAGTTTGTTCTTAGTTATGGGTCTTTTATTAATTTGTAAAGAGGATGCAGAGTGTTAAAATAAATGAATAAATACATTGATGTTTGCAAGTGAATAGGGGAGGATCTTGGGTGTGTTCTTTTTTATTTCTAGTATCAAAATATTTGACATTTTTGAAAGTAGTTAAATATAGTTTAAATCCAAAACTAATACAACAAACTAGAGCATAAATATTATGAAAGTGATGTACATAAGAGATTTCTGTAGACAGAGAATGTGAGCAGATGGTGATCAGAAATATGCAGCATCTTTCAGAGGTTTTCAAGGACCAATAAGGATGGCTGTTATTGAGCACTGTAAATGACTTTTAGCTTATACCTCTTAACAAATATATACTCTGATACCCAGAAAGATACTGGAACAAATTATTTTTTTAAATAATCAATCTGTCAACACCTCGAGGATAATAGAGTTATAAGGAAAAGCCAGAATGGATTTATCAAGAACAAATCATACCAAACCAATCTAGTTACCTTTCTTGACAGGCTTACTGGCCTGGTGAGTAGGGGAGGGGGCAGGCAGTACATGTGACATCTTGATTTGCGTTAGACTTTTGACACAGTCCCACATGACATTCTCATAAGCAAACTGCAGCATTAGGTGTATCAGCGGTCCTCAAACTATGGGTTGGAACCCCAAAGTGGGTCACATCCCCATTTTAATGGGGTTGCCAGGGCCAGAGTCAGACTTGCTGGGGCCTGGGCCTGAAGCTGAAGCCTGAGCTCTGCCTCCCCAGGCTGAAGCTCAAGCCTGAGAGCTTCAGCCCAGGATGGCAGGGCTCAGGATCCACCCCTCCCTACTTCCCAGGGCAGAGGGGCTCTGGCTCTGCCATGCCTGGGGTCATGTAGTAATTTTTATTATAAGAAGGGGGTCGCAGTGCAATGAAATTTGAGAATTGCTCGTCTAGATGAAATGATAAGGTAGGCACACAACTGTTTGAAAAACTGTATTCAAAGGGTACCTATTAACGGTTCACTGTCAAACTGGGAGGGCATAGCTAGTGGGGTCCTGAAGAGGTCAGTCCTGGGACTAGTACTGTTCAATATTGTCATTAATGATGAGGATAATGAAGTGGGCAGTATGCTTATAAAATCTGCAGAATAAACCAAACTGGGAGGGGTTGCAAGCACTCTGGAAGAAAGGAATAGAAATCAAAATGACCTCAACACATTCAAGAATTGGTCTGAAATCAACAAGATTAAATTCAATAAAGATAAGTGCAAAGTACTACTTTTAGGAAGGAAAAATCAAATGCACAAATACAAAATGGGGGATAACTCGCTAGCTGGTAATACTGATGAAAAGCATTTGGGGATTATATTGGTTCACAAATTGAATACGAGTCAACAATGTAATTGTCAATAACCTAGTCCCAGATTTGGACCTTAGCGTCCAAAATATGGGGGTTAGCATGAAAACCTCCAAGCTTAGTTACCAGCTTGGACCTGGTAAAGCTGCCACCACCCAAAAAATTAGAGTGTTTTGGGGCACTCTGGTCCCCCCAAAAACCTTCCCTGGGGACCCCAAGACCCAAATCCCTTGAGTCTCACAACAAAGGGAAATAAACCTTTTCCCTTCGCCCCCCTCCAGGTGTTCCTGGAGAGATACACAGAAGCAACCTCTGTGAATTTAAACAGAGGGATTCCACCCTCCCCGTTCCCAGCCTGGAGAACAGAATTACCGAGAGTTAATCTCTCTTCCCCCCTCACCCACAGTGAATGCAAAGTCAGACTAGTACATCTAACACACACAGGTTTTCCCCTGACTTCTTCCTCCCACCAATTCCCTGGTGAGCTGCAGACCCAATTCCCTGGAGTTCCTCACTAAAGAAAAACTTCAACAGGTCTTAAAAGAAAGCTTTATATAAAAAAGAAAGAAAAATACATACAAATAGTCTCTCTGTATTAAGGTGACAAATACAGGGTCAATTGCTTAAAAGAAATATGAATAAACAGCCTTATTCAAAAGAATACAATTTAAAGCACTCCAGCAACTATAGACATGTAAATACAAAACAAAAAACCAACTTTGTACTCACAACTTGGAAACAGAAGATTAGAAAGCAGGAAATAGAAAAAATCCTTCTCTAGCTGAGAGAGATTCAGGCAGAAGACAAAGAACTCAGACACAAACTTCCCTCCACCCAGAGTTGAAAAAAAGTCTGGTTTCCTGATTGGTCCTCTGGTCAGGTGCTTCAGGTTACTTTTTTTTCAGGTGAAAGAGACATTAACCCTTAGCTATCTGTTTATGACACGCCCCCCAAATTGCAGACAGTGGGGAAGCTCACTGGCGGCGATTTCCTTCTAGAACTTTAAAATAAACAGATTACTACAACACATGCACCTTTACATATACCACTAAGTATATAACTAACAGACTTGTACATTTTAAGAACACTTTTTAACTACTAGATTCTGGGAAACTCTCACGGGAGAGTGCATCAGCTACTTTGTTAGAAGCTCCTGAGATGTGCTGAATTTCAAAATAAAAATCTTGGAGAGCTAAACTGCAACGAAGAAGTTTATTGTTGTTCCCCTTGGCAGTATGAAGCCACTTTAGCGCAGCATGGTCAGATTGTAGCTGGAACCGCCGTCCCCAAACATATGGGCGTAGCTTTTCCAGGGCGTACACAATGGCGTAGCATTCCTTATCACTGACTGACCAGTGACTTTCCCTCTCAGACAGTTTGTTGCTGAGAAACACGACAGGATGGAAGTTGTGATCTGTTGCTTCCTGCATGAGAACTGCTCCTCTATCCCACTCAGATGCATCCGTGGTTACTAGGAATGGCGTGTCAAAATCCGGGGCCCTGAGCACAGGGTCAGCCATGAGCGTTGCCTTAAGTTGGGTAAAGGCCTTTTGACACTCATCAGTCCAGTTAACTGCATTTGGCTGGGTCTTTTTGGTCAGGTTGGTCAGTGGGGCAGCGATTTGGCTGTAGTGTGGTACAAATCGCCTGTAGTACCCGGCCAGCCTAAGAAGAATTGGACCTGTTTCTTTGACCTTGGGACAGGCCACTTTTGGATAGCATCCACCTTGGCCTGTAGGGGGTTTATGGTTCCTCGACCCACCTGGTGCCCCAGGTAAGTCACTGTGTTTTGGCCTATTTGACACTTTTTAACCTTAACAGTTAGTCCGGCCTGCCTGATGCGCTCAAAGACCTTTTCCAGGTGTAGTAGGTGTTCGGGCCAGGAGTCTGAAAAAATGGCCACATCATCGAGGTAGGCAACTGCAAATTCTCCCAGTCCTGCTAGTAGACCATCTACCAGCCTCTGGAAGGTGGCGGGTGCATTTAGAAGGCCGAAAGGAAGGACATTGAATTCATACACCCCCGCATGGGTGACGAATGCTGACCTCTCCTTGGCAGGTTCATCTAGTGGTACTTGCCAGTACCCCTTGGCTAAGTCTATTGTAGAGATGAATTGAGCACGTCTCAACTTCTCCAATAGCTCATCGGTGCATGACATTGGATAGTTGTCCGGAAGAGTTACCGCATTTAGCTTACGGTAGTCCACGCAAAAGCGTATTTCCCCATCTGGTTTGGGTACCAGAACCACTGGAGATGCCCATGCACTGGTAGATGAGCAGATTATACCCATCCGTAGCATGTTCTGGATCTCCCGTTCTATAGCAGCTTGGGCATGAGGAGACACCCGGTAGGGTGGGGTTCTGATTGGTTGAGCATTACCTGTGTCAATGGAGTGGTATGCCTGTTCAGTCCATCCTGGGGTGGCTGAGAACAATGAGGCGAAGCTAGTGCACAGCTGCTTGATTTGTCGCTGCTGCAGACATTCCAGGGTGGTTGAGAGGTTCACCTCTTCCACGCCACCATCTTTTTTCCCATCGTAGTAGACACCGTCAGGCCACTCAGCATCATCTCCCTGGACTGTAAACTGACAAACCTGTAAGTCTCTGGAATAGAAAGGCTTGAGAGAATTAACATGGTACACTCTAGGCTTTAGTGAGGAATTGGGAAATGCTATGAGGTAGTTCACAGTTCCCAGGCGCTCTTGGACCGTGAATGGCCCTTCCCATGATGCTTCCATCTTATGGGCCTGTTGCGCCTTCAAGACCATAACCTGGTCTCCTACCTTGAAGGAACGTTCTCTGGCATGTCTGTCATACCAGGCCTTTTGCTCTTCCTGAGCATCCTTTAGGTTCTCTCTAGCAAGGGCTAAGGAGTGTCGGAGGGTGCTTTGTAGGTTGCTTACCAAGTCCAGAATGTTAGTTCCTGGAGAAGGTGTAAACCCCTCCCATTGCTGCTTCACCAACTGTAATGGCCCCTTAACCTCGTGACCATATACAAGTTCAAACGGTGAAAACCCTAAACTGGGATGTGGTACAGCCCTGTAGGCAAACAGCAACTGCTGCAACACTAGGTCCCAATTATTGGAGAATTCGTTGATGAATTTTCGTATCATGGCCCCCAAAGTTCCATTAAACCTTTCCACCAGGCCATTGGTTTGATGGTGGTACAGGGTGGCAACCAAGTGATTCACCCCATGAGTTTCCCACAGTTTTTCCATGGTCCCTGCCAGGAAATCAGATCCTGAATCTGTAAGGATGTCGGAGGGCCAACCTACCCTGGCAAAGATGTCTGTTAGGGCCAGGCACACAGTGTTAGCCCTGTGGCTGTTTCAGTGGTTGGCATGGAATCCGGGTCCATTACCTCTGTCTGGGTCTCTGGTAACACAGACGGGGCGTCTGTGGACGGCTCATGAACAGGAATGGGTCTGGAAGCTTGCCTGGTTTGGCTACGTGTAACCATTTCCACTCTCTTGGCCCGCTTCACCTGGTTGGCCAAGTCTTCCCCCAGTAGCGTGGGGATAGGATAATTGTCATAGACTGCACAAGTCCACCTTCCTGACCAGCCTTTGTACTGGACAGGCAGTTGAGCTGTAGGCAAGTCTACAGCTTGTGACATGAAGGGGTAAATTGTCACTTTGGCCTTTGGGTTGATGAATTTGGGGTCTACGAAGGATTGGTGGATAGCTGACACTTGTGCGCCCGTGTCTCTCCATGCAGTAACCTTCTTTCCGCCCACTCTCAAATTTTCCCTTCGCTCCAAGGGTATTTGAGAGGCATCCGGGCCTGGGGATCTTTTGGGTGATGGTGGTGTAATGAATTGCACTCGGATGGCGTTCTTTGGACAGTTGGCCTTGATATGTCCCAGTTCATTACACTTAAAGCATCTTTAAACTTTTTCAAACCAAAGTCAGATACAGAATGGGGATAACCCCGGATCATGCCCGTCGGCGTTTCAAAACCCAAAAGTGGAAACCAGATGTGTCATTTCCCAAACACGCCTACTACGTTGGGAAAAATTATGAGGCCTGGATATCAGGACACAATGTTAAAACCTTGGAAGAACTGCACCTCCTCATACAAATGGAGCAGTTCTTGGATGGTGTTCCTGAGGACATAACACGGTACATACAAGATGAAAAACCCAAAAATCTCGCTGAGGCGGGGGAGATTGGAGCCAGATGGATGGAAGTGGCAGAAAGCAAGAAAGCTACTGTCAAGGGGAACGAATACCCCAGGGGGCACACCGACCATAAACCCTACAACCGAGGACAGCCAAAGACCCCACATACAACCCAAGTAAAGCCACAGACGCCCTATTCTTCCACCTCACCAGTCTCCAGTAACTCACCTCGGCCCAGTGATCCATGCTTTTGTTATTGAGCTCTTTTCTGGGCGGTTCCTGGAGAAGTGCTTTTTTTTTTTTGCTTTTTTTTTTTACACTACAATAAATACTGTAAGAATAAAGTTCCCACACCTAGCAGTAGAAAGAAATTTGTTTTAATACAGTTATTGATCTAAGGGCACTCTAAAACATGAGAACCATTTGTCTCTGTTCGACTCATGTTTTGATTGCCAGAGAGACTAACTTTGAGTCACTGGGACAAATGAAGCAATAAACATGGTCACCTTTTTTACTGTGTTTCTATCATAGGGTGACATTTTGCCACTCCTGCTCACAGTGGACCAGGAGTAATCAGCTGTGCAGGAGCTCGCAGTGCAACACTGTGGCCAAAAGGGAGAGGGTACATAGAAAAGCTCTGAGAATGATTAAAGGATTGGAAAACATGCCTTGTAGTGACAGAATCAAGGAGAGCAATCTATTTAGCTTGAGAAAGAGAAGGACTTGATCACAACTGATGTACAAACATTGAAATATTGAGTAAGACTATGGAGTTTCTATTACCTCTGTTTTTGGCACTGGTGCGATGGTACAGGAATATGGCATCCAATACATGATATACAGTTCTGGTGTGCACAGTTGAAGAAGGATGTTGATAAACTGGAGAAGGTTCAGAGAAGATCCATGAGAATGGTTAAAGCAATGGACAATATATCTTATTGTAGAAGAGACAAACAACTCAATCTACTTAGTGTATGAATGGGAAAGTTAAGGGGCAACAATCACAATCTATAAATACCTACATAGGGAATAGCAATTTAATAATAAAGGATTTATTATTTTGATCAGAAGACAAAGGTATAACAAGATCCAATTGCAGGGAGTTGTCGTTAACAAATTCAGACTGAAAATAAGGTATACTTCAGGGGAGCTATGGCAATGTACACGAGCTGCAGATCGTTGAATAGCACCTTCCTCTGTACGTAGTCTTGTTGATTTGAAAGGAATCCCGCACCGAGCAATATGCTACTCAGTATGAATAAGGGTGGCAGAATTTCTTCATAAGAATCATCTGCATTATGATTCAGATTTGAGCATTGAACTGGGATTCAGAAGACCTAAGTTCAAATCTCAACTGATCCACAAATGTCCTATGTGATGTCTGGCAAGGCACTGAAGCCACCCTGTGCCTCAGTTTCCCCTCTGTAAAATGGGAATAGTGACTTCCTACATCACTGGGGTGTTGTGAGGATAAAATTCATTAAGGATTGTGAGACACTCAGATACTACAGAGATTAAGACCATAAGTGCTTAGACAGACAGAGATTCCATTTCAGTCCAGCTTTTGCTTATAGAAAGCTTTCACTATAAAAGAAATTTCATAAATGCAGACACTAAAAGGTCATTATTATATTTTCCTTCCACACAATATTAACAACTAAGATTCCAAGTAAGAGAGCAGTGCTATCACTGAGCCTTAGACGGTCTGCTTCAGGATAAACTCAGAGCTAATTCCAAGATCTGGCTTTGGTTTTGCTTCAAGCTGAGCTCATACAGTTATTTTCATCAATTTTTGAACAACTCAAAATATAAAAGCAATAGAATGAAGAAATACAGAAACAAAATACTTTGAAGGTACTTTGAGATCTTGTCACCTTTGAGACTAGATTGGAACAACATAGTCTACTTTGCTTCTTTATCTTTCTTTCAATCCGGGAAGCAGCATGGCAGCAGTCATTTGCCCACCAGGGACACACAAAATACCCTAGTGGCTGCTAGTTCAAACTCTTATTTATCCCTAGCAATGTCAATTGCTTCATATTTCACCACTTCCTCTGCATGGCAAAGGAATGATGATGTAGATGACAATGTTGATTAACACTAAGATAGCAAATGAATCTGCCTAGAAAGAGTATAGCTGGACCAATGACATTGTACTGGGAAACCATTTAGTAACACACAAATAAGAAGGTATGGATTATACAATACATATTTTGTCTTGCTGCTGCATGAGAAGTAATTTGTGACATGCATTGCTGTGATTGGCAGTAGTTTGAGTCCTATTCCAAAAACAAAAATGCACATTGGTTTCCATATTTTCTAGAAAATGTTTTCCTTCTAGGTTTTTTGTTTGACTTTAATTGAATATTTTCCTCCTTACTCTTCCTTCACAAGTATATGACAAAATAATAAACTGTACTAAGCTTTTGAGTTTAGCTGGATACATGTCAATTGTGAGATTTAATTAATTTCATATGTATAAAGCACTTTAAGTATGTCAGATGGAAGTCATTAAAGAAGTCCAATTATATTAATGTTATTGTTATTAGTATAGGTATTTATAGAGTTTTTCTACCATTTTGGATACCTGATAACGTTCCCAATAGTTGCTTGTAGAACTCATTACCTTTTAAAAAAAATTAACCTTTCAGCATATATGATCTAATAATCTTCCTCTTTCCAATGCCTCAGTAGCATCTTTTGAACTGTTGCATTGCATACAAGCTAGCAATAGCCAACCTTGTGTTTTGGGAAACTGGAAGTAATTTGTATATAAGAGCTGAAGCTATCCAGTTTAGAAAGAGCAGCAAACTTAATTTCCAAGATTATTTTTGTTATTTTGTTTTGAAATCCCTTCAGATTTCAATAGCATGATAAATTTCGGAGCACATATACCTGCCCAGCAGATGTCTTATTTTATCTCTAATACTTCAGGGAATTTCTAAGACCAGCTTTAAATAATTTAGCAGATATCCAACAATACCTATGGAGAGTTTTAGTTTAAACATGATGAAGAGAGGTAGAACATGATATAGTGATAATTTTTTTTTTTTTTTACAAACTAGCTCTCACTCCTCAGCTGCAACATTCAGTCCAATTCCTTGAGGCTACTTAATTCTAGAAATATCAGCCAAAGTGTATACCTTAGTAATCAAAAGTCATTTACAACAGCTAACCAATAATTTATAGTACCACATTTGAGAAGAGAAATTTCCAGTTAGAGGTATATTGTATACGTACACCACTATCATTCCCAAATATACAGCTCAAGCCAACAAAAGAAAAAAAAAGTGTTGAACAGAACTGTGTTTCCTAGAAATCAAGCTATGAAAATAGGTTTACAATCTTTAATCAGCAACCCAACCCCATGTGCACTTGACCTATTTGAAAGCCAGAGGTTTTCAACAAAGTTTTTTCCAGCAATTATGTTGTGTCCACCAAAAATCTCAAGGCTCGATTGAAAAGCCATTGAAACATCTTCCATTGATTTCAACAGGCCCTGGGGTCAGGCCGTTAGATAGTTTCTAATTAACATTAGGGAAGATAAAGCAAACTCATGACAATGCAAATTAAGCATTACAAAAACTAAAGTATATGTCCTGCAGAGTCAAATGCAGGATTGCATTTTAAAGTCATTGGTAATCTAGTAAGAAGGGAATAATCTTTTAAAGAGCAAAATACAGACTTCAATAATGTCTCTAGCATCACCAAGGAGGAGTTTTAATACATGAGAATCAATAAGGGGATACGGATTAAAACAAAAATATTACTGATAAAAGTCTGACAATCCCATACTTCTCTTTGCCAAGACTGCTCAACTCAGACAAGGACAAATGAGGTCATTTACCTTCCCATATAGCTGATAATCAGACATAAGCCTATTAATAGTAGCAAAAAGCAGGCTGAATGAAACAATTATTTGCACGCTACAAATACACGAGAAATACTATCCATGTTTAGGATGAGCTTTGCAGTCCCTAAGCAGGCAAACTCCCTGGGACTTAAGAACTGCAGGACTAAGCCCTAACCCAATAAAACATCTTGTTTTTATGAAAACCAGGCTAGACACTCAACCAGTATAAATCAGCAGAGCTTCACTGAAGTCAATGGGGATACGTCTATTTACACCAACTGAGGATCTGGCTCAAAGCATTTTTTTTCTCATTGACTTCTCTTTATTTGTTTATTTAATGGAGGTAAGGAAGACATGGACACAGTTAATATGATCTAAACATGGACACAACTACAGTCAACTGGGAAAACATACTAACCTTAACAGTCTTGTAGTGTTGTCCAGTGTTTTATCAGGCAGCTGGGCTTACAGATCCTAGTCACCTCCAGGAAAAAGACTATTCATAGGCTGTCCTTTATCCAAGCCATGGGATTTGGTTCAGCAGTTAAGTCCCCCAGACAACCAGAGTCTCATGTGAGGAACTGGAGCACATCTCGCTCTCTGTGTCACATTGAAGCACATACCCTTCCCCCTACTCCATTCTCAGAATAAGACCCTATCCAATTTATGGTGACCGGCCCTATGTGTGGATTCAGGAATAGTAAATGACTGTGTTAACTAACCATTCCCATAATGGATACCGGCTATAAAACTGTCATAAATAAACTGAAGTCTTGTGTAAATCTCTAACTGAGCTTCCCTGATATTTTATGACAGAAGAAAAACCTAGACTGACAGGCCAGTTTCCAGTGTGAGTAAATTCTTTCCTCACCCAAATAGATGATGTGATAAAATCTGAAGCATTGCAAGAGACCCAGTATAATCCCAAAGCTAACATTCAAAAGCCTTGTTGAGATCACACTAAAATACCAGGATTGAGAAGGCAGAGAGGAAGCAAATGGCCTAAGCCTTCTTGTGAACTAAATGGCAGGACTGGAACTTGGAGGTGTGACACTGACAGACCAATTTAGGCCAAAGCCATAGGCCAATTCACTTGTGTGTGAATATCAAAGAAGTTAAATGTATTAATATATATTCAGGCCAATTCACTTGTTTGTTAATAGAGATCAAAGGAGATGTAAATTGTATTGTTTTCATTTATCTATATTCTGTTGTTTACTATTACATTATATTTACATTAAGCATGCCCGGTAATTAAAAAACCTTAGATCAAAGTAATGTAAGAGTGTATTCAGATGTTAAACCTTCATGAAAACTAATGAAACATTACTTGTATTGTTTTCACTTATCTATTCCTACTATAATGTAATGGCAGGCATTTACCTTATGTATATGCCTGTATCGAGATAATTCATCAAATGGAAATGAAGAAGAGTGCTAACTTGAAAGCAATTGGCCATTGTGTGAGCAAAAACACTTAGATTTTTGTCTGGAGAAGAAGCTATAAGTACTGATTCAAAGGAAAATCCTGGATCTCCGAACAGTGTAGATTCTAACAGGGTAGAATAACTGAATGAGATGGAGATCCCCGCAGTTATTCTGGGTAGCCCTGAAAAGACTTTTGGGAAACTGGCAGATTATTACATCTCTATCATTTTGGACTTACAAACTTAGACTCACCTGTTAATGTATTTTACCTGCTTTAACCTCTCAATAATTTTTATTTCTTTTTTTTAAGCTAATAAACCTTTAGTTAGTTTACTATAGAATTGGCTGCCAGCGTTGTCTTTGATGTAAGATCTGCAATAGTAATTGAACTGGGGTAAGTGATTGGTCTCTTGGGACTGGGAGAAACCTGATATGATGTGATGTTTAGATTTAATAATCTTTTATCACAAAATTCAGTTTGTCTGGGTGGCATGATAGGCTGGAGAATCTAAGAGGGCTGTCTATGACTCCATGATAAGACTGGTATAGGGATTCTGGAGTTCACATTTGTTACTGGCTGGTGAGATTTAATTATAGAACATACCTCCAGTTTGGGGTCTCTGTCTTTGTTTTCTTACAATCTGCCCTGAGACAGGGACTCTCGGTTGTGAGTCACTCCTGACAGCATGACAGGAGGAAACCAATCAAAAGGTGTTCTAGGGAGCAGACACACTTTACCATATATTTGAAGCTATACTCTCCCTTCAGCCAGGAAGAGACTCTAAAAAGACCCTAGGGGTGTCTATTCTGCTCCCAAGTCTCATTTAAAAAAAAACATATATGACAACAAACAAGGCAGGCAGACATGACTTATAAAAATGAAAGCCAACATCCAAAAGACAAAAATAAAAATGTGTTAGTTTCTCACAAAAAAATGCTATTACACTATTTTGCTTCAGATAAGCTTTGAAAAAAAAATCTTGCTTTTTACTCTTTGCAAAGCTCCACTAGTGTATATTCCCATTCCAAATGGATAAAATTGTTCATCAGTAAAAAGGGGAACATTTTATCCTAGACAATGTTTATGTGTTCTCTTGAGTATTCATGTATATTTTTCCATCTTTATATATAATATACTCTCTAATTGGATTCTTTAAGCACTTTATCTTGCATCCACTGAAGTCAAAGAGTAATGATCTCAAGTTGCAGTGGGGAGGTTTAGATTGGATATTAGGAAAAACTTTTTCACTAGGAGAGTGGTGAAGCACTGGAATGGGTTACCCAGGAAGGTGGTGGAATCTCCATCCTTAGAGGTTTTTAAGATCAGGCTTGACAAAGCCCTGTCTGGGATGATTTAGTTGGGAATTGGTCCTGTTTTGAGCAGGGAGTTGGACTAGATGACCTCCTGAGGTCCCTTCCAACCCTGATATACTATGATTCTATGAATGGTAAAGTTTTTATTGATTTCAGTGGGGCAAGCTCCAAGGGAGTAGAGAGGGGTACAAGAAAAATGCATGGAGCACAAGTATGTTTGAAAGATATCTACAAAGGAGACTTCTGAGGTGGTTACTCTAAATAACTTTCAGAAACTCAATTTATAAAAGTTACAAGGAAATAGGGTGCCCAGACAGCGAATGAGAAAAATCGGGATGGAGGGTGAGGAGTAATAGGCACCTATCTAAGTAAAAGACCCAAAAATTGGGACTGTCCCTATAAAATCGGACATCTGGTCACCCTACAAGGAAATGATGTGGTAACCAAAAGCTTGGAAACAGAGAACTCTAATTTCTGTATCAATTTGAATGATTTCTAGTAAGTATTTTATTGGATGTTTGTGATTTAGTTTTAAGAGTTAGCTGTAAATATGTAAAGAGTCTAAACTCTTCAGAAACTTATTAGCACTGGACATAGTTCATTCTGAAGACTTAGTGTGGTAAATCCTGTGTTCACATTATGTCTTAAAACTACAGATGCTTTTGGAGATGTATTTAGAAGCATGATACCATTGACAGTTCCTGGAGGCATTCTTCCCGCACAGGACATGGGCAAGGAGCTTATGCCTCCAGATATGCTAGGGCAGTGCACTGGTCAAGAACTAACCAAACAGTTCTTGGTGGTTATTTTTGAAAAAATATGGAAAAGTGGAAGATTGATACCAGATTTGCTTTTTACCAATCTACCAAGAAAAGACAGACTATTAAATTAAATAATAGAACACATATAAAGAAAGTATCACTAAATATTTTGAGGATAACAGAATCATGAGTGATACATCAAATGGGTTATACAGAACAAGATTCAAACCAAAGAACCTTGATTGCTTTTTTTTCAATAAGTCACTAAATCAGTTGCTGAAGTAGATGCAGTACAATTTATTAGGCTGTGGATCAGTGCCCAGAGAAGAGAAGAAGAGGTAGACTGCTTAGGATACTTAAAGCACAACTAGACAATTCATTACTGCATTTACTGTAGGGAAATAACCCTAACCTAGTAGGGAAATAAACTAAATGACTCAGTTGCACATGCTATTACACAGAAAAAAGGTTTGTGCATTAAAGGCTCAACTTAACTCCCATTGAAATCAATAGAAGGACTGTTATTGGAGTTAGGGCAGGCCCAAAGTGATTAAATGGCTTTGTTTCGTACTGTGGACTCTGAATGTTTCTAACAGGAAGTGCAAAGGATGGAGGATGTTGACTAGAGAGACATGAAGACATGACAGATTTTAGATATGCTATGAGTAAGCACTAAATCCAATTTCATCCATGGTGGCTTTGATGTAATAATTAAATAAAAGCTTTTCATTGAAACCAGACTTTCTTTGTTTCTTCAAGACTACAATTATTTGGTTTTCTTAAAGAAGTAGTCCAGTAGGAAGTTTTGATTTTCCAGCCTCTGTAGGACATCAGCCATGGTTGACAGTGCATTAGTCAATTCCATTTAAAGTTTTTACTTGTGTCTGGAAAAGTCTGATTTGAATTTAACTTAAACTAAAATATAAAATAAAAAGCTGAAGGCCACCTAACTCACTTGCTGTGACAGTGAGAAAAATAGGAAGGTGATGGAAAGAGAGCTGAGCTACTTTCAAGTTGCATTCGTGTTTAAAAAGTCAAATTGGGAGTCAGTCTATGATCCCAATTTAGCTTTTTAAATACAAAAACTTAACTTGAAAGCATCCTTCCTGATTCTAAAGTGCTGTAGACTGCAGTGGCCAGTTGGGGAGAAATAGGGCTTTCTTCTTTGAAGTTCAGCTACACACAATCAACAGTACTTCACATGTGCCTTACTTCAAACATAAATGCAGTGCATTCCTGTTCTATTCCAGCCGCTGCATAGTAGAATTCTTCAGAGGTGGCTGGGTTGCTTTCAAGTTTTACTTTTACTTAAGCAGGTAAATTAGAAGTATTAAAACTACAGAAGCCCAGCTACCTCTGAAGCTTTGTTGAGTGCCGCTGCTAGTCAAGAGGGAGGGGAAACGAATTACGTCCTCTTTTCTGACTGTTCAGCAAAAGCCTGCAGTAGGTTTTGAAAAATTCATTGAGGTACCCTGCAGTGGGAAATTGACTTTATATCTTTATTCTAATTTCATATTTTCACTGAATTCTAAGTAAAGAACTCAAAGCCAAATTCGGACGTGCTTTCTGAGGCAAATAGCCCAATGAAGTAAACATGCTCAATATTGTGCCCCTTTACACCAAGGACAAAATATCTAGTAATTTTAGTGGAGAGGGATGAGGCCCCATGGGGTTTTTCCTGTGAGGAGGGACTTAAAATAATAACACATTGCTTTAAAAATACTTCCATACTTTTTCATTTCAATCATAATTGTCATGGGGCGGCTCTATGTATTTTGTTGCCCCAAGCATGGCAGTCAGGCAGCTTTCGGCAGCATGCCTGCAGGCGGTCCACCAGTCCCGTACCTTCCCATTGGCTTCAATGGGAGTAGAGTCTGACCAACTCTGAGCACTTCTGAAAATCTCAGGATACAGTTAAGTGCACATATAAAAGGAGTGAGACACTGTAGCATTACTATCTTTCTAAGGCTGGATTCTACAAACACTTAAAAAAGAGAGTAATTTTACTAATCCAAGTATTTCCATTGCTTTCAATGTGACTGTTCCCATATAAAGTTCTGCATGGAAGCAAGCATTTGCAGGATTGGGGGTTTAGACTGTAAGCTGTTCTGGGCTAAAGCTATATCTTTCTAAATCTGTACAGCGCTTAGTACATTTTTGATGCTACTTTGGTTAAAAGAACAGGAGTACTTGTGGCACCTTAGAGACTAACAAATTTATTTCAGCATGAGCTTTCGTGAGCTACAGTTCACTTCGTCGGATGCATAGAATGGAACACACAGACAGGAGATATTTATACATACAGAAAACATGAAAAGCTGGAAGTATGCATACCAACAGGAAGAGTCTAATCAATTGAGATGAGCTATCATAAGCAGGAGGAAAAAAAACTTTTGAAGTGATAATTAAGATGACCCATAGAAGGTGTGAAGAGAACTTAACATAGGGAAATAGATTCAATTAGTGTAATGACCCAACCATTCCCAGTCTCTGTTTAGGCCTGAGTTAATTGTATCTAATTTGCATATTAATTCGAGTTCAGCAGTCTGTCTTTGGAGTCTGTTTTTGAAGTTTTTTTGTTGCAAAATTGCCACCTTCAAGTCTGTCACTGAGGGTATGGCTACACTTGAAATTTCAAAGCACAGCGCTGTAAAGTGCCAGTGTAGCCAAGGCTTGAGTGGTTAGAGAGGTTGAAGTGTTCTCCCACTGGTTTTTTAATGTTATGATTCCTGATTTCAGCTTTGTGTCCATTTATTCTTTTGCGTAGAGACTGTCTGGTTTGGCCAATATTGTTTTTTTTGCTACAACTACAGATGACCTTGTCCAGTTGTTGAACTCCCAGTGTTAATGGAAGTTGCATGGTAACACCTTGATTTTGTAAACACTGAGGATGCACATGAGCAGCTTTATGCACGTGTGTAGAAGTACTCATGTGCCTAACATTACTCATGTGGGTCAGTGTTTGCAGGATCATGTTCACAGACCAAGGGTTGCATATGACTATGTTTTGGTTATGCAATATGTACACATAGTCAATAGAGGTTGTTTAGAAAAAATACACATTTAAGTTCATTATAGTATTTGAAAATCTATTCATTTACACGTGAGATGTACCTTGCTGGAACTAAGACATTTTCTCATAGCTGCAATTCATATTAGTTGATAACAATAGGCAGTGTAAATCCTTATGGTTGCATTCTTCTGAGTTCTCTGAATTTGCAGCACAAAGTTACTCAAATTGGTGTACTAAGCTACCTATGCATCTAGTACAATATTTTCAAATATCCATAAAAGAAATAAAAATACAATAGAAAAGACAGCCTTTTCCTTTTTACCCCACAAGTTACCGACATTGACAGACTTCGCATTTCAGAAATTAAAGGACTAGCTTTTATCAAATAGATCAGAGTATTTAAAGTAATTATTTGTAAAAGCTCATCAGAGCAGGAACTGTCTCTTCATATATGTATGCATAATACCTAGAGCAACAGGGTTCTGATCCTGAAAGGGGTCCCTGGATATAATCACAATATAAATAATATAGTTAACAATAATGGACTCCTTGTACTAGAGTTGTGGTAGCTGATTCTCTTTTGCCTCACCCACTGCCCCTCCCCCAATGTAGTAAAGATGTAGTTTTATGTAAAACTAGCTGCACCGAGTTCTTCCTATTACTATTTCAACAACTCAGCTTTAAGATGCTAAGATTTCTTTTTCCACTGCAGCATAGTGTTAAAGACGAGCTGTCACATAAATACCTACAAGTACCTTCAAAATGCTCACTGAATTGCTGCTCTGTGAAATCATCCTGAAAAGTAAAGTTCTCCCAAGGCACCTGATATTATAGCATGAGCCAATCAACATTTCACACCATTAACATGCCATTCCCAGAAGTGCGTCTTTGGTCCAGTGATGGATACAAAACAGTGTTGACCATAAGGTATTTGTCAACAGTGTGTCACCCTCTGTATAAATGTGGATCTTTATTTGGCAGATGAAATATTGCTGGATACAAGAGCTCCACTGCAGTTTTCCATTGCCAGGGCTATTATTTCCTCGCCTTATGTGCTGCTTGCTGTAGGGAACAAAGCAATCCTTCTAAACAGGGTTTGGAAAAAGATGTATGCATTGCTGATATCTGAAGACTGTAACAACAAGTCAGAACAAAACATGCAAAGCAATTTACAAAACAAAATTCAAAAGCCATTTTTAGTAGCAGTTTGTAGGTATATTGCATATCAGCAAACAAAGGTACGCAGTGTGGTCTTTAGCCATGGGCATAGTTTGACTTCTATATTTGGAGGGGCAGCTCCAGTCAGGCCAATGGGACTGCACTGAGGGGGGCAAATTCTGCACCTTGCATTTTGGAGGGAGGAGAGCAATGCCCCCTGGCTCCCCTAGCTATGCCCATGTCTTTAGCATGCAGTTTCATTTCTTAATCTTTAACTCCTTTTTACTTACAGGGTTGGGCCATCCTCCTCTACCTTTATCTTGAAACATGTTAAACAATGATATAAATATATAGCAATGAAAGGTAGATTTTTCTGATCATATGCTTTCTCTCCTCTTCACTATTATATATCACTGATTGTTCATATTTCTCCCTTTTTATTATTGTTGTCATATTAATCACTACTGGCTTTTTTGTCTTTAATGTCTTTAAAATGTAAATACAATTAAGAGAGAGAGATCAGGTAAATAAAATACACTACTTTTTTTTTCCCCAAGAGACAAAACACTACTTCTCAGCTCTGCATATATGAAAATCAAGCTGAATTAAACCTAACTTAGCACAACATGGTAAATTTGCAGGTGCATATATGCACTACACAGAATTACAAGAACTCCAATTAAAAAAAAACAACAGTAAATCAGGACCACACTGTCTGAGCATTAAAAGCTCTCAACCATTCACCCATTATTAATGTCTGGCAGTAAATTCTTTCTAAGTAACTGTCACTGAGAAAACCTCTCTCTTAAGCTAACATTCCACCATCTTTAAATCACAACATCTCTTGTTAACAGTTGCTAAACAGTGAGTATACAACACTAAGAACTGTGCTTTTCAACTGATCGGAAAATGAGCATAACAGTGGGAAGCAGCAGTTTAGTGTTATTTTATTATTTTACATTGAATTGCTTCAACTATTTAACAAGGAAAATAGAATACAATAGAACCTCATTTGGAAACAAAAATACACAAGCAGGCAGCAACAGAGAAAAAAATAAAAAGCAAATACCGTACAGTACTGTGTTAAACGTAAGCTACTAAAAAAATAAAGGGAAAGTTTAAAATTTTTTTTGATAAGGTAAGGAAATTAATTCTGGGCTTGTTTCGTTTAAATTAAGATGGTTAAAAGCAGCATTTTTCTTCTGCATAGTAAAGTTTCAAAGCTGTATTAAATCAATGTTCATTTGTAAACTTTTGAAAGAGCAACCATAATGTTTTGTTCAGAGTTGTGAACAACATCCATTCCTAAGGTGTTCATAACTCTGAGATTCTACTGTAAATGTTTGGGCTGTCAATTAATCACAGTTAACTCACGTGATTAACGCAAAACAAATTAACTGTGTTTAAAAAATAGTCACAATTAATCACAAACCAATTTAAATGTATTATAAATATTTTGGGATGTTTTTCTAAATTTTCAAACATATTGATTTCAGTTACAACACAGAATACAAAGTGTACAACTTTACTGTGGTGCCAGGAGATGTGTGGAAATGTAACATCTAAAGGAATGGGGGTAGAAAGTCTCATGACGTTCTCAGAAGTATCTTCAGACATAGCAAAGTTGCAAAGTATGCTCCTCCCAGCCCCAGCCTCCAAACTTTTCCAATCCTGGCCTTGACCACAGCCCACATAATCCCCTCCCTTTTATGTGGTGTAGCGCACCCTACCCTCCTGGCATTTAAGGAATGTGAGCGTCTGCATTCTGACTGCCTCCTACCAGTATGCACTTGGTGGGTAAATTGGTTTATAGACTGAGAAATAAAAACAAGACTTAAACGTGTCTTGGCAAGATACAATGGAATAAAGTAAACTCTTCCCTTCATTGTACTCCCTAAAGGTTTGATCCTGCAGACACTTATGCACATAAGTAACTTTACACATGTGAAACATTCCAATGAACCCTGATGGATTACTCATGTGCCTAAAAGTTTGCATGTTCATACCTTCATTTGCTAAAACTGACAATCTATTTAGCAAGAATCTCTATAGCCCTCCAAGCTTACTAATTTAAATAAAGAAATTTTTTAAAATGAAAATAAACCCCTACAGTTAATATATAAACAAAATCAAAGAACCCAAAACAAGAGTGCTAATATCTGAATATATCTGTCTTTTTTTATTTCTGAGCAAAAATGATGATGCAGGGGGTAAAGCAGAATTCTGGGGGTCAGAACTTGTGGATTTTAGTCATAGCTTTGTCATTAATTAGCTGCACAATCTTGAGAAAGTCTCTTAACCTTTCAGTATCTCAGTTTATCCTTCTGTACAATGAGGATACTCATGCTTATCTGCCTACCTCACAGTGGTGGTGTCAGAATTAATTATAAAATGCTTTAAGATCCTCAGGTAAAAGGTGATATATAAATGTAAAGTATAATGGCTTGATCCTCCTCTCACATACATTGGTATCACAATGGGGTAGTTCCGTTGACTTCAGTGAGGATACACCATATTTACACCTCGATAGAAAGGCGAAAATGAGGCCCTTATTGTTCATGATTTTCTAAAATACCTTCTATGACTTTATCAGAACAAAAATAATGTATTATCTTCATCTTCAGCTGGTACTAGACTTCTGCAGTTAGAGTACTGCTGTACTGGAACTTGCTTAATTAGTATCAAAGATTGCTACTGGATAGGTTGTTAACTGAATGTAACAGTAAAAAATATAAAGACTGTCTTCTCTGGCCAGTGTGAGTGCCACAGCATAGTGCTATCCCTGTCATGGCAAATGAATTGATTTTAAATGTTATGATGAGTAATTAGAAACTATGTGCATGAACTTAGATCACTTTAGAACACATACTATTAAGTTAGTGTGTTGTTCTTTCACTTAAAGAACAAAAAGTATACAGTGATAACTTCAAAGTATGGATCCTTGGAAGAGTTGTGCTTGGCACAGGATCAGAATGGAGGGGAAAGGTAGCTGTATGCCATTACCAGGGGCTGACTTAGTCCATATCTTAATACACACTAGGGACTGCCAGATCATATCAGCATTCCAGCTATACCCCAACACCCCCTATTCCCCCAATACAACCCTTGAGGTCTATAGCCCACCATACACTGCTTAAAGATTTCCTTTACACTATGAATCCTTAGCTGGTCACTTGAGTCTGCTCTGTGCTGGCCAGACAGTGCCAAGCAGACTTAGTGAAAGTTAGGAACTCTCCCAAAGTTTGTCTGCCCACCTCAAAGGGAGAATAATATTCTTCTGAGGAAAAAAAAATCATGAATCTACTCATCCAATACTAAAGCAGAGCATTTTTCCATCATCAAAATTCAAATTTACTCTGTTCTTTGAAAGGTAATTTGAAAAGCTGTTACCTGACATGAACACGAACACATTTTAGTTGGGTTCTTGACCCTTTTTTCACTTCAAAGCATTCTAAAGGAAAGTCTCTTAATCTGAATTAATTTAAACCAAATCCGAGGAATGCTCCAATATCCCTGTCTGAGTGTGTACATATATATCTCAATATAAGCATCTAGGGCAATCTAATGAATGATGCAAAACCATATTTCTTTAATTTTTTAATAAAAGTATTGAATGCGGACAGAATGCTAGATACAGAAGTTCATGCCTCTCTTAAAGTGACTACTAGCCTGGATGACCTCACCTTCAGTTTCCCATAAACTCATCATAAGTACATACAAACTACAGGAGGACTGTGGATTATGAAACATTTTTAAAGTGCTACATACTTGATAATTAGTATTAATATTAGAACAACTATTTATAATAAATCAACCAGTGGAGGAGGCGAAACCCATAACTTTGCCTAACACACATGCCACATAGCTACTGGGAGGTAGTAAAACACATCATTACAATATATACACCCAGGGGCAGCTGAACAGGGATTTTTATTGTATGACAAGTTCAGATTGAGTCTTACTGCTATTCAAGAACATCCATCAAAAAGCATTAAGGAAAATGAAATTAGAGCGCTTCGCAATAAGTAAGTGAACAAATAGTTTGCTGTGAGTTCACATCTCAGAACTACCAGCTGCTTCCTTTTTATCCTGGAATTGATATTGACTGGCAAGACATTCACTTCAGGGGATTTACTACCTGTCACTAATAAATCTGGGTGGTAGCCATGTAAGATGCTCTACTTCATAATGTGGTCATCCCTGCCCACATGAGCTTTGGGTTCTACTGGTCCCTGTTGGTAGTACCTGATAAGGGCCCCTGCTTGAGTAACAAGCGACGGCAGTGTTCCTCAGTGGTGGGTGAAGGTTGGTGAGCCATGATTGTGGGTGTGTGGACCACATAGGGTGGAAGAAGAGCTCAGTCTTAGTAATGGTCATCCATGCCCTCAGGAACCAATTGCATCTGGTGGATGATTTTTTGGGAAGGGGGATGGTGTCCCCCATAATAAAAGTTCTCTACATTTACACAATCCAAATTGGGCAGAATGAAATGAAAGGGCAACCAGCCATAACAGATTATGACAATAGCACTGTGATTAAAGCCCCTGCTATCCCAATTCTGGGAGGAGGGGCATGTTCTGCACATATGGAACAGGCATGACCTAAACCCTCATTAGCAGACATGCCAAACCCCCACAAAAATGCAGAAATTGGGCTTGTTTATGGCTTAATTGGCTTATGAGTTACTTGTTTTTGGTTTGTAGCTTTTGATTGGCTCACGGCAAGCAGAAGCAAGGGGGGCAAGCAGGGGCAAGGGAGGGAGAGAGTCAGGGGTGCACAGCAGGCCCACCACAGTCCCAGACTGTACGCCAGGGGGATCTAGTGACATAGAGCTTTGGGGTTCTTAGGGACTGGCTTGTTTTGGCCTTGTTTTTAAATGAGATTAGCTTGATTTTTGACTTATTGTGAAAGTCAGGGTGCTTTTTTACCACATGAGAGTTGGCAACTGTGCCCCTTAGGGAAAGTGTAGCCCCAATGACCCCAACTTCCTGGAAGTCCAGACGAGACCTTCTGGGTGCATTCTGTGTTACCACATAGAATGTGTTAACATTGAATGGCACTGGGTACAAGACATGTCATCAAAGAACTCAACCTTTACAAGATCATAATCACCAGCATCAGAGGCCTGTCTGTCACACAGTAATCAAGTTTCTGTGGAAGCAGAAACCTTCCTCCATCCTGTGGCCCATACTGAACTGAAAGTGAGGCATTTGTTATTAGACAACCTCTAGCACAAACTTTAGTCACATGAAACCCGTCTCTCCACACTTATTCTATGGTCAGTTTCATCATCCTGGACTCCTATCTGTCATTGTGACCTACGTGTCAACAGAAGATGCATCCACTATGGAAAAAAGATGCGTTTTTCGACCAGCTAGCAGCAAAAATCCAGTCAGCTCTGCCACATGACACATTGCTGGTGCTTGGAGATTTCAATGCTCAGACTGGCTGCAATTGAACTGAGTATGAAACCATGATAGATCACTTTGGTTTGGGGTTCCCCAAATGACAATGCCACCCAGTGTTTCACATTTTGTACCACTGAGGGCTCATCTGTTATAGGCTCCTGGTTTAACCACCTTAACCACCATCACTTGACCTGGATTTCAAGCAGAGGTTTTGTCATGAAGGAAATTGACTACATCCTCATCAGAAATTGTCCCATAGTGAAATCTCACTGGGTCTTTTGTAGTGCAGAAGCACTAGCAAACTCAGATCTCCAGTCATACACTCTGGCTTTCACCAGCCTTGGTGATCACTTGCAGGGTGACACTTTGTTTAAGACTTGCTTGATCACACATGCCTACTCAGGGATATGTGGGTTTGTGTGTGCTAATTATACATGATTGTAGAATGAATGGAAGGAAGGACAGACTGGTTGGTAACTGGTCTCAAGGTAAAAGGGGGAGGGGAGATAAAGTTATGGGGGGGGGGAAATTTGGGCTAGGAAAGTTAGGTCAGGGAAATTAAAATAAAAATCTTCAGACCCAAACAATTTTCAGGTTAAAGAATGAAAATTATATCATGCTGAATAGTATTTTTGGTTTAGTGAGCAGAGAGACCTACCAATGGCACAACACTTGCAATTAAAAATAACAATCTGCTTCTCTTTTTCTCATAGCTAATACAATTACATTCTATACAATAAATACCAATTGCCTTAACATTAATTTAATAAGAAAAATAGATTTTAGAGCTGAGGCCATAGGTATATGCTTTCTACAAGAAATGCACCTTATGGAGGAATATAGTAAATACATCAAAGGTTCCATGCTCCTTACATTTCTCCAAGAACATCACAAAAAAAGGAATTGCCTTTTTTATATACCTATATACCTTTTATATACATATACCTTTCTAATTAAAGACAATATATATAAGTAATGTAAGCAGATGTCTAGTAATAAAGAATAGAGCTGGTGATAGAATGCTAATGTTAGGAAATATTTATATCCCTAATCAAGGTCAAATTCCTTTTTTTCAGAAAATTCTCTCAGATAGTAGAAGGTTTTAGAGGAGATACTTTATTATCAGAGTGATTATAATAGTATTCTAGACCTGAGGTTATATAGGTCTGATAGCAGTAGATAAAAGATAGAAAATGAAGCACAGAATGAATCTCTCTAATGAAGAAACATGATTTGTATAACTTCTGGAGGTGTATTAATCCAAAAGAAAAAGCTTATTCTTTCTTTCCAATATCCCATAGACTATATCTGAGAATTGATATGATTCTAATCTCTAGATCTTTGCTTAATATAGCAGTGTCAGCAGAGCAAGGTTGCATCTCCTTGTCAGATCAGGAATAAGTCTGGTTTATTAGAAACTGGGAAGATACACCTAAACAAAAAAATGGAGATTAAATATTCCTACTTTTATATGACCCCAAAAGAATTCAAGATACCATACCAAAAAGAAAATTGACTAATAATTTAAAGAAAACAATGCTGACTAGATTAAAGGAAAAAAACCATCAGAGAAGTGATTAAGGGTAGTTTAATTATCAAAAAATGCTGCATTCAAAAAGAAATGCAAATGTTACTCAATGAGTCAAAGAATTAAAAAAAATATGTCAGAAAAATCAATCACATTAAATATATTAACCATTAATAGAGGCCAGAGTCAAGTTAGGTTTGCTACAGCAGAAAAAGCTAAACAGGCAATCAGATGTACACTCTTTCCCCCCCGCCAGAAACTATTATGAAAAGGATACCAGAAATGATAGATTATTTTAAGTTTTTCAGTCTGTTAACTAGTAAAGTAAAGTTATACCTCCAGTCTGGAAAGCTCCAAATGAGTTGGCAACTGGCCCAAAAGATATATGCAAGGCTTTTGCAACCTTCTATAGGAGTTTCACTCCCTATAGTCAGTTGATCATAAGATGACAAAGGAATGCATAGTTAAAGTTAACATACTAAAGCTAGAACACCCAGACCTAGAAGCCCTGCAGGAAGATATTAAAAACAGAGGATGTCCTAGAGGTTATTGAGTCCCTTAAAAATGGTAAATCCCCTGATCCTGAGGGATTACCTACAGGGTTTTTTAGATCACAGCTAAGACAACAAATAACAAATGTCATCGGAAAAATATCAAAAGAAAAAACGATTCTGAATACTTAGAAAGAAGCACAAATTGCAGTTATCCTAAAACTCCTGGTAATGATTCATGCAATTCGGGCTCTTACAAGGTCGTCTTTTTACTAAATCAAGATGCAAAAATTTATGCTTCAGTCCTAGAAAATAGACTGAAAAAAATACCTAGATATAGTTACAGAGACTAATAGGATGTGTATTAAACAGGTAGATATTATTCAGAGTTTTAGACCATATCTTCTTTACAACTCTACCAATGAGCCACATCTGTTTTTATCATTAGATGCAGAAAAAGCTTTTGACAGAATAAATGGATTTTCTAGAAACATTTGGTTTAGGCTCTAGATTTCAAACTTGGATTTCTGTTTTATATTCCAACCCATACACTATTGTGAGAGTAAACAGATAACACAAAAATTCCCCCATTTTTAGAGGCACAAGCCAAGAACGTCCATTATCACTCTTCTTTTTGCCATGGTAATAGAGTCCATATACCCAGCCCATCAGAAATAATCCTAATATGATCAGAATTATAAAAGCAAACAGGGAACACAAATTAACCTTCTGTGCAAACAATGTCTTGGTATTTGTTACAAATCCAACTCACACATCACTAGAACTGCAAGAGGAAATCTTAAATTTTGGCAAAATGTCAGGATTAAAAATAAATCATGGCAAGTCAGAGCTCCTGGATGTAGGTCTGGGCTCTGAGCTACCAAACAATATAAAAGATAATTACAAGTAAAAATGGGTAATTACTTCCATGAAATACATCGGATATATATTTCTAAAAAGTGGCAAGACATATATTAAATTATACTCCTTTGATTAAGAAAATCAAAACAGATCTGAACAATTGGTCAAAATAAGATTTCATGGTTAAGCAGAATGGTGGGAGTTAAAATGAATATATTAACCCAAATAAAATCCTTTCTTAGTTTTAGTCCAGGGAAATCTCTTAGATCAATGGTAATCCATGATAAACAAATCATCTGTGGAAGGAAGTAAACCCAGGGCGAAGCAATCTACTTTACAAAGGCCATGGCTAAAAGGAGGATTGGCTTTACCAAATATTAAGCACTATTATCAAGCTAGTGAGATCAGAAACTTCGTGTACTGGATAACATCAAAAACTAGTAAGCACTGGGTGGAGACAGAACAAGCTCATTGTTGTGCAATAAAACACCTTATATCCTGGGATAAAGAAATCCTATGGCCCAAAATCAACATAACTGCCCTTTTATGAAAGCAACAATAGAAATTTGGGATAATTTATTTAGAAAGCCAGCCCCTACCCATCACCCCTAATGCTCATAATAGATAATACAGAATTGAACCCCAATACAAGACTGCAAAGTTTTGATATTTGTAAGGGTATTTACACATTTTACAATTTATAAGTATATCAAAATTTGGTCAATTTTGACAGGGAAAAGTCAGCCCTCCTGTTGTTTTGGGTCTGAGGCTTTTTCCCCTGTAGGCCTCAGGCCTTTAGCTAAGAGCAAAACTTAGAGCTTTTCCTTAGCTTGTTTGTCTGTACGAAGGGCGTGCAGGGACTGAAAGATAAGAACAAGGCCCAAAGAAGGGGAAATGAATATGGAAAAGGGAACTGGGTGATAAGACAGAGGGTCCCCATGCATGTCAACTTGCAACAGCTGCTCTTGCATAACCTGATTGCAAGGAAGGGGTTGTTAGAACAGTCAAACCGCAGACTTGACTGGCAAAGACAATAACAGGAAAAACCGAATATGGGAAAATTGATCGGTCAGCTTACTTTTGATCAGCATTATATTCCAAATAAGGCAATTAACATGTGTAACCAGCGTGCTACGTTTTGCGGTTTTAACCTTTATAATCATGGTAAAATTTGTAGTAAGCAGAGCAGCTTACCTCTTGCATGAGGTCATGCTGTCTCTCCCTGCATATATGCTTGTATCAAAATAAAGGAGCCTCACACTGTCTGATCCAAAATCAACCGCGTGGTCAATTTTCCAAAACAATTTGGGGGCTCGTCCGGGATGTATGTGGGATTGGGTAATCCACCAGGACATATGGGAGGTGAGACCACCCAATGGGCCTAACCGGTTTTTGATTGGCGCTCCAGAAATAACACCTGATATTTGGATAGGATTAGGTAACCAGTGGACTTTCTGGCCGTTAAAACCCCCTCAGCTCCAGTGTATTCGAAAGCTCAAGTCAGGAGAAATTGTCACTACTAAGGATCGCATTTGTTGGGAGGGTAATGGGCAAATAACAACCATTGCTGCACAGCAACTCATCCAGGCAAATGATAGCTGTGTGTACATCAACGGCACTATTGGGCGGGACATACTCTTTAATCTGGCCACTACTACAGGGAATCACATTATTCACTGGCCTGCCGATAAAACCGTGCAAGTAACCCTCTGGTTTCAAGTGCCCTTTGATTGGACCGCCCTGGTACCTGATCAGTTTTATCCATGGAGACAATATATTTAGATCACTTGATGTAATAAAATTACACACAAAAGACACCAAAATCCAGTATATCAACAGCTATAATTAAAATATTTTTCAACCTACCCTTACAAAAAAGCTAAACTGACGCAGAAAATAGATGAAATTTTAAAAGCTACTCACTACATCCATGAAATACTGTGAGTCATAAACCACTTAGTGCCAAGTGATTGGGGGCGGGGTTTACAAGAATATCCTGAACCTAGTATATACATTCTGATTCACCAAAGAATGCCATGTGAGATCTTAAGTGAAAGCCAGGATCATGATGGTCATTAATATCACTGTGAAATGTATGCACTGATACTATGTATAGAATAATGGTGGTATACTGAAAATGTGTTTTAAAATCTGTATCAAGGCTGAGTTGACAAACAGTTGTTCTGTCAGTCAAGACTTATTTATTTACCTATCTGCTGACATGTAAATTATACATTGTAAGGCAAAATAATGGCTGCACATCTACATAGGAACCCAACAGGGGTACAAAATCAACAGGGAAAAAACAGGATATAGGAAAAACAAGAGACAGGGTGGTGGTTGTTGTTGTTTTTACTGTCTTCAAGAACATACAATGAACTTTAGGGATATAAGTATAAGGCAAGGGGACAGAGAGACATCCCTTTATCCAGCACCTAGGAAATAAATGGACAGCGCATTTAAATTCATTAAAATGGGATCTCAACCAGGCTTGGCTGAAATGAGGCAAAGGACATTTTGAGTGAGAAAATTCTTTAGACAGAAGGTTATCTTGTTAAGGTTCTATCTCTATAAAGCAGATGTGGTGGGCAACTTGCAATCTGAGTCACTTCCTGCTGCTCCCATTGGCTGGGAACGGTGAGCCACTGGGAGCTGCGGGCAGCCTTGCCTGCGGACGGTCAAAGTAAACGAACTGTCATTGAATCATAGAATATTAGGGTTTGAAGGGACCTCAGGAGGTCATCTAGTCCAATCCCCTGCTCAAAGCAGGACCAATCCTCAACTAAATCATCCCAGCCAGGGCTTTGTCAAGCCTGACCTTAAAAACCTCTAAGGAAGGAGATTCCACCACCACACTAGATAACCCATTCCAGTGCTTCACCACCCTCTTAGTTAAAAAGTTTTTCCTAATATCCCACCTAAACCTCTCTCACAGCAACTTGAGACCATTAGTCCTTGTTCTGTCATCTGGTACCGCTGAGAACAGTCTAGATCATCCTCTTTGGAACCGCCTTTCAGGTAGTTGAAAGCAGCTATCAAATCCCCCCTTCATTCTTCTCTTCTGCAGACTAAACAATCCCAGTTCCCTCAGCCCCTCCTCATAAGTCATGTGCTCCAGCCCCCTATTCATTTTTGTTGCCCTCTGCTGGACCCTTTCCAATTTTTTCACATCCTTCTTGTAGTGTGGGACCCAAAAATGGACACAGTACTCCAGATGAGGCCTCACCAATGTCAAATAGAGGGGAATGATCATGTCCCTCTATCTGCTGGCAATGCCCCTACGTATATAGCCCAAAATGCTGTTAGCCTTCTTGGCAACAAAGGCACACTGTCGACTCATATCCAGCTTCTCATCCACTGTAACCCCTAGGTCCTTTTCTGCAGAACTGCTTCCTAGCCATTCGGTGCCTAGTCTATAGCAATGCATGGGATTCTTCCGTCCTAAGTGCAGGACTCTGCACTTGTCCTTGTTGAACCTCATCAGATTTCTTTTGGCTCAATCCTCTAATTTATCTAGGCCCCTCTGTATCCTATCCCTACCCTCCAGCATATCTACAGCTCCTCTCAGTTTACTGTCATCTGCAAACCTGCTTATTGTGTAGTACATGCCATCCTCCAGATCATTAATGTCAGTAGATTACCCTGATGGGCTGCGTGCAGCCCGTGGGTAGAAGGTTGCCCACCACTGCTATAAATTGTATTATGATTTGGTTTTATATGTAATCCATTTGTTTCCATTTTCCTTACTCATTATCTTTTGACTCAAATCTTTGATAATAAACTTATGGTTGTTTTCACTATATCTCAGTGCTGTAGTGTTATACAAGGAGCTAAATCATTCAATCTGGTGTGTACACTGTTTCCTTGGGGATAGCAGACCTGGTATTTCTGTGAGTGTTCAATAGATAAGGGGTTAGATCAGGGATTGACAACCTTTGGCACGTGACCCATCAGGGAAAGCTGCCAGTGGGCTGGGATGCTTTGTTTACCTGCAGCAACTGCAGATTTGGCCAATTGCAGCTCCCATTGGCTGTGGTTCACCATTCTAGCTCAATGGGGGTTGCGGGAAGTGGCGCGTGCCGAGGGATGTGCTGGCAGCCACTTCCCACAGCCTCTACTGTCCTGGAACGATGAACCGCAGCCAATGGAAGCTGCGATCTGCCAAACCTACTGATGCTGCAGGTAAACAAACAGTCCCGGCCCACCAGCGAATTTCCCTGACAGGTTGTGTGTCAAAGGTTGCTGATCCCTGGGCTAGATGCTAGCAGGGAATGCATCAAAGGGCCTCTGGAGCTGGGGTACACCTATTGTGAACATGCAAGGCAAAGTAAGGTCTGGCATAGCCCAGAAGAGATGGTGGCTAACACACTGGTGGAGTCAAGGAGCTCACACCCAGCAAAACACAAGCAAGTGTCTCTCTTTCTGGAGACAAGGGGGTAACAAGGTGACTTGCAGTCCTAGGTAGCCTGAGAACAATCACACACACACACACACACACAAAGGCTTTCTCTCCATTCTGTACAAAGTCAAACTATAACTCAGAGGAAATAACTATGTTCATGCAAAGGTGGAATGTTGATGTAGGCATAAGCACCAGAACTGAAGAATCGGAGAACATATGGAGCAATGGTCCCCACGCCTCAATAAACCCATTAATAAAAGAAAACTATCTTAAAATTCATTATTAATTGTATCTAACTCCTCTTTAAATTAAACAATTGTGTGGTTCCAGAAATGGGCAAATGCTAGAGAGATTGGTGGACATGCACCAAGTTAAAACATTTTGGAAAGCTGTGGAGTCTCCATAAGGGAGACAAAAGGGTGTCAGCTGTCAGATAACTCCATAGCATTTTTGTTAAATTATCCCAAAAATTCTGCATCTAGTAAAAGTCAGAAAGAATGTATTACTCCTTTTCTAGTTGGTGCTAGAATTAGGTGGCGGAAGAGGAATGACTCCTCTAAATCTATTGTCTGGTATCAAAAAAATGTGGGAAATTCTGGAACTAGAAAAATTAATTCATCAAAGCAGAGAGTTTTACAGGAGAGAAGGAAAAAATATACCTACTTAGAAATCTGGTGGTATATTTTGGAATTTGCTGGAAAAGCATCATCACCCTTCAACAAACCTCATAGTTTGAGAGCTTTTATACTAAGGAAGGGAGAAACTCCTTTACAATAATCTAAGGTAAACTCAAAATTAAGATATTAAAATGAAGGAAATAGATGGGAAGAAGAAAAACTTAATATTATCTAGAGCTTTGATAGGACAACTGACAAACAAAATACACATATACATGTAGAACAGATACTTGTACATAAAAATGAGATAAAAGGCTTAACTGATACTATCAACTGAAAAGACTGAAGAGGAACATGAAGAGTAGAAAAATATCAACTACAATATGTGCTCAATATCCCAAGGCTGAAGAAAGTGACTGGTAGCTGGTCTTGTCAATACAGCTTTGTGGACTTCCATAGACCAATTTATAATTGTGCATAATACTAAGTTTCTCTCTATTTAGGGTATAAAACAAGTGCTGTAAGATCAGTTATAAAATAAATATTTTAATAGCACTCACGTGCACATGCATGCACAGACGCACTAAAAATATGAAAAGCCAGAATTATGGTATCTTAACTTTAAACCTATGTCTGTTAGATACACTAAAGTATTAATTTATTTCACTGTAATTTACAGTCCCTGCCCTTTGTTCTGGAAACCTTTTCTAATCTAAAATGAAAACCGCACAACACAAATGTCTAGTGTAAATTGTAAACTTTAAATTGGATTGTCCAAATAAACTACAATAAAAGTTGTCAATGAAACAAAATTGGCTGCATCTCACAACAAAAACCCCCTCTCCTTCGGTCCCAGAACTCCCACCCACCCCTCAACACCCAAGATAAAACAAGGGTTTTGCACCATAACCAAAAAACACCTACCAATCAATGAAATGGGAACCTATGGATGCAAACTATTTCCTGAGCTGAAAACTCTTTGCGTGAAATGCCTTCCAAGAGTCTCCTCCCTTGGGTTGGAACTCCATCTCAGACACCTCCACTAATGGCCACTATGGTGGTATCTCAAATGGGAAGAGGCAGTCTCTTAGATAACTGAATCAGTTATCATTTAGGACTTTATTGATGAAAACCAATACCTTGCAATATGCCTCAAAATTAACAGGCAGACTGCAGATCTCACAGCAGCAATGTAATGTGCTTTCAGTGTGAAGCACAGCTTCAGAGAGGGCCTCTGCATTCTATACTTCAGCTTCCAAATGACATCAAGCTATAGGCCCATGTGTAGACCATAACATTCTATTCAATGGGGAAAAGGAAGGTAAGTGGCAGGGGCCACACCTCGGAGAAAAGCTTACAGTTGTCTTGCCAGGTATAGAAGAAAAAGAATGTTCTTTGCTGCAGCTGCTACTCACACAAGAACAAACTAGGATTTAAAAAGAAGCCATTGGTTACACAAGTTCGCAGTTTGGGTAAGTGCATACCTTCCTTTGGAGGTACAGATATATTTTTTTCCAAGTTTTTCCAGTTGGTTTCCCAATCTATAGACAGCAACCAGCAAACTCTCATCAAAACCTCAGTCTTACATAACCTTGTATGTCTCAGAGAGCTTTCTTAATGTCTTGAGAGTAGTTGATTGCACTCAGATAAACATTATGTTATTTTCACAAAATAAACATCGCTTTGCAACAGAAGGCACTATCATCCCACTATCAGTGTCCTGTAAACATCCATGTAAAATTCCCACAAGCTTTCCATGATTCCTGTATTTTGTCTAATTTGTCACTGCACCATCTGTTTAATAGACTGATTGCTAGCAGCAGAAGTTTTGGTGAGCAATGTTTATGATAATTACCTTGTGCACATAAAAAACATTAACTTGATGGGTAATGTGAATTATTAGCATTATGTTTTTAGGTGACAGTGAATCTCCCCATAACAGATAACTAACGACTGCAGCTACGGATGCCTATGTCACAGCAGAATGAAGACTCAATAGGGTGATCATGCAAACATACATATTGTTTAGATCTGAAATCTTACTTCTTACTCTGTCTAAAATGTTATAATCAGAAATACTGGAACCCAAGATCACTAGAGGTTACTGAATGCTATATTTTGCATAGTAACCCAATAATTTGACTTTGTGGCACCTGAGTAGTTCAGAAACTGAAATGATCTGGGTCTCTAAACAAGATTGCCCACCCATTTGTACACATTGGAAAACCAACTGCAATGACTAGCCAGTCAGCAGTAACTCCCAGAAGAAATATATTTCCTATGTATGAATCTCAGTTGCCTCTGAAGCACATTCTCCCTTCCCCTATTTAAGGACTGAGTAGGACAGCAGCAGAGAAGGGTTACACACATGATCTCTCCCTTGAAAATTAGGTGAAAAAAAACTATGATCTTATTTGCATTTCCAATTCCCACTGTGGTGAGATGGGGAAGAGGGAGAGGGGTTGTCAAGGGTGAAGCAACAAAAGGCAAGAGCCATTATGAAGGGTAGAAACACTGCATAAGAATCCACCAGGAGTGGGCGTGGGACATGCAGATTTTTTTGCGGGAGTGGGGGGAATAAAGACCACCTTTGTGACAGGATAGTGTAAGTGGGGATGGGGCTCTCTACACAGGAATCCTCATAGAGAATTTCTCCCTTGGAATCCCCTCCCATGAGTTTTCTATGAGACAGGATGAACTGGCCATTATTAGTTATATGTAAAAGAACCCATGTAAGAAGTATATGGTCCTTTCTCCCGAGTTCACTCAGAGAACTTATGACCTAAGTACCTGATCCAAAGTCCACTGAAGCCAAAAGAGAGAACCAAGATGAATAAACAAAGGGCAAATTGGTACAATATACAAATAAAGTGATCAAGATGATTGGTCACATACTGTTACTTTCAAGTTTGAGGGAGGTTTTATTTTAGTTTTGTTACCATTTTTGTTAAATGCACAAACTATTTTAGATACTTTACCCATTTTGGTTGACTCATTTATTGTAGGCATTATAGAAATTATGTTGGGAGGAAATATTTTACGTCTTTAATTTTGTATCTAAATATTTATTTTTAAAATCAGATGTTATTACCTAAATGAGTCACATGATTGCACATGACAGGTTTCAGAGTAGCAGCCGTATTAGTCTGTATGCACAAAAAGAACAGGAGAACTTGTGGCACCTTAGAGACTAACAAATTTATTTCAGCATGAGCTTTCAGGAGCTATAGCTTACTTTTTCGGATCCATAGAATGGAACACACAGATAGGAGATATTTATATATACAGAGAACATGAAAAGCTGGAAGTATGCTGTCATAGTATCTTTCCCCAATCTGAACCTTATAGAGTCCAAAAGTTGGGGTACCAGCATGAATTCCTCTAAGCTTAATTACCTGCTTAGATCTGATAAGCTGCCACCAATCAGGAATTCCAGCGCCTGATACACTCTGGTCCCCCAGAACCTTACCTGGGGACCCCCAAAACCCAGACCTCCTGGATCTTAACACAAAGAAAGTAAACTCTTTCCCTCACCCATGCCTCTTCTAGGATTTCCCTCCCTGGGTTACCCTGGAAGATTACCGTGATTCAGACTCCTTGAATCTTAAAACAGGGAGGAATGTCCCTTCCCCTCCCCTTTCTCCCTCACCCGGAGGCAATACAGATTCAAGCTCCGTGAATCTAAAACAAAGGGATTCCCCCTTCTCCCCTCCCTCCCCCTTCCTCGTTAAGTACAGACTCAATTCCCTTGAGCCTCAACAAGGGGAAAAATCAAACAGGTCTTAAAAGCAAAACTTTTAATAAAAAGAAAGAAAAAGAGTAAAAGTTATCTCTGCAATTTAGATGGTAAAAGTTACAGGGTCTGTCAGCTTATAGAAACTGGAGAAAAAGCCTCCTCCAGCAGAAATACAATTTAAAATACTTCCAGCCAAATACACCTTTGCAAATACAGAAAACAATCAAAAGACTATAACTGCCTTCTTTACTAAATACTTACTATTCTGAATATTTAAGAGGCTGTAGCAGGGAGATTGGCAAGAAACCTGGTTGCACATCTAGTCCCTTCCAGGACCCAGAGAGAACAAAACCAAATCCAAAAAACACAAACAAGGGCTTCCCTCCACCGAGATTTGAAAGTATCTTCTTTCCTGATTGGTCCTCTGGTCAGGTGTTTGGTTCCCTGTTTGTTAACCCTTTACAGGTAAAAGAGACATTAACCCTTAACTGTCTGTTTATGACATATGCATACCAACAGGAAGAGTCTAATCAATTGAGACGAGCTATCATCAGCAGGAGAAAAAAAAACAACAAAAACCTATCCTTGCAACAAAGCCTGATACCAACTCTGTCCACATATCTATTCAAGTGACACCATCATAGGACTTAATCACATCAGCCACACCATCAGGGGCTCGTTCACCTGCACATCTATCAACGTGATATATGCCATCATGTGCCAGCAATGCCCCTCTGCCATGTACATTGGCCAAACCAGACAGTCTCTATGCAAAAGAATAAATGGACAGAAATCTGACATCAGGAATCATAACATTCAAAAACCAGTGGGAGAACACTTCAACCGCTCTAACCACTCAGTGACAAACTTGAAGGTGGCAATTTTGCAACAAAAAAACTTCAAAAACAGACTCCAAAGAGAGACTGCTGAACTTGAATTAATAAGCAAGTTAGATACAATTAACTCAGGCCTAAACAGAGACTGGGAATGGTTGAGTCATTACACTAATTGAACCTATTTCCTATGTTAAGTTCTCTTCACACCTTCTATGGGTCATCTTAATTATCACTTCAAAAGTTTTTTTTCTCCTGCTGATGATAGTTCGTGTCAATTGATTAGACTCTTCCTGTTGGTATGCATACTTCCAGCTTTTCATGTTCTCTGTATGTATAAATATCTCCTGTCTGTGTGTTCCATTCTATGCATCCGAAGAAGTGAGTTATAGCTCACGAAAGCTCATGCTGAAATAAATTTGTTAGTCTCTAAGGTGCCACAAGTACTCCTATGATTGCATATAAAACTTATTTTTTCTGTAATTGTTTTTTTCATTTTAATTATTTGCTTAAGTACTTAATATCCAATTAGGAATCTATTTCAGTGACAGTTAAAATCTATCATTCACTGAACATGCTACGATTATTGCCTGCTTATACTCTTGAAGCATTTCATTCTGGAAATTATTCAGAATTGTTTTTCAATTATAAATAAATTTAATAGCTTGGAAAACACATAATCTCATATTATCTCAGACAAGATGGCATTGGGAGCCAAGATAACACTACTTGAAGCTCTGCAGATCATAATTTAGTAGTTTAAATGCACAGTTAAAACTTTATAGATATACATCAAGGCCAATGGTGCTATTCATATGCTACCGATGCACTGTTTGAAGCCTAAACCAGGGCTATGGTGATGATCAGACAGATACTGATTTGCCTTGAGCCACAATCTCCCACTCACTGAAAAATACATAGAATTTCTCACTCTAGAAACTTCAACCAACTAAAGTAGCAGTTAGGAGCCCTTCATCAGCTTTCCCCTTCCTGGGCAAGCTAAGGAGACTTATTAGCCAACAAGTCATAAGAGTATTTGAATGTTCTTCCCCTTGAGGCAGATGCCCCAAATCATCCCTTCCCACAGAAAAATGTTCAGGAATCGATTCTGGGGGAGTGAATCCCTGCAAAGATCTTCTTGGCTGATCTAAGACATTTGTGTTATTAGGTGGATCTATATCATAAAGACCAGAGAAGGTGTGCACTAAGGTTCAGTTATTTTTAATTATTAGTAGTATTGCCATATTATCTAGGAACTCTAGCCATAGACAAGGACCTCTTTGTGTTATGAGCAGTACAAACAGAACCAAAATGCCCCTTTTCTTTGTAACCAGTTAATGGCATGGTTGGTTTCTGTCCACTTGACACATAGTTAATAAAATGACACATAACAGTGTTTGATTCCTGCCAAAGGCCTAGTCTGGCACAACTGTCTTTCTGTAACTGTTGTGGGAGAAAATTTGTTTGCAATCTGGATGGATACTTGCAAATACCACTTCAAGCTCTCCATATTTCTAAATAGCACATCCCATCATTAATTGTTGTTTGGATATATAACCAAAATATGATTTGTGCCTCATGGGTATTGCAACATGCATGGAGTGTGGTGCGGGCAAACAACCCTCACAGAGCAGGAAGGATATTGGCCCCTTCCAGAGATGGAAAAAAATGAGGTCATAGGTGACAACTTTCTAATGTGCCAGGGGATGCTCCCCTGGCTCTGCTGCACACCCTGCCCCCACTCCACCCCTTCCCCAAGGCCCCACCCCAACCCTACTTCTTCCCACACCTCCTCCTGCCCCATCCCCTGAGCATGCCCTGCCCTCACTCTTCCCCCCTCCCTGCACCTCCTGCATGCTGCAGAACAGCTGATCTCATGGAATTAGGGTAGGATAACAGTGGAGCAGGACAGTTCACAGGCAGATCTTTGCTTTTTCAGCAAGTATGAGCTGGTTCAGATCTTTCCCTGTAATTTAAGAGAACACAGCCTATCTAGGATAACTTGTAGTTCAGCATAAATGCAGATATACTTATCTAATAGAGCTAGAAGGGACCCTGCAAGGTCATTGAGTCCAGCCCCCTGCCTTTGCTATCAGGACCAAGTACTAGTTTTGCCCCAGATTCCTAAGTGGCCACCTCAAGGATTGAGCTCAGGCCAATGCTCAAACCACTAAGCTATCCCTTCTCCCTCAGTTTTCAGTTTTTTAAGTTGTTTTCTCTATGCTACTAAATAAACATTAGTTTATTTCTAAAATGACTAAATAAAACTTGTTAAGAAGAAAGAATTGCAGTTGGTTTTAGAGAACTCCTGGTCATGAGTCTCTGAGGAGAGGAAAAGTCACAAGCACCCTCACACTGTGTCTTCTAAGTGAAAAGGAGTTTGGGCATTTAAGGCACTGTATTCTGGTCTCATTCTAAGACTGAGAAAATCACAGCATCTCATTCCAGTGACAGCTGAGTGTCAAAAAGACTCATCTGGATTGACACTAAGAGAAAAAAGAAGTGGTAAAATGTCTTGTCAAAATGTAACAATATCCCAGAGTGCATTGCCCCACATGCTGCTACTGCCACTCTACATGCATCTCCTGAGCACTCTACTCTTTGCAAATGCAGAATGGAATAGCTGTAAGTTTTTCCCAGAGAACACTCAAATAAACGTGATTAGTCAACTGGTAGGTATGGTGTGATGGAGTGCTCCACTCCCTACCAGGATGCCACCTCCCCTTGGTCACTCTGGGGAATAGCTCATGAGGTCAACACCCCTGTCAGCAGTAGCTTGCAATCTCTCTGCCTCATTCTGTGTGTCTGCAGCCCTTCTCTCGCTCCATGAGTTGCTATTGCCTCTTCATGAGTCAGCCCTCCAGCCAGGTCACTAGGCATGTTTTCCCCTTCTAGAGTATCAAAGTCTTCCTTCAGCAGTCCTCAGCAATCTTCCCATTCACTGCCTTGTAGGGACTTTACATCAGTGGCTGGCAGGGAAACCCAGGCCCATCCCTTACACCAGGTTCCATGTCAGGGACCATCTAGCCAGCAGTGAAGCCTGTTCCTTTCTAGACCTTACTGCCTTTCCCTGAGCTCTGTCCTCCCTTTCTGGCTTCCTCTCCTCTCTGGGTTTGTCAGCCCCAACACACTTCCTTTCTCCCAGGGACTGACTACAGGCTTTCCCAGCTGCCCCTTCTGCTGCCAATTTCCTGCCTTGATAGTCTCAGCCCAGCTCATTCCTCCTCAGACAGGTGTCCTATTTTTCATATTATAATGCGTAAAATATATTTTTATACATTAGCCTGCTTCTCAGTCTGCACTAACCCTTTCAGGGCAAGCACGGAGTGAACACTCCATCACATAGGGACACACAAATGTGTTTCACTTACAGTTGTGGGGCAAAAGGCAACAGTTTGGACACAACTCAAAATGTGTGTTGTAATTGGGACAGATGGGAATGCTACCAACTGGTTACAATAATATTTCAATGCACCTGTAGTGTGAACACCAGGTTTTAGGCATCCCTAAGATAGTCCTTGGGGTTAAGTGAAAGGGAAAAACTTCTATCCATCTGCACCATGCAAACTCAACTTATTCTCATAAAAAATATTTTTAGTACTATCCAAAAAAACAGTGTAAAAAGAACATCAAGTACTCAAAAGACAAGCAATTGTGAAAGTAAAGATTGAAACCTTAGATACATATTTCCGGCCTCTGATCATTGTGGGTACTACTCCTCTGTTTAACTCAGAAAACTGGAATTCACAAATGTCATTTATATGGAAAAAATGGAAATAAACATATAAATTATTACATCTAAGGCATAAATCAGGGTGATATTAAAAATGTACTGCAGCATACATTCAACAAGCTATATGAACCATATATTTGCATGCAAAGTGCATACTTTACACTTCTTTGTCATCTTTTGTGAATTTGGCTGCATGTTTATTTATTAGCATGATTTCATAAGTCTTTTCAGACCTCACCTTTCATTCCTTTTCTTTCAAAAAATACTTTTAATTGTCATCCGATATGTTGGAATAGGCAATTCGAGATCTTAATGTGAACAGCCAGAAGACTATAAATAGAAGAAGAATTGCATGTAACATTTGCAGAAAAACAATGGGATCATATGTTATATTTTTTCATGAGACACTAAGAGAGGCTAAATTGCATCTTGGACAATACAAAAATTATTTGCTGTCCGTACTGGTTAACCTTCTAAACTGAAACAATGTGGATTAAAGGGAGGTCATAGGTGCCTGAAGTATAAAGAAACTAAATATGACACAAGGCATGTATTTTGATTTTGTTGACATTAAAAACAGTTTAGTATAGTATAATGTAAATAAAAGGAGATGCATCAGATTTCCAAATTTACTTTTCTACATGAATTCAGTGTTATACTGTTTGTGAATATGCACTGGGAAAAAGATGGATTGTAATTGCAAAACTGTGTAAAATATATTTTTCTACAATGATGGACAAACTCAATGCAGCCAACCTTGAAAGATTGTTTTATATCTGGGTAGGACATTGCTCGTTTGGAAAAGATGATACACAGAATACATTATACCTTTTCTAAGTACAGAGATATTTGCTGTGATTTCTACAATATGCTAGATTATAAGGATGATTCAGATTGGATTGAAGTGGCTGAGTTAGTGTTTGCTTACTGAAGTATCTGGTGGAGAATTCCCTTTCTACTTACTTACTGTTTGTAAATTATTTATTTTATTTCTGATTAGTAGCAATACTTTGTTTCTCTTTCTGAATTCTTCTTTTGTTCTTTTTACTTGTCTTTACTCTGTGATCTGTTATGATAACTTCTCAGATTCCATCAAACCAACATGTTTGGAATTTGTTTTACCCATTTTTAGGGATTGATTTAATGGTACTCTGTGGGCTACTATTATGGTATGTTTACAGTTCAATTGTTGTTTCAGAACTGCTGAATCATTCATTGATTGCCTAGTTTTCCAGGGATTGTGATTATGCCTGCTTCTTCCTCTTTCATATACAGTGGAGCAAATCTGATTTACATGAGTTGCAATGCCATCAACTTCAATGGGATTGGACAGGGTGCAAAATTTTCTCCATTATTTTATTATTTCAAAACTTAAAAAACCAAATAATGAAAAGAAAAAAAAGAGAGATAAAACACCCACCCAATCTTTATTGTAAACATTTATTATGGGTGAAATTATCCTCTTTGCAGAGAGCTAGCACAAAGCTTAATTCTCACTTAAGAACTCCAGAAAAAGCTTAATAATGAGACTTAAATGATACATCGACCACGTGCTGGCCTCTGCATAGGGGTGAATTTCACCCTATGGTAATAACAGCAATAGTAATAATGGTAATTGAGAACAGTGCCATTGGGCTGCATCCATCCAGTAATTAGGACAGTTTCAGGACAGTTGCAATGGCACAACTCAAATCATTGAGAAGGAAGTTGCATAGTAAGTTTCTGCTATATATCTTTCAACTCCTGACAATGGAAATCTCTTTCTCTCATGTATTACTAGGGTGCCATATCACTGCAGTAAGGATGTTTAAGGTAGAAGCTATCATGAAAGCATTATTTTAACAAAAAATGAAGGCAAGAGATTATTAAGATGCACCTCATACAGGCCAGTGTTACAGAACACTTCAGCCTATATACAATTTTGACAACAGAAAGATCAAGCTAGTGGTAAGATACCATCTCAGCAAAGCTTGTCACAGAGTGCTTGGAAGGGATTTTTAAGAAGCTGAAGTCCACAGCGCATGGTCTGGTCTCTCCTATAGAATGACAGAAAGATTTTTAAACACTGATGTGAGGAACTGAAAAGGGAAAAATCTTTTAAAACAAAATTTAAACATTGGATTACTGACACAGGAATTGACATGCCCATTGGGACCCACCTTGCATGTAGGCAATAATTGTTCACATCTTTTCTTCCTTCTCCCTTACCATCCTGTGTGCACCTACTTGATAGTCTTATTGGCCAAAACTGAGTTTATCTTCTGGAGTCTTGAGAGAAAAAATGAACTGTTTTACCATTCAGTTAGACATGACAGTTATTAACAGACCAGTCCCTATGCCAAATAATGATGTCGCTGCTTCTAATAATGTCAGTGCATTTGACTGAATTTAAAATATGATTGATTTTCAAAATTTGTAGAAGCGTAGTACTGGAAGGGACCTCGAGACGTCTTCAAATCTAATCCCCTGCACTCAAGGCAGAACTAAGTATTATCTAGGAAATCCCTGACAAGTGTTTGTCTAACCTGCTCTTAAAAACCTCCAGTGATGGAGATTTCATAACCTCCCTAGACAATTTATTCCAGTGCTTAACTACCTTGGTAATTAGGAAATGTTTCTCCTGTCATTGAGTAACAAGCCTACCCTGTCCTTGATCTTCCTCTTGCTTCTAATGTATTTGTAGAATGTTTTCTTGTTGCCCTTTATGTCTCTAGCTAGTTTAATCTAATTTTGTGCCTTGGCCTTTCTAATTTTGTCCATACCCTCTTGTGTTGTTTGTTTATAACACAATATTAATCTGTTATACTCTTCATTAGCTCCATGTTGTCCAAGGCAAGGGTTTTTATTTTGCTTTTACTTGCAACAGTTTGTTTGTGAGGATTTGCTTGATTCAATTCACAGTCACAATGCCAAGGTGATGAAGAATTCAGAGATACATCGGCAGTTCCTTCTCTGACAACAGGATATGAAAATGAAGTGGCAGATACTAAGGTATAAGAAGTTTTATCATTAAAACTAAAGATATTCAGTGTTTCCTGGTTATGAATGACTAATACAGGACTTAAACTCCATTGTTTGTGCAAGAGACAGCTTTCTGCAGAGCTAGTCCAAGACTGGACAGTGTGCTTCCACAGGAACTATGGATGATCATAAACCTCACCACTTTTCACCCCAAGTGCAAGGACCAGTTCTTCAACCTTGCTTTCTCACACAGCAAAAAAACTCAAACAAATAAAAAAAACCCACCAAAACAAAACACTACACTGTGTACACAGTTCTCCCATTGGAGATGAGACTGGAGAAATTCCATTTTCTATTCCTAACCTCCATTTCGTTTCTCTGGTTTCCTTCTTGAATAAGTGGAAGTCACTTCACCAGCTAAAAGCTGCAGGTCACTTACCATTGGACACTAAAAGTCACATGTCTGGAGCCGTGAGTAAAATGAAGTATGGCCACGAAGTAACTCAGAACTAGAGTATGTGTAGAGTTGAATGAAGTAATCATAACACTGAGGTAAACAATGGCAGTGAGCATGTGCAAGATTATTAGTATTGAACAAGTCTGAGCATCTCTGGAAATGCCCAAGGAATGAATGTTAGCAGTGAGCATGTGCAAGTTAGTCATGTCTCTTAATGCACCACTGGACTATTGCTATGGTGATGAGGTTGGCGTAAGATCCTATGCAGAACAGAATAGAATAGTTGTTTAGAGAGAGACCACAAGATCAGCCTCATGATCAGGCAGAAAAAGAGGCTTCTGCCTTGAGGAGCTAAGGCAGATAAAGATTCAGAGAAATTTCTGCAGAAAGGAGAGCCCCATTTTGAGAAGTTAGTAAGAGCAGAGAAGTTAATATAGCTATCTATTTCAGTCTTATTGCAGTAATGTACTGTTCAGTTTCCCAAGCAGTTGTTTCTGAGCCTGTATATTACTCCCAAACCTCTATTCCACTGAAAGTGCAACATTTGTAAATATGAATTATTATTTATTTATAGTCAGCAGTATGTGTACATAGTGCTTTAAAAGAATAATACAATCGTATGATTCAACAAGGTTGCCCCCTCAAATCGCACAGTGGTGAAATCATTATAGATAAAAGCAAGCAGTTGTCTCACTGGGTTGAACATTATTCAGAGTTATACATGCAAGAAAGAAACATCACCAGCAAATCTTTGGACCAAATACCAACTCTACAGGTCATGCCAGAACTAGATGTGCAGTCCACTGTGGAAGAGCTAAGCAAGGCCGTTGATTTGCTATCAAGTGGCAAGGCTCCTGTAAAAGATGGCATCCTAGTGGAACTCCTCAAATGCAGGAATGACAGCCTATTGCCATATCTTCATCAACTGCTACTTAAATGCTGGAAAGAGGGTGAGGTATCACAAGAGATACGTGATGAAAACATCATCATTTTGTATAAAAATAAAGGCAAAAAGGGTGACTGCAACAACTACAGGGGTATCTCACTATTAAGTGTAGCAGGAAAATCTTTCACAAAAATCGTCTTAGTGCGCCTACAACAGCTGGCAAATTGTGTCTAACCTGAGTCACAATGTGGATTCAGGGCTGGAAGATCAACTATAGACATACTTTTTTCTCTGCATCAGCTCCAAGAAAAGTGCAGAAAGCAAAACTCACTATTGTACATCATCTTTGTGGACCTAACCAAAGCATTTGACAGTCAGCAGAGCAGGTCTATTTTCACTACTAGAAAAGATAGGATGTCCACCAATTCTATTAAGTCTTATACGTTCATTCCACAACAAAATGAAAGCAACTTTCTAGTTTGATGGGTCCACTTCAGTCAGCTTTGAGATGAAAAGTGGAGTGAAGTAAGGATGTGTTCTTGCCCCTACACTCTTTGGAATCTTCTTCTTGATACTCTTGAACTGTGCGTTTAAAGACATGAAAGATGGAGTGTATCTCCATATAAGATCAGTTGGGGAACTCTTCAACCTGTCCTGACTTAAGTCAAAGACCAAAGTAAAAAAGGTGCAAATCCAGGAATTTCTATTCTGTGATGATGCTTCCCTCATAGCCCACAATGAAAATCTACCACAAGAATTCATGGACTGCCTTTCAAGTGCCTGTCAGGCATTTGTTCTCACCATCAGCATAAGAAAACAGTTGCATTAGGACAGAGGGTTCCACAAGATCCTTCAATTACCTTAAATGCAAACCAGCTAGAAGTAGTCCAACAGTTCAGCTATTTAGGCTCTACAGTGATCACCAACCTCTCACTGGATGAAGAACTAAATGTTTGCAGTGGAAAGGCAGCCACCATCTTTAGCAGACTGACTAAAAGAGCATGGAACAACTCAAAGCTTACCATCAAGACCAAAATGCTAGTGTACCAAGCTTGCATCCTCAGCACTCTCATGTATGGTGGGGAAACATGGATAACTTATGCTTATCAGGAAAAAAAGTTAAACAGTTTCCACCTACATTGTTTACACCGCATACTTAACACTTGGCAAGATTACGTTATCGATGCAGAGGTTCTTCAAAGGGCAAAGTTACCAAGTGTGACAGGCCTGCTCAAGCAAAGACAACTGTACTGGCTGGACCATCTTAATAGGTTGGAAGCCGGATGCATACCCAAGGACATGCTATACGGGGAGCTATCAGAGGAAACAAGAAGAACATGATGTCCCAAGCTTCAATATAAAAACACATCCAAGTGAGATATGAAGGAATTTGGAATTGATCCTGACCAATAGGAAATCTTGGCAAGTGATTGTAACAAGTGGCACCATCATCTCAATCAGAGTATCAAAGTCCATGACAGAAGCTGGATCCTACAGCTTGAAGAGTCTGTAGGAAGCAAGCAGCTCCCAACCAAGATACATACATTTGCAATGACTGCCAAAATTATGCAAATCTCAGGTTGGACTATTCAGTCACATCAGACATTGCAAACCATCTACATCATAGGCTGCAATTCCCACCATCTCTCACATATGAAAGGATGCCAACAACAACTGTAGAGAGACAGGGCAGGTGAGGTAATATCTTTTACAGGCCCAACAGAACTTCTGTAGGGCCAATAAAAGATATTACCTCACCCACATTTTTTGTCTAATATCCTGGGACTGACACAACTATAACAACACTGCATAATACAATCAAAGAAATGTAGAGCTGGAAGGGACCTCAAGAGGTCATCTGGTCCAGACCTGGTGCTGGGGCAGGACCAAGTGAATCTAGACCATTCATGACAGTGATTATCTAACTAGTTCTTAAAATCCTTCAGTGACAGGGATTCTACAACTTCCTCGGAAGCCTATTCCTATGCTTAATTATATTATCGTTAAAAAGTTTTTCCTAACATCTAACCTACAATTCCCAAACTGCAGAATAAGCCCATTACTTCTTGTCCTATCTTCAGTGGAAATGGAGAACAATTGATCACCATCCTCTTTATAACAGTCCTTAACATATTTGAAGACTATTATAAGGTCCCCTCAGTCTTATTTTCTCAAGACTAAACATGACCAAATTTTTAAACTTTTCCTCCAAGGGTTTTTTTAACCCTTTTATCATTTTTTTTTGTTTTTCCTCTGAACTCCCTCCAGTTCTTTCTTAATGTGTGGTGCCCAAATGCACACAGTACACCACCTCAGGCCTCACCAGTGCCAAGCAGAGCAGGACATACAACACTCCTGTTAACACACCCCAGAATTTTTTACAACTACATCCCATTTTTGGTTCATATTCAGTTTGTTATACACTGCACCCCAGATCCTTTTCATCAGTACTACTTCCTAGCCAAGTATCCCCCAATTTGTAGTTGTGCATTTGATTTTTCCTTCTCAAGTGTAGTAATTTACATGTCTTTATTGAATTTCATCTCCCACCTGACAAGGTAATTTTGAATTCTAATCCATCCTCCAAAGTGCTAGAAACCTCTTCCAGCTTTGTGTCTTCTGCAAATTTTATAAGCATAATCACCACTCCACTATGCAAGTCATTAATAACATATTGACTAGTAATGGATCCAGGATGGACCGCTGTGGGACCTCACAACATACATCCTCCCAGTTATACAGCAAACCATAACTACTCACTGAGTATATTTCTTCAACCAGCTGTGCATCTACCTTGTAGTCATTTCATCTATACCATATTTCCCTACTTTGTTTATAAGAATGTCATGTAAGATTGTTAAAAGTTTGACATCAAGATATATCGCATCTATGGCTTCCGCCTTATCTACTAGGCCAGTAACCTGGTCAAGGAAGGAAATTAGGTTAGTTTGGCATGATTTATTTTTTACCAGTCTATAACGGTTATTATTTATTGCCCTATTATCCTCTAGGTGCTTACAAATTTATTGTTTAATAATTTGTTCTAGTATCTTTCCAGGTATCAATGTTAGTTTGAATGGTGTATAGTTCCCTGGGTTCTCTTTGTTCCCTTTTTAAAGATAGATACTATGTTGGCCCTTCTCCAGTTATCTGAGACCTCACCATGCTCCCTGAGTTCTCAAAGATAATTGTTAATGGTTCAGAGATTGCTTCAGCTACTTCCTAAGTGTCCTAGGATGAATTTCATCAGGCCCTGCTGACTTTACATCTAAATTATCTAAATAGTCTTTAACCTGTTCTTTACCTATTTTAGATTGTGTTCCTTCCCCCTTGTTGTTAATGTAATTGTGTGAAGCATCTGGTTACCAGTAACCTTTTTAGTGAAGGCTGAAGCAATTAAATACCTCAGCCTCCTTGTTTTCATCTGTTTTTCTCCTTTTATCTTCACCCAGAGACTTTCCATTGGTCTGCTTTTCACTTTCTTCTGGACTTTGTGACAACAGTACATATTCTTGATGTATCATGCAACACCTCCTCCCTTTTTGCCCAGCCTGTCCTTCCTAAACATGCTATACTCCTCTGTTACACTATTCTGCACCAAAATATTAAAAAGTCTGCACACAATACTGTAAAATTCTGCAAAATTTTGCAAATTTTATTTGTCGAAATAACACTATGTAATCACACCAGTTTCAAGTATTTTGGTAATTTATTTCAAAATACCCATCAGCAAGTATGTCTGTATAAATCCCCCCAGAAGTAGACAATTAATGAAATCCCTATGACAACCTAGTACCTTTTTATTTTTATTATTTTCTGCCCCCTCCTTATCAAAGCCCAGTGATGGGGGGGGGCAGACAGTTACATCCTCTCCCCCCCAGAGCTCACCCTTGCCCCCCTCCAGACCCTCTATCTCCAAGAGGCCAGCTGCAAGGTTCCTCCCCCCCAGACACCCCACCACTTACCCAAAGGCCAGGGATTCAGAGGGAGAAACAGCCTGTTGCTATGTCCCGGGCTTGCACAGATTTTCCTGAGCATTGCTGCCTCTTTCCTGCAGGGCATGCTGGGAACTGCAGCTGCTAAAACTGCTCCAGTTGACTTCCCCTCCTCCCAACCTTGTCTTCTATTTGCGAGTGGGGCTTTGTGGTTTCAGCAGCCCTTAGTGATGACCAACATCTCTGCAGCCCATTTCTGTGGAGGAAGCAAGAAATTCCGCACGCACAACATTGATTTCTACAAAATTCTGCATTTTGCAGTGGTGAAGAATTCCCCCAGGAATAAACATGGCCTGCCTAACTGGTAATTGAAAATTAGGAGTGATCAAAATGTTTTCAATGAAATATATTGTTGAAAAATGCAGTTCTGCCTGAAATTTTTGTTGTGGAAATTTTTCAGTTTTTAACTGAATTTCAAATAACTTTTTTAAATCAATGTTTGAGTCAAAATTGTGGGAAAATATCCCACTTTTTTTCTCCAGATAAGTGGAAAGTGAAACAAAGTGGAAAAACCTCAACATTCTAACTGGACATGAAATATTTTCATTTCCAGAAAAAAAATATTTTTAAAATCATGAAAATTTTCAAATGAAACATAATCTATTTGCTTTTGGGGATATTCTTCATTAGAAACAACAAACTTGGACCGGCTCTATATCTGGCAGTGACAAGCCAATCACAAGTATGGAATGTATGCAAATCTATGGCATGTACTATGATTCTATAGGTAATAAGAGTAATTGTGAATATGATGTGATATTGTCATGCAAATGTTAATATACAGTTCTGAAAGTCTGAGCCAAATGCCCAAACATGAAATCTTTTTCAGGCAACGCTCACATTTCAAACACACCTTAACTGCGATAATAAATACAATATCTTTGAGAGTTGCTCATACCTCAGAAGGTCTGTACATATTATTGGTAAACAGGTCAATGTAAAAAGATTTCAAAAAAAGAATTTGAATGAAGAGAGGGATTGTGCTTGATGCATGGAGAAATGTAAACTTTTCAATCAAAGCCATTATATTATCCTCTTTCAAATTTCTCCTTAAAACTTAGCTATGCCATAAAGTCTACAAAACACTCCACAATAATTAGACAGTTTCTGTGCTGTGAGCACTGCTTTTATTATTTATTAATTATTATTATTATTATTTGTACAACTGTATCACCTAGGAGCCCTAGTCATGATCCAAGTCCTCATTGTGCTAGGCATTATTGACTAATCAAAATTGTCCATTACCTTTTCCTTCCCAGTATTGTCTGTTGTATCCTGTGCTCTCTCAGCTTAGGCCTGGTCTACACCTACAACTTAGGTCAACCTGACTACATTTCTCTGGGCTGTGAAAACTTTCATGCCCTCTGCAATATAGTTAGATCAACCCAACCCCCTGCTGTAGATACCATTAGGTCGACAGAATAATTTTTCTGTTGACTTAACTACAGCATCTTGAGGGGATAGAGTTACTAAAGTGATGGAAAAACCTCTTCCATATCTGTAGCAAGCGTCTACACTATAATGCTTCAGCAGCTTCAATGCTCCCGCTATAGCCCTTGTAGTGTAAACATGCCCCCATATTTAGGCCCTGATCCCACAAAGACCTATTCACAGTTCATAAAGCTAAAGACATGCATAAAGTTTTGTAAGATCAGAGCCTTAGAGTTTAAAATATTTAAGGCAAGGAGTATATTTTCATTACGTTCTTGTACAAGGTGTAGTGCATTTGGTCCTAAGTCCTGGGAGGGGTCTGGAGTCACTACTGAAATACCGATAGTAATTGATGATAATTTTCAAAATGTGTGCAGCATCATGAAAGAAGGTATCGAGCTGATAACAGAAGGATACAAAAGAATCAGCAGGAAGACAGGATTTTATTGTTGACTGCATCCTAATACAGCGTTACACTGAATGCCCACACAGTTTGAAACTGGGTAAACCAACTACAGCCAGGCCATTATTCTTTAGTTTGAAAGTTATCTTCCCCTTAAATTTCTGTATTCAGGCAGTCATACGTAGCATACAAGAGTTGTAGCCTATGAAGTCACTGAATGTTTTAAATCACTGCTGGCAAGTGAGATTTCAAAAGGAGAATATTATATTTATTGGAGTTTTCTTAATGTCACTCTTCAAGCAAAAAAGTAAAATTGAGAAAAAAACAAGGAGGTCTGAGAACTTACTTCATTTAATTAAAAGAATGTAATTTTTTTATTTTGAATTTGTATTTCTTGAAATAAATATGTTTATTCAGTAACTTAAATTTCAATAAATATTCAAAGCATATTTTCATTTTCAAGAACCTCTCCTCAAACAATGAATTAAATCAGAAAAGTTGGTGGCCATCAAAGACATTTAAAAATGAATTGCAGAAAGTTATGGCATCTCTCTATTGGGAACTGGATGCTCTAACATATTATGAAATATTGTATATGTATTGTTTCATGATGCTTCTTACATTTCAAGGAGGGTTTCTGCTAACTAGTGTTTCTTGGAATAAGTTCAAATCAGTATCTGCACTTCTTGGCACTGAAACATTCTGTCTGATGAGTAATGAAGTTTAAAAGGATACCTATACAACTGGAACCTCATTAATATGCAAAGATATGACATATCATTTAAGTCAAGTATTAGCAATAATTGCAGTTATATGCACAATTTATGGAGGGGGGTAAAAACTTTAACCAAAAGGGGGAACAGAAATAATCAATATACAAGAAAAAGTAGAAATGAAAAACAGATCTAAAGCACATCCTAAAATGATAGCTTCGTGAAGAAACTACGATACAAATAAAACATCAATGTATTTATTTCCGATTCTCTTTTAAAACACAGGATAAATATAAGATTTTCCCAGCATGGACCAGTAAGATTTTTCAGTAGTCTATTTAATATGTACCTGCAGAGTGGTCGACTATTGCAGGAGCCACAAAGCTTGATTTAATTTACATCAATTCTCACTTACCTGGGTTTTACAGTGGTGTAAATCCATTGACTTTAGGAAGGTTGACTCCAATTTACACAGGTCTCAGTCAAATTGGAATAGGACCCCGTCTCATGGTAGGCAAGGCTGGTAGAACCATTCATTATTAAGTAGAGCTTGTAGAAAATTTTCCAACAGAAAACTGTTCCCTCTGAAAATGCTCATTCAATGACATAACAATATTTCATGGGAACATATCAAATGTGTTTAAATTCTTTCAAGAAATTATCAAAACATTTTGTTAATCAGAAAAAAATTCAATTTCAAATACATATGAGGAAATGGGAATCTGTTTAGTAACCTGTCAGGTAAAGAAGAAATTGAAATTCACTGAATACATGCTTTACAAATTATTCACTTGCTCCATTTATGTCCCCTTCTTGACCTTTTCATCCCTGCTTTCTTCCCCTCTCATCAAGAAGTGTGATGCTGATAATCTTGTATGGGTATGCAAGAGAGCAGAGAGCTCAAGAAACTTTCTTTCTGATGCAAGACATAGTGTGTTTAGGTAGTGGAGGTGTTGTTCCAGATTAGTGCCACCGGGAACCCCATTATTCCAGATTATGCGAGAAGGAGCTAGAGGGCTCTACATTGCAGTAATCCCTGAAAGAAGTCTCTGGAAGAGAGAGAAAGGGAATTGTATGCATGGAGGCCATTCATCCCCATCGCTCCACACCCCTTCTGCATTGTCCCTGCTCTGTTTAGGATTGGTTAGCCCACTTTCAAAGCTAATTTAAACAGAAGTAAAGACATCATTCCCATATAACAGGACTTGGTCCTATGAAGGACTGTGTTTTTTCTCCTAATGTTTGCCAAATGGATGAGGAAAGTCATATAAGAGGACAAAAATCCACAATGTCTTACTGAAGTGCCTAAAGACCTGTTGTAATAATTGGGTCTATAAATTTACCCTAATGGTCAGCTCAACTGGGGGAAGTGAATAAAAATTTATAAAATGTCACAATCTGCAACAAAAAAACAGATATGGGAAAAAGGTGAAAAAAGGGAGACAGAAAGACTGAATTAGTCTAAACAAGAGGGTCTACTGATGTAACTCAAGGATGATGTTAAAATCATGTCAGGTAAACAAGAGACTTGTGGGACTGGAAATCAGTAAACCAAAATTGATGTGTTGGAAACTAGGCCTAAATGGTGAGGGGATGGGCTATTCCACCCACCAGTCCCCTTTTGGGGTACTCAAAAAGAGATTGAGGGTGAGGGTAGACTGACATGGCAGATGCTGGCTGACTGAAAGCAAAAGAACGATGTTACAAAGCAGACTGAAGTCTCTGTTTACCATAGCCCACACCTTATTTAATACTGGACAATTCCAGGGTCACTTTAATACCTTTGACTCTTTGGGCCAAAATATGCCATCAAAATTAACAAAATAGGCAACTAATAAGATTGGGACCCTATTGTTCTAGGCATTATAAAAAGTGAGAGACAGTCCCAGACAAGAACAATCTAAATATGCAAGATAATAGAGTGGCGGAAAAAAACACTCTATCCGAAATATGATAATTAAAGTTGTCTGCTTAACGTTTCCACTGAAGAAAATGATTTATTAATTAAACAACAACAGCAAATTCTTGGAAATGTAAAGCACTCCTTATGCCTAAACCCTATTTAATAAAATAGTGCTCCATGCTTCTTACTTTATTTCCTGCCTACGTATTACATGTTTTCTGTCTAGGGTTCTCCTGGATTTGTAACATAGGACAGATCATCAGCATTACAGAGTCCATTATGCATAATTAAAATATGTAAATAGTGCCTGTCTTAATAAAACAACATAACATAAAATTCAGTAAATTATTAATACCTCAGATTTACAGAAGGGGATTAGCTTGAACCTTCTTCATCCCTAGAGATTTAGGAAACTCCATATTATGATAGCCCTATATGCCCCATGTTAATAAAGCCAAGTTTCTCAGCATTCCCAGAAGTTATATACAGTCAGGACAGTTATGAGTATTTCTTTTATTACCTGATATAAATAATTCTACAAATGATGGGGAACATTCAAACTTTTCCCTTTACATCCAGATGTCTTTTTTTAAGTAAAGTTTACTTATAGTTCAAGTGTCAGAGTTAATGCCACATGTCAGTTTTATACAGAGTGAGGTGACCATTTGTCCTATAACTACCTAGCAGATTTTTCAGCTAGATTATCAGGTGTCAAATTACAAATTGTGTGTTCAGCATTCAGATGGGAAACTAGGTAGTGATACCAAGATGATGAGTGACTTTGTATACACCAGGTGGATGCATAAATAGATGATAAATACAGAGAAAGCAAAAGTACTAACTGGTTCAACAATGGATTCACTGTTGAATTATAAATTAATAAAAGAAAAATGTCCTAAGTTATTTTATTCTTTAAAAAAAAATCCTCTACATAGAGTTGCATGTTTTTATGCTTTTAATTTGCTTTATATTCTGGGGAAAAAATCAAAGCACCATATGTGTAAAAATCAGTTGTGCAAAGCAGTGAGCTGAGTCAAAGAGAATTTATATGACTAATGGTCACACTATCATTTAAATGGGGATTAAATCATGATGAATTATAGGGGAAAACACCTGGCTAGCAGATTAATACATCACAATTACTGTCATGCCAATTAATTTCTACAGAATAACGGGGCACATCATAATAATGGGACACTTCAATTGTTATGTAAATAATAATCTATAAATATTGGGGCTAACTCTGCCTTGTTTGGCACTGCCAGTGGGAGCCAAGATGCTGATAGATGCATCCTTTACTCCAGAAATCTTGCTGGCTCTGGCAGTTTCGCATCAAGAAGAGTTGGGGAGATGGACAGTGGGGCACACTTTATTAATATTGCAATAGCAGTAGTGTCAATCTCTGATTCGTGTATGCTGCTGACAGCACCACACACCCTGAGGGGACTGGAGACCTCCTCTAAGAAGCAAACAAAGCCAACCATAATGTGTAGGGTCACTACAGTACATACATGTCCCTTTCCTATTGTTCTCTTGACAGCTAATGTGCTTGACTTGTTGGGTACCCATTCAGGTGACTAGCCTGAGCCCCTACCGGTGCTGCTATGCTGACAAACCCTGCTTTCAGAAGGAGAAACCGCCCAGCCCTCTCTCCTCATGCAGTAAATGACTGCAGCAATGGCAAAGATCTAGTCCATTGTTTAGTAACTACGTAAACTAAGAAAAGTACACAATTATATATGTTATGAATACACTTGATGTCTTATATTTCTAGATCTCTTTTTAAATACTACCTCATAGATAAAGAGTGCTCATTTGAGCTTTTTGTGTGTGTGTGTGTGTGTGCTTGGACTCTATTTACTTTCTTTCTATCAACAAGTAAACCCAGAAGGGTTTAGATAAACATCTGGGCCAGGTGGAGACCAGCACAGTTCCCCTGTTTACACCAGCTGAAAATCTGACCCATCTGCATACTTATTTGCCTCAAGACCAGAAAAAAAAATCAGGCAAAAAAAAAAATATCTTACAACCAAGTTTTCTTGTTAAATTTCTGGTGCCTACTGGCTCCAGTCACCAACTGAATGCCACATGATCAGTGTTAGTGGTGCTTCAGCTCTGTGCTCAGGTGAAACCGGGAACTACACACAAACAAAAATGTGAAAAATACAAACACAGAACCCTGCAATTTGTTGAACTCACGCAGACACCTGTGCTAGAGTCCCATTGAAATCCACAGGGCTTGATGCAGATGCAAGAATTCACCTGTGCACAAATTGCAGCATTGTGATCACAGTCAATCAAATCCTTTCCAAGCTCAAAAGAGCTACAAATGAAGTTTGCCTTAAACTCTGGGTAGAGAAAGTCCCCAAACCAATTTCTGGATGTGAACACTGTCATAAACAGATAGTTAAGGGTTAATGTCTCTTTAACCTGTAAAGGGTTAACAAACAGGGAACCAAACACCTGACCAGGGAACCAATCAGGAGACAAGATACTTTCAAATTGCAGTGGAGGGAAGCCTTTGTCTGTGTTTTTTGGGTTTGGCTTTGTTCTCTCTGGGTCCTGGAAGGGACTAGACGTGCAACCAGGTTTCTTGCCAATCTCCCTGCTACAGTCTCTTATATATTCAGAATAGTGAGTATTAAGTAGAACAGGCGGTTATAGTCTTTTGATTGTTTTCTATATTTGCAAATGTGTATTTGGCTGGAAGAATTTTAAATTGTATTTCTGCTGGAGGAAGCTTTTTCTCCAGTTTCTATAAGCTGACAGACCCTGTAACTTTTACCATCTAAATTGCAGAGATAACTTTTACTTTTTTTCTTTCTTTTTATTAAAAGTTTCGCTTTTTAAGACCTGTTTGAAGCTCAAGGGAATTGAGTCTGTGCTTAACAGGGAAGGAGAAGGGAGAGGGAGAGAAGTGGGGGAACACCCTGATTTCTCTGTGTTGTGATTCAAGGAGTTTGAATCACGGTGATCTCCTAGTGTACCCAGGGCGGGAAAGATCTGGGAGGAAAAAAGGAGAAGGGAAGGGAAATGGTTTATTCCCCTGTGTTGTAAGACTCAAGGAATTTGGGTCTTGGGGTCCCCAGGGAAGGTTTTTGGGGGGACCAGAGTGCCCCAAAACACGATATATTTTTGGGTGGTGGCAGTGTATCAGATCTAAGCTGATAATTAAGCTTAGAGGAATTCATGCTGGTACCCCAATTTTTTGGACTCTAAGGTTCAAATTGGGGAAATATACTATGACAAACACACTCACTGAGGAGGAGTTTTGGAATCTGAATTCAGGCCTGCATCTGAATACTGCAGCAGCTGCATCCTCTTTCTGTGTAATGGTCTGAACTGGATGCCAACATCTGAGAACTTTAGAGTTTTGAAATTGAGATTTGGATCTACATTTTGTGGCTCAGGACTATTTCTAGTTCTGAGTGTAGCTTTGGTTCTCTTCTTATTTTCCAGACATCTATTCACCTGTTTCTAGGTCTTTCCCTCTCCCTTCCCACTGATCTACTATCCACTTCTTCCTTTCAGTCACAGCAGGGGCTTGTGACCTATTTTACACACCAATGCAGGGAAATAAGGGGGCATAAGAGGCTCCTTTACTCGAGCTACTCATATCATCCATCACAGCAGGAGGGAAGAAGCGTCCATGGTGCACCTACTCCCCCTTCAACATAGGCAGGGCAGGAGTTTGCTGGCATGGGTGGGGAATAGGATGCAGCAACCTGTACAAATGAGCTGTCAGAGAGGTGTTAGGAGCCTATGCAGACTACATCCCCTTCAAACAAAGAGGAATTAAAGATCATACACTGACTCTTTGAATCATAGAATCTCAAGATTGGAAGGGACCTCAAGTCGTCATCTAGTCCAACCCCCTGCTCAAAGCAGGACAAATCCCCAGACAGATTTTTCCCCAGATCCCTAAATGGCCCCCTCAAGGATTGAATTCACAACCCTGGATTTAGCAGGCCAATGCTCAAACCACTGAGATATCCCTCCCCCCTATCATAATATAGTACCTGGCAGAGCACATGCATGTGTTGTCCCTTATTCAGAGTTTGTGGCAAAGCTACGATCCAGTCTAAAATTCTGTCTTATTTCACATATTTAATTTTTGAGAGACAAAGGGGGTGAGGTAATATCTTTTATTGGACCAACTTCTTTTGGTGAATGAGACAAGCTTTCAAGCTACATAGAACTCTTCTTCAGGCCTGGGAAAGGTACTCAGGGTATGGCTACACCTACAGCTGTACAGTGCTGCCACGGGAACACTCCTGCAGCAGCGCTTTGAAGTGCAAGTGTGGTCGCGGCACCAGCGCTGGGAGAGAGCTCTCCCAGCACTGCAGGTACTCCATCTTCCCGTGGGGATTAGCTTACGGCTTCCAGCACTGGGGCACTGTTTACACTGGTGCTTTACAGCGCTGTAACTTGCTGCGCTCAGGGGGGTGTTTTTTTACACCCCTGAGCGAGAAAGTTGCAGCGCTGTAAAGCGACAGTGTAGCCAAAGCCTTAGAGTGCCACAGCTAAATACAAGATCAAATAGGTAGTTTAGCATAAGTATTTAGCACATATTCTAAAGGGACCATTCAAGTTTAAGTGGTCCATTAACAACCCTGTAGTCATAGGACAAAAAAGGGGGGTTAGTGAGCTAATGATTGTTGTAATAAGCCATTATAGCTTTTGTCATAAACAGTCAATATGTCTCCACTAAAATTGGTCAAAATGGGGTGGTTTTTCCATGTAAATGTTGTCCTTTTGACAGAATTTTGAATAATGAAGCATTTCAGATTATAGCTGAAATATTTCATTTTTGGTCAAAATATTTGAGGTTTTAGGGATTCAGTTTTTTGACCAAAAATTGAAATTTTCAGTGGGAAGCAGACACTTCTCAAAAAATTTCATTTAGTCAGACCCCCAGTCACAATCTTAAGTTAGAGATGAGGGCTGGTCAAAATTTTTCTGTCAAAAGTGTTTTTGGTGGAAAATTTTTGACCAGCTGTCATCTCTACCTTAAGATTGTGAAAAAGTGTTAAATATGGACAATAATGTGCCACTTCACTATATTCCTGTATTGCAGGTAGAGAAGTGCTGTGATTGGGTGATTTATCCCTGGTACAACATTATAATATCTTTTCTCTAATGTTATATGCATGTTGCAACACGTTATTGCATTGCCAATTTTTATTTCACATTAAAAACAAAATTTGATGATAAAATTTGACAACCTCAAAGTATTACCAATTTTCTGTCTCCTCATGCTAAGTAATTCCATGACATATTAGTAACTTATGTATCATACCATTGTTAATCCAGTTCATTAATATGATGTTCACTAATTTGATATTGTGCTACACTATCTGATATCTTATTATTGAATTTCAGACCTTATTAGCATTGTCAGTCATTGTTAAAACCAGAGAAGTATTTTGAGTATACCAGATGGTAACTTTTGACCTGATTTTGGTAAGAGGTGAGTTTCACACACAGTATTTTAAACTATTTTAAAAGCAGAATAATGTCAACATAAAGCATTTTGAGTTAACTGAGAAAGTGCCAAAACACAGTGCAAAGATTGGCTTTTTTAAACTTTAATAGCCAAGCAAATATATGCAAAAGGGTGAATTTTTTGTATTATGCATTATTTGGATAGCACCAGCAGCATGCTAGTTTCCAAAGACAGGTAATAAGACTAGGTCCCTTCCCTCAAATACTTACAATCTAAGCTCCCAATCCTGTAAATTGAAATTCATGACCCAAGTGATTGCATGGAGTTCCACTGACTTAAATTTGAAGTGGGTATTCACCCACGAAAGCTCATGCTCCAAAACTTCTGTTAGTCTATAAGGTGTCACAGGATTCTTTGCTGCTTTTACAGATCCAGACTAACACGGCTACCCTCTGGTACTTAAATTTGGATCGACGTGGATGCAGGAGCCTGCCTGAACATTCATTTGCACTTATGAGGGCCTAAGTAGAGAGAATGTACAAACCAAGGCTCCATTGCTACATATTCTTGGGTTTGTGTGGATTTCTTTGCCCATACGAAGCTCATTGACGTCAGTAGGCTTCAGCAAACATACGGCAGTCAGTCCATGCACAAGAAGTTGTCACATCAGAACTCCAGGTGGGGAATACAAAGCATGAAAAGGGAATGACAAATATGCAAGATACACATTTAAATGTAGGATGACACAAATATTATTTTCTTCCCCCGCTCACCTGCCAGCCCTATCCCCCACAAAATCCATGTGACTGTTTTTCAGATAGAAGATTTTGACTGTTTTTTTACGAATTCAGGAGAATTGTTGCCAGAAAGGTTGCTGACATTTTTTAGAGAGACAAGGTGGGTGAGGTAATATCTCTTATTGGACCAACATCTGTTGGTGAAAGTGAGACAAGTTTTTGAGCTACACAGAGCTCTTCTTCAGATCTGGGAAAGGTACTATGAGAGTCACAGCTAAATAGAAGCATAGAATATATGCTAACTATTTATGCTAAACTACTTATTCAACCTTGTATTTAGCTATGACACTCTTAGTATCTTTTCCAGAGCTAAAGAAGAGCTCTGTATAGCTCAAGTGAATCAGTGGAATTTGAATGTTTGAAAGCTCAAAAAGTACATTTTTGGTGCAAAGTATAATCTGCAGGTGCCCAGTCAGTATTTTATAAGTAATAACATTTGGCGACTGCACTGAGATTAATATAGTGGATATTTTCTAAAGATGTTAGAGAGGTTGTGAAATAATGCAACTGAATATAGAGAGGGATTAGAAGGAGATTCTCCTTCATATCATTTCAATATGCGGCATATTTTATATACTTATCCTATATATGTGAGTAGTGGAGGGTGGATTTTGATTTCTGTAGGAATTTCTAAATGCAGGTTATAATACCTGATCATCAACTTCACCACAGGAGGATGTTGCACAGATTGCAGTGGTCTCCTTGGGACGTTAATCAGAGACTGAGTGTTGCCAACTCCAGATTGCCTTGTTACCAAATGGAATGCAAAGAAGTTTTCCTTTTTCTGTAAAATGTTTTCCCCTAGATGCAAAGTTTTACCACAGGACATGGGACATGACTGAGAGTGACCTTTAATTCCCTAAAGCGCTGCCAGAGTAGATTTTGTCTAAGGTGACATTACCTGTAACTAATTAGATGGGTTTGCAAAATGAGATTTTTTTATTCATATTGTAGCTTGTTTTGTTAGACAGGAGGCTGTTTATGTGATCCATACTGGAATGCTGTGAACTGTTTACTCCTGTTCTCAGAATGACATGTATATGTGTCTATTACATGCTTGTTATTTGCATAGTGTATAAACAGAGAGGATGTTCTACAGAAAATATTGGACCTGTCATAAAGAGTTGACTATCTCATGACCAAATCCTGCTAGGTGCTGAAAAATCTCAGCTGCCTCTGAAGTCACTCAGCAGTTGTATTGTAGGATTGGCTCAACACCTTATAAAATTATATTATAAAACAAGCCCTTCTATGGGCAACAGCAGACTATAGACTACTAAAGCAGTGCAAAAATCTAGCTATAATTGACCACTCTGCCTGCAGCACCAACAGTGATATAATACAAAAGCAGCTTTGTGCTGAGCTCCAGCAGCTGCCCTTCCTCCCACCTCTTATTTGTCTGCCTGATCCTGATGAGACAGAGGGAAAGAGGAAGACGGAGCAGTGGAGATGCTATTAGAAAAATGAGAAAAGAGCAGGAAGGGTAGGGAACCACCATACTCCTATATCCTCAGCAGGGCACTCTCTAGTGGTGATGCTGCAGGAGTATGTTATGGTCAATGTCTCCATCTAAAAATCACTCCCCTTGTTTCTCTGTATGCTTAGAGCCATTGGCCTGGACAGTCACTTCTCTGATATCACAGGGGCACGGAGGCAGCATACAGTACCAATGGATTTTTCCCCACTGTGGCACTCTGTACCTCAAAGCAGCACCTTGGAACCCCCATATCCACCCATCATATAATTATGATACATTTCGTGCAATGCATACCATGTAAGATATCATATAAAGGGTCATGATCTGCTGAAACCCTTTGTTCTGTCCAAATATGTATATCATTAGTGTGTATGAAGTTATGAGATTTTGCTGTATGGTTGTTACTGAAATATGTTGTAAGTTTGAGAGTCTCTACTGCTATGTGATGATCCACTCCCAGGAAGTTGTTAAGTGACCATTAATCAGTAGGGGAGTTGTAAACAAGGGATTTACAATACTGTAAGAGGGCTGCACAAGCACCACACAATGGGGGATTGCTCAACTCTGTTACTCAGCAAAGCCCACCAGGATACGTCTGGACTAGTGTTTCCCAGGCACATGGACTGAGGGTATAAAATCGGGGACAGTGGCATCATGACTTGGCTTTCCCCTCCCCCACCTATGCTGGAAGCAACAAGAATGCTGGGAAAGGAAAGACTTGAACTGAGGAAACTGGCCCTTGGCTTAAAAGAAGAAGCCTGTGTATTAAGAACTATAACATCTAGTGGGCTGAGAAAACGGCTTGATTCAAATACTGACCAGTCTAATAAGGTTTAAGATATAGACTGTGCAATTACCTTTTTTTTTTTGGCAACTATCTCTGACCTTTTGTGCCTATCATTTATAATCACTTACAATCTTTCTGTAGTTATTAAACCTGTTTTATGTTTTACCTAAAACATTGGGTTTTGGTTGAAGTGCTTGGGAAACATCAGCTCATTTTACAAAGACGTGTGTGCTCTCCACATTGACAGAGGGGCAGACTGGGTAATAAATGTACACTGGTCAGGTTTTTGACCAGGGCAAGACATTATTCTGGGGATGCAAAGCTGGGGGTTGGAGAACATTTGCTGGTGCCTTTTTCTGTGTGATTCATGAGTGGCTCAGGGACCATTCATGCAATTTAGCTGCGTGTGGGGCTCCATGTGTTTTTGTGCTTAGTGATAAAAGCGCCCGGAGGGGTTTGCTACTTCTCAATAGCAAAGCATTGTGAGAGAGAGCCCAGGTGGACCGTTAAGGGGGCACAGCAGTACCCCAATCCTAGGTTGTACCTGGAAGATCCCATCATACCCAACTCCCTCTCAAAATGGATTCTTCTGGGAAGTGTACTTGCACTAACAGACTCTCTTACACTCAGGCTCACTTTATATCAAATATCAGGGGGTAGCCATGTTAGTCTATATCTACAAAAATAACAAGGAGTCCGGTGGCACCTTAAAAACTAACATATTTATTTGGGCATGAGCTTTCATAGCTAAAAAAACTCACTTCTTCAGATGCATGGAGTGAAAGTTACGGATGTAGGCATTATATAATGAGACATGAAGAGAAGGGAGTTACTCACAAGTGGATAACCAGTGTTGACAGGGCCAATTCAATCAGGGTGGATGTAGTCCACTCCCAATAATAGATGAGGAGGCATCAGTTCCAGGAGAGGCAAAGCTGCTTTTGTAATGAACCAGCCACTCCCAGGCCCTATTCAAGCCCAAATTAATGGTGTTAAATTTGCAAATGAATTTTAGTTCTGCTGTTTCTCTTTGAAGTCTGTTTCTGAAGGTTTTTTGTTCAAGAATAGTTACTTTTAAATCTGTTATAGAATGTCCAGGGAGATTGAAATGTTCACCTACTGGCTCTTGTCTGTTACCATTCCTGATGTCTGATTTCTATCCATTTATCCTTTTAAGTAGAGATTGTCCAGTTTGGCCAATATACATGGCAGAAGGGCACTGCTGGCACATGATGGCATATATAACATTAGTAGACGTGCAGGTGAATGAGCCCTTGATGGTGTGGCTGATGTGATTGGGTCCTCTGATAGTGTCGCTGGAGTAGATATGGGGACAGAGTAGGCAACGAGGTTTTCTACAGGGATTGGTTCCTGGGTTGGCGTTTCTGTGGTGTGATGTGTAGTTGCTGGTGAGTATTTGCTTCAGGTTGGGGGGTTGTCTGTAAGCGAGGACTGGCCTGCCTCCCAAGGTCTGTGAGAGTGAGGGATCTTTTTCCAGGATAGGTTGTAGATCATTGCTAATGCGCTGGAGAGGTTTTAGCTGGGGGCTGTATGTGATGGCCAGTGGTGTTCCGCTATTTTCCTTGTTGGACCTGTACTGTAGTAGGTGATTTCTGGGTACCCGTCTCACTCTGTCAATCTGTTTCCTACTTCCCCAAGTGGGTATTATAGTTTTAAGAATGCTTGATAAAGATCTTGTAGGTGTTTGTCTCTGTCTGAGGAATTGGAGCAAATTCGGTTGTATCTTAGGGCTTGGCTGTAGACAATGGATCTTGTGATGTGTTCTGGATAAAAGCTGGAGGCATGTAGGTAAGTATAGCAGTCAGTAGGTTTTCAGTATAGGGTGGCGTTTATGTGACCATCACTTATTTGTACTGTAGTGTCCAGAAAGTGGATCTCTTGTGTGAACTGGTCCAGGCTGAGGTTGATGGAAATTGTTGAAATCCAGGTGGAATTCTTCAAGGGCATCCTCTCTATGGTCCATATGATGAAGATGTCATAATGTAGCACAAGTAGAGGAGGGGCGCTAGAGGATGAGAGCTGAGAAAGCTTTGTTTTAAGTCAGCCATAAAAACGTTGGCATACTGTGGGACCATGCGGGTACCCATAGCATGCCACCGACTTGAAAGTATAAGTTGTCCCCAAATCTGAAATGGTTGTGGGTAAGGACAAAGTCACAAAGCTCAGCCACCAAGTGTGCTGTGGCCTCATCAGGGATACTGTTCCTTACAGCTTGTAGTCCATCCTCATGTGGAATATTGGTGTAAAAAGGTTCTACATCCATGGTGGCCTGGATAGTGTTTTCAGGAAGATCACCAATGCATTGTAGTTTCCTCAGGAAGTCGATGGTGTCTAGAAGATAGCTGGGAGTGCTGGTAGTGTAGGGTCTGAGGAGAGAATCCAAATAGCGAGATAATCCTTCTGTAAGAGTGCCAATGCCTGAAATGATGGGGTATCCAGGGTTTCCAGGTTTATGGATTTTAGGTAGCAGATAGAATATCCCTGGTCAGGGTTCTGGGGGTGTGTTCATGTAGATTTGTTCCCATGCTGTAGCTAGGAGTTTCTTGAGCAGATGGGGTAATTTCTTTTGGTATTCCTCAGTGGGATCAGAGGATAGTGGCCTGTAAAATGTGGTGTTGGAGAGTTGCCTGGCGGAGTTTTTTTACACATGAAATCTTATGCCCAAATAAATCTGTTAGTCTTTAAGGTGCCACCAGACTCCTTGTTGTTTTTATATCAAAATACACCAACTCTGTTGATGTATAATGATATTGAAATGAGTGTCTCTTACACACTGAGGAGACAGAAAAAGATGTAAGAAAATGTGAGTAAAAATAGCGTGGGATCTACACCTTACACATCACCTCTGAACTTGGCCCATTTGATTCTCCAGATTTCTAAAGCATAGATAAAAATATTTGGAAATAGAAAAAATATATATCAGTTTGCTATCCTGAGTTTCCAGCTATAAGGATATGAGAGAGTGACAGAAGCATATGAAGGCTCCTATGCAAAGCTCACACTGAGCATTGTAAAACTATTTGAATTCTTTTCTGTTTCATTGAGAAAAAAATATATGAAAACAGTGTCCAAACAGCATTACTGTTTAAGGACTTGATTCAGCAAGGTACTTGAGTACCTGTGTAACTTTAAGTACATGAGTATTAACTATAACAGGACAACTCACATGCTTAGCTTGTGCTTAAATATCTTGCTGATGGACCTAAACCCTATTCTAAAAAAATGTATGTCCCCATTTGGGTACAAGACATCTTTTTCCCCAGTAATTTTACTCTCTCTTTATGACTTGTTTTCATACACTCATTGAAGTTCAGTGACAAGAGATCAGTTCAGCCTCCATTTATACACCAGTCTTTGTGCATATAAATTACTTGCCTAAGTAAGGCTAGGTTAGTTTAAACCTTAGTTGTGTCTACACATACCACTTGGATAGCAGGTTGTACAAAGGTACACCCTGGTACAACACCCTTGTATAACCTGCTGCCCAGCATACAAAAGCATGCAAGATCTGTTAGTGAGTGGCTTAAGAGGGCAGTGTAGGCACTTGCAGAGGCTCTTTGTACGGGGTGGACTTTCATTTTATAAATGAAATTTCACTTATATGATGTGTGGAAGTGTGAATGCAACATGGATTCCATATCTCAGAATACCTCATGTCTATTATCTTTTTATCTCACACTTTGTGTAGTCCTGTAGATATACACTTTGGGGCAGATTCTGTGATCTGCTATGAGAAGCACAAAGTGGACAGATTCCAGCCATCATAGAATCTCACTCACACAGGAGAATACTCTGTTGGCAAAAGGCTGGAGGAAGTAATGGATCTGGCCCCTGCACCACATATGTTCACCCTCTGACATAAGAGAAGGGGGGGGATAAACTGGGACCATTCCAGGAATGGACTACTGAGGGGTCATGACAGAACCTCACCACAGCTAACCTGGACATTGTGAGTAAGTTAAAACAGGCTCATGTTGCTTTAACTTGTGTAATGCTGGGCATATATTATCAGAAAGCTACAACTGTCTCCTTGGATATGAACAGAGCGTGGAGGCAGTGGAGAAGTGAGGCCTTCGTATAGTGTGATATTTTATATGCTTTGATTATCTGTTGATATCAATGAAATGTCCATTTCAACTGACAGCACTATAATATGCACAAAGGCTCAGGGGTTATAATGTAAGACTTCAGCTAAAACACTCGTAGTTTACACGTTTTTTTTCCTATAGAAAGAGAAGGATTTGGGTTTAAGCTAACTAAAGACTGAAATAGATGTTTTCTGCCATTTTTGCAGATGCAAGCAACTTTCAAATCTGCTGGGCATTGTGGTAGATGCATAATGGGTCTTATGGAATGCTGCTTTTGCAGTTTATGAGCAGCATCTTAGTAATGGTGGATAATAATGAGTGGTTTCCATTACATATATTTTTAAAAAAATCAATGTCAACACTTTTAAAAGAAAAGAAAACAGTGCTTAACTTACAGAAGTTATCTTCAGCTTTCCTGTGATTGCTTCATGTGGAAACACCTGTGGTTCAATCATTTCTTTAAAACAAAAGTAGAGTGCAGAGAAAAGATTTTAGATAATCACTCCATAATAAAACAGTGATGATACAGCATACCAATCCTTTCTCTGACATCACATGATCCCTTTTGGACTTACTCCAAAGAAACCTTTTAATAGGGCAGAAAGAGGAATCAGATATCAGATGTCAACATCTGGGGAAATGAGTAGGCAACTTAAAGGCCCATGCATTCCACAGGGCTCTCTTAGGAGGTCTAGTGTTGTAAATAATGCCTACGCTTCCATAGCTTCCCACTCTATCTGCAACTTTTCTTACATTCCACTGTTATCTGAGTTGAAGGTCTAAGACATATGTTACCATTAATATCCAACACACATTACCATACTCATCAATCAGATAGGACTGCCCACTGTATTGTATAAACATGGCCCAGCCAGCTTCTGGGTAAACAACTCTTCTTTAGATGATCTTGCTACAAATCACCCAAGAAAGGCAGATCTTTTGTGAACAATGAGTACTGTATTACAAACACACACACATCATCATTTTGTAGCTGCAGCCACAGGGGACAGGGAGACAGCTTGGCTGTGAGCATCTCCAAGCAAGAAAACTCATCTAAATTATAGAGACTAAAAGAAACAGACCCTCCACGAGCAGTCACACGCTGAATATAGCCATTTTTAAAATCTATGACACAAAATGTAAAGGCAAGTGATATGTACAAAGCAACAGGAATACAAAATTTACACAAGGCAAAATATATTAGCTTTGTGTTATTTGCCCCTGTTTTTGCAGAAACAAAGCATTTTCACATTTATTTTTTCGGGAATCCCCAAGATTTTTTAATACTCAAAACTCAAAGATTATTCAAATGTACCTCAAAAGATAAGATATTTGGTTCTTATTTGGGTATACTCAACAGGCAGCTTAAGATTTCTACATTATAAACAGTATATTTCAAACAATATCTTTGGTTTGGTTGGTTTTGCTACAATGTATAAAAAATGACAGTGTAAACTGCAAATGCTCCCAAGTTTCTTGTCATGTATTACATACCTATTACAGAATATGGGTGTCTTTTTATGTTAGACATTGTTCTTTCACCTCAGATCACCAACATAAAACCTTGGATTGAACTAATCACATTAAGAATTAGTCTGCCTCCTCTAGAGGAAAAAAACGCATATTCTCCTCTGAAAACCTGTGAGCTGTTGAGTTTAGTTGCACTAGAATCTGGTAATTCTGTATGAAGGGAGTGAGGTTTCATTGACTGACTGGTCGCCTTTAAATTGCATTTCATTTTCTTTTCTCTTCCTATTATGGTTATGAAGAACTGTGGGTTAGAGGCATTAGGGACATCAAAGGCACAGAAATCTTATGACTTGTCTGCCGAGCAAGATAGGGTTCTTCCTGAACAATGTTGTTGTCGGTTTGGGGCGGGGGTTGCTTGTTTGTTTTGGGGTTTTTTGTATAAAAGATATGCTGTAGAAATTATTTTGGGTAAATACTATGGCCTATGTTATACAGGAGTTCAGACCTGATGATCACAATGATCCCTTCTGGCCTTGAATGTATGAAAGTATAAAACAAAGACATCCAGGATAAATTTATGCCTTCAGCTAAAGAGCATCTCAAGAGCAAGGTTGCTGAGAAATTAATTGGATTGATAGATCCATAAATGGGAAATTTAGACAGACAAAACCAAGAGCTACTGGTAGAGATGTTCATCCAGAAGGAACAACAAACAATACAGTAATATTACCAAAATGCTTCTTCATTCCAGGGCATCATTAAGATAGGCTACTGTGCAGGAAGGTAAATGGATGTAAAATGACATAGCCCTATACTTGTTACAGGTAAAGGAACTCTGAGCATTAGTAATAGTGGTGGAAAGAATGAAGAAAAAAGGTGTACTGTCATTAAAGAGTTACTAGTCACGACTCCATAGTTTATGATTGAGTTCCAGTTTTTACTTAAAGCAGAGATTGAACCTCTTTGTTTTGTAGGCCAAATAACATATCCTCAAAGTTACAGCAGTTGCTCTTTGAATACAGAATAATTTTCTGAGAATTTATAATATAAATAATTAAATTCATTTATGAGTTAAAATTAACTTAATATTGGGTCTATTCTTTGTCCCAAATGATCTTAATAACAGAGTAACAGACTTTTCAAACTTTCCACATAATTAAATATTGAACTCTTGTGCACAGACCCTTCTTGAATAAATTAAGTTTTTAATTAAGCTAAGTTATTAACAACTGTTGTATCTAAGTTATAATTATATAGGCTCAGATCAACAAGTTCAGGTTACTCTTACAGGGTGCCATTGTGACATCAGAAGTAACTCAGCCACTCACCACTCTTCTATACAGCTAATTTTCATGCAATAGTTCTATTGGTTGTAATAATTTAGCAGTATGAGAGAAACTAGACTGATACGTCAACAATTGTCATTAGGAGCTAATTTGACCCAACTGTCAGCCACCTTTTTCCAGGGCTTCCAGGGGTCTAGGAAGCCCTGAGAACGTATTTCATTTCAGAAATGCCAAAACATTCCCACTATGGTAACAACAATTCAGTATTTCTGAAATTAAATATTGTGAATTCTGCAAAAAATTCAAACTTTTGACCTTGTCATCTTGAAAGTTTACATGGAAGTGAAAATCAGATCCCAGCCAATTTTACACTATACTCAGTTTGAAAGACGTGATTCTGGATATCTTATTTCTTAGAGATAGATGTACTTTTTAAAATTGTATTTTATGGTACTTGCTTCATTGTGGAAGTGCCAAGAATGAGAGAATATGGCCACTCTAAGCTAAAAGTGATTCTCTAATACAATGGAAATTGTCATTTACTCCTTGATCCACATAGATAAGTGCTAAAAGGGATTAAGTGAATTGGGAAGAATATTGTTTCAAATCCTAGTTAGTTTATATATAACTTAAATGGTAGACATGATCTGCTCTCTTATTAATTTACATATACGCAAACTGTATTTATTGTATAATTCTTTGTTTGGTTAAAAACCACCATCACATACAAACTGACACTATTGTAGACAGTCTTTGCAGGCAGACGTCAGATTGAATTGATGTACTATCCTCATCTCTATAGAGTTTGTTGCTCCAGAACCAGGTTGATGTATATTGGCATGAAGCAGTGATTCTATTTTCATACATTCATAATTTATAACACCAGAAGGTACCCTACTAATCATCTGGCCTGAACCTCCTGTATAACACATGCCATAGGACTTCCATGAATTAATTCCTGTTTGAACCAGAGCATATCTTTTTAGAAAAAAAAAATTCCAATCTTGATTTAAAAATTACCAGAGGTGGAGAATCTACCACAGCCCTTAGTAAATTATTCTAGTGGTTTATTACCCTCTCTGTTAAAAAAATCATGCCTTATATCCAGACTGAATTTGTCCAGCTTCAACTTTCATCTATTAAATTTTGTTATACCTTTGTCTACCAGACTGAAGATCCTATTAACAATTTTTTGTTCTCCTTGTATTAACTTATAGATTGTGATCTAATGACCTCTTAAAATCCTCTTTGTTAAGATGAATAGATTTTGCTCCTGGAGTCTTTCACTATAAGGCATGTTTTCCAATCTTTTAATCATTCCCATGGCTCTTGTCTGCACCCTCTCCAATTTATCACCATCCTTGAACTGTGAATACTAGCACTAGACAACTTATTCTACTAATGGGTACTACCTAACTTGTCATTAATATCAATAGATTTGCTTTCCACATAAAATGGGACTGAATTCTCCATTGTGGTTCACATGTACTACCACTTTGGGATGCAAATTCATTTAAGGTGCCCCAGGAGCAGCCTTGATCCAGCAATCAGATGGGCATGACAGACCCTGGCACCAACATGGAGCATTTTGGTAGGTCACTGTTGGTTGGCATGGAAGAGTAGCAGTCCAGCCTCCTCTCTCTATCTTATCGTGAGAGGCAATACAATGAGGTTGTGTACAGATGTGGAATCTTGCTCCCCATCATACACTCATGCAACCACATAAAACTAGGTAACAATCTGGCTCTTCAGGATTGAATAGGTCCTACTTTCAGGTACCTTGTTGTTTCCCCTTTTTCTTTATACTCTTATGTGCCTAAATCCCTACTACTGTCAATTGTTTTAACATAAAAAAGTGACAAGCCCTGAGTCACACCGCAAAAACACAAAAAAAATGTTTTTTAGACAGTGTAATGAAAGTTTAGTTTACTTTAATGGAAGCTAAAGGTTTACAGAATGTTTAAAAAATCTGGTTACTATAATTCAGGTTCCTCAGAGGAAATTTTCAAAATTACAGATGACAGCTAGGTGTCTAACTCCCATTGAGAGTCAACCGGAATTAGGTGCTTGCTGTAATTTGTTCCTTTGAACTCTTCCCCTAAATATGGATTTAAGGGATTCACAACAGCCAAGATTTAGGCATAGAAGTTTGAACATGATAACTGCACTGTGCAAACCTATATATCCAGAAAACATATCAGTCTGCTCCACTACTGTCAGCCAACTGGGATGAGGGTGGTCTAGCCTGGCAGATGGAGCATGCAGCAGGCCTATTGACCAAAGCAGGCAACAAGCCTAGCGGCTGGGGTTAGAGCCATAGTCAATCATTGGAATCCAAAACCAAGGGTCAAAAACTGGATACCAGAGCCAAGGGTGGAGCTGGAGTATGTAGTCAAGAGCCAGAATCAAGGGTCAACACCGGAGGTCAGGAACTAGAATAAGCAGGGTATCAGGCAAGAAGGGATTCGAGGCAGGGGCATGACAGACAGGGTCAGATTAAGTTTATGAGGGACCTAAGGCTAATGGGAGGAAAGGACCTAAGTATGAATTACATATTGTAAAAAAAATTATGAAATCATCAAACATTTATCTACGTACATATTTACATATTGTTTATGTAAAACTAACACATTTATTCTACTCTCTCTACACTCAGTTCTTCAAACAAACAATTTTTTTCCCTACCTTTATCTGTGGCAAAATCATGAATGACTGTAATTCAAAGACCTGTCAATTTCATTCTTAATGCACAAGAGGGACAAAGCACTGAGATGCTCTAGAGTCATCTTGGATTGGAAGAGAGAAGGAATATTAGAAGAGAGAAGGAATGTTCTCCACTACAGTTAGTGATTATTAGTGACATACTACTGTAATGCAGTTTCAACATTTGGGAAACATTCTATCACATTGGATTCAGTGATAACTCGGTACATCCAAATAGATTTGCTTTCATCATCTTTTCTCTCTATATCTGAGAGTGATGTGATTTCAACAAATTGAAGAAATTCTTTCATAAAATCTAGTGGGAGATCACCTTGGTACTTCTGACACAGACATTTGATACCTTCACTGACTTTGAAACATGAAATGTTAGACAAAAAATTTGTAGTATACTAAAGACTTTGTCGATATATTCGTAAGCCTCAATTCAATGTTATAATGAATGCTTCAGTTTGTCAATGATTGTGATGAAGGTATTAACTCTGAAGGCCTCCTTGTCACTGAATGAGTGGGCAGTTGCATCATCACATGTCTTTTGTGGTGTTTGGCTGACTTATGCTCATGCTTAACAGTTCTTTCAGCCCCCTGAATTTGATACTCATCAAAACTATCTTGCATTTGTTGAAGAACAGTTGCAAGACTCCTCAAAAGGTTTACAGCACTGGAAAAGTCAATCTGAGCACTTTGCAAGCTTGGACTGCACTGCTGAATAGCTGAAGTATATCATTCCAGACCTCACACAAAACACCAGTTTTCAAAGTGTGCATTGTATCACTCAGGATCTTTTCATCTTTCCTTGTTGCTGTTTTTTGAGATTCATCATCCTTGATGGACTCTAGCGCTTAAGGATGTTGGGGTATCCAACAACTGTATTCACAGTTTCAGCATTGGCACTCCACTGTGTTCCTGAGAGTGATTGGGCACTGGCCGTCCCTTTGGTAGCGAATCTCTAAGAATCATCCAATGACTGGTTGATGCAGAGAAAATTTTGTACAATTCTTGGACAAATCCCAAAAAAGAAACTGCTTCAACACAACAGTACACAGCAGACTGGTCAACAAGGTTGATTGAGTGTGAAGTACATGGTATGTAATCAACCAAAGCATTGCGCTCGTTTATCTTTGCCTGCATCCGTGAATATATGCCACTCATATCATTTGCATTGTCATAGCTTTGACCATGACAAAGTCTGATGTCAATCCCATTTTCAATGAGGAAATCAAGTAGGTACGAGTCAAATTTCTCCCTCATATGGCTGGTGATGTTCATGAAGATCATGAAATACTCAACTGGTCTGCTGGGTAGCACATAATGCAAGAATCCTCGATCATCACGTGATCAAGTGACACATCTGGTGTTGAGTCAACAGACACTGAAAAATATCCCACTGGCTAATAGTCTCTTCTTTGCCAGTAGTGCAATGAATTTATCACAAATAGTCTTTGATAGATATGATGTATGGACTTTTCCACAATTTGCATGTTCATTGATGTGCTGAACTAAGAAAGGATCAAACTTAGCAATTAGCCAATGTAATCACCATTGTTTTTCGATCCAACAGTTTCATCTAAGCCATGGAATGACAGACTACACTCAGCAAGAAAAACTATGGTTTCAGTTATGCATCTGAGAATGTTCTTCCAATAAGCATGAGCTTCCAAAACCTGGTTTTCCATTTGGGTATCAATTCTGCCACTAAATTTCTTTCGGGCATGGTAGCTGCTAAGTGACAATTTACGCTGCTCACTCATTGCATGATTCTTCCAATGTATGCAGTATTCTTCCAATCATTGGAGCCTTCACAGACATTCCCCACTTTTTAGTATCAGAAAATAGGCAGCAATAAAAATAGTACACTTTCTTCTTAAAAGGTGAACAGATGATCCACTCTCACTTGCCAATCTGTTTGTTAGGCTTTACATATTTAAACACTGATTTGGTCAGATAACGATTCTGACTGGTGTACTCTCGCTTTGTCAGTGAAAAGTCAGCATCCAGATTCTGGCATTTCTGTGACCCTTCTCAGTCCAATATGCAATGAGATCTTGCGAAGTCGTGTCCCACTTGCCTGGATCATTGGGGAAGAATATTTTTGTATTACTATCACTGGGAAAGTCTTCAGAGGAGTGGGGTGAGACTGTAGCTATAGAAGTCACAGGAGGTTGCTCCTTTTCATCAGACGCAGGCACAGCAGGTTCACTTGGGCTGGTATTTGCCTGGAGTTCCTTACCACCAGACATAGTAGGAGGAAAAAGTATTAAGTGAGAAGAAGTGCCTTTCAGCACTACATCTTGTCTTTGCCATCTGTCTTTGGCCTCCTTCAATTTCTGCCATCATCCTTCTTCGACATGGTTTCTATTGTCCAGTGTAGACCTACTGTGTACAAAGTTCAATATTGCTTGGGCCCACAAACACTTACTTAGCCCACAAAGACAAAATCACAACCACCATAAGTTGAATTCACAATCTTGATCGATTAATTTCTACAAAGCAATATCTAATGAGACATTTCCGATGGCTCAGCTGTTACTTCAATATGGAATGGATGGCCTACAGTAGGGCCTAAAAATAAGAGGCCTAAGGCCATAACCTTTTTAGCCTATGAGTTAATCTGGCCCTGAGGACAGAGGCAAGGCTGGGTGAAAGGCAGAAGCAGCAGAAACAAGGTAACACAGCATCTGGCACAGTGGTGGGTAATGAGCATTGAGAAACCAACAAGCTACTCCTGTTTCTGGCTTAAGAACTTCTGCAACCAATCAGGTTGTGTGGCTAATCAGGCAGCATGCTGCAAGCCAATTGCATTGATGTGGCTGCCCAGAAACGAGCTGTGCTGCAGGCCCTGATTTCTGACAATTACAGTATATGAAAATAAGCTTCAATGAGATAGTACTTAGTGTGCATGTAAATTAAAAGCAATGTTGTATTTCATAATTATGTCCAGCATAAACAAAAGTGTTACATATACATTTTGTTTACCTTCCTTAATAGTATTTTCCTTGTGATTTGGCTCTATGATTCTATACTTTTTACTTTCCGTATACAAGCACTATTTGAAGAAGAATTTGTAATATAATACTGTACAATTATATCGCTGCTTTTGAACAGCTCCTATAAATTTGATCTCTATAGGATATGAGGTCTGTAAATTGATTTAGTAATTTAAGGCAATACTGGCCTAAGAGAAGTTTAGTTCACTTATTCTTAATTACAGTGATTTGAAAAAGACAAGAAAACTCTGGAGGCCTTTTGAAACACACAGGAAGAGACTGTGTTTTCTTCAATGCTGTGGTTTTGCTAATATGATTTATGGTTATATTATTAGTAATTAGGAAGCATGGTTTATATACACCAACTTTTTTATGCCCGTTATTTATCCTACATTTTAGGAAATTATTAGACCTTCCAGAAAAGTGGGGAAATGGTTTAATGACAAAATTTAAAATGTCAATGTTGTTTAGATTTTGTCTATTTTGAAATTGACCCATTGTCCTTTTTTGGACATGTTTTACCAACATTATTTTTCAAGTGTTTCATTTGCCAAAACTAGATTTCAGTAGGTGAAAAACAAACAATCTATAATGTATTGATAATAATTTTGGTAAATATTTCAGTAAAAAAAATTTGGCAAAAAGTTGAAAAATTTGATTTTTGAAAAAAGGCAATATTTTGCTAAAACAGTATTGAGTGAAAATTTTCAACCAGCTCTAGAAGAAATATTGTATTTGTATTTTATAGAGCTTAACTGAATGATGGAGCTGTTTGTCTTTTATTAGAGCAATAAAGAAATGCCAGATCTCTAAAGGTCAAACTTTCAATGGACACTAATCTAACTTTAAAAAAAAACAAAACACATGCATAATTTTGCATGTGTATGCAGATTTGGTACTACGGACTACTTATGTTAGGAACAGCCTTAAATAAGGGGTAATGGGTAAACTGCATTAGCAGAGAATTTTGACTCAGACATGTCCCTCGCTGATTTTATCCATGCTTCTGGAGGGTAGTAATATATTCCTGGCCCATGTTATTAGTAAACTACTATTCTTTCTGATCACTACACTTTCCAACTACAGTGCTGACCCCTAACCATGTGTCGCCCTTTTCTATACTTTTTTTCAAATTCTAATGTATCTTTTTTGAGATGATGTGATCAGAACCCCACACAGTATTCAAGGTATGGGCATACCATAAATTTATATAGTGGCATTATGATATTTTGAATTATTTCTTATCTATATCCCAATGGTTCCTAATGTTCTGTTATCTTTTTGACTGCTGCTGCACATTGAGCAAATGTTTTCAGAGAACTATCCATAAGGACTCCAAGATCTCTCAGGGGCAACAGCTAATTTAGACATTATCATTTTATATATGTATTTGGGATTATTTCCTCCCCCCCCAACATACATAACTTTACATTTATCAGCATGTCTTTCATCTGCCATTTTCTTGCCTACTCATCCAGTTTTATGAGATCCCTTTGTAACTCTTGACAGTCAGCTTTGGACATGACTACCTTGAGTAATTTTGTATCATCTGCAAACTTTACCATCTCACTGTTTACCCTTTTTGTAGATCATTTGTGAATATGTTGAACAGCACCACTCTCTGTACAGCTTCTTGGTGGACCCTTTGATTTATCTCTCTCGAATGTGAAAACTGACCATTTATTCGTACTCTTGGTTTCCTACCTTTTACCAATTACTCAACCATGAGAGGACCTTTCTCCTTATCCCATGTCTCTTCTTATCCCATGGCTCCTTACTTTGCTTAAGAGTCTTTGGTAAAGGATCTTGTCAAAGGCTTTCTGAAAGTCCAGCTACACTATTTCCACAGGATCACCCTTGTCCACATTTGTTGACCTCCTCAAAGAATTCTAATGGATTGGTGAGACCTGATTCCCTTTTGTAAAGGCTCAGTTGACTCTTTCCCAACAAATCATGTTCATCTATGTGTCTGATAATTCTGTTCTTTATTATAGTTGCAACCAGTTTGCCAGTTTATAATTACCAGGATCATATTTGGAGCCTTTAAAAAAAAAAAGATGTTACATTAGCTATCCTCCAGAAATTGGATACAGAGGCAATTTAAGTGACAGTTTAGATACCACAGTAGTAGTTCTACAATTTCATAGTTGAGTTCCTTTAGAACTATTGGGTGAATAACATTTGGTGCTGGTGACTTATTTCTGTTTAATTTATCAACTTATTTCAAAACCTCTTTTATTGACACCTCAGTCTGCGAGTTTCTCAGATTTGTCATCTAAAAGGAATGGCTCAGGTTTGGGAATCTCCCTCACATCCTTTGCAATGAAGATCCTTACAAAGAATTAATTTAGCTTTTCCAGAATAGCCTTGTCTTCCTTGAGTGTTCCTTTAGTACCTTGATCATCCAGCGTCCCCACTGTTTGTTTGGCAGGCTTCCTGATTCTGATTTACTTAAAAAAACTGTTGTAAGTTTGTGTGTCTTTTTACTATTCAAATTCCTTTTTGGCCTGCCTAATTACACTGGACTTGGCAGAGTTTATGCTTTCTATTTTCCTCAGTATGATTTGACTTCCAATTTTTAAAGGATGTCTTTTTGCTTCTACCTGCCTTTGTTACTCCATTGTTTAACCATGGTGGCATTGTTCTGATCCTCTTACTATTTTTTTTTTGTGTGGGAGTATACATTTAGTTTGAGCCTCTATTGTGGTGCTTTAAAATAGTTTCCATGCATTTCATTCTTGTGACTGTTCTTTTTTATTTCTGCTTAACTAGCTTCCTCATGTTTGTCTAGTTCTCCTTTTTGAAGTTAAATGCTACTGTGGTGGATCTCTTTGATATTCACCCCCTACAAGAATGCTAAATTTAATGACATTGTCATCACTATTAACAAGCAGTTTGGCTATATTTACCTCTTGGACCGGATCCTGTGTGCCACTTAGAACTAAAGCAAAAATTGCCTTCCAGGACCAGCTGCTCCAAAAAGTATATTCCTATGCACCCAGACCTAATATGTGATTAGGCTTAGTACGAATGAAGGGGAAGCTCTTATTCCCCTGTTCCAAAATCCCAGTCAACTCCAGAATCTTGCATATGAATAATTATAGATTTAAAATTTGCACTAAATGTGCACTCTATGGGCAAACAGAGCTTGTGCATATCAATCCACATCTTTTGTATGCACAGATGATGGAACACATTTTGCATGTCAGTGATTACTGCCACACTCAAGGTGTTCAAGTAGTGGGGAGGGTGGCAAGTGTTTTGAAATCTAAGGTTTTAACGCATTTCTGTAAATGGACTACACTATATCAGTGTTGTTATTCTTTCCGCTTCAGAAACTTGAGCTTTGCTTTAGCATTTGCTCTTTTCATACAGAGAACGAACTCCTATTTTTTAAATGTTTCTTGTAATTTATGAAAATTGCTCCTTCCGCCTCCTTTTCTCTCTCCCTCATCTATATAGAAAGAGAGAGAACATACACTTTGAGGCAAATTCTGCTTTCATATAATTCACATATGTAACTCTACTGAAGTCAAAGAAGTTACACATGTGTAACCATGAGCTAAATTTGGTCTCATCTCTATAGCAGGTGCACATAGGCCTATAAGAATAACTTTGTTCTTTGAGTCTCTTTTCAAAGGTGAATGTTAAAGACAAAAAGTAAATTTAAGTCCTGAGGCAACTTCATTGTGCTATGTCGGAATGTAGTTGTGCAATGCTCATGAACACTGAATGTGATATAAGCTATAATGATGGGAAAGGTAAAAAAAATAGCATCAGTCTTGCTTTGAGTGTTTTTTCCTCCTCTAGACCTATTTGCACTATTAATTGCCTTAAATAGGAAGGGAGATATTTCATTCCAAAGATTTTCACATATGGTAGAAATTAATTCATTAGTTACAATATATGAATTCTGCACTGCATTGTCAGTGCAATCACCCAGTTGGGGAAAAAAAGAAGTATTGATGAAGCTGAAGGTTTTATTTGGATCTTTCATTCCTGCATAGTTCAGGGGGCTGATATTTTCATCAGTTTAACCAGATATATCACTGATAAAATATATCCCCCGTGATGATCTAGGATTCAACACTGTCATATTCATCTTTATACAATCATGTTGCTGATTTTATTTATGAGATGCATTTGCAAATAGATCCAAATATCTGGATTTATTATTACAAATCTTTTCAATTTTAACAGAGCTAAAGCCCAAACCACCATGAAAAAGTTTGGTCCATTGACATGACCTGACAATGTAATTAGCCGTTTTAGAAATTCATTCAAAGTTCCGCTTGGTCTGTCTAGTCTTTCAATAAATAGATTGTTGCAATGGAGATAACATGGTGATACTTTGGATCAACACAACCTGAACTGAAGTGTTCATGCTATGTGGGGAGCCAAGAGAGACTAGCCAGAGTTCGCAAATATAACTGTCAATTGTTCTCCAGAATCTCAACTTTCATTTAAAAAGAATTTAGCTGCCATATCTGTGAAGAAAATACTGAATATATTACTTCAGTTTAATAGATGCAGTGGTGCCTGACAGAAGTAGGAGAGAGCTTGAAACAATAGCTCTATGGTAAAAACTGCCTATTCATTTCAATAGGTGTTACTGTGGATGCCAGTGTTGATATTGTTAATTATTGGGGCTACTTTGTTTTCTAAAACATTCGGTGCCAGCATCATGCCAGATGTTAAGCACTGGAATAAATTGCCTATGCAGGTTGTGGAATCTCTATCATTCGAGATTTTTAAGAGCAGGTTAGACAAACACCTGTCAGGGATGATCTAGATAATACTTAGTCCTGCCATGAGTGCAGGGGACTGGACTAGATGACCTCTCAAGGTCCCTTCCAGTCCTATGATTCTATGTATCACACTTTGGAGGCAAGCACTAAAGATGTTTCCATAACTAGATCTTGTCAGTTCTAGGCAGTTATTTTACAAAGTTCTGAGAGGAGAGAGAAAGGTTGCAAATACTCTAGATATAGAGACATTGTTACAGTTCAACCTGAGAAATAATGGTTCTTCTTTTGCTCCTTACAATAGCCCAGTTGAGAGTTCAGGGGTCTTTACAGTCAAGTTTTTATTTAAGCACTTAGAGGCTTGCAGGTTTCCACGCCAGGCTCAGTTAATGTCTCTTAGGCCTGGTCTACACTACGCGTTTAAACCGATTTTAGCAGCGTTAAACAGATTTAACGCTGTACCCGTCCACACTACGAGGCCCTTTATATTGATACAAAGGGCTATTTAAATTGGTTTCTGTACTCCTCCCCGACGAGAGAAGTAGCGCTAAAATCGGTATTACCATATCGGATTAGGGTTAGTGTGGCCGCAAATCGACGGTATTAGCCTCCAGGTGGTATCCCACAGTGCACCACTGTGACTGCTCTGAACAGCAATCTCAACTCGGATGCAGTGGCCAGGTAAACAGGAAAAGCCCCGCGAAATTTTGATTTTCATTTCCTGTTTGCCCAGCGTGGAGCTCTGATCAGCACGGATGGCAATGCAGTCGCAAATCGAAAAAGAGCTCCAGCATGGACCGTACGGGAGATACTGGATCTGATCGCTGTATGGGGAAACAAATCTATTCTATCAGAGCTCCGTTACAGAAGACGAAATGCCGAAGCGTTTTTGAAAAAAAAATCTACAGGCTACACAGTGCTGCGTGACAAGCGTAACGGGAAGCCAGAGACTCAAATGGACGCTCATGGACGGAGGGAGGGGGTACTGAGGACTCCAGCTATCCCACAGTCCCCAGCAGTCTCCGAAAAGTATTTGCATTCTTGGCTGAGCTCCCAAAGTCTGTAGGTTCAAACACATTGTCCAGCGTGGTTCAGGGAATAGCTCGTCAATTTATTCCCCCTGCCCACGTGAAAGAAAAAGGAAAGAAATAGTTTCTTGACTTCTTTCAATGTCACCCTATGTCTACTGAATGCTGCTGGTAGATGCGATGCTGCAGCAGTGAAGAGCAGTATCCGCTCCTCTCCCCTCCCTGGTGGCAGACGGTACATGCTTGATAACTGCTGAATACCCCTGGCTGGCCTCAGGAGCGCCTGGATAAAAATAGGAATGATTCCTGGTCATTCCCAGTAGATGGTACAGAACGGCTGGTAACTGTCTTCATCATAGCCACTGGGGGCTGAGATCCATCAGTCCCCTCCCTTTCTGGTGTAAAGAAAAGATTCTGTACTGCCTGGACTATCATAGCAGCGTCATGCTGGGCTCCTCTCCCCCGCACTGCTTAATGTCCTGCCTGGACTGTCATAGCACGGGGAGGCTGCCTCCCCCTCATTTTATCTCACTAACAAGTCACTGTTTGTTATTCCTGCATTCTTTATAACGTCATGACACAAATGGAGGGGACACTGCCACGGTAGCCCAGGAAGGTTGGGGGAGGAGGGAAGCAACGGGTGGGGTTGTTGCAGGGGCACCCCCCATGAATGGCATGTAGCTCATCATTTCTGCAGGATCTGACACGGAGCAACTGTGCTTTCTGATACACTGCTTCTCTAGTACACTTGCCCCAAATTCTAGGCAGGACTGACTCTATTTTTAGAAACCATAAAGGAGGGATTGACTCGGGGAGTCATTCCCAGTTTTTCTTTTGCACCCCCGCCCAACCTCAGCCAGGGGCACTCATGATAGCAGCAGACAGCACAGAAGGACAGATAACCGTCATCTCATTGCCAAATTACACTGGCAGCAGATGGTACAGAACAACTGGTAACCGTCTCTGCTATCATGCAAAAGCAAATGAATGCTGCTGTGTAGCGCTGGAGTATCGCCTCTGTCCGCGGCATCCAGTACACATACGGTGACTGTAAAAAAAAAAAGCTGAACGGGCTCCATGGTTGCCATGCCTATGGCGTCTGCCAGGACAATCCAGGGAAATGACTGACGACGTTTACCCAGAACCACCTGCGACAATGATTTTTGCCCCATCAGCCACTGGGCTCTCAATCCAGAATTCCAAGGGGCAGGAGAGACCGCGGGAACTATGGGATAGCTATTGAATAGCTACCCACAGTGCAACGCTCCAGAAATGGATGCTAGCCTCGGACCATGGACGCACACCGTCGAATTAATGTGCTTAGTGTGGCCGTGTGCACTCAACTTTATACAATCTGTTTTATAAAACCGGTTTATGTAAAATCGGAATTATCCTGTAGTGTAGATATACCCTTAGTGGGGCCCCTCTGCACTGGCTCCATGCCTAGTTGCTGCTGCTCACTCATAATTCCCACACCAATTTGCACTTGACTATAACATTCAACAGTCACAGCCTTTTCCATTTGCAGCTCTACATCCACTCCCGCCTGCAGCTTCTTTCCAGCTCTGCTAGCCACTGTTTCAGCTTCCCTGCAGCTCCTGGTTTGCCATGCAGCTGCAAGTCCCAAAACAGATTCCAGCCACATCCTGGTTCCAGACCTTTCTTCTTACCTGGGTGCAGGAAAGTGTGGTGAGATGGGGCCCATGGGAGTTGTAGTACCTTGCTTTCCAGTGCCAACATACATTGTTAACTATTTCACTGATCAAAGAATGTAGGAAAGAAAAGGAAGGATCATATTATGTAGATCTACACAATCTACTTTGGTTAGGCTTTTAACATTAGTACTTTTAAGCTAGTGTTGCAGTGACATCTACAAGGCAACCAGATCTATATCTGATTATGCTAGGATCTTTACAAACATAGTATAATTACAATTCCTTCCCTAAAAAGGTTACAATGTAAAAACTAGACTGTAGGCTGGTATCCAGTCACCAGCCTTGGCAAAACAATTCGCCACACCTAGTTCATGTTATAGCCCTTATGCTAGGTCCTTGTTGTTCTTCAGCACAAAAAAAAGGAAATGTGGAACAACAACAACATAAATTAAGTGCCATTCCCAAACTAGACTATGGGGCTCTTTAACCTCTAGCAGCTGATTGGTCAGAATCTTCCCCAGCTGGTGGAGGGGTGGGGAGGGGTATTCTACAAGGCCTGCTCACACTCTCAGTTTTCCTCTGCAGTCACAGGAGACTTTAATCCCAGTATTGTCTAGGTCCCAGGCTCCCTCATGGAACTGGGACGGTCATTTATATCCCATGATATAACCCAATAACTTGATGGTGTCCAGTTCAGTTAGATGACTCCTGGCACCTTTCTGCTGTACCTCTCTCCGGAACAGGGCTGGCTGCTCCAAAACCCCCATTGCACCTAAAAAGGGCACATCATCCTACAGAGACAAATGTGGATGATACAAATAGGTGCATTGAGCAGAGGTAAAGAAGAAGATAAAGTAGCAGTTAGGTTGTGCACAATAGCTACTTAGAAGCAATAAGCATATGACAGGGCTGGGAGGGGAGTATATTCGGTTTCAATTTTCTGAAATGATTCTCAATTTTCAATGGCATATACATACAGATTGTTTGCACATCAATATCAAAGAATTATACATAAAGAGATGGACTGGTTGTTGGTAATTGTGGTAGAGTTTCTTGGGTCTAATCAAATCTAATCTACCATCATCATGATATCTCAAAGCCTATGGTTGTATCATTTTGAGAATGACAACAATTGATTTCAGTTTCCTTACCCAAATAGAATTTTACACATCAGGAATTACTATACTCAATACAATGCTCTCCACACATTCCCTGGCTCTCAGATGAAAGGACCATACAGTTGCTGCCAAATTTTCATGCCTCACAGTGCAGATTTTAGCTTTTTCTCTATTTGTTTTGGCATGTGTCCATGTTACTACCCCACGACATCTTCAATTGCCACTAAATCAATAAAAGTAAGGAAATGTTTAAAATACATAATGTGCCTTTTCAATATAACCTGTCCATTTTTAGATCTCTGCACACAATTGATTTTAGTGTGGCTTAACATGGGATTCTTGAGGATGTTCATAGTTCTTTTCCTGTCCCAAATATTGAAGTACAAACAATTCACTGTTAATGTGATATCCTAGAATATGAAAAGATAACCAGCTCTTCCAGATGGAAAAAAGAGATATTTAAGGAAACAAATTGCAAACTGATACAGCAAAAGCACCAACAGAAGTAATTTCTGTTTAATAAATATTAATGACATTTTTCAAGTGAAGTGTGCTTGGGGTGAGGGGATGGGGAATCAGCACACGACCCAGCTTGACACTAGTTTCTTTCTCATGTGTACTTTTTACACACACACACACACACACACACACACGTATTTTGCAATCACAAACTCCTATTCGAAAGTTTGAGGCTGTTTAGAACCTTTTGGTTTGGTCCATTTTTAAAATAGGGATCAAATGCATATGTTTAAGATTTTTAAAATCAATTCAGACTTATTTCTCCTTTTATAACTATTAAAGGTATGAGAAACTCATAACAGAATGTTACTTGTGAGTAGTAAAAAAATAAGTAAAATATTTCACAAATATTTATTTTAACCTGTATTTGAAATTTCAGTGAAAGATTTAGGGGGCAGGTGCTGGTTCCATCAACATTTGAATTTTCAATTAACAACTTCAGGAAAAAGTCATAATTGGAAAAATTGACAAGATTTACTTATGATATTTACAGTCAAAGTTAAGTAAAAAAATACAGCAAAAAGTACCTTATATATTGGAAAATTCAAACACCTCTTAAGTGTTTAGATTCTCAGATAACTAAGCAGAGAGGAGGAATGCCAGGTAAAATATATATTTTGGGGGGAAATCAACACCAATTTTTAAATCATAGAGCAGGTCCTCAAAAGCACTCACTGCTGAGACAGATTGATACTCCTTGGAGCATTCCAAAGATCCTTGAGAAGTGAGGGTGGCTAGTTTGAGAGAAGACTAATTTCACTTAGTAAAACATCTTGTTGGGAGGAGAAAGATCTGTCTGTATAAGGGACTGATGAAAACAGCTGGGTGTGGAAAAAAGTCAGAGAGATGAGACAGAAAAGGTTTGAGTCAGTTCTGTTTCATCACTGATTCAAGTTTATTCATTCCTGATTCAATATAGTATGAAGTATAATATGTTTGTTTATTTGGGTCTGTGGTTTCTAGTGTACACATGTGGAAACCAAAACTATAGAATATGCCAGACTTGGTACATTGGAATTAGACTGAACTGACTTGTATACTGAACCTCTTGACTTTCTAGAATGAGTTAGATGAGTGAATACCCAATCTGTAATCAAACAGTTAAAAATATATAAAACTTGATTATGAAGGAATTCCCAATCCACTATTATATCAAAACTAAATGTTATGGTTCCAAGGAAGGGTTGCATCCTGGTACAGTCTCAGCTGGCTTCTTGTGCTAATATCCAAACAATATCATCCTGGAAACTGATAAGACCCTCAGCAAAATGATGTTTACAGTTTCAGAATACATCTGGGAAATCAATGTTTAAAGGCAACCGTTGGAGAACAAAGTCACTTATGAGAAACAGGGTCTCTCTGAGTATTAGTCTTCTTTATTAGCTATGCGTTTTCTATCACACTGAAAACAGGACCTGTGCATCATTCCCATAGTCTTACAAAGCCAAAGCAATCTCCACACCCAACACAAATACTTTCACATTCCACCCCTGATGAATCTGAGTGAATTTGCAAATCACCTCATGGTGCCCACCCTTTCCAGCTACATCAGGACGTTTTCCATGCCTTAAAGTTGTTTGTCATGTACTTGATAGTGTAAGCAAAAACATGAGATCTTCTGACCAACTGAGAATAGATAGCTGTCATGGAGCTATCTATGCTAGTTTCAGATGCCCCACCCAGTGATTGCAACTGGTGCAGTTTGGCTTTAAACATTTTATATATACTTTAACTGTGAGGGTAATTAACCATTAGAACAACTTATCAAAATGTAATGAATTCTCTATGACTTGGTCTTTAAATCACGATGGGATGTCTTTCAAAATGATCTGATTTAAAGTAGAGATAAGCTTTGGCCTAGATGTAGAAATCAGTTTTCAAGTTTCTAGTTTTCAAGTCACGTTCTGAAAATAGGCTAAAAGATACTTGATAGGCTCCCTTAACTGAATAGCCCAGAGGAAAAAAAAATTGTCAAACCGACATAAGAATTGCCATCCAACAACTGAACAGAGCTCAGACAGGTGTTGCAAGATGTTTCACAAACAAACAAAAACCCCGCAAGGTTTACTGAACAAGAGACCTTTGAACATTGAAATACTTTAAATATAAACAGTCTCATTAGGGTTACACCACCATAATGCAGATGTACGTGAAAGCACCAGCAGTTGGCCCAAAATTTAAATAGTGTTTACCCTCTTACTATTAAAAGTAGTATTATTAAATTTAAGGTAAATACACTTACAACAGAACACCTCAGAATCATAGTATACAGGGTGCTAAAAGAAGTGGTAGCACCACAAGCATGATATTAGATACAGAATATATGGAGACTGATACCATATAGATCCAGTCTGTAGTCCTTAATCAACATAGCCACTGAAATCAATAAGACACAAGGCAGATGAGGCAATATCTTTTGTCTCTCTCACCAACAGAACGTGGTCCAATAAGACTATAAGCTAGGGATCAGCAACCTTTGAGTATGTCCAGACTACCCACCGGATCGTCTAGACGCGGTACATAGATCCCCAAATGCGCTCCTGTCGACTCCAGAACTCCGCCAGGGCAAGCAACAGTAGCAGAGTTGACCGGGGAGCCACAGCAGTCAATCCTGCACCATGAGGATGGGAGGCAAGTCAAAATAAGATACATCGACTTCAGCTACACTATTCCCGTAGCTGAAGTTGCGTATTTTACATAGACTCCCACCCCTCAGTGTAGACCAGGCCTAAGGCACATGACCCATCAGGGAAATCCATAGCGGTCAGCACATCCCTTGGCCCACACAGCTTCCCGCAGCCCCCATTGGCCTGGAACGGCAAACCGCGGCCAGTGAGAGCTGTGATCGGCCGAACCCATGGACTCTGCAGGTAAACAAACTGCCCCGCCCACCAGCAGATTTCCCTGACAGGTTGCATGCCAAAGGCTGACAATCCCTGTTTTAAGCTATATAAAGCTCTTCTTCATGTCTGGAAACTCTCAGTACCTTTGCCAGCCCTGAACAGCTCTGCCTAGCTCAAAAGCTTGTCTCTGTCACCAACAGTACTTGGTCCAATAAAAGATATTACTTCATCCACCTTGTCTCTCTAATATCCTGGGACTGAGACAGCTACAACAACACTGCATACTGAAATCAATAGACCAGGGCAAGGTCTGTCACATTGAGCCCCATGGAAGTTACTTGTCATTAATGTCAGGTGATACAGATAGAGAATATAACATGTTCTTTCTTTCTAACACAAAAAAAGGAACTTTATTCAAAGTAGGATAATATTACTCTCTTTAGCCTTTTACCTACAGAACTTTGTGTAGTTATATGTTCAGTGCTAGGACCTTTTTGTTGTTTCTGTTTTTTAGAAGTATTGCTGATTCTAACAGTATTCTCCATTTTAAGTATAAGAATCCCTCATACTGTTGTATTTTATAATGCAAGAAGCTTTTAAAGTGCAACCACCATGTATTACACATTCGTTATTCAAATACAGCTACATATATTTTCAAAAAGTTAGAAAGGTGCAATTGTGAGCCTATTTTTGCACATCTAATTTAGGCACACAAACCACCCAAAAGTGTTTGTGTTGTTGTACTAGTCACTGCTTGTCTGGTGCCTCCTCCTGCTCACTCTGGGGATTAGATCTCAAGATCAACAACCCTTCCCATGGCCACATGCTGTCACACCATCACTCTTTCAGTTCAGCATTCCCTTTCTTGTCCCAGGCACCACAAATCCTCTTCATTACTCAGCCCTCTAATTAGGGTTGCCAACTGCCTAGTCACACAAACCCAAACACTCTTGCCTTGCCCTCTGCCCTACTCCTTTCCTAAGGCCAAGACCCTGACCTGCCCCTCCTCCAAGGCCCCGTTCCCCACTCACTCCATCCCTCCTCCCTCTGTTGCTTGCTCTCCCCCATCCTCACTCACTTTCACCAGGCTGAGGCAGGGAGTTGGGGTGCAGGCTATGTGTTGGAGCTGAGTGGATTCAGAGAGAGAGAGGGAGCGCCAAGCTGAGCATGGGGTTGGAGTGTAGGAGGGGGTACGGTGTTCAGGCTCTGGGAGGGAGTTTGGTTGTGGGAGGAGACTCAGGGCTGGGGGTTGGGGTGCAGGAGGCAGTGAGTGGTACAGGTTCCAGCCAGGCAGTGCTTACCTTGGGTGGCTCTCAGAAGCAACCAGCACATGCCTTTGGCTCCTAGATGGGAGGGCAGCCTGGCAGCTCTGTGTGCTGCCCCTGCCTGCAGGCACTGCCCCCGCAGCTCCCACTGGCTAGTTTCCTGTCAATGGGAGCTGTGGAGCTGGTGCTCAGGCAGAGGCAGTGTGCAAAGCTCCTGTGGCCACCCCTAAACCTAGGAGGCAGAGGGACGTGCCAGTCACTTCCAAGAGCCGCACAAAGCCAGGACAGATAGGGAGCCTGCCTTTCCCCTACTTTTTAGCAGCCTATTAAAATCTCCCAAATTGGTTTCAGTATCCACTCGGAGATAGATTCCTATTCCAGAAAACTCCTAGCCAGTCCAGGAGGGTTGGCAACCCTACTCAAGTTACATCACTCAGAGGTTCCCCATTCTGGAGGACAGTCCTTTAACTGTCTGTCATTCCCACAGTGACCCAGGCAGTCTTTCAGGTCACTGCCCTGCTAGTCTATGCCACACCCTCAGTGGCTGGTAAAGCAACCCAGGCCAACTAGCTACTCTGGATTGTAGTACAAGTACCATATACCCAGAAGCTTTTGGCTTTCCTCTCCTAGTCCTCACTGCTCCTTCCCTGGATTGCTGCCTTCAACTTTTGGTTCCCCTCATTGCTCTGAGTATACTAGCTCCACAGCCTCCTCTAAGGAAGTGACTGCAGCCTACACATCTCTGCAGCCTCCAAACACACCTCACTGTTCCCAAGGAATGACTATCTTTTCCCAGCAACAGCCTCTATCTGTTGCCTGGATTTATAGACCCTGCCTATTTCTGCCCAGCTGAACCTGCTTGCACTCTGCTCTCTGGCTTTTCTTCCAGGTGCAGCCTGTGGAGTTAATAGGCCTACCTGATCTCCTTAACTCTTTCCAGTCCTCTGTGGGGTAGACACCTCATCACAGTGGGAACTTAGGGTCTGAGCCAAACCCAAATGAAGTCAATAAGAGTCTTTGATTGACTTCAGTGGGCTATAGATCAGGCTGAGGGTTCGTTAGGCAACTAACTGGCAATGTGGACATATAAATATCCAAAGTTTATGAGAAAATGAAGTACTTCCACACATAATTAGACATTCACAAATGCATACACACATACTGAACTGAAGATTGGGGTGAAATATTATCCCCATTGAAGTCAATGTGAATGTTGCCAGTAATTTCAATGGGGACAGGATTTCACCCTGGTCCACAATCTGCAGCTACAGATCCTCTGAAATATCCATTTAATTAAAAACAAAGAAACAAAGAAAAACCCCTCAAAGTGAAATGATGACTAGAGAATGTGTATGCCTGGCCTATTTTGTTAAAGAGTGCATGCAGTTCCTGCCAACTTACACAACACTGAATCACATATAAGGATCTTGTCTTTCAAATTAAATTGACTTTTTCAATGCAAATAGCATAAATTGGGTACAGCATAATTTCAGATATTATCAAAAGCTACATCTCTAAAGAACTCTGCTCATGTGTCCAAGAGGTTTTGGTGTCTTGGCAAAAGTACAACCTACTACCTTTATCCTACTTTTTCTGTTTGGGGAAATGGATGGTAGATGACAAGAAGATACTAAACCTTCATAACACAAAGTCGTGAGATTTATTGATTCAGCTCAAAGCTACCGGAGTTTCCATACATCAGAGCTTTCAAGTAATAGGGAGAGTACACTACATCATGCACATTAACATAGTTCAATGAAATATTTATAACTTCGTTACAAATCTCTGATGCTTAGATGAATGCAGCCAAAGATTAGTGATTATCTAATACAAGTTAAAAAGAAATAAAAAAGTTCTTGCTTTTTTTCCTGGCAATTGAATGGGTTTTAATTTCAGATATATCAAAATTCTCCAGCCGCCAGTTCCAAAGAGGCTACTTGGCTAGTCTCAAATGTCCATCTCCTTCTAGTGAACTATGAAATTGAATAGCAAGGGAATATCCTTAAGGGTCATTTTAATATTCCCTTGTGAATTTAGAAATAATTATAGCAATATAATGCAGCAATTTAAAATAAAAGGAAAGTGAGAGTCTGTTGGATTAAAGCTGGAGGTGAGCTCTTTGCTTGCTAGTTACTATGTTTTAGTGCAGCTTTGTTGTATGTTTATAAAAGCAAATGATGGGTATTCACTTAGATATCTATTAGAAAGAATGGGAGGAGTTTTCACACACAGTAAAAACACATGCCATGTGAAAAGAGTTATCATTTTAATGTACACTCAACAGTTTTTCCCTCTCAACAAGGCATAGTTGGCTAGTTCAAGTATAAGTTTTTAAACTGTTTAAATGCCTGTATCTCCCAACAAGTGCTTGCAAAGAATAGCTTTAACTATCTATAAAAACTAGAATACAAAAGTATTTTCCACCAGTTTGATTTTACAAGAAAAGCTGCCTGTCTGCACTGTGCAGGTGTTCATTGGTATTAGTAGCAGCTTTTTTACATCTAGTCATTTTTTTTAAAGTGGATTAAGAAGGAATCAATAGTCTGAACTTATTTTTTTCAATTGCTCTTTATTTCTTCTTGAAATTACTATATGAACTGCACGTGTCAGTTATTCAGGAGAGCAATGCCAGTATGGAAGCAAGAAAGGAAAGAACAAGAATTGGACAACCATATGGGTATATCTTATGTAGCTGAGTTGTCAGGCTTTTCAGGGTTTCCACACACACAATCATTTAGCTAACTCAGTTTCTAAATCAATTCAGCCAAATTGATTCAATGCCTTAGGGTACGTCTACACTATGGGATAATTCCGATTTTACATAAACTGGTTTTATAAAACAGATTGTATAAAGTCAAGTGCATGCGGCCACACTAAGCACATTAATTCGGCTATGGGCGTCCACATTCCGAGGCATTTCCGGAGCGTTGCACTGTGGGTAGCTAGTCCGTAGCTATCCCATAGTTCCCGCAGTCTCCCCCGCCCCTTAGAATTCTGGGTTGAGAGCCCAGTGGCTGATGGGGCAAAAATCATTGTCGCGGGTGGTTCTGGGTAAATGTCGTCAGTCATTCCTTCCTCCGGGAAAGCAACAGCAGACAATCATTTCACGCTCTTTTTCCCTGGATAGTCCTGGCAGACACCATAGCATGGCAACCATGGAGCCTGTTCAGCTTTTTTTTTTTACAGTCACCGTATGTGTACTGGATGCCGCGGACAGAGACGATACTCCAGCGCTACACAGCAGCATTCATTTGCTTTTGCATGATAGCAGAGACGGTTACCAGTTGTTCTGTACTGTCTGCTGCCAGTGTAATTTGGCAATGAGATGATGTTATCTGTCCTTTTGTGCTGTCTACTGCTATCATGGGTGCCCCTGGCTGAGATCGGCCAGGGGTGCAAAAGCAAAACTGGGAATGACTCCCCGAGTCAATCCCTCCTTTATGGTTTCTAAAAATAGAGTCAGTCCTGCCTAGAATATGGGGCGAGTGTACTAGAGAACCAGTGCATCAGAGAGCACAGCTGCTCTGTGTCAGATCCTGCAGAAATGATGAGCTACATGCTATTCATAGGGGGTGCCCCTGCAACAACCCCACCCGTTGCTTCCCTCCTCCCCCAACCTTCCTGGGCTACTGTGGCAGTGTCCCCCCCCCATTTGTGTCATGAAGTTATAAAGAATGCAGGAATAACAAACAGTGACTTGTTAGTGAGATAAAATGAGGGGGAGGCAGCTTCCGGTGCTATGACAGTCCGGGCAGGACATTAAGTGATGCGGAGGATGATGCCGCTGCTATGATAGTCCAGGCAGTACAGAATCTTTTCTTTACACAGGAAAGGGAGGGGACTGATGGAGCTCAGCCCCCAGTTGCTATGATGAGGACGGTTACCAGCCGTTCTGTCCCATCTAGTGGGAATGACCAGGAATCATTTTTATTTTTACCCAGGCGCCCCTGAGGCCAGCCAGGGGTATTCAGCAGTTATCAAGCATGTTGTACCGTCTGCCACCGGGGACAGTTACCAGCCGTTCTGTACCATCTACTGGGAATGACCAAGAATCATTCCTATTTTCACCCAGGCGCCCCCGGCCAGCCTCACCTGAAGCCAGCCAGGAGCACTCACGGGTTGATAAGGACGGTTACCAGTCTACTGCAGAGTCTGCCACGGGGCAGGGGAGAGGAGCGGATACTGCTCTTCACTGCTGCAGCATCGCGTCTACCATCAGCATTCAGTAGACATAGAGTGACATTGAAAGAAGTCAAGAAACTATTTCTTTCCCTTTTCTTTCACATGGGGGGGGTAAATTGACGAGCTATTCCCTGAGCCACGTCGGACAATGTGTTTGAACCTACAGGCATTGGGAGCTCAGCCAAGAATGCAAATACTTTTCGGAGACTGCTGGGGACTGTGGGATAGCTGGAGTCCTCAGTAACCCCTCCCTCCCTCCATGAGCGTCCATTTGAGTCTCTGGCTTTCCCTTACGCTTGTCACGCAGCACTGTGTAGCCTGTAGATTTTTTTTTCAAACCCTTTGGCATTTCGTCTTCTGTAACAGAGCTTTGATACAGCAGATTTGTTTCCCCATACAGCGATCAGATTCAGTATCTCCCTTACGGTCCATGTTGGAGCTCTTTTTGGATTTGCGACTGCATAGCCACCCATGCTGATCAGAGCTCCACGCTGGGCCAACAGGAAATGAAAATCAAAATTTCGCGGGGCTTTTCCTGTTTATCTGGCCACTGCATCCGAGTTGAGATTGCTGTCCAGAGCGGTCACAGTGGTGCACTGTGGGATACCACCCGGAGGCCAATACCGTCAATTTGTGGCCACACTAACCCTAATCCGATATGGTAATACCGATTTTAGCGCTACTCCTCTCATCGGGGAGGAGTACAGAAACCGATTTAAATAGCCCTTTATATCGATATAAAGGGCCTCGTAGTGTGGATGGGTACAGCGTTAAATCGGTTTAACGCTGCTAAAATCAGTTTAAACGCTTAGTGTAGACCAGGCCTTAGTGTGAACACTCTTAAATCTGTTTGAGTTTGGCTTAAATTTAAGCTTGGCATTTTATTAACTCTTTTCTCCATCTTATTTCTCGTTTTGTTCTTTGTTTTGTTAGGGGGTGGGAAGGAGAAATTGACTTGCTTAATGTTAACTGTTAAACAGAGTTTGACAAAAAAAACCTGAGTGAATAGTGTATCAACAGAAAGGCAATTTTGGTCTACCCAAAATTATTCACAAATGTCACACGGTTGTTTTGGCCTTACATTTGTTCCTGTGCTTAATTTGTGACAGGGCTTGCCAAAACTGAGCCCCAGCACCTCTAGGCCTGCTGCATCAGTTATGAATGTAAAAAAAATACTTGAACCCTGGCACCTTATTGCTTGAGTCCCAGTACCTCTTTCATTACAAATTAAGCACTGGTTTGTTCCCCCTTAATAATTTTTAGCCCAATGCTTAAAGGTCCTCACCTGGGATGTAGGAGACCATGTTTTAATTTCCATGCTGGAATAGAGACTTTAACCCCTGGCTACTGAGTATTCTGAGGTGAGTACTCTTCTGTTGAAACTGTTCTATTTGTATAAATACTTAAATATTCATTTTACCAAAGATAGAGTGAGAAAACAATTTGCTACTTGATGATTGACACTTACCTGAGAGGTAAAAGATGTGAATTTAAAGCCTTCCTCTGAATTAGACAGATGGAAGATTTGAATCTTTATGGCTTACCTCCCAGCTGAGTGCCTTAATCACCAAGCTATAGAGTCATTTTCTTGCTTTGGCCTAATGAATATTTAAATATTTACACAGAGTGAAAGCAACCTTCCCTGGAATAGTTTACAGTCTGCTAGTTAGGTTGTTTACCCTGGAGGGAGAAAAGGTCTCAGTTCACATTGCAGCTCTAGAGTAGGGATTCAAACCTGGGTCTCCCACATCCCGGGCAAGCGTCTGGAAAAAAAGATTATAAAGCAGGGGATGGACAGATCCCCAGACACCCACAATCTGTTAGCCTAAAATGGACTTTTCCAATGCCGACAAGTTTTAAGAATTTCTGGAGCTGAACCAAATACTTTCCCTGATTTTTTGGTTTGCTGGCTGAACCAAAACCAAACCCACAAAACACCAATTACTCACCCAGCTCTGCTCTTAAACAATAACAGTTAGACTTTTCCATACGTTGATAGATTCCAAGGCCAGAAGGGGCCATTGTAGTCATCTAGTTTGACCTCCTGTGTTACACAGATGTGAAGGCAAATACACACCAACTGGTGCTATCTAGTGCTCAGTCGAGATGTGGCAGATCAGTTTCCTCATGGGTATTCCCCTTTCTCATTACCATTCTGCCATTAGTGGTCTGTCCTTCCAGTGACTCAGCCTTCCACACAAGTCCCATTTTCAAGTCGACCCCTTTCCAGGTATATGCCAAGAGTCTAATAAAAGGGAAGTCTTCATGATTAAGCAAGAGATTCAGGCCTTCTCCCCTGTTCAGGGTCTCATGGTTCAGATACTTGATGTCCAACTAGATTCCTCACCAAGGAATAGACTTTCACAGTTGTCCTTCTTTACAGGTTGCTGGAGAGCCCAGTCCTGCTCCATGAGGATCCAATCCAGGACCCAATGGTAAGGAGCTAGGTCCTGTACTTTGTGGTGCTACGAAGCTGCTTCCCTAGATCAGTTCCTATTAGTCCCCTCTCCTCTCACTGGCTAAAGAAATAGACACCAAGATAAAGTCTCCAACGTTCAGAGAGTCTCATGTCCCTTCTTTGTAGAGGTGATCAAGTCACTATCACCAAACCTCAGGTAGTAGGTGCTCAGTGTATTGCATAGGTCAGTTCAGCTCAGATCACCTCTACTGTCTACTTTCCTTTCAGCCACTTTGCACCATTTTTTAAGCTCCTTCTCCAGCCTGTGTAGACTTTTCAGATGCAGTGAGGCAGGGCTGGCTGGGCCCAGAAAGTATCTTAACCTTTTCCTTTGTAGTATGGAATTTGTATTCCCCATCACAACAGGCCACAGAACTTACCCAAAATAATTCCCAGAGCAGATCTTTTAATAAAACATTCAATCTTAATTTAAAAATGATCAATGACAGAGAATCTACCACAACACCACAAATTGTACTGACAGTTAATATCCTCATTGTTCAAAAACTGTATCTTATTTCCAGTCTGAATTTGTCTAGCTTCAGCTTCCAACCATTTGAGTGGGTTGCACCTTCCTTTGCTAGATTGAAAGGCCCATCATCAAATATTTGTTCCCCATTTATGTACTTACAGACTTTAATCAAATAAACCCTTAAAATTCTCTTTGTTAAGCTAAATAGATTGAATCTATAACTACTTGAATAAATTACTTGAATCTATAACTAAAAGCCAGGTTTTCTAATCCTTTAATCATTCTTGTGGCTCTTCTCTGAACCCTTTCTAATTTATCATCATACTTCTTCAATACTGGATACCAGAACTGGACACAGTATTCTAGCAGTAATCATACCAGTGCCAAATACAGAGGTAAAATAACTTCAATACTCCTACTCAAGAGTCCTGTTGATGTTTCCAAGGATTACATTAACCCTTTTATCCATAGCATCACACTGGGAGCCCATGTTCAGCTAATTATCCACCCCCATCCCCAAATCTTTCTGAGTCAAGGGTAGACACCCTATCCTGTAAGGATGGGCTACATTCTTTGTTCCTAGATGTATACATTTACTGTGATGGGGCAAGGCCAGATAGCTACAGTAAAGTACTGCGAAACAGGTATGTTAGCCTCAGGCTAAACAAATCCCTAGGACCCTGGTAACCAAATGGCAGTTGCTCCAGGTTAATCAAGGCACTTGGGGCCAATTAAGATCTTTCTAGAAGGCAGTGGCGATAGCTACTTTAATTAGAACACCTGCAGCCAATCAAGGCAGGCTAATCAAGGCACCTGGGTTTAAAAAGGAGCTCACTCAAGTCAGGCAGGGAGGAGCCAGAGGAGAAGTAGTGTGTGTGAGGAGCTAGAAGCAAGGAGCTGAGAGCGAGAGCGTATACTGCTGGAGGATTGAGGAGGGCAAGCATTATCAGACACCAGGAGGATGGTCCTGTGGTGAGGATAAAGAAGGTGTTTGGAGGAGGCCATGGGGAAGTATCCCAGGGAGTTGTAGCTGTCTTGCAGCTGTTACAAGAGGCACTATAGACAGCTGTGATCCACAGGGCCCTGGGCTGGAACCTGGAGTAGAGGGTGGGCCAGAGTTCCCTTCCAAGCCTCCCAACTCCTGATCAGACACAGGAGGAGCTGACCCAGACTGTGGGTTCCACAAGAGGGGAAGATCACTGAGGTGAGCAAATCCGCCAATAAGCGTGGGACCCACCAAGGTAGAGGAGGCACTTTGTCACAACACATTTAGTCATATTGCAACACATATTGTTTGCTTACTCCCAGCTTACTAAACCATCTGAATCGCTTTGTATCGGTGACGTCCTTTTCATTATCTACCACTCCCTCTTTTCTTCTGCAAACTTCATCACTGATGATTGAGGATAGTATTCTGTCACAAGGTCATGGCTTCTGTGACTTTCTGGGACCTCCATGACTTCTTCCAGGGCAGGGCTGGAGCAGCAGCCCCAGGGCTGAAGCAGCAGCTGGGGTTGGGTCAGCCCCCCAGGGCTGGAGCAGTTGTAGGCAGTCAGCCCCAGGGCTGCTGGAGCAGCAACTGGTGGTCAGCCCTGGGGCTGCCAGAGCAGCAGCAGCAGCCAGTCCTGGAGCCACCAGAGTGGCATCCAGCCCGGGACCACCAGAGCAGATGTCTGGTGCTTGGTCCAAGGGCCATTGTAGCAGCAGTGGCCAGGGCCACCAGAGCAGCAGTCCTTAGGGATGCTAAAAATATTTTCTCCTGCCTCACATTCTTGCCCTTCCCTCACCTCTCTGACACATAGAAAATATCTAGAAATTTTTCCTGGTGTTAAGACAGCTTTTATTGGAGGGGTTTTCAATGTGTGGTTTATTACTGAGAGCTACAGTCTGCGGCATGTAGATGATCAATCAGCAGACTGAAAGCAGCATTTCCAAGGCTTTGAGGTTGAACAAGGAAAATACACAGCTTTTCCACCCCTTATGCAACATCGTTAGGTTTGACTAAAATCCAAGCAGGTGCCCAGTGAGCACTGTCAAAAATTATTTTTCTATACTTATAACTGGCTTACTAGTTATTTTCTTGGTGCAGTTTCATTTTTTTCTGCTTTCTACTTTCCCATTCTCTCTGTCATGAAATGCAGACTATATTGGTTTTAAGGGGTTATGAGTACATGTGAAGCTATCATGGAGCAGTCCATCACAGAGCGCTGTGAGACCTAGTATATAAATTTATAAAAGGATTACATTGGTAATATATCTTATTTATTTTAAATTTCTTTATGTAGTCCTGAGGAGAGATTAAAAGGTAGAGTGCCACTGCAGGGTTACTTTGTCCTTTCCTCTCTCTGATTGCTTTTAACCTGCTGTAATAAAGATGTAGGTATTTTTACCTCAGAGTAATATAGTGTTGTTTTTTTTTTCCTGTTGGGGAAAGCTGGTAGCTGTGAAACTCCAATTTGTGTCAGGTGCTGGAAGCCAATTGGTCAGAACACATCCAGGATGCGGCTAGAGAAATATAAAGCCTGCTTCTAGGCTCAGGGTCTTGCTGGAGTTTTGAAGTACATTTTTGATATAGACCTGGTTTAGACTTTAGGAGTTGATTTCAGTTGGGGGACTTGGTTTTAACAGAGGCTTGCACCAACCTTTTGGAGTTCATTCTAGCTTGGAAACTTTTAATATAGCTCAGGAGCTAATTTCCATCTGGCAGGGTAGCAAAGCCCAGAAACTCATTTCACCTTAGAGGTGTGCTGTATTTCCTTAGTTTGCTTTAGCCTAGGTGTCAGGACAGCTCAGAAATCCAATGTAATAGTATGAGCTAACTCCAGGCCTGAGAGTAGGTAGATTTCAGTTAGAAACCTTCTTATCCTTAATGGGTAGAGAGAGGAAGGGAAATATGAGTCTTATGAAGTTGATAGTAGAACTGTGTAAATTGCACTAACATGATTTGCTTGGAATCTTAAATCTAAAAATCATTTATTTTTCTTCTTTCTTTTCACTGCACAGGTGCAAGCTGTAGGGCATAGAACTACCCTAGACCTCCAGTATGACAGATGGGTAGCTCTATACCTGACTTTTCACCTGTAAATGAGAGAATCAGATGTTCAGAAAGACTCAGTAAGGGTATTTATTTCTTGTGGTGTATATATACCCCATAAGCATCTATGTAGTGACAACTCAGTTTTCTTTCGCTCTGTTTTTTTCCTATATACAAAAACAAAACACATTTTTCAGTGCAGTTTATTTTTCATAATCTAAAACAAAAAAGAAAAGTACAACTATATAATATCTCTAAGAAAGAGAACATAGTGACTTGACTCTAACTGAAACATTCTACATTTAAACTGGAATACAAAATGGCACCTGTAAGGGACATAAGACTGCTCAGTATTTAAATGACCACTAAATAAACCAGAATGGCAATATCTCATCCTGAGTGCTAAACCACATACAGCACAATCCCCAGTCTATCAACGTCCATTGTAAACTCCAGTTCAGACCACACATTGGGTAATGCTGCAAGCTATGGCAACATAGGGATTACCCCAAATACACATCTGAGATGAAATGGTGAGACTTAAAAAACTATTTTTTTTAAAGAGTAAGTGCACTTTATTTGTCTGCAAATACTATGATTCTGCCTGCAAAACATGTAATTGCATAACAGTTTTCTAAATGGTCCTGTGTGCACTCAAAACCCCATGTTGTTCATACAATCATGGTAATGGGAGGAGAATTCCAGAGGTGCAAATAGAATTTAGGTGCAGATCTCACTGATTTTTCATGGGAAGTAGGCTTCTATTATTTATTTGTGTCAAGTATCAAAGGGGTAGCCGTGTTAGTCTGGATCTGTAAAAGCAGCAAAGAGTCCTGTGGCACCTTATAGACTAGCAGACATTTTGGAGCATGAGCTTTCGTGGGTGAATACCCACTTCATTAGATGCATGCATCTGACGAAGTAGGTATTCACCCACGAAAGCTCATGCTCCAAAACGTCTGTTAGTCTATAAGGTGCCACAGGACTCTTTGCTGCTTTTATTTATTTGTGTTATCATAGTACCTAGGAGCCCTAGTCTTGGATCAGAATCCCATTGGGTGAGGTGCTGTACAAACACAGAGCAAAAAGAAACGCCCTGTCCCAAGAGTTTACAATCTAAGTATAAGACAAGAGATGATCGATGAATACAGATCAATGTGGAATACAAGTAAACAATGAGACAACATTGGACAACATGAGAGACAGGGGTATCTGCCTGCTAGTAGCCTAAGCGTTAAGTTTCATGTAGGCATCATGACAACGAGAGTTTTGAGGAGGGATTAGAAGGTGGATGATGAGCCAGCTACCCTTTTTCCTTTTTGAAAAATCTCCCTCATCTCCATAAATTAAACTTGTTTGATTTTGAATAATTTGTATAACTTTTTTATGAAGAACTATATGTGAACACAGGAGAACAAGTGAGTTCCTGACAATAGTTTGTCTCAAGAGCTGTACTACACTGTCATAGATGTTATTGTGTTCACCACCTCTGATCTTCTTTGATTCCACTCTACATTAATATAGCCATTCCTTCCCATATTTACCTTCTCACAGATTGCTTATATACACAAGAAATCAGTTAGAAAGTAAGACAGTCAAAACCAGTTTTGATGGAAATGGACTTGACTAAATGGATTTTTTTCCACACAATTGTCTGCTTTCTGCAGAAAAATATTTTTTGTAAAAATAAAAAAAAATCTAAAACTTTAAATATTTCAGTTAAGACATGCTGCTGCAGTTTAGGCTTGCTCCAGGGGAAGCATATTTAAGGGAGGAAAGGCGTTCTGGAGAGCTGGCACTTTCCAAAAGAGATTTATTCTAAAGTACAACAGCAGACTATCCTGGTGGGGAGCAAAGGGAAAAAGAATAATGAGAAACCAGTATGGCTCTTTAATTACTTAAAAATCAAAAATGAATTGTACAAAAAGTGGAAACAAGGACAAATTGTTAAGGATGAGTATAAAAGAATAGCACAAGTATGGAGGAACAAAATCAGAAAGGCTAGGACACAAAGTGCATCATGACCAAGGGACATAAAAGATTATAAAAAGAGGTTCTATAAATACATTAGAAGTAAGAGAGCAAATAAAGGACGGCACAAAGAAGTCTAAAGTTTGTAAAGCAGTGTTTCTCAAACTGGGGTCCACGTAGGGAAAGCCCCTGGCGAGTCGGGCTGGTTTGTTTACCTGCCCCATCCAGTGGTTCCCACTGGCTGTGGTTCGCTGCTGCAGGCCAGTGGGAACTGCTGGAAGTGGCAGCCAGCACACCCCTCCACCTGTGCCGCTTCCAGCAGCTCCCATTGGTCCGGAGCAGCGAACTGTGGCCAATGGGAGCTGCGATCGGCCGGACCTGTGGACAGGGCAGGTAAACAAACCAGCCCAGCCCATCAGGGAATCCCCTTACACAAGCAGCAACCCCAGTTTGGGAAACACTGTTTTAATGCCTTTTTTGTGTTAGTCTTAACTTAAAAAGTTACTAGCGCCTAGATGCTTAAAACAATTAATACTAACAAGGGAGAAGGATCTTGGGCCAAAATAGGGAAAGAACAGATTAAAGAATATTTAGATAAATTGGATGTATCAATCACAGGCCTGATGACATTTGTCCAAGGGTATTTAAGGAATTAGCAGAAGCAATCTCTGTTACCATTGTCAGTTATCTTTCAGAACACAGGGAGTACATGGGAAGTCCCAAGGACTGGAGAAGGCCAAACATAGTACCTATCGTCAAAAATGGGCAAAAGAAGACCTGCAGAATTATAGATTAGTCAGCTTTATTTCAATACCTGGTAAGATACTGGAGCAAATTAATAAACAATCACTTTGCTCAAACCTAGAGGATAATTTGGTGTAACTAATAGCTAACGTGGGTTTGTCAAGAACAAATCATGCCCACTCGATCTAATTTCTTATTTGACTGGATAACTGGCTTCCTGGATAGGGGTGCAAAGTCTGAAGTCCTTTTCTACAGCCATATTAGGAGAGCAGCAGCCGTGTGCCAAGAAGCAGAAAGTCACATCCTCACATTCCATCTCACTTACATTAAAACAAGGTAATATCGGCCTGTTAGGAAGATGATCCTGTCCTAATAGTACCCACTATCACCAGATAAAGAAACAGATCTTAAGATGTTTAAAGAAAAGTTTATTTGACAGCATTCTGTCTGGCAAGAAATCACATATCAACAGTTATGGGTACTTTTTTACTGTTTTGCCTCTATGGTCCATACTTCTCTGTTTATCTGTATGGTTTCTGCCTGGTTCTTTGATTGTTTCTGTCTGTTGCATAACTAATTTTACAAGATTTAAATCAACTAAGGTGATGGGATATGACTGGGTGAAGAATTGTTTTGCAATATGTTAGGATTGCTCCAAGAACTATTTTGTTATACTTTAGTAAAATTATTGGTTATGGTATAGCTAAGCAGGACTGCAGTTTCACTATATAAAGTGGGGTCCAAAAGGAACTTCTTTGGAACAATCTCCAGGACACAGCTCAAGATCAGAGCTGCCAGACCTCAGTACATTGCCAACTATTTTGTGCAGAAACTGGAGTCCCCAGACAACTTGATCCTGACTGGTCAGCAGGAAAAGTTCATCTGCCTTATTGGGAATGGTGAGCATTATATGCTTAGTATGTGCATTCTGTTTTGGTGATTCTTAATAAATAGAGGTTATGATAATACTGTGTAAGGCTCTTTCACTGATAAAAGACCCAGCAAACCTGAAGAGTGTAAGGTTACACCTTGAACTCTAGAAACTGGGTAAAGGTGGGTGCCCCTAGAGTATGCGGGGAAACAGGGGGAAGCAATAGACATGATATATATGAACTTTAGCAAGGCTTTTGACAAGATTGTACATGATATTCCCATAAGCAAACAAAGGAAAAATAGATGAAATTACTAGGCGGGCACATAACTGCATGAAAGACCGTTCTCAGAGAACAGTAATCAATGGCTCACTGTCAAACTTGGAGGACATATCAAATGAGGTTCTGCAGCTGTCTGTCCTGGGCTCAGTACCAGTCAATATTTTCATTAAAGATTTGGTTGATGGAGTAGAAAGTGTGCTTTATAAAACTTGTAGATGTCACCAAGAGGGAAGGGGTTGCAAGCACTTTGAAGGACAGAATTAGAATTCCGAATGATTTTGATAAATTGGACAACTGGTCAGAAATCAATGAGAAGAAATTCAATAAAGACAAGTACTACACTTAGGAAGGAAAAAATCAAATGCACAAATACAGAATGATAAATAGTTGGCTAAGCACCAGTGCTTCAGAAGAGGATCTGGGAGCTATTGTTGATCATAAAATGAATGAGTCAACAGTGATAGTGTTGAGAAAAAGGCTAATAACATTCTTGGATGCACTAAAAAGAGTGTTATATAGAAGATACAGGAGGTAATTGTTCCACTTTATTTGGCACTGGTGAGGCATCAGCTGCAATACCGTGCCCAGTTTTGGAAACCATACTTTAAGAAATATAGGAACAAATTGGAGAGCGTCTAGAGGAGAGCAACAATAATATGACCAATGAGGAACAGTTTAAAGAATTGAGCATGTTTATTTAGTCTAGCGGAAAAAAAGCTAAGGGGTACATGTATCAGAGGGGTAGCTGTGTTAGTCTGGATCTGAAAAAGCAACAAAGAGTCCTGTGGCACCTTATAGACTAACAGACGTATTGGAGCATGAGCTTTTGTGGGTGAATACCCACTTCATTGGATGCTAAGGGGTACATACATTCTTCATGTGCATAAAATGTTGCTACAAAGATTTCCAATCTCTGTATCCATCAAGGGAAGATAAGAAATAATTGACTTAGTTTATAGCAAGGGAGATCTATGTTGGATATTTAGGGAAAAAAAAATAACTGTAAGGAACAGATTACCTAGGGAGGTTGTGGAATCCCCAACCTGGGAGGTTTTTAAAAACAGGTTAGGCAAACACTTGTCAGAGATAGTCTAGATATATTTAATTCTATCTCAGGACAGGGATTGGATTAGATGACCTATTGAGGTCTCTTCCTACATTTCTATGATCTTATGACCTCCTCTCTCCAAGAGGAGAAACTAGTGTATCATGGGAGATGTAATCTGACCAGAGAGCTTGGCTATAGAGGAGAATGGGAGCATGAGGTGTCCAAACTATATCTCTCATGAGTAAGATTAAAATTTTCTCATGGCTATTTTTAGTAAAAGTCAGAGACAGGTCATGGACAAGAAACAAAAATTCACGGGGCCAGTGACTTTTACTAAAAATAACGGAACAATAACCCACAGCCCCAGCTGCATCCCCAACAATGGGGCAGGCACACAGGCCCAGCTGCAGCCCCACAATGGGGCAGGGCACATGGTCCTGGCAGGAGCCCCCATCGCAAAGCTATGTGTGGAGCATAACCCTGGCTCCAGCCCCAGCCAGTGCCCAGCCATGGCTTCAGCTGTTGACAGCTGAAACTGAAAAAGTCATGGAGGTCCGGTAAAGTCATGCAATCCGTGACTGCCGTGACCTCCATGACTAAATCGTAGCCTTACTGAAAAGGTATCAGTGCCATTTCCAAATCAAAATATTTTGCTTCTTAGTAAAAAGTTTAAACTTTCTGTAATAAAAAATCCTATTTTTTGCCCAGCTCTAGGGACCATCTATATATACCATTGCCATAGTATCTGATTTCTTCATAATCTTTCAATATGTTTTCTCTCTCTCTCTCATATACACCCACACTCACATTCAGGAAAGGACTATTATCCCCATTTTAAAGGGGAAAGTGAGTCACAGAGAGCCTAAGGTCACCAATATTTTGACCTAAGAAAAGAGGAAAATTCCCTCAAACACTAACTTTACAGAGTACTCCAGAAACTCTCAATCTTTATATTCTCAAACACTGAAATAATCAAGCATTAAATCAAACTTTCCTGCACTTGAGATCTCATGGTTTCTTTGGTTTTCATTCTTTTCTGTCAAGTGTTTTGCTAATCACTGCCATAGCCTATAACATGTATGTAGCTATTACTGTACTGTTTCATTATGCAGCCTAATCCTGGTAATTTTCTGTACTTAACATTTTATCTTAAAGCTACAGCTACATTCAGATTATAATTTACAAACTTTATAGAAGCTGTGCTTCTTCAATGCTCATTTGAAAGTGAGTCTTCCTGAAATGATATTTCATTACTTGAAATGCCAGTTAATTGGCATTCAAATGATACTGAGACTTGATAGAAAAAGTGCACTGAATCTGGCTTTACCCAATAAGTGTACACGAATGGCACCATCAGTTTCACGGCATGTGTTGAGAATTTTCAGGATATTCATTCTTGACAGCTAACCAGAACTCTGGGAGCGAAAGTTGAGCACACATTCCTCACAAGAACCGATCTCAGGAAACTTTGAGCTGTTTGATTTCAGCTGCTGGCAAATCCATAGCATCAGGCTTGAAATGAAAGGGGTTTGACACCCAGTCATACTTTCACCTCCAAGTTGGGGAGAAAAGTTACAAACTGTTCCTGCAGCCAGCTGAGATGCTTAGCCATCACCTGACAATTTAATTGCCAGGCAGGAACTTGAGAAGGATTCATAGTTTGTCTTCAATAGATTGTTCTTTCAAAAACATTTTTCTGCATGAATCCTGTGATTCAATCACTTAGCTGAAGGATGTGGGTGTTCTTTCCTTGCAGACCTGCATTGAATTCATTGAGTTTCCCAAATATGTCTCTGACATAAGCAAGAAGGCACATCTTCCTCTGGTGACAGAGAAAATCAATCAATTCACTTTTTGCAGTCAATTGAATAGGCACGCAGTTCATCTCTCTCAGATCGCAAATCGTCCCAGTATTTTTCCTCTCAAGAGACAGCAAGATTTAGTGTGGAGCAACAACACTTCATGATCGGACCCCATTTCCTCACACAGTTTTGCAAACAAACATGTATGAAGAGGATGAGTCTTGATGTAGTTCGCAACAGATTAAACCTGCTGCAAAACTTTACCTAGCTCTGAACTCTGAGCTTTAGATGCCAGTTGTTCTATGAATCATGTAGGGAGTCTACACAGCAGATGGAGCAACTTTCTTTACCAAGGCATGTAGACTGCTTTGTTGCCTGCCATAAACAGAGCATCTTCTGTGCAGAAGACCACCATGCAATCACATTATATTTTTGTCTTGCAAGTAGACAAGTAGCACACTGAACAGTACTTGTGTCGTCTTGTGTCTGGGAAGAGGGAGACAGAACAGAATGTCTTTGAGAACTGCACCCTCCCATGTGGATTTCACAATAGCCAAGAAATTTGCATCACAACCCTCAGTGCTCACATCAGCTTGAAGAGCAAAAGCATCAGTGGTTTTCCATACATCCCACTAGTGTGTTTTACTGATAGACTGTTGTCTCAATCCTTTGCTTCACTGTGGTGTTGGAGAATGATAGGACTTTGTATTTCTTTGTCTCGGTTTCCTTACACGTCTGTTCACCATACCAGTTGTGGCTGGCAAAATCAAAGTCTCTCTCCAATTCTGTGAGGCTTCTTGGCTTCTGTGTTTTTGGTAACTCACCTCAGATTATTTCTTTTGGGGTTGCTCAGAGTTAGGCATGACTTTCCTGAATTGCAATTGTTGACATTAAAGTTCTTCTTTACAAATCTGGAAAAGTGACCTTGGTTTTCCTATGTTTTCCATGTGAAGGGTTTCCAAGTGTCATTTATGTTTGTAATGCTTCATGCTTTCACTAAGTAGCACTGTATGACACAGCAGGCACTTTGGCTTTTCTTTGTTCTTGATCAAAACATTGGCAAAGTCATATTCAAAGAAAGCCATGTCATAACTGCAAGCATATTTCTTGGAATCTCTGACATAGGCAGGAAGGAACATTCATAACTGCATCACTAAACTCACTGCTAGAGGTTGAAGCAGATACTCTAGGTAAAAATGAGTCCATTGTGCCTTTTATAACAAACCAGAAAGAGGAAGTCACTGTTGGGCAAATGAGGCCAGGACTTAGGAAGGCCTTATGTGCTGATACTAGGTCAGTACAGAGACAGTGACTTATAATGATTCTTCATCAAGTGCCAGCAGAGTACTCAGGCTGGCATAAAAGAAGATATGGGCCTTGACTTAAGAAGTTTATAAGCCACTGCAGAGTCCAGTCTCAGAAAAGACTATACAGACTCATACCAGCTTCAACAGAGAGGATGTTCTGTTGACAAGGCTGTGGCCTGCAGGAAAGGATCTTCTGGATTCAAGTCCCTCAGCTGGATGCTTGTACATCCAGAGGGTGAAAATGGACAAACTGGCATCTCCACAGCCACCTCCACACAGCAGTGTATCTGAACCTGCTCCACAAAGGCCACGCCAGGAGGACACTGTTTAGATCTATAAAGTGGCAGCCTCTGCAGAGCATGATTTCACGTGCACCATTCAGATCAGAGGAAATATTGACCAATTAAGAACTAGCAGGCCAGACAAGAAGGCTTTCCAGTGTTTGCTCAGGGGCAGAATTGGGTGAGACTGGGACAGAGAAGTTGCTCCTCAGAACCCAAGGCCTTGCCCTAAGCACTGCCACTAAGCACTTGCAGTTGAAGGTTTGCTTGCTTGCTTGCTTCCCCTGCCCTTTGTTTAAAGGCACAGACAGCCAAGTTCTTGATTGTTTAGAGACTGATGCCAAGCTTAAAGCACAGGCTACCCTGCTCCAAGCAGTGGCCAAACCTTGCAGACTAAGATGGGGAGCAGCTGCAGTGCCATATGTGGCTTTGAAGGGCACTACTGAGCAGCCCCAACTCCCACATGTATAATAGACACACAGGGAATTATTTTAGGAAAATAACAAGAATTTTTTTTGAAAGAAACGAAAGTATTCTTTTTAAATTATACTGACCATTTCCAGATCTTTCTACAAGAACATGACATTTTACAGTGATGTTTGTGCCAAAGGAGTATTTTTTTTCCCATTCTCGGAGTCAAAAAAATTGAATCAGTCCCCATTCAGTTCAGACAAATTTTTGGAGAACAGCAAAACAAAATTAGAAATGGAAGGCATATTTTTAGCATGCAGTAACTCATTCAAAGAACAGATGTGAAAACTTCCAGGCAAAACAGAAGACCATAAAGTAAGATTCCAGTATTCAGTGTTACAGCATTATGGGGCTGTCACAGCAGCAATCTGTATTAAACAATCTATATTAAAAACCACTGAACAAAAAATGAATAAGTTTATAACACAAAGCCCCCTACACATCTTCTAGGGTAAAACTTAAACCAAATATTTAAATCTTTCCATAGGTAAACTTACATATTGATCCTTGAAGAATAGTGCAGAGTGAAGACTTAATGTCTAGTGCTGAGAACAGCAGAGGAAATCAATAACAGCCAAGGAGCTGAATGCAAAAAGTTGCTAAAACAATGATACTGTTAAACCAGCTATCATCAGCTAATGTTCACAATTTATTGATGAGGCCATAAGGAATAAACACAGTGTGGCTCTGGCTAACTTAGTTCCCAGTTCTATAATATCTCTACCAATAAAACTCAAATGTGTCATAAGTAAAATATGAAAAATATAAGCAAACAATGTGAGCATTTAACTTGAAAGATATATGTCCCCTTTTCCAACTTACACTTAAGCAATACAAAACAAGATTGCATAGTCCCTGAGGAAGAGAGGATAGCTCATGAGTAATACTATGCCTTCAAGCAATCTTTGTATAAAAGCAGGGTTGAATAACCTCTTAAGAGAGCCAGATCTGTCCAGGTAGAACCAGAGAACGAGCATTGCTTGGTATCTCCTTAGGAAATGGTGTGGAGGAGGGAGGGACTAGTCAGTGGGATCAAATGTTCTTGGCTCATGTGCTTAGCTGAAATGACCTAACCCAAAGGGGTGAGGAGGGAAGTCTGTGCATCTAAAGAATGCAGACGGTGATTTACTCCTATCAGTGAGAGGTATTTGGCTTTGCATAGCCTAGAATGTATATCAGATATTTGTATACTGTCGTAAGGAAGTCTGAGACTTTGTGCCATTTTCAATTCCATAGCTCTTTCACATGAACTTTCTGTGACCACTTAAGGGTTGAGCTCTGCTAGCATGAATACTCCCAGAAAGATTGTTCATCAGTCACTGAAAGCAGTTTTTGATGTGTGTTTACTTGTAATATTCACAACTTGCAATCTGTGCTCTGACTGGAAAATTAACATAACTAACCAATCCTGCACAAATTGTGAATATTACAGTCAAACTGAGATCTGAAATACATCACATATGGATTAGTTACATAATCTACTTACGTGAGCTATAGTTAGACAAAATACTGATAATAGTATGTAAATTAGTTATGCATATTGTGCAAATTTCCAACTGCATATTCAAATATAGTATTCATAATTAAAATAACCAATGGACCAAGATTTGTTCACTAAAAAAATCATAAATTTCAAATACAGACTGTTTATGCACAATTTGGAAGCATAAAGATGGAGACATTTGTTGAATAAATTATTTCTTGGAAATTAGTCACTCAACACTAATGTCCAGCAGGATACTGAAAGTCTAAATTAAGCAAATCAACTTAATAGTCTCTCTTCTTTTCCCTCATATTCCCCCCTTCCCAAGAAAAATATTACCTTGTGATGGAGCTGTTTTTACACTGTGCTGGTTTCTGAATGAAGTCTTCAGAAAACAGAGAGGATAAAGAGGGAAAAACAAAAGGGCAATATTATATGTTAAATCTCATGTTCAGATGGGACTAGACCCAAAGCCCATTGAAGTCAATAGGATTTTTCTTTTCAGTTCACATAGTCTGACCTATGTAGACTACACACACTTGGCATACTGTACAAACAAAATTAAAGAACAAGACCTAAACTGTGACAACTGGGCATTGCCCAATATGGGGTTCAGTGCTAAGTTAAACCATCTCTATAGACAACTGGAGCAGACTGCATGATCCTTTTGAGTTCTGAGTGTGGGGGTAGAGTGGCACAAACAATAAGATACTCTTTTTTTTTTTTTTTTTTTTTTTTTTTTTTTTTGCAAAAACTGTCATGAGACTCTCATCCCTTTTTTCATCAATTTAGATTTTTATAACTGATTGAAAAGCAAGACAAAATGTGTGCCCATTTTTCTTATCAACATTTGAAATATAAATGAAACTTTAATTTAAATTATGAATTTTAAAATGTTTTGTCCATTGATTTGTTGTTTCTTCTACACATGCAAAGACCAGGCACAAACTGGCCCCAACACCCCACAAGAGAAATTTTACAGTTTCATCAGAATAGGTACATTTCCATTCCACTTCCCTGTTGGGGGGAGAGAATTGCAGCACAAAATTGTTCTGGTCATCAGTAAAAAATAATACTTTTAAACAGGAAAAAAAATGAAATATTGAGAATTAATTTTGCATGAATTACGATCGGGAAAAACAGTTGTGCATGCCAAAACTTCTAGATAACTATTTTTTTTAAAAGATAAGAGGAGAGCAATGTCCTCATTATACCTCAGAAAAATGATTTCCTGTGATTTGGAATTTGGCTAGCTATCTCAAAGAAAGATTTAGCCAATAAAAATGATCTGTGGTACAGGACAGTAACACTGACAAAAACAGCACAAACCAAGACTAATAACATTTCAGCACCAGAGTTTTAAGCTAAGGCACGTTATATTTCCAGGAATGTTGTCCATTTTGATTTTATCCAGTAACAAGCTAGCCTACTTTTAAAAATCTTTTTGCGCCAGAAATATACGGGAAACCATATTTTAATGGGATTGCTGGTGCAAGCTTCCTTGGACTATGTGTAGATAATTTAGTATTCATTCTTTTTCTAGCCTTGGCAAAGAAACCATTTTTCTGAAAAATTTCTGAGATATGGTGCAGTGAGGTGTGGGCTGAGTGCCACTGACGTGAGGACACTTTAAATGTCCCCAGTAGAAATCATGGTGGCAGATTTTTTTTATGTCCACAGATCTACCTTAAAGAAAATATTGTGCTGTGCAGTATGCTTGTACTAGTCAGTTCATTCAGCTTGAACTGCTGTTTTCTCCACAGTAAAAGATAAATTAGATGAGAATGTTTACATCCAAGATTGCTCTGCTCTGTGTTCCTGCGTGTGATAAAACTATATCCCACCCTATCAGGTCAGAGAGTCAGGCAATGCAACAGTTTACTTGAACCAAGTGATCTTCTTCTGTTTGTTTTGTGGCCCATTTCAACTGAATAATATTAAGTCAAAAAGGTAGATGGTCCTTGCTGTTTTCAGTATCTCCTTTCTGAAGAGATGACCTTTCCATTAGACATGGTATAGCGACCTGCACTGTGGGAAGCCTTTCAAAGACAGTTGGTTTGCGATTTCCCAAATGGATTTGTTTGTCTGGAAACCAAATCATTAGCTGTCTATAAGTCAGTGCTGCTATGTTCCTATCAAAAGCTTCAAGTGGAAATGTTGGAAATCAGCCAGCTAGGATTTTATGTTGGCGTACAAATTCTATTTCAGAGTTGAGGCCTCAATTCTTTATGGAGGGGTTACGGATATCTCAACTTCTGTCTCTGTGGGGGTGAGACTATAATCTATTCCAAGGCAAAGGAGGGGAGGAGGTGACCCTAAGAGAGATTAACCGTCTCATTTCATAATAAACTGGAGTTTTATATGACCATATTCACTTAAATGAGACCATTTTAACTACCTCATAGCTTTATCACTCCGTGTCTTTTGTTTCTTGCAAGTTCCCTTTTTTTTTAACTGGATTCTAGATAAAGATTTTCTACATAAAATGCTTCAGGGCATTTATTTTTTCCTGCTACTGTTGATTTCCTGCTTTCCTCTCACTCTTATACTGACTGTATGAGAAATTTTAATAATCTGTTAATTCCTCCTGTTCATATTCTTAATTTCAGAAAACTAAAAGAGATCATTCATGTGTAGAGAGGTGGGAAAGACCCCTTGAAAAATTCAGAGTGGCTGTAGAACCATTAATGTTAACGATTCACAATCCCTTTGCACTGATGTATATGACTGCACACATAGTGATGGATAATCTGGCCCTTTATTTTCAAAGTGATATACAAATAATTAGTTAGTTACAACACCCCAATCAAGTAAACTGATGGTGGCTAGCTGACTTTGTTTTGCCGAGCCCGAAGAAGTTAGAACAGCCTAGGGCCTGAAAACTTATCTATTCTGTTCTGTGCCACCTCTTCCTCACCTCTGACACACCCTGTGATGTCCCCAGTTTCGGTGTGAGGAACTGTGAGCTTTACTGCAGAGAGGTGTTTCCCTCTGCAAGGAGAATTCTCCACTGCCATTTACATCTGTGATCTGGCCATTTCCTGAACAGTGCAAAATGGATAGAATAGAACTAAGAATCTGGCCTTAGGAGATGTCTAATGTTTAACAGCATAAGAATGGTCATACTGAAGGTCAGACCAAAGGTTCATCTAGCCCAGTTTTCCAACAGGAACACTACTAGGTGCCTCAGATGGAATCAAAAGAACAGGTAATCATCCATTTCCTGACACCCATTTGCAGCTTCTGGAAAACAGAGGATAGGGACACCATCCCTTCCCATCCTGGCTAACAGCCATTGATGGGCCTAGCCTTCATGAAAGAATCTAGTTCTTTTTTGAACCCTGTTATAGTCTTGGCCTTCAAAACATCCCCTGGAAAAGAGTTCCACAGGTTGGCTGTGTGTTGTATGAAAAATAGTTTCTTTTGTTTGTTTTAAACCTGGTGCTTATTAATTTCATTTGGTGACCCCTAGTCCTGGTGTTATGAGTAGGAGTAAATAACACTTCCTTATTTACTTTCCCCACACCAGTCATGATTTTATAGACCTTTATCATATCCCCCCTTACTTGTCTCTTTCCCAGTCTGAAATGTCCCAGTCTTATTCATCTCTCATCATATGGAAGCCATTCCATACCCCTAATCATTTTGAGGGGGAGGGATTGGCCTGCTAAACCCAGGGTTGTGAATTCAATCCTTGAGGTGGCCACTTAAGGATCTGGGGCAAAAATCAGTACTTGGTCCTGCTAGTGAAGGAAGGGAGCTGGACTCAATGACCTTTCAAGGTCCCTTCCAGTTCTAGGAGATTGGTATATCTCCAATTATTACTTATTTATTTTATTTATTGCCACCCTTTTCTGAACCTTTTCCAATTCCAATATCTTTTTTGAGATGGGGCGACCACATCTGCACACATTATTCAAGAGGTGGGCATTCCATGGATTTATATAGAGGCAATATAATATTTTCTGTCTTATTGTCTATCCCTTTCTTAATGATGCCCAACATTCTGTTTGCTTTTTAGACAGCCACTGTGCATTGAGTGAATGTTTTCAGAGAACTGTCCACAAAGACTCCAAGCTCTAACACCTAATTAAGACACCATCATTTTATGTATAGTTGGAATTCTGTTTTCCAATGTGCATTACTTTGCATTAATCAACTTTGAATTTCATCTGCCATTTTGTTGCCCAGTCATCTAGTTTTGAGAGATCCTTCTGTAGCTCTTCATAGTCTGCCTGGGACTTAACTATCTTGAATAGTTTTGTATCATTTGCAAATTTTGCCACCTCACTGATTACTCCTTTTTCCAGATCATTTATGAAAATGTTGAATAGGACTGGCTTCAGAAGAGACCCCTGTACTGATCTAAATGAAAGGTCTAAATGCGATTCTTATATTTTAGAGAAAATATAAATAGATGCATATCTTATTAATATACATTACTGTACATGCTTTTCTCACTAACCTTAAAGGAAAAAAGGTTTACTGTATTTAGAGGCAAAGGGTGGGATTATGTAATATTGCCACAAAATAAGTGTGACCAATATTGTATCTCCAGCATGGAAATCAATTAGCTAAATCCATTCTTTTCATGTTCTAGAGTATTTTCACTTTTAGAAATACCAGGATTAATTAGCTTCATTTATCCTCCATGTGGCCATGTGCAGAACTTCAAATATATATACATTTTTCAACTGGAGTATAATCATTTCTTCATAGTTAATTTGGAACTCTTCCTGGCTTTGAGGATATATTCTTAAATAATAGAACTGTGCAAAAAAAAAAAGTTTTAAAAAAGAATGTAATAAAAGTAAGAGCGTAAGGTTACACTCTTTATTTACTGAATTTAAAACTTATACAATTATGCTAGCAGAATCCCTGTGATGGAGCTGCACTATGAAATTGTTCAGGCAACTTTGAAAGGTTCTGAGAGAGACAATGGTTGCCATTAAAAATTCAATATTTGCTTACAGTTCTGAAATTGAGTTCACAGAATTTCTAAAACCCACAAAACCATTGACTTTTCATTTGCAATCGTTATGCAATAGTACATGGATACTGGAAAATAACTGTTAATGTGATTTTGCACATTGGAAGTCTGTAGCTACAATAGTTCCCATACATTGGGGATGCAGCTATTTTGGTTCACTAACCCTTCACTTCTGATGCTATGGGTTTAATTCTCTGTTAGCTCACATGTAGAAATTATCATAGTGGTTTTATCCTACTGGATGTTTATCTTCCTAAAATGCCATTCATTTTAGCATCATTCTTATTTTCTGCTCTAAAAACAGACCTAGCACTCGAGTATGTGGTATTACCAAAACCATCAACAGTGGCAAGAATGAAAGGTCATCATTAAAAAGTCAAGATTTTGAAGTCATGATTATGATATCACCATTTTCCATCTCTTTCCTATTCATCAGCACTTTTAAATTATCTATCACCAGGCTATCTAGCAACCCTACATCAGGCTGCAGAGAGAGTTGTCCAGAAGAGACAGCCAATTCTTCATTCTACTCTTTGGTTTATTAGTTTCTACTTCTGAAGCCACTGCTTCATTTCCTTCTGCTCAGGGACTTTGGGAATAACTTGGCCAAAAGGTGTCTTACAATATGAAGTCTTACAATATGAAACATGTAAGGGTTTGGCTTTTCCTGATCAATTTTGAGAGCATTGTCCAAAGTCTTAAACCTGTTGAAAAAATTCTACTTCCCACTTCGTCATTGTGCAAGGATTCTCATATTTCAGTGGGTTGGCTAGTCATAGGTATTGGGGCACATTCTGGAAGGAGAATCAGTGTAAGATATATAATGGGTTGGTCTCATTAATGACTTTTTAGAGTCCAGCAACTTGATAATCTGTAGATTCCTTGGTAATTTCTTATTGAAACTCAAAATGTACTGTAATAGCCCAGCATGGAGATAAAGAACTCATGAACTACTATAACCAGGTCATTGTCTGCGAGGACAGGAAACAGTTGTCCTGATAGCCAGAAACAGGGGAAAACACTTTTTCCCAGGCACCATAAGAAGAAAGACAAAGAACCAGGAATGACTTAACTAGGCAGCAAATTTATTAAGTAACACGTCGCTCTGTACAGTATCCAGTAATAACTCATCGACTGCAGATCATCCTTCCTTTGTAATCCATACCACGTGGTGTAGATCCCCCTTCTAGGGGGAACTGGTTGCTTTCCTGTGGGCCACATGCACAATTCTGTGCTAAAACACCTCTGACAGCCAGACCTCTGGGCTCCAATACCTAGCTGTGCTGTGGATATATCCACTCAAATCCTGAAAAAACGGGAGCCAATTCACCAGAGGAACCTCAAGCATATGCACTCTTTGACGTTATCATGAACTGAAATTCCCTTTTTTTTAAGGTACTCCCTTCCCCATGAAGAGTGCCCTGGCACCAGCAGGCCTTCACGCTACACCAGACTGGGCCCTCATCATGTTTACAGCAGGACAAGGGGAGAATAGGAGATTGTTATTCTAGGTCTTTCCCATCATTCATTAATTTTGCCACATGAAAGGCTCAAGTGATATTCCCAAGGGACCTCAGGCTACCTCAGTTACAGGGTAGCTATCCTGAAATGTCCTTTTACTTTTATTGTTTATTATTAAATCTTAGCTTTTACTCTATGATGTAAACCTTCTAAAGACTTAAATTTGGAAATAGTTTATCAAATCTACCCCTTTATATGATCACTTTAATCCTTCTGAACACCTTTCCCACACTATTCTACCTTTTTGTGGGAATTCCATATCCCTTTGAGCTCAACTGGGGATGAAGCTGCCCCCATACTCTTGTTTAAGCCTATCTCACTGATAGATTGCCCCTGCAAAGCACACCCTCTTTCAGTTGCATTCAAAGGTGTTTGATCTGTAGCCTTCTTCCTGATGAAAGGACCCTTGTCCTCACCTGTTTATGGTCTCCATAGTTTCAGGGCCATCCACCAAGTTCCCTCAGAAGGAGCCTTCTGGCCCCCAACAGGTCAATGTTTTCATCCCATGGGAAATCCTTTCCTCTCCTCCACATCACCTTCCTGCCCCTCATAGTTCTGAGGAAAGTGAGTGAGGAGCTCAGCCAGCATATGCAACCACCCTGCTCTGCGAAGGCCCACTCTCCCACTCTTGGCTAAAGAGAGAGCTCCATCAGAGGTAACACCTACTCTCACAGCCATTCTCCTCTGCATCTCCCTGGGAGGTTCATGTCACCGCTCCCCCAAATGAAAGTTCTGTGTCCTGCTGTGTGTTAGGTAACCAGTCACTGTGCCAACATCCCCACAAATACTCTCCATTCCTGCTCCTCCTGCACCCCAGGTACGATTTCAAGCCTATCCTTGCTGGGAATTCACTGCTCCTGGAGATCCCCTTCCCATAAGGGCGGGGCAGCCCCATAACCATGCGTTACCATAATAGGTTCCTCTGCAGTTTAACTGTGTTGTCTGATCTATTGTTTGTTAATTCAGGGCACTAATTAATAATCAATCTGAAATTTGGTTGGTTTTTATTCCAAGATCAGGCCCATTATTACTGTTTTGGGGACCCCATGAGGCAGGGCAGTGACAAACAACACTCAGGCTCAGGAAAGGCCTTCTGTAACTGTAAAAGTTTTATTATGACACTGATTAGTCCAATTAAGTAAAGTGATATAACAGTGTAAGAGTAACTGACACCATTACATGTATATACTTTCTCTGTCCTTGAGGAGAGTTCTAAAAGTTGACACAGGTCCTACTCCAACTGTGTCATACGGATGAAGAACTCCAGTGGGTGTACCTGAGACCAGATGTTTTATAGGTCTCAATGTTCCCCTTGCATATGTGTGCATCGCTTTTCCCTCCTTTAACATATCTTAACTTCCTTTCCCTCATAATATTGGAATGTCCTTATCCTATAGGTTAGTATATCAATTAGTTTAAACTCATTAATATATACATCAATTGAATTACTATGGTTACCTGCGATTAGACGTCTATTAATGTTCCCTTCCAGAAATACTCTAACTGGTACAAACTGCTTTATGGTCACTATTAGTTTATTTACGTATGCATCTTATTGAGCAACTACTCCTATAAGGCTATAATGCCTTATACTTAAGCTATTTCTTATAGGTCTAGGCCTATAGGTCTCTTGCATTTCAGAATCAGTTTCTTACCCTTTTATCTTATGATTATTATGTAAGCGGGGGAATGGTCCCGCTATTGTAGGGAACTTTCCTGGCTTCTGCACTACTCTGGTGAAATGGGCTAGCGAAAGGATCTGAGTCCTCGCTCCCACTTCCTTTACCCAGAGGCCTCCCTGCCCTTGAGGACTCCCTTTCCACTCTCCTGTCTGACAGAGTCCTCGTAACCCCAACAAGGCTGGGCCCAGGATTCCCTGGGGGCTCAACCCCCAACCCTGCTGTGGTCACCCAGGACAGGGGCTAGGGTGTCCCCACTCCGGGGTACTCTCTTTGCGTTGCGCACCTCCCTGACCCACTGATCACATCATACAATTTAAAGCAAATACAAGTTATTTAATTAACAATTAATTTAAAAAAAAGAATAAGGAAAATTGGGAAAGGTTAAAGGAAAACACATCACCCCGCTCTGTGGCAGGGACCATCACAAACAGTGTCTCTGGACATCAGGGCACTTCACAGTCTGTTCCTTGTAGGTCCCAGGCCTCCTTCTCAGGCTCTGGCTGTGCTGCAGGCACGCTGCGGGTCGGACACTTGCTCTGAAGGTGGCCACACACTCTCAGGCTCTGGGTAGCAGGACCCTTCTCCCCAGTGTCACCCCCGCTCTGTCAGGGTTATGATCCCTCTCCAAGTCTGGCCTGCAGAGGCTCTTGGCTGAGGCGTCTCCCTGTGCTGAACCCACTGCCCAGCATCCCCCTCGCTCTTCCCAGCTGCTCACCGCACCCAGCTCTAGACTGCTCCAGCGCCAGCTCCACACTGCCTCAGCACGGCTGCTGCTGCTGCTCTGCCTCCAGCTCCCTGGGCTGCTTCTCTTTCCTCTCTAACTCCAGTTGCTACAGCTCTGCTCCCAGGGCAGGTCTGCTCTGCAAGCTACTTCTGTGACTCTGCCTTGAGCTCTCCCCTGCTTCCTGGGCTGCTTGTCTGGCCCCTCTGGCTCTGGTTGCTGCAGCTCTCCTCCCAGGGCAGGTCTGCTCTCTCTGGGCTGTGCTCTGGCTTTTTGGGCTGCAGCTCTGCTCCTAGCAGCTTAGCTTGCGCCCCTACTCCATCTGACCCAGGCAATTCCAGCTCACACACGGAGGACAGGACCCACCCTGGCCTTCTGTCTCCTTGATTAGCCTGCCCGCCCTGTCAATCAGGCTGACCTGGAGCATTGACCTCTCGCCATTGTCCCTGGAGACTGTCAGTCTCTGGGTCCTGATTTGCCATCGATCCCTCCCCTTTTAGTGCTGGGAGCTAGCAACCAAAACACCCCCACTGAATGTTAGTAAGGGGATAACAGTCCCCTTACAGTTGCATGGCTACACCTGCTAACCCCAGCTTTTCCTCAAAAAGTGGAATGACACCACAGACAGAAGGAAGGGTTTACAAACTCTTTCTTGGATGTGTGGGAGCCAATAGGCTTATGTTTCACCCTTCTGTCCAGTCAATCAGCCACAGAGCCCCCTTTCGCAAGTCTATAAGGAAGCTGATTGCCTCCTTATAGAGGAGGGAAATGGGGAGACTGCTTAAAGAAGCCAACAGTTTGCTTTTCCCTCCTGGCCCATTGTGAAGCAAAGTCTACCCACCTGTGAGACTCAGGGGAGATAGGGGAATGCATTTTGTTACTGACATTATTTGAGATTTAAGAATGAATGATGAATCCAGCATGACCTTAAGACAACAAAAACTCTTTGAGCTATTCATATACATGATCTATCACTAATCCTACTGCACCTCTACTGCAAAATTGGGGGGAAAAAATTGAACTCTGGCAAAATCCAATTAATAAGCCATTTAGTATGTTAATATTATTTTATCTGATGGCACATTCAGTGTACATAAGATATGTTTTAGTAATTAAATAATTCAGTTGAGTATACCTGTAAATCAAATTAGCTGTAGCAAATGTATAGAATATCATGTTTTTTTTTTGCCTAATAATAGTTTTATAAAAATGAATATCTTGTGATATGAAGATAATGGGTCACATCTGGGTTCTTATTGTACACTGAAGGGAAGTTACCTTTCAGGTGACTTAACTGTATGGCAAGTTCTTCTACACCAGATAGTCTAGGGGGCATTCAGAGATGACACTCAATATTTCAAATTTGTATACACTGTGATTCATAAATAGATCTGATCAGCCCAGATGTATTTCACCTTTTAAACACTGAAGATTTCAAAGGCTAGGTAGTCAGAGAGGGACATTTAGTTTGGACTATATTATGAAGAAACTCCTCAACAGTGACAAGGAAATGGATTCTGCATTACCAATGCCTCTCCCCGTGATACAAAAAAAATTGTAGGGATAAATGGAGGTGCCGTAAAATTTAAAAACTATGTGCTGACTCTTTGGGAACATGTGAATTACACAAACAAACAAATATGCAATTAAATCTCTGACCTATGGAATGTAATAAAAAGACCTAAAATGTGTAGGGAATTCAGCTGCAAGTGGATGCATGTTACTGCTGCTTAGGGTGACCAGATAGCAAGTGTGAACAATCAGAATGGAGGTGCAGGGTAATAGGCACCTATATAAGACAAAGCCCTGAAGATCAGGACTGTCCCTGTAAAACTGGGACATCCGGTCACCTTACTGTTGCTTCTTTTCCAGGTGTACTGTTCATCAAAACAGGTAGCAGATTAACACTAATGGATAAAGATAGGCTGCAGGAGAGATAACGTGCTCAATGTTTCCTGTCCTGATGACTAGGCACTTGTTACATGTCATGACTCTATCTAGAGTTTTTCTTTTTACATCCCACATACAAAATTCAAATAATGCTAAATTTCTTCTTGTCTTCCTTTGGAAAATACATTTCATAACATTTAATGCAACTCAACTTATCCAACTGATGGCTTGTTTCTTTAATTTTCAGTAAATATATATTTTGGACAAATGGTCAGTTTGAATATTCGTAGGGGAAATTTTAAGTGATCCATCCCCTGTCACCCATTCCCAGCTTCTGGCAAACAGAGGCTAGGGACACCATCGCTTCCCATCCTGGCTAATAGCCATTGATGGACCTATCCTCCATGAATTTATCTAGTTCTTTTTTTGCACCTGTTATACTCTTGGCCTTCACAACTTTGTCTGGCAAGGAGTTCCACAGGTTAACTGTGCATTGTGTGAAGAAATAGTTCCTTTTGTTTGTTTTAAACCTGGTACCTATTAATTTCATTTGGTGACTCCTAGTTCCTGTGTTATGAGAAGGAGTAAATAACACTTCCTTATTTACTTTCTCCACGTCACTCATGATTTTATAGACCTCTATCATATCCCACCTTAATCATCTCTTTTCCAAGCTGAAGAGTCCCAGTCTTATTCATCTCTCATCAGACAGAAGTCTTCCATACCCTTAATCATTTTAGTTACCCTTTTCTGAACCTTTTCCAAATCCAATATATCTTTTTTGAGATGGGGCAACCACATCCACATTAGCATTCATGATGTGGGTGTGCCATGGATTTATACAGAGGAAATATGATATTTTCTGTCTTCTTATCTATCGCTTTCTTAATGATTCCCAAACTTCTGTTTGATTTTGTAACTGCCGCTGCACATTGAGTAAATGTGTTAAGAGAATTATCCACAATGATCCCAAAATCTCTTTCTTGAGTGGTAACAGCTAATTTAGACCCCATCGTTTTATATGTATATTTGGGATTATGTTTTTCAATGTGCATTACTTTGCATTTATCAACATTATATTTCATCTGCCATTTTGTTGCCCAGTCACTCAGTTTTGTGAGATCCTTTTGTAGCTCCCCGCAGTCTGCTTGGGACTTAACTATCTTGAGTAGTTTTGTATTATCTGCAAATTTTGCCACCTCACTGTTTGCCCCTTTTTCCAGATCATTTATGAATGTGTTCAATAGGAATGGTCCCAGTACAGACCACTGGGAGACACCACTATTTACCTCTCTCCATTCTGAAAACTGAACATTTATTCCTACCCTTTGTTTTTTTTATCTTTTAACCAGTTACCAATCCATGAGAGGACCTTCCCTCTTATCCCATGATAGCTTACTTTGCTTAAGAGCCTTTGGTGAAAATCTAAGTACACTATATCCACTGGATTCCCCTTGTCCACGTTTGTTGACCCCCCTCAAAGAATTCTAGTAGATTGGTGAGGCATGATTTCCCTTTACAAAAACCATTTTGACTTTTCTCCAACAAATTATATTCATCTATGTGTCTGATAATTTTGTTCTTTCCTACAGTTTCAACCATTTTGCCCTGTACTGAAGTCAGGCTTACCACTCTGTAATTGCCGGGATCACCTCTGGAGCCCTTTTTAAAAATTGGCATCACATTAGCTATCCCCAGTCATTTGGTACCAAAGCTGATTTAAGTGATAGGTTACGGACTACAGTTAGTAGTTCTGCAATTTCACATTTGAGTTCCTTCAGAACTCTTGTATGAATAACATCTGGTCCTGGTGACTTATTACTGTTTAGTTTAGCAATTTGTTCCAAAACCTCCTGTAATGACTCCTCAATCTGGGACAGTTCCTCAGATTTGTCACCTAAAAAGAATGGCTCAGGTTTGGGAATCTCCCTCACATCCTCAGCTGTGAAGACCGATGCAAAGAATTCATTAGGTTTCTCTACAATGGCCTTATCATCTTTGAATTCTCCTTTAGCATCTCGATCATCCAGTGGCTCCACTGGTTGCTTAGCAAACTTCCTGCTTCCGATGTACTTTAAAATATTTTGCTATTACTTTTTGAGTCTTTGGCTAACTATTCTTAACATTCTTTTTTGGTCTTCTTAATTATATTTTATTTCATTTGCCAAAGTTTATGCTCTTTTCTATTTTCCTCACTAGGATTTAACTTCCACTTTTAAAAGGATGCCTTTTTATCTCTCATTGCTCTTTTTACTTTGTTATTTAGCCATGGTGGCACTTTTTTGATGCCTTCCTATGTTTTTTAATTTGGGTATACATTTAAGTTGAGCCTGTATTATGGTGTCTTTGAAAAGTTTCCATGCAGCTTGCAAATATTTCACTTTTGGCACTGTACCTTTTAATTTCTATTTAACTACTTCCTTATTTTTGTGTAGTCCCCTTTCTGAAATTAAATACTACAGTGTTGGGCTGCTGCGGTGTTTTCCCCGCCACAGAGATGTTAAATTTAATTATATTATGGTCACTATTACCAAGTGGTCCAAATATATTTACCTCTTGGATCAGATCCTGTGCTCCTTTAGTACTAAATCAAGAATTGCATCTCCTCTTGTGAGGTCCAGATCTAGCTGCCCAAGAAGCAATCATTTAAGATGTCAAGAAACTTTACCTCTGCATCCTGTCCTGAGGTGATGTGTACTCAGTCAATATGGGGATAATTGCAATCCCCCATTATTGAGTTTTTTTATTTTAACAGCCTCTCTAATCTCCCTGAGCATTTCACAGTTACTATCAACATTCTGGTCAGGTGGTTGGTAAAATATCCCTAGTGCTATATTCTTATTTCTAGAGTATTATTATTTATAGAGTATAATACTACTATTATTATTATATTAGAGTGTATATTATTTTGATGTCCCATGAAAAAGGCTAATGCAGTCCTAGAACGCATCAGGTGAGGTATTTCAGTAGAGACAGGGAAGTGTTACTAGCATTATACAGGCACTGGTGAGATCTCATCTGGAATACTATGTGCAATTCAAACTGGAACAGGTGCAGCGAAGGGCAACTAGGATGATCGAAGGAATGGAAAACCTACCTTATGAAAGGAGATTCAAAGAGCTTGGCTTGCTTAGCCTAACCAAAAGAAGGCTATGGGGAGATATGATCGCTCTTTATGATCAGACGGGTAAATGCAAGGGGGCGGGGGGAGGAGTTATTTAAGTTAAGCATCAATGTGGACACACAAACAAATGGCTATAAATTGGCCAGCAACAAGTTTAGGCTCGAAATTAGGTGAAGGTTTGTAATCATCAGAGGAGTGGAGTTCTGGAACAGCCTTCCAAGGGGAGCAGTGGGGGCAAAAATCTAACTTTCTTCAAGACTGAGATTGATAAATTTATGGGGGGGGGGTGGTATGATGAGACTGCCTACAATGGCATTTGGCCCACTGGCAACTGCCAGAAGCAAAAATCCCTGACTTCTGGAGACAGAACACTAGATGGAGATTGGGGGCCTCTGAGTTTCTACAGATAATTCTTCCCCAGCTATCTGCCTGGTGGGTCTTGTCCACATGCTGAGGATCTAACTGATCATCATACTAGGGGTTGGGAAGGAATTTCCCCTGGGTCAGATTGGCAGAGACTCTAGGGTTTTTCCCCTTCCTTTGTAGCATGAGGCATGGGTCACTTGCAGGTTTAAACTAGTGTAAATGGTGAATTCTCTCTAACATGAAGTTTTTAACTATGATTTGAAGTCTTCAGTAACTCAGGCAGAGGTTAGGGGTCTATTTCAGGAGTGGGTAGGTGAGGTTTTTTGGCCTGCAATGTGCAGGAGGTCAGACTAGACGATCACAATGGTCCCTCCTGACCTTAAAGTCTGAGTCTTAAGCATTGGCACTATAGTCATCTTTATAGCTATATATCTATAGAGATATCTATGAACTAAAAAGTGGACTGAGACTACAAATTCATTTCACACAGGCCACTGAATAGCTATCAGTTGGTAAGTATTTCTGGTTACTATCAATTCAGACTACCTTTTAGTGTGAGTGTTTTAACTCAATACTGCATTAGTGAAATTGTTAGTAAGATCCTTCAAATAAAAATGTCCCTGATGATGAGAAGCCTTTTCAAAAAACAAAAGATGTTTGGTGCTATTTTCGTTATTGTCTTTTTCTGGCACTAGAAAGCCCTTTTAGCTGAGAAAACGTTAGGGAATTAGAAAGAAAGAGAAATCACTGTAACATAAATAATACAATGTCTCTGATTATGACTGTGGAAAAACTGGCACCATATTGACATTAATGACCTACAAAGAAAATTCAATGTCCCTAGCAATCAGTTTTGTAAATACTTGCAGATTAGAAACTGTATTTTCAAAAAAACCCTTGGCTCTTACCTTATTCCCAGGAAACCTGTCTCAGTATCCTAGCTGAAATGTAGTTACTGTTCAGTTGTATATTAATATGGCCTCAAATTCAGCTCAACCTTTATTAGATTTGAAGAAAAAAAAATGGAGACGTAGCACAAAACCATTTTTATCCCCTAAAGAATGGCATAAAGTGACGAAAACTTTATGGCACAATCATATTTGTCTCTCACATATAGTTCTTCATATTTTTGGTCACTAAAAGTCATACAGATTCCTGTCAAGAAGTGGATAGCTAGCTTATAAAAATCTAATTAGATATTAAATGTGACTGCTCACATCACACAGGTCAGGGTAACTGATGCCAGGAAGGGGTCTGTTGCCCTTATCCCTCTAAATTGTCTATTTACATGAATCACAGCCAAACTGTTAGAGACAAGACAGACCATAACCTAGATTCTAATATTAGTTAAACCATTGTAAATTCAGTATAACTCCCTAGACTTCATTCATTCAACTAAGAGCAAGATCTAACCCATTAAGTGTATCTGTATTAGTTGACTCTAGTAAACTGGTATTACAAAAAACAGTTTAACAAAAGTACATACATGTTCAGCACAGCAGACATCAAAATTACTCTTCAGTTGAAAAAGTTATCTCACATCAGTGTCAGTCATTTAATATATGTATCTAAACAGGTTAGATATTTTAAGTAGGATACAAATTATCCTAAATGAAATGGTAGGATTTTCAGAAGTGACCAGTGATGACCTCACTTTAATTCTTGAGGTCAATGCTCCCAAATGACTTCACTGAGAGCATACCTAACTGAATGCTGCACAGTTTGAAAATCTCATCAACAAAGGCTGGGAATGTCATTCCTTTGCCAAGCAGTAGTAGATGACAGGCACTTTGCATATTGGTTTTCCAGTGGAGGAATGATCAGTGATGTGGAGTCTGGTTATAGTCAATGTCATTTATTTTATTTACACATGTACACCAGTCCTGGAACAGAGGTTGCCACAAGCAGAATGGAGGGCTGCATCTTTCAAAAATCACAGCTCTACACCAATGCCCAGTGCCTAAGGAGCACTCTGTCTGAAGAATGGATTCCAATCAGAACACAAGTCAGAGAGCAAACTCTGCAGCTGATTGAATCACTCCCTCTTTGCAGAACTTTGCATGACAACACTAACAACACCAATGTGCCTTTCCCAGGCTAAACATTTGCTTGCACACTAGGAAAAAGAACTCGAACAACGACATGTAATAGCAACACCTGGTGACATCTTCCTTAACAATACTTTCTTATAGCAAATTATATAATAATTATCCTTTTATCTACTATAATCCTTTATTATATGTTTAGTATAATTAGGAATCCCACCTTTCCTCTTCCCTGTTATTTGAATCATATAAATACTCGATAAAACATTTTAAAACTTAAGTACTAGTATGATTATCGTATTGATCTGAAGTAGAAGTTACAGCCCATCCAGATTTAATTTCAGGTGAACAGAAAAGTTTATCTGAGGCCATCATAAAGGCAACTCATTTAACTTAGCTTTATTAACTCATTTATTTATCCATTGTCATGTTTATATCCATAGCTTTTGAGCGCTTTCATTTGTTAATAAAAGTCCCTATCATGCAAAGTGCTGAGTGCTCTCAGTCACCACTTATCTTAGCACCTTGCAAGATCAAGACCAAACGTTGAATTTGTAGTGACTAGTAGTGAGTTGAAGGTGGTAATTATTTGTAAGCATGACAAACAGCATTTGATTTCTGGGTTGAATTCTGAAATGGACTTTGTGAACCAAGGTCACCAGTAAAAAAGTGTGTGGAGTCTAAAGGAATGGCATTATTATTTTCCAGTGATTCCTAAAATTCAGCAGGATCCAGCAATCTCTAACAATGAATCACTGCAGGTCCTGCAGCCCATCAGGTCAGTAGAAAAGACCTCACCTTAACCTGGATGATTTGGACCATGGTGGAGATGTGTTCATTCCACCTCAAAGATCCATTCACATACTGTCTCCACCGGCATATCAGTAGAACCAGAAACCAGCTGACAGAGGCCCATGGCTCTCATGAGGGCCGTGAAACTCTGTGCCAATGAACTAGGCTCATCTACATGTATGTTGCAGTTTCCCAAGTTAGTCAGTTTTAATTCCAGTACCAAGCCAGCTATCTCAGTCAGGAAATCTATGGAATACTAATATGGCTAGTACACCACTGAGATTCAGATATTAGCTTTACCCAAGGGCTCACATGGTAAATGGAGATACTCAAAGAAATTCATTTTTGGAATAGGCATCTACATTTGTGGTCAAATGCAAAAAAGCATAGCCTCTTTCCCTCCTCAACCTCCCTAGGCTCACTCTGCACCAAGCCGCTAGCTGGAAACTGCTGAATTAACACCAGTCCATTGGACTCATCCAGACACATCCACAGTGATGCAAACAGGACTAGGTCCCTTATTCGCAGTTAAATCACAGATATATTGCTGTTCTTAAGAATGACTGACCTGGCATTCATCAACCTGAACCAGAGTTTGAATATATATGCAGTTTACAAAATACATAGACATTTATCCAAGTACAAATAATTCTAGCAATGAGTTATGTTTAATAATATCCAAACATATTAGGCAGATGATTACAAATGTTATACACAGGCTATAAAAATGTAGGCTTTATGGATGAAACACACTCCCTGAGTGGTATATCTCACATTATCGGATTCATGAAATGAAATTTACAGGAGAAACGTTTTACCTTTAATTAACTCTAATTTCTTTAATTAGTGTTGAAAAAGCATAGATTAACACCAGAATATTATTTCATGTATCTTAAAATCATTATCCCTCTAGGCAGCTTACATGAAAGTGATCATGAAATGGTAGCGATAATGATTGTAAGGAATGGTAGGAGTGAAAACAGCACAATAAAGATAATGGGTTTCAAGAGGGCAGACTTTAGCAAACTCAGGGATCTGGAAGGTAAGATCCTATGGGAAGCAAGTCTAAGGAGAAAAACAGTTCAAAAGAGTTGGCGGTTTTCTAATGAGGCATTATTAAGATCACAAGAGCAAACTATCCCACTGGAAATGGCAGAAGTGCTAAAAGACTTTTTTGTTTAGGTTTTCACCAAAAACTTTAGTAGCAATTGCAAGTCTAACATAGCGAATGCCAGTGAAAATGAGGTAGGATTAGAGGCTAAATTAGTGAAAGAACAAGTTAAAAATTACCTAGACAAGTTTGATGTCTTCAAGTCATGAGCGCCTGATGAAATACATCCTAGAATACTCAAGGAGCTGACTGAGGAGATCTCAGCCATTAGCAATTATCTTTGAAAAGTTATGGAAGATGGGAGAGACTGCAGAGGACTGGAAAAGGGCAATTATAAAATGCCCATCTATAAAAAGGGAAATAAGGACAACCTGGGAAATTACAAACCAGTCATAGACTCATACTCATAGACTCTAGGACTGGAAGGGACCTCGAGAGGTCATCGAGTCCAGTCCCCTGTCCTCATGGCAGGACCAAATACTGTCTAAACCATCCCAGTCAGTTTAACTTCAGTACCCGTAAAGATAATGGAGCAAATATAAGCAATCAGTTTGTGAACATTTAGAAGATAATAAGGTGATAAGTAACAGTCAGCATAGATTTGTCAAGAACAAATTATGTCGAACCAAACTGACAGCTTTATTTGACAAAGTAACAAGCTTTGTGGATAGGGGGGAAGTGGCAGATGTGGCATATCTTGACTGTTGTAAGGCTTTTAATACTGTCTTGCATGACTTTCTTGCATGACTTTCTCATAAACAAATTAGGGAAATATAACCTAGGTGGAGCTGCTATAAGGTGAGTGCATAACTAGTTGGAAAACAATTCCCAGAGAGTAGTTATCAGTGGTTCATAGTCAAGCTGAAAGGACATATCAAGTAGGGTCCTGCAGGGATCAGTTCTGGGTCTGGTTCTGTTCAGTATCTTCATCAATGATTTAGATAGTGGTATAGAGAGTACATTTATAAAGTTTGTGGATGATACCAAGCTAGGAGGGGTTGCAAGTGCTTTGGAGGATTGAATTAAAATTCAAAATGATCTGGACAAACTATAGAAATGATCTGAAATAAACAGGATGAAATTCAATAAGGACCAATGCAAAGTTCTTCACTTAGGAAGGAACAATTAGTTACACAACTACAAAACAGGATATGACTCCATGGGAAGCAGTACTGCAGAAAGGAATCTGGGGGTCATAGTGGATCACAAGGTAAATAGGAGTCAACAGTGTAATACTATTCCAAAAAATTCAAACATCATTCGGGTATGTATTAGCAGGAATGTTGTAAGCAAGACATAATAAATAATTTTTCCATTATACTCCATGCTGATTAGGCCTCAACTGAAGTATTGTGTCAAGTTCTGGGCACCACATTTCAGAAAATATGTGGACAAGTTGAAGAAAGTCTAGAGAAGATCAATGATTGAATGTATAGAAAACATGATCTATGAGAGAAGATTGAAAAAATTGGGTTTGTTTAGTCTGGAAAGGAGAAGACTGAGAGGGGACACAATTAAGGCTATGTTTATGTCACAGGGGTCATGACTTCTAGAGATCTCTGTGACATTATCTGCTTCAGCCCCAGGGACTGCAGGACTCTGGAGCTGGCAGCCAGTGGGGCCCTGGCAGAGTTTTGTCAACAGGCAACAGTGGCGACAGCCGACAGGGGACCTCCTGCAAGGTTCCAGAGACAGGCAATAGATTCCTGAGGGAGCTCTCCTCAGGGTTCCAGCGACAGCTGACAGCCTCATGCAGAGGAGATGAGGGGGACTCCTCTGAAGAGCGGCTAGAGATGTTCCATTTTTTCTTTGGGAAATATGGTCACCCTCCAGCTCCCAGCCACCGTGGGTGGAGGGGGAGCCCCATGCAGCTTCCAGATGCCTCAGGAAGAGGGGGAACCCCATAGCTCCAAAGCACCACAGTGGCAGGAGAAACCATGGAGCCACAGCAGCAAAAGTCTCAGACAGATCACAGCCTCCATTAATTTTTGTTTATTGCCTGTGACCTGTCTGTGATTTTTATGAAAAATAACCATGACAAAATCTTAGCCTTAGACATAACAGTTTTCAACTACATAAAAGGTTGCTATAAGGGGTAGGGAGAAAAATTGTTCTCCTTAACCTCTGAGGCTAAGTCAAGAAGCAATGTGCTTAAATTGCATCAAGGGCAGTTTAGGTTGGACATTAGGAAAAACTTCCTGTCAGGGTAATTAAGCATTGGAATAAATTGCCTAGAGAGGTTGTGGAATCTCCACCTTTGGAGCAGGTTAGACAAATACCTGTTTGGGATGGTCTAGATCAGGGATTGGCAACCTTTTAAATCTGCTGGCAGTCCAGGACAGTTTGTTTACCCGCATTATCCAAAGGTTCAGCCAATTGCAGCTCCCACTGGCAGCAGTTTGCCATTCCAGGGCAATGGGGGCTGCAGGAAGCGGCATAGGCTGAGGGATGACACTTCCCGTAGCCCCCATTGCCTTGGAATGGCAAACCGCTCCAGTGGGAGCTGCAATCGGCTGAACCTTTGGATGCTGCAAGTAAACAAACTGGCCTGGCCTGCCATCAGATTTCCCTGATGGGACGCATGTCAAAGGTTGCCGATTCCTGGTCTAAATAATAGTTAGTCCTGCCATCAGTTCAGGGGATTGGACTAGATGGCCCCTCAAAGTCCTTTCCAGTCCTATCATTTTATGATTCTAATATAGTGTGAGGAAATAATTTATATGCTAAATCTTTTTTTTAATTTTATTCTTTATCTGCAGAGACAATGTACATAACTCTAATTCTTTCCAGGTTGTTTGGTTCCCCTCATGACCACAGTAAACCTTACCAGCCCTTCTGTGTTACTGTTTTGATATGGTGCTTACAGTGTCCGTCATACCCTACATTCAGCAGTTCTAAATCCAAGGCAGGGCTCTGGTACTACCTCCTTCCTCTAAAGCGAGTCCTTGCCCCTGAGTCCTGACTTGGCATTTGCCCTTTGCAGGCTTTTTTAAGCCAAGAAGAGCATCATGTTGTCATCTACTGTTGCCCTTGTTGTCCAACATCAGCAAAATATTGGATCCCTGACAGTGCCTTATTGAAGTTCAGCTGTCCAAGACAAGTATAGTTTCCTTCCAAACCCATTTCAATAACCCTCAAAAGAATTTAAAATAAAAGTAATCTATCAGTGCAATCCCATCTCAAGCAGGAGTCCAAAGATCTCTCCTCCATGTACAAGTAGGTTATGGGGTAGTTCTCTCCAGTGACTGACTCCTCTCTTTCGTGTTTCCAACATGTCTTGTTTGGAATAAAATATTTTACCATCCTGGAAAGCTGAGGGCCTGGATGAGGCAAATCATCACCAAACAAAGAAAATTTTGGGAATAAACTCTTCACTAAATTCCTTATCAGTACTACTCCTATGTAAATCCTATGCCAATTTGATGACCTTATTTCTGGTGTCATTTGACATTCCTGTGAGAAAGATCATAACTTCATACAAATTACTCCATTAAAATATATTTTATGGATATTAAAAGTATGTTAACACCATGTATTTTCTGGCAAGCCATGGAATGTATGATGCATGCCAATTATAATTTGCTAGCTCGTGCGGTTTGAAGTAGTGTCATTAATTTCTTCATCATTAAAGTAAATTATTAACAAGGTTTTCAAATGCTCAACACGTATTTAATATGATTACTCAGAACAGTTTTGTGTGAACTACAGTTTAATACTGTTGCCCTTACAAAGATAATCTTTATTATAAGAATAATTTGCACACCCTTCTTTATTGATTAAACTATCCTGAGTTCATATTTCCTATACTATTAACAGTGCACCTCAGGGGGAGCTAAATTGGCAGACACAAACAACGCAAGTGTTTCTCGACTACATCATGGAATTATATTAGAATGGGATGCCTTAATTTCCTTCCCTTTCCCAGAACCATTAGTGTTTCTTTGTATTTAGATATTTAGGTAAAGCTCTTTTTTTTAAGTCAGGCAAATGTGAAAGTTAATTTTCTGCTGCAATGTTACTGCTGAAACATTCCAGCTAACTCCTAACCAATGTTGACAGTAGCAGTGGAAAAGCTACAAAGATACAAGACTTGTGTTTTGTCTTGAAGATGCAATCCCTTTGTTAAAGGATTTCCAGAGGCGTGGAGAAGATGCTAAGAAAGCTATGCTCATGCTTTGATGTTTTTATTTAGATGCACTAAAAAGAGGCCCATAGAATCAAAGGTATTAACATAACCCAGTCACTGTCCAACATCAAGCCCTGTTAACAACATTTGGGGTTTGGGATACAGAGACATCCGCCTGCTTAGTACCAAAGGAAGTACACCATTTAACGTAATTTTAACCTTTTATTAAAGATACAGAAAAGAAGAAAAAACAGTTAAAGCATTTGAAATGTCAAGTATTAATTAAGGCTTTCATTTTAACAAGATCCCTTGTACCCTTTCTCTTTAGCGGTAGAGAGTTCTAAGATGGAAACTCCTCACCCGTTGTTTGACAGTCTCCTTGATGGTATTAAAGATGATAATAATGGTCCCTTCTGGAGAAAAGAGAAGTTAGTTGAAATGGGCTGGAGCTATCATTGTTGCTGCTGTCAAAGTCTGATTCTGTTTCACAGAAGACAAGACAAGATGAATACATACCCAAGCTGTGCCAGGACAAGGCATATTTGTATAGGGCTTCGAGCAGCTCAAGGGCACCCTCATTTGATTTTTTAGTATGTGTTGTGTGGAGAGGGTGGCCCCCAAAATATTCCTGTGTAGGGCCCCCAGTAGGATAGCCTGACACAGCAGAAGAGAAAACAACAGCAAAGATAGAAAATGCAGTGTCTATCTTTGATGTTGACTCTCATTTGCATCCTCACTGCTGGAAAAACACAGGCATAACAGATAGTCTTATCAGTCACTCCAAGACCTGTCAAACTTGTACCAGCACAATAATCTTTAGGGCATTGCATTTAGCTGCCTCCTTCTGGTCACAGGCTTATAACAGCATAGTCTTGACTGGTTAACCCAGACACTTTCTAGACAGATGGCAAAAAGAAAGAGAGAGAAAAGCAAAGAAATAACATGAAGAAGGAAAAGGACACATGGTGGTAGTTGTGGCAGGAGGGCCAGCAAGACAGTCTTACATCCCAGGTAGTGTTGGGATTAAGCCAGAACTGGCGGAGGTGTCAGTGTCCCTCTCTCTGGCTCAGTCTGGTTAGAAAATCTCTCAGAATTATGATAAAGAAGGTCTGTGGTCTCAGGAGATGGTCAGCGTGACAGTCATGATGGTGAAGCTTGCTCCAATAGACATTTTTTCTCTCCAGATCTCTTTCTTGAAAGACCATAAAAGGGAATTATGGGTGGAATATCCCATTGCCTCATTATGTTATCCACCAATCGGCCTACTTTCTGACACACTCATTTTGATTCATTGATTTTTTATCTCACACTGTTTTTGTTTACCAGGCATGATTTTATCATAGTCCTTGAATTATATCACTAGGACTTTTTTGTTTGGACTAATTCAGTCTGTCTGTTTCTCCCTTTCATACTCTTTTCTCATTAACATTTGTTTTGGATTATTGTGATAATTTATGAACTTCCACTCACTCCTTACAGTTAAACTCACTATTAAGGTAAAATTGTAGACCCAGTTATCACAACAGCTCTCATGAGTCTCACCCTCAAAGTTTATAATTTCATAATCTCTGAGGAGTAGTACTGCCTAGAAAAGTTCCCTTATACTGAGAGGCAATCTAGGAGAGTCTCAGGGCCATCTTTTGAAGATTAAGACTATGACACTGAATTTGATGCATTATGCAAGAGGGAAAGCACTATCATGCTGAACCCTCCAAAAAGTTTTTCAAATATGAAGCATATGGAGGAAGAGAAGATAGAGCATTGAGAAACTCTCTGTGAATACCTCATGAAGCAAAGGTTCAGTTGTCCAGCAAGACTCTTTGGGATCTTTCCTAAAGGAAGGATCTGAACCAACTCACTGCATTTACACTTTTGCCTGCCATATCTATGAGGCATGATAACATATTATGGCTGAATCATACTGAGGAATCCAGCAGTAAAAATATGGATGTTTGCCTATTGTCCATTTTCCAGGAATTAATAGTCCATTAGTGTGACCAGCACCATCTATGTGCAACATCCTATCCTAAAACTCAGAAGGATGAGTGCAAAGCACTGACAGATGTCAATTGTAATTGGAGAGAGTTCTTTATCAATTATTCCATCATCTTGCTTAAAATAGATTAGACATCAGAAAGTATTGCAAAGTTGCACACAATATGTTTTATGGAAATATGTTTTAAGTGTGAATATGATGTAACTGGAATATGCTTCATTGAAAAGGTCTCTTATAAGGTATCATTACAAAGTTTATAATCTACTGAGTGTGTTCATCCTATCTGTATGAATGTATCATTCTTGTATCTAGAACTAGAAATATGAAGTCTAACTCTGTGGTCCTATTGTAATTATGCAAAGTGTAGGCCATTGATAGTGGTTTAGAATCTTGATGGCTCTCATTGACTAGGACAATTGGTTGCAGATGATTTATTTATCTGCAAGCCTTCTTATTCATAGACTCTAGGACTGGAAGGGACCTCGAGAGGTCATCGAGTCCAGTCCCCTGCCCTCATGGCAGGACCAAATACTATCTAGACCATCCCTGATAGACATTTATCTAACCTTCTCTTAAATATCTCCAGAGATGGAGATTCCACAACCTCCCTAGGCAATTTATTCCAGTGTTAAACTAGCCTGACAGTTAGGAACTTTTTCCTAATGTCCAACCTAAATCTCTCTTGCTGCAGTTTAAGCCCATTGCTTCTTTTTCTAGCATTAGAGGCTATGGTGAACAAGTTTTCTCCCTCCTCCTGATGACACCCTTTTAGATACCTGAAAACTGCTATCATGTCCCCTCTCAGTCTTCTCTTTTCCAAACTAAATAAACCCAATTCTTTCAGCCTTCCTTCATAGGTCATGTTCTCTAGACCTTTTAATCATTCTGGACCTTCTCCAATTTCTCCACATCTTTCTTGAAATGTGGTGCCCAGAACTGGACACAATACTCCAGTTGAGGCCTAATCAGCGCAGAGTAGAGCGGAAGAATAACTTCTCGTGTCTTGTTTACAACACACCTGTTAATGCATCCCAGAATCACGTTTGCTTTTTTTGCAACAGTATCGCACTGTTGACTCATATTTAGCTTGTGGTCCACTATGACCCCTAGATCTCTTTCTGCCATACTCCTTCCTAGACAGTCTCTTCCCATTCTGTATGTGTGAAACTGATTGTTCCTTCCTAAGTGGAGCACTTTGCATTTCTCTTTATTGAACTTCATCCTGTTTACCTCAGACCATTTCTCCAATTTGTCCAGATCATTTTGAATTTTGACCCTGTCCTCCAAAGCAGTTGCAATCCCTCCCAGTTTGGTATCGTCTGCAAACTTAATTAGCATACTTTCTATGCCAACATCTAAGTCATTGATGAAGATATTGAACAGAGCCGGTTCCAAAACAGACCCCCACTTGTTATACCTTTCCAGCAGGATTGGGAGCCATTAATAACTACTCTCTGAGTACGGTTATCCAGCCAGTTATGCACCCACCTTATAGTAGCCCCATCTAAATTATATTTGCCTAGTTTATCGATAAGGATATCATGCGAGATCGTATCAAATGCCTTACTAAAGTCTAGGTATACCACATCCACCGCTTCTCCCTTATCCAGAAGACTCGTTATCCTATCAAAGAAAGCTATCAGATTGGTTTGACATGATTTGTTCTTTACAAATCCATGCTGGCTATTCCCTATCACCTTATCACCTTCCAAGTGTTTGCAGATTTCTTTAATTACTTCTTGTGAGTAATGAAGTTCACAGGACATGTAAACATGTCACGTGATACTGGAATCCATCTTAAACATGGTGCTTTTCCATTTAGAAGGAAGGTTAGGAACCGAGAGAGAGACAAAGATTCCTGCCTTGTGCCAAAGATATAAAAGGAGGTGGAACACAACAAAGGAGGCTACCAGTCATGAGAAATCCCCTAGTTACCACCTGGGCTGGAACTAATAAGAACTGTACCAGGGGAAAGGATTGGGCCCAGACTAAGAAGGAGTCTAGTCTGTGACAGAAGCTTATCTCTGAGGGTGAGATTTACCTATATTCAGTTTCTTAAATGTATTAGACTTAGACTTACGTGTTTTGTTTTATTTTGCTTGGTAATTTACTTTGTTCTGTCTGTTATTACTTGAAACCACTTAAATCCTACTTTTATACTTAACAGCTGTGCATATCTCTCTATCAGTATTCTAGAGGGTGGACAATTTATGAGTTTACCCCGTATAAGCTTTATACAGAGTAAAACAGATTTAGTTGGGTTTGGATCCCATTGGGAACTAGGTGTCTGGGTGCTGGAGATAGGTGACTTGCTGAGCAGTTTTTGGATAAAGCCTGCAGCTTTAGGGGCATGGTTCAGAGTGTGTCTGGCTTAACAAGCCAGGGTTCTGGATTCCCACACTGCCGTCGGAAAACAGGCTTAGAAGTAATTCCAGCACATCAGGTGACAGCCTCAAGGGGGTCTCTGTGACCAATCCTGTCACAGGTACATTTCAAGGTTGGCTGCACTAAACAATGTTTTCCTAAATATTTGTCAGATTATTGTATACTGTAGGCAGGGGGAAGACAGTTTTCCTCAAAGGAGGAAATAGAGCAACCAAACACCTGTAAATATCTTTCACCATCAATAACAGGCATAGTGCCAAATTTGATCTCGTTATTCAGATTTCTCCTCCATCTCAAAACTTCATTTTGTGTGAATAAATGGATCAATATCTGAGGAGGCTGTTGTAACGGTGGATCAGTTCAGTGTCCAGTTTCTGGGATACAATGAGGCAAACCTGATTTGGGAGATCTTGTCTGGTAAGGAGGTTTAGAACTCCTTGCAGCCAGGAGTTCTAGTTTTCTAGTCTGGAAAAGTTCCATCAAGATTGATGTAGTGACATGTTTAATATAATGGATGTAAAAGTGTGGGAAATCTCACCTGGGAGCTGTTAATAAAATACTTACGCAAGCAAAATTCCCATTGAAAAAACCCAGTCCCCATAAAAATGCAAGTTTGTACCTCAGGAGAGTAAATTTGCTGTTTTATTTATTTATTTTTTTTTAAAAAGGCTTGCTGGGATCACAGGCCTAAACAACCTAAAGACTGCAAAAAAAAAAATCTGAAATGTAAGTTCAATTTGTGAGTTACATAATTTTTCCTTCTCTTTCCTTTGTGATGTTCAAACTCCATTTTATACAGAGCAACAGCTTTTCCTCATGTTTCGTCTTGAGCTTCAGGGCAAAAGATAGTGAGTGCACCTTACAAATAACATTTCTGTCCTTTTTCATTCCCTCCCCCTACCTTTTTCCCTTTCCCTTTCCCAGAAGCTGGGGGATGTTCCCTCTGGGGCACCTGGAATTGGCTACTGTTGGAAGACAGGATACTGGGCTAGATGGATCTTTGATCTGACCCAGTATTTTTGCATTTTTATGTTCTTATGATCAAAGCTAATTCTTTTTTTTGCTCAGCACTGATAATAGATCTTAACCTTTGGACTCCTTTTTGAATATTTCCTTGATGGTGCATGCATGTCAAGCCTGAGAATAGGAGATCAAATTGTAGCTGGCACAACAGAGCAGCTTGTGCAGAGATGGGCCACAATGGCAACCCTTATGGTAATCTGAGCCTAGATTATCAAATAATTTTGATGAAAATATTGACATATTGATCATGAATGTTATCATAATATAAATAAGTGCAATCTGGCAGAGTTTCCTAACCCTTTTTCAGGAGTAGCCTAAGTAACGGACAAATACGAACTGATATGCTCTTGCAGACAAAAGACCCAATCCTGCACGGTGCTGAGCATATCGTAGAAGATGCTGCTCATCCTCAAGTTCCATTGACATCTATGATGGTTGAGAGCATGCCTCACTTCATGTGATCAGATCAAAATAGCCCTGCTGTAGTAGTAGAATTTGTGTCATTCTAGGCTCTAGCAAGATGTGATAATGTGTGTTTAGGTGAGATATATGTGCTTGTCCAGCAGTCTTACTGCTCCTGGGAGTATTTTTAAGTCATTTCTGAAAGAATTCCAGCAATATAATTGATTTTTGGAGGTTAATATATTTAAACAAGAGCAGAAGACACTCATAAAACAACAGACCACCCAGTTTTAACTTCATGGAAAGCAAAGGAATTGGATTGTCAGAATTATTCTCTTTGGTTGGTTGTATCTGCAAAGTCTTTTTGTGTTCAAAAAACTATTTGTCTTCATATGTTAGCTGTACAAAGCAGCATTGGCTGGCTTTTTATGGTCATTATATTTATTTTCTTTGTGCTTGGCTGCTCTATACAATGCCATTCCCTATAATACAGAGCAATCTAGCTTGCAATTCTAAAAGCATCATTCACTGTAAATAAATGTATCTGTCAGATTTGAGAAATCAAATGTGCTATGTTCTCTGTGAAAGATATAGGACAGAAAGTTACTTTGGGGAGTTTTTCTCCAAGGTCCATCATATACACATATCTAATGGGCTTTTTGGCCAAGATTACTATAATTGGGGTTTGAATTTTTATAATATCAGTTCCACTTGGTATATATAGGAAATAAATTTGTCAGGTCAATGGTATGAACTTTGCATCAAAATATACTGTGTACCTGCCTTGCACATGCAATGTTGTTTCTCTGTAGCATAAATTCCAAATCTCCCTCACCCACATTTTTAAAGCAAGTGCACAAAAGTGACCAAGTTCCATGTACACAATGCCCTTTATATGTATTGTAACAATTTTGAGTCCTTGTTCCCGCCTGCAAATGATTGTAGAGGTAAAACTCTTACAAGTATGGGTCCATTATTTATTAAAACAGGTATAAAGTAGAATCCAAGTTACCTCTAGCTTCCTCCCTCCTTCACCTACCACCAAGTCAAAAAGGAGCATTAGTTTAAAGTGAATTATATACTGACAGCAAGAAAGTCCCTAACATGGAAAAGGCCCACATAGCAGGGCAGGGCATTCTGGGCCACACTGTGCCATTGATTGTTCACCAGAACTTTTCATTGATTTCAATGGGGAAGATCTGTTTAAAAACTGATAGCAAACACTGTCCTTTGGCAGTCCCCATTCATGGACTTTCCACCATATGGTTCCCCTGAGTGAGCTTGGGTTTGCTCCTGTGAAACAGGCTGCGGATTCAACACCCTAAATCTCCAAATCACATTAGAATCTGCATGGATTTTAAGAATCCATGGCAGTTTATGTGGAGGCTGGGCTCTGGCTTCTGCCTTCCCCTGACCACTTCCTCTAGCAGAGGGAAACAACAAGTAGGTTTATATTTCCTTTGTGTTACTGGAGGGGATAGAAAGCAGCTGTCCCCAAAGCATTCCCCTGTCCATTCACAGAGACCAGTCCACCCAGATGTGATTCTGTCAATCCAAGGGAAAAGGTGGTACATCTTTCCTCACCCTCAACTCTTGATCTTTTATGTACGACAGGATGCACATGCTGCCTTCAGAGAGGGTGAATGGTGCTCCCCACTTTCCATCAAGCCAATGCTGCAGACCAGGTACAGAAGTAAGCCCTGTTTTCACCCTTCTCAGGCCCTTTCAGATAACTGGTACCTCATTGTGCTCGGAGAGTTCAGGGAATAGCAAACATCTCCTGTGTCCTCTCCCATTATCTGTCTAGGTGCTTACATGACTTGTATCACCATAGTAACTGAACACCTTGCAAAGAGTAATGGATTTAGTCTCACAACACCCTTGTGAGGCCGGGATTGGAAGTAGTATTATCCCGGTTTTACAGATGGGGCCATGACCCATAGAGAGATGAAAGCCCAGACTTAGTGAACCACTGAAGCACATGTTCAGCTTTAAGTGAGTAGTCCCACTGACAAGCTTAATGTAAAGCAAATGCTGTGCCGCATCGGGGTGGAAATGACTTGCTGAGGGTTGTGCAAAATTTGTGGCAGAGCTAAGAGCTGAAACCAAAACTCATAAATCTTGGTGAGGTGCCTTAACCACAAGATCATCTCCCTCTATTTGTGAACCTGTATAGAAAGGGCCAGGATGTGGCTCTATAAGACTGAATCTTTATCCTAAAACTCTTTTAATGTCCATTGACTAGATTGTCTGTGGGGCGATGATCATTTTTCTGTTCTAAGTGAATAGCGTCATTGCTATTTTAAGACAAATCTAAAATTACCTGGCTAAGACTAATCATTAAAGCCTATTACTTAGAGCAATGCCCTCTTGGTTGGTAGTGTTCACATTTACAAGTACAATGCCTACACTTTTCATTGTTTCCAGTGTTAGGGAAAGTGTATTCAATCTGTATGTTAACAGAAAGGACTTTCTCAAGATCATTTTCCTTTTTTTTTAATAAAAGAATTAAATTCTGCAGAAGAATAAAAAGAATTTTTTCTCTTTGTTTTTAAATAAAACATCAGAGTAAAGGTAAAACCTGCAGGGATTCAAATGTACTTGAAAGGCTACTTTTAACCACATTTGATCTAAGCAATCTAACGGGATTTGGAGAATTAATGAATAGTGGATTTCAGACTGGATCAGATAAGGTAGTTCTGTCCCTCTTCCCTCTATATCCAATACCAAATAAATAAATATAAACCCAATCTAAATTACAAAATAGTCATTTTTTAAAACTTAGTCCCAAGCTGTTTTGTTTTACTACATGTGTTATAAATGTTTGTTTTCTATTTATTACATTCTATATTAAAATAAGGAAATGTTTAAAAATGAAGTAGTGCCTAGTTAAAGCAATAAACCTATTCTTTGTTTTGAGCACAGTCCTAGTTTCTTATTCAGGCAAAACTCTCACTAGACCAAACTCTGTCCTAGCAACCTCCATTGCTAATAGCATCTCCAAGTAGCCTCCATTGATCCTGACTGAATCTCTACCATTGTTGCCTCTCTGCCAAGAGGTCACAGATATCAGAGGAGTGGAGGTCATCTTCCCATAATATGGAATGGGGGGTATATTCTTAGTTTTATGTACATCAGTTATTGAACAGAGGTGGTCACAAACAGCACATAGGCAATCCCCTCTTTCAGTGATCTCAGACCAAATACCAATATCCTGGTCTTAAGGAATAGTTCTTCAGGAATTAACTCTGTGTAGGTTAAGGCAAAGAACAAATTCCCTTGCTGCTAGCTATAGTATTTCCATAGAAAGGACATCAGAAAACCATGCACACAGTATTTCTTTGTAAGACTGAAAACATGCTCACACTTGGAAAAAATGTGTTAGAGACGATGTATTACAGTGTCATCTGATGAGGAGAGGAAAGTGATCAGGAACAGTTAGCATGGATTCACCAAGGGAAAGTCATGCCTGACTAACCTAATTGCCTTCCATGAGGAGATAACTGGGTCTGTGGATGAGGAGAAAGAAGTGGATGTGTTATTCCTTGACTTTAGCAAAGCTTTTGATACGGTCTCCCACAGTATTCTTGCCAGTTAGTTAAAAAAGTATGGGCTGGATGAATGGACTATAAGGTGGATAGAAAGCTGGCTAGATCGTCAGGCTCAATGGGTAGTGATCCACAAATAATTTCAAAAGCATACAAAGAGTCAAAAGAAAAAATGGCAAGAACAAAGATGTGATAAAATCAAAGAATATGAAATCATAGACAAACACACATTCAACACCCTATAAAAGGAACCAAGAGTCAAATGAAGTAAAAACAAAAAGCAATTAGCTGTAATAAAACTGAGGATGACAGGGTATTCTATGAAGTCAACAGCATCCTGGAGGGATGGGTTGACTACATAAAGGAACTTTTTGATAATCAACGGTTCCATGTCTAAGTTGGCAGCCGGTTTCAAGCGGAGTGCCCCAAGGGTCAGTCCTGGGGCCGATTTTTTTCAATATTTTCCTTAATGATCTGGAGGATGGCGTGGACTGCACTCTCAGCAAGTTTGCAGATGACACTAAACTTGGAGGAGTGGTAGATACGCTGGGGGGTAGGGATAGGATACAGAGGGACCTAGACAAATTAGAGGACTGGGCCAAAAGAAACCTGATGAGGTTCAACAAGGACAAGTGCAGAGTCCTGCACTTAGAAAGGAAGAATCCCATTCACTGTTACAGACTAGGGACCGAATGGCTAGGAAGCAGTTCTGCAGAAAAGGACCTATGGGTTACAGTGGACGAGAAGCTGCATATGAGTCAACAGTGTGCCCTTGTTGCCAAGAAAGCTATCGGCGTTTTGGGCTGTATAAGTAGGGGCATTGCCAGGAGATAGAGGAACGTGATCATTCCCCTCTATTCAACATTGGTGAGGCCTCATCTGGAGTACTGTGTCCAGTTTTGGGCCCCACACCACAAGAAGGATGTGGAAAAATTGGAAAGAGTCCAGCGAAGGGCAACAAAAATGATTAGAGGGCTGGAGCACATGACTTATAAAGAGAGGCTAAGGGAACTGGGATTGTTTAGTCTGCAAAAGAGAAGAATGAGGGGGGATTTGATAGCTGCTTTCAACTACCTGAAAGGGGGTTCCAAAGAGGATGGATCTAGGCTGTTCTCAGTGGTAGCAGATGACAGAACAAGGAGTAATGGTCTCAAGTTGCAGTGGGGAGGTTTAGGTGGGATATTAGGAAAAACTTTTTCACTAGGAGTGTGGTGAATCACTGGAATGGGCTACCTAGGGAGATGGTGGAATCTCCTTCCTTAGAGATTTTTAAGCCCCAGCTGGGATGATTTAGTTGGGGATTGTTCCTGCTTTGAGCAGGGGGTTGGACTAGATGACCTCCTGAGGTCCCGTTCAACCCTGATATTCTATGATTCTATGATTCAATGACTTCTGTTATTATAATACCTATCCCAGTTGTCCTATTCTTTCTAGGTTAGTCATATACACATTTTTCTATTTGTGATTGTTATACTACACCTTTCACCATGGTATCTTGGCACCAGCCATCTCAAAATCCCCTGGCAGACCATAAGTTTGTGGATGATTTGCACTGTTGTGACCCACACTCCAGACAACCTTTCTGCTTCTGAGATCCTCTTAAGCCAGGCTCCACCACTGGAGCAATGAACGATGTGGTCCAGGGTTTGTAGAAATTTATATTTTATGTTCTTTGCTCTTAAAATTTAACCAAATATATCAAAACAATAGTGAGTGGAGAAAATATTTACTTTTTTCCTGAAATTTAAAAGTGTTAATGAATTTTAGATGTAAGTACTGAGAGAGTTAGAGTTTTTTGTTTTTTTTCCTCATATTTTAGGACATTTTTATTAAGAGGAAATATTTAACAGAAAAAAAATCTTATTAAAATTCACAGCAACCTGAGCTGTAAAGTGTTCGCTTTTGCTGGGAAATATTAAAAGTTTAATTACTGAATATTATAAGCTGTGTATAAAGACAGACTATTAAATATAGCAGTTTAGGTCAAAAAGTATGACCTAGCTTAAGAAATGTTAAAATCTGATGGGAATTTTGCGGTTGATTCTAAATATCAAATTCCATGCTTTAACACTTTTTCTTGTAAGTACTTTGCAAGAGGCAAAGCAACAGAAAGTCCAGTGACTTTACTGAAATTGATTGAAATCTCTGTGGTTTGCAAGGTGTTTAGCTCCATAAATTGTTCCCTCTGAGAGTTTCTTGGAGTTCCCTCACCACTATTAGTCTGGCACCATTGCAATTCTGCTGGTTCTAGCAAAGCTTGGAATAGCAGTGTAGACTTCTACAGATATTCTTGCCCGCTCTTAACAGGTTGGACCAACAACATGAGAGTTCTCTAAGGTGAGAATTTGCCTATACTGAGGATTTTAAGAAATTCTTTAGCATTGACCTGGCACTGGTATTAGTAATAATGCAATCTCACAGTAGATATAAATGACACTGGAGTAAAAACACCTGCAGGCAGTCTACACCAGTGTCCCAACAGTGTTATACTGGTGTTTGACCATCACAGGGGCTGAGGAGAATTGTTTAAAATTCTCAGTGTAAATGTAGCCTGTTGAGAGGGTTTATGGCAGTGAGGAGGAGTGAAGCATAACTTAGTGATCTTTAGAGAACTTGGTCTCTGATACTATGGCTCTTGAGCTCTCTGAAAGGGTGGCCAATCCTCTACTGTGCCATCCTCCAACCCAACTCTGTGAAGGGTTGACTAAAAAGGGATAAAAACCATGGAGAAGTCCATCGCTATTACTTCCAGAAATCACCAATGTCTGAGGGGACCACACTTTCAAATGCCTGTTCCCTGTCTGCACTTGCCACGTGTCTCTGCATGGAGATATGTTGTGGGCCCTGGAGGAGTATAACCACACTGCAGAAATTATGCTTCTGCCACCCCTTCCGCTGCTTTTCTAACACTTCCATTTTAATGTCCTTTGTTCCCCTCTGCCATGGAGCAGAGAGCCCAATGTGTGCACATTGTGAGCTGGGTATGCAGAAACATTTAACTCCTTAACTTCAAGCTAATGCCTAGCCCCTGTGTGGTGACAGTGATGCTCATCACATTCTCACTTCCAAATGAGATACCAAGTACATGAAATATCCTGTCCATTATGCAGCATGGAATTTATTAATATAATAATGATGCAACGAGTTCCATTTGTGCACCAGGATCTTAAAATAGTAGGGTAAGATGCATCTTTCCCAGAGCTATAATCCTGCTGTGCAGAGCCAGATGCCTCTGTTTTTTAATTTAAAAAAAGGGAGTGGATGAGGAGATAAACATCAGTTTGCTACAGTAAATGAAATACATATAATCAGAAGCAAAAACATTCTGGTATGAAGAGGCTATAAACAATGAGTAAAACAATCATATAGTACATATACCCAACATATAAATAATAGTTGACATGCAACCTTAAGAAGTTACTTGTACTTCAAACTGACCTACAATAAAGCGGTTGCAGTAAAGTTAAGAAATGATGAATAAGTACAGTTGTAAAGAGTTACATAGAGTCAGCAAATAGAACTGAGTCAACATTCATATCCACTTGTAATTTTGGTGGATCAGATGCAACTAACATCATGTTTCAATCTGACTTCTTTACCATTTCCATATTTTTCAGAAGTTTACCCTTCATGATGCTTCATCACATTATATTACACATTCCCCTGTCACAGAAGATTTAATTCTCATTTATACTAAGACCCATTTATACCACCCTCGTAGGGTACAGCCTTAAATGTGTGTAAATTTAATATACACCCACTTCAAGGCTCCACTACCAGTGCAGGTCTCAGGACAAAAGGGCCAATTGTAAATGAGAAATAACAATAATTACCTAGAAATAATACTAAAACTGGAACTAATAACATTCTGTCATCACAGATGATACAAAATGTGATATTTCTTTAAGGTGATCATATAGCATCAAAGAAAAAATATATATTATATCTGTGTGTAATATAGTTGTGATTTAATATATGCAGCAAGCAGCTAATAACAAAATTGTGTCCTGGTGTTTTTTAGAGAAACATAGGCCCTGACTTTGTTATTCTACTCTTGTGTTTGGCTCAGGAATACAGGGACAAGAGAGCTAAGCTGGTTTTAAGCTGCCCTTGCACTTCATGAGGTTGTGCAGTCCCCAATGTACATGAGAGCAGACACTCTCTAATTGTACTCTGCTTCCCACAGCCCTGGAAAAATGTGAATTCCTGTGCACTCTGTCCACGTTCTCAACGTACCTTGGCATGTCCTGATGTGCACCTATGCCAGAGGCAGGGATCAGGATCAGTGCAGACCCCTTAAGATAGTGCTTCACAAGTCATCAGAGTCCTGTGCACCCAGAAAGGTTTAAAGGTACCTTGATATAATTGAGAAGCAAACAGAAACAAAACCCAGCTATTTCAGACACAAGGATCCTTCCTGGAAAAACGTAAAGGTCCTACAAGCACCTTTCTTTATATGTATCTGCTCACTACTGAAACTCCTGCGTGTAGGGGTAATTCTTTGGGGTGATCTTTTCCCCAGCATACTTTTCTGTTCTCTGCCTCTATAAATTTGGCAGAAGCAGCTGCACCCCTAAAGAGGCTATTTGGCGGCTAGCTTTTGCTTTGTGCAACTTGATCTCTTTCAGCTAGTAAATATTTCTGTTATGTTTTCCGCTTCATCATCACTGTGGAGGTGACACAGGCTTATCTTTTGTAAACCATTATTAGGTGCATTTCTATAGCACTTCTCACTATAGTAGGTGTTGCATAAGAGCCGATTACTATGCTGTATTTGTGCCATCCTCTGTCCCGGTAGCTGGCAAACTAGAAACTGTAAAATATTTAATGGATATTTAATTTATAATCTGTGTGTTCCAAAGGTGCCCTTGTTTATGCATAGTGTGATATGTTATCATAGTTATTACGTTATTACATTGTCTGTCTTTTGTTTCCCCTCAGACTATGCAGAGAAATTATCTGAATAAGATAGCACAGCTTTGATTCAAAGGTGAATGATTACAAAGTGTGAAAAGATGATAATGCAAAATAATTACCATTAAAAAATTAACATCTGTCCTGCAGCACAGCAGTAAAACCATGTGCAGCATCATGACAGCTTTATTGGATGTTGGATACTCATGGTCATGACATATTTTGAACAGCTCACATTCTACTATGAGTCTCTAGGGATTTCCTTCACTTCCAAAAAAAAAAAAAGCAGTTTCCAGCTGTGGCCTGGGAGCTATCATATAATGCAGTATGAAAACACAACAAGATTGCTATATTCAGACTGATCTCAAAGATCTTTATTTTTATCTGGAGGCAAATTGTATGTCTCTTGCATTGGGTTTGTAATTTTTTCATCTTAAATCAAAATGACATCATTAGCTTTATTGTTCCCAAACACAATCATTCAAGTCACAATCCTTACCCAAGTGTACTTAAACCATGGAGTTGTACAAGTCATAAAGTGGAACAATTTATCTATTCCTTTTTTAAAAATCTATTAATTTGAATATACCCAGTAAATTATTTTGTCACAAAACACCCCGTCTTTTGGTAGAATTCCAAAGGAGGAGTCCAGTGCAAGAACTTTCTTGTCTATAAGCTGTATTTAATAAGTAAAAATAGATGTAAACAAGCAAGTCTGTGAAGCCCCAGTAGAAAAGGCTCACTCCCGAGGATGCAGATCTTCTCTCATTATCTGAATGTCTTGGACAGCATCTGAAACTTTCTGATAACTGGAATTTTACTTAAATGTATTTGAGTTCCTATATGAATTTAGCATAATCTGGGCTCCAAAAATCTGCTTTTACGTGTATAGCTTAAACATTCCTGAAGAGTACTGAGCCAAATGCAGTTGTGGCTCCATTGTAAATTAGGACTCTAAAGTTCATCAGGTTTAGTGGGCTAGAGTGCTACAGTAGCATTTACACAATCTGTAGTGGGGCTAAAAGTCATTTTCAGTACTTTGTATATAACAGTGATTAATTTTAGATTTAACCCAATTAACTCACATTAACCCAAAAAGCAGCCAAATTAATATGTCAAAAGCTAAAAATCTATAGACTACTTCAGCCCTTGTGTAAAGGGGGGGAAACTCCACTGAAGATAGTAGAACTACACCTGCTTACACCAGGTATGAATTTGGCACCTTGTTTATAAACAAAGGGACTCATTTACATTGGTATAAATGAGAGCAGAATCAGGCCAGGCCAAGATCTTATGCTCTGTTTTTTGCAGGAACTCAGACAGGTAATCAAAAATTGTTTCTTCTGATCTTGAAATCTGTGAGTCTATCATTCAGCCTTACCAGCTAAATCGCATTACTGTTCTTATGTAAATACTGTGGTAAATTCCATGGAAATGTATTCATATTTTTTCGACTGACTAGATGGCCACAATTATTAAGAGAAAGTGTTCCCAGATACAGCTGAATATTTCATCCATCTTGATGGGAAATTTTGATTCAGCTCAAAGTCTAAACTCTTCTTTAATTGAGACCGATGGGATGAAATCCCATCTCCAATAAAATCAATGGCAACATTTCTATTGATTTCACTGGTTCAGGATTTCACCTGTGTAAATATTGAACCTAATTCATGGTTTAAAGCATGGAACTACCTTTCCTTTCTGTTCTTCTGATACAATTTTTTATCTCTTTTGGCTTGTTTTAGGGGATAAAGTTGACTGAGGCAAACTTATGGCAATATTTGTTCCAAAAGGGCTATAAGAAAGAACAGGGAATATGTTCTCTGCTGGAATTCAGGCAAGCCTCTATGCAGTAAAGATGGTCCTTGTTCCACCTACTACTCTAGCAGAGATTGCTACAAATGCTGAGGACCTATCAGCAAAGCTACAGGAATGTGAGGAGGAAAAGGAAGCATGAGGGAACCAAATTATGACAGGAATCACCAGGTTCAATCTGCATTGCTTATCCTGTATTTGGTAGAAGTCAGGGAGGATAGGAATTATGATACAAAAGGAAAATAGGAGTCAATGGTACAATCTGAAAAAGGTTCAAGGGAGAACTGAGGACTGATCACCCCATTTTTCCTGGCCAGGTCACTCATCCATTGCTGAAAGTCTGATATGAACCTAGCATGAACATAACAGAACAATGCATCCTCCCACCTCCCGCCTCTCACCTTGTACATGTTGGTTTGAACAAAACAACTCTATCCATCATATCACCCTTTTGCCCCTGTCATTGGGATGGGTCAGTCTGTTCCTTGTTATCTGTGTGGAATGTGCAAGTATGTGAATGTTCTGATCTCTAGTGTTCAGTACCTTTTAGGTACGTATCTTCTTGCAGCATCAGCCCTTTCCTTGCCAGTTTCTGTGATCAGGGCCTGCCTCTGGCTTACAGCCTCACTTTGCTTTATGTTACCAAATGTCTGGTTCAAGGACACAAAATAATTTTCTACTATGATTCCATTAATGCCCACAAGCCATTTCAGCTGTACTTCCTCCTTTATTCCTAGGTTATTTCTAAATTTCTCTCTTGATAAGAGCTAGTTTACCAAGGAGATTTCCTACTGATATTGTTAAATCTCTCCTGGTAATTCTATAGACCATTAAGTGTACCACAGTTATTTTCTCAGATTATTTTTCAGTTCCAGGCTACTTAAACTTGTTTCTACCTAAATCCAAGCACAGCCATTCAGCCCATTGACAAGATAAGGATGTGAAGCAAATGTTCCAAGTTAATGATCCCAAAGAGCAAGTGAACAGCTTGGAATACATCTCAATAAGCTACTGTTTTGTATTTTAGATATTTCTTTTCAAGAAATATTTAGTGTTTATAGCTGATCATAAATTTGAAATAAACTACAACAAAAATATTGTCCATTTTCCAACTAGGTTTATTAGTTATATATATTAGTGACACCTCATGACAGTTGCTATTGTATGAGTATATATTGTATGTATCTGGGCAAGTGTGTGTATAGCCTTTGAGTACTATGAAAATTTTCTGCCCCTTGTGATTCATATGAAGCACGGTATTTTGAATTCCCATAAAGATGAGCACTGATCCATGCTGAGGTTTTAGCTCATGCAAATGGCAAGAAGTCACAGCAACAGGGATATAGTTAAAGCTTAGTGCCAGAATGCTCTGCTGAGCTTTGACTTGTTTACCAGTGAGTTTCCTTCAAAGAACTTAAATGTATAAACAAGGAAGATGTTAATATATAATGTATTTGTTTTCTAATTAAATGGTAACCAAGTATGTTGTCACATTTGAATTAGGAGAATGGAAAATAACTAATTATTTAAATAGTTCATGTGAGCATTGTTGTTAGAGGTGTGTTGTCAGATGCTACCGGTGTGATGCTCTGCTCTCTCCTTGTTGGTATCACTCGGCTGCGTGCGTGTGTTCCCTCTTGTGCTGTCCCAGCTCTGCAGATAGCTGACACAGCAGACCCGAAGAGAACCCCCAATGACCACACAGTCTAGTAAGGTACGAAGGCACATCGGCCAGGTTTATTGCTGTATTGGATACAATAATAGTTCCCTGTAGGTTTCTTAGCCTAATTCAGGGCATACTACAAATATGTACCCACGGTCAATGGACTCGGCTCAGTCAGTGGCGGGACTTTCCACTGCCCCCCCGGCCGGACAAAGACATCGCCCCAAGGATGCATTCTTATACATAGGTACAAACAAGTTACACATCACTCCAGACGTATTGAGGTACAACCCTTCTACGTAGCAAGGTACAACCCAACCCCTCTGCGTAGTAAGGTACCGCCTCTCACCTTGTACATGTTAGTTTGAACAAAACAACTCTATCCATCATATCACCCTTTTGCCCCTGTCATTGGGATGGGTCAGTCTGTTCCTTGTTATCTGTGTGGAATGTGCAAGTATGTGAATGTTCTGATCTCTAGTGTTCAGTACCTTTTAGGTATGTATCTTCTTGCAGCATCAGCCCTTTTCTTGCCAGTTTCTGTGATCAGGGCCTGCCTCTGGCTTACAGCCTCACTTTACTTTATGTTAGCAAAGTCTTGGCCATTATTTTAGTTCAGGCCTCAGGCCTCATACTGGGCCTTTATCAGGGCCTTCACTTACTACAAGCATGTCAATTAACATGCAACTTCCACAACTGAAAAGTGGTTCTAGACCAGATTCTGAGTGCACACCATTTTTTACATGGGTATAACTCCATTTTGTTTCAATGCAGTTTTCCTGATTTACACAGTAGTAACTGGGAGCAGAATTTAGACCAGTTGTATCCAACAAATTTTGCAAATGTATAGCCCATTTTATTTCAATCTGTAATAATTCTGTCTATAAAGAGCTTGGCTGTTTTATTTTAAGACCATATGGCAAAAGATGCTATGGCAGGGGTCGGCAACCTCTGGCACACAGCTCACCAGGGTAAGCACCCTGACTGGATGGGCCAGTTTGTTTACCTGCCGCATTGACAGGTTCGGCTGACCGCAGCTCCCACTGGCCGCAGTTTGCCATCCCAGGACAATGGGGGCTGCGGGAAGCAATGCGGGCCAAGGGATGTGCTGACCACGGCTTCCTGGCCCACCAGGGTGCTGGCGAGCAGTGTGCCAGAGGTTGCTGACCCATGGCATAAAACGTTGTTATTAAATTTAACTTTTCTGGCATTCAGTTTTCATATTAAACTATATGATTTGGGCATGTAATTAACACATCCCAGATTTCTGAGCTAAATATAGCCATACCTGGAAGAGGCTACCCTTGCCGGAGGGACAGATGTGTAGACCTGTCCTTCCCAATTCCACCTCAAACTAGGTGGGGTTCGTCCTCCACACTCAGCCCAGCAATCAACACCAGTTACCAACTCTTACAATGAGGAGGTGTCAGAAGGACTTGCCACACAGAGGCTTTTCTCACAGAAGGGTCCTTGCCAGCTATCTGTCAAGTCTTAATGGGAGAGTGGAAGAGGGCTTGTGTCATAGGAGGAGTGCACCTGTTTGGCCAAGCTTGTGCCTCAACCCCCACACCAATTACCTAGTCCCCCACACTAATTACCTAGTCCACTATGCTCTGCAGCAACTTATGAGGGGAAAAGTGACCTTTGGATGTCCCACTCATTGCATGTTAAGGTATCAAAGTATTTCCTTCAGTACAATACATGACTATTAAAAAATACTTTAGAAACTGAAGCTTTGGATTGTTGTGGTAATAAATATGTGATTTAAAACAGAGGCTGAAAGGGTGAAGTAGCAATCCTAACACAGAGTTGAGGATAAAAGCTAAAAATGTCAAATATATCTGAAGTTAGGCTTCTAAAACTATATTTAGACACTTATCTGAAAGTCTGACTGATTGTCAAAAGTGTTGTCCGTTTAAAAACATTATTACAGTCAATGGGAACTCCAGTGCTAGGAGCCTACAGTGCTAGGTTCTATTTAAGAGACTAATTTTAGATACTCAAGTTTGAAAATTTGTGGGCATCAGACTCCTCCAATGGAGTCTGCAATATTTTCGCTAATGCAAGAAAGATTGTATAACGAGCTAGAAGAAGGGAATAGGGATCACTGGGAGCTCCTTTTGTGAACCTCTGAAAACAGAGGTATGGTAGTTGTAGTTTGAAGTCATCAGCTTCTAAAAATGGATATCTGAAACCGTAGATGGAGGACTTCATAAAAGCTGAGCTTAGACTACTATACCAATTCCCCATTTACTGTATATAACAAGTGTTAACAGTTTATGGCTTGATACTATCTATTTCAAAATCATTACAGAAAAAGTCTTTGTGACCAGGAGAGGAAACTGTTTTCCCAACACATAAAGCCTAACAATATTAATTATAAATGACACCTTAAATAATAGTCATAATAATGGTAAACAGACCTAGTATATAATATAGTTTTGTTCTTTAACTGAGCATAATATATTAGTAAATAAGTTACAGCCTTTCATAATGACTTAATACTGAGCAAGGTTATATACTTTATAAGTGTTCTGAAACTGAAGTAATTACCTCACAATTTTCGTGCAGCCACAGTAACTGTATTTACACAATAACTTTATGTTTACACATTATGAACTGTCCAGCCCTCCTTTTATGCCATTCCAATTTACTATAGAAAAACCTACATCCAAGAGTGGCTGAGTGCATGGGGGATTTTTCTGCATATTGTACAAGTCTTATTTCCCACTGTGTAACACTGATCAGTGTAGCACAACACATAACCCGTTATGCTTGACTTCCTCTACAAATTTTTTTAACTTTTCATTGCATGACTGGATGGAATGTGAAAATTATAACTTGCGACAGATTGTTCTTAGGGAATAAAATTCCTATTGCAGTATATAGTTAAACAGTAGATGTAATACAGATAGTGCCATTGAGCCATCTGCCATTATAGAATTCATGCATCACCTGGTGTCATGTTGTGGTGGAGGCTGGTGTGATAGAAGTTTTGGAAGAAGGAGGAATAGTTCTTTAACTACACCTGCAAGAATTACTAGTACGAAGGCCTGAATACATGCTTTGTTCTCAGAGGGAGCAAAGAAGTTCAACGTACCATGGTCGGAAGCTCTTTGCATTTGAGTGCATAAGCCAACCTCTAACCACAAAGTTTCCTTGTGGTAGGTTATTCCATAGCTGCTTATTGCAGGGTCAGCCACTGTCAGAGACAAGATACTGGACTAGGTGGATCAGCAGTTTGTCACAGTATGAAAACTCCTATCTTCCTAATACTACTTTAATTCACTTATTAAACATGGACCTGTCATATCTCATTGTAAAGATGACAGCACTTAATTTCAATTAATCTAAAGGGAATCCTTTAATTTGGGCACTGGGTACCAATACTGCCCTGTATATTCTCAGTGCCTCTCTATTGCCTGTCAACTAGTGTCTTAGGGCCAGATTTTTAAGTACCTAAAAGCATCTAAGCACCTAACTCCCATTGATTGTACCTAGATGCTTTGGAAAATCTCAGTAGGTGCCTATCTGCATCTTTAGGCACCTAAATATCTTTTTAAAAATAAAAGCAGTCATGGAAGGGACTTTCTGACTATACTACAAGAAAGTTTGTAAGAATACTGACAATTCCTCAGTATAGCTGAGGAATGGAGAGTCTGATGAAAAGAATCTGAAGGGTTTATCATTTTAAATTCATTTAGCTTTCATTGTAAAATCACTAATATATCTTTATTGTTCTTAGGGATCTTGTTCAATGTTCAGTTATAGTACAATAGGTTAAATGGCACCAGTGTGTGGTTACTACTTATCCCTACACAATAGAAACTGTAAGCTTTATATCCAAGAAATAAACAAGATTTAATGTCAACTTTTTACAGTATATAAGACGGCATCTTTTTCTAACCAATTTATTTCACAAAGCTGGAAAAGAAAAATGAAGGCAGGAGGTTAACTTCCACCTCAAGAGAAGCAGCATGACTTTTTCACACCCCTGCCAGGAGTAATTATGAGTGCACTTAATTATTAGATGTTCAGCCCTTTGAACTGTTATTCAGTCTACAAGGTTAGTGTTCAGAAGGCAGAAAAAAAAATCAATGAACAACATTTCACAGAGTACTTAAAACTTGATATTTATCTGCCATTTTTATGCCATTGTCAGGAAGGTCCACTAGAATATTTAAAGCCCAAACTTTTCTATCATGAGACAGCACACTTTGGGGAAAGATGCAGGTGAGGGGAGGGGGTGGAGAACAGAAATTTGATATTGTCCACCTTACTGTTTGCCAACAACAAGATCTACAGCTATATTTCAAAATGATTATTGCTCACTTTTTATCAGCATGCTCTGTTTCATCTATATCATACATAATTTATAAAATCGCCTGTATCTGTGTAATCTACTACACTGATATGATCATATTAGCTGAGAGATAATATAATCAGAGTGAGGTTGTATCCTGACCCCTACATCGAGGTTACTGGGGGGAGGGAAGGTAGAGTGGAGGGTAAAAGTTCCTTGTATCCTCCCCTCTCCCTCGCATACCCATGAAGGTCCCAGGCCCTCTCTATAAATACTAAATTCTCAAACTAGTCTAATTTTTGGCTCATTTTACTATAGTAATTGGAGTCCACTAGGCACACTGACCACATAATCTTGTAATTCATTTCCCTTTGTGTCTATAAAACTGTAATTGGATAACCTTTCCTCCCACCATACTTGCCCACCTCCTTCGTTAACATGCAGTAGCTAGCCCAATGAATCCTTTAGCCTTTTCATATACTCTTATTCTCCTGTCAAGAACTTTTTAAAAAAAAAATACTGCATTTAACATTATAATAAACTTTCAGTTTATTTTTAATTTCAAGTTACTTCAAAATAACACATTATCCACTACCATATAGGAACTTAAAAAGCTTTGCACTCAACTAAATATGAACCTCTCCACGATTCAACAATGTATGTTCTACTTCAGTAAACATACCCCTTCAATAGTGCTGAATGTACCCAGCATCATGATGTCCCTTATGTTCAAAAAGAAATCCTTTTAACATAAATTTTTACTAGTAAATAATCTGGGAAAGGAATTTATTTCACTCCCTAGCCAGTTCCTCTGCTGGTATAAATAGGTGAGTTTACATCAGATGAGGATCTGGCCCACTGTGTTTATTTAGAAGTTCGTGTCATATGTATTTAGTGTTATATCTTCATACACATACAAATATTAGAAACAAATGGAAATAAGAGAGGCCCACCCCTATCATGACCAGTCCCTGCCCATATACCTACCTATCTTAATAGGAAAAGCTAGATAAAACTGTACTCCTAAGGGTTACAGAACTCAGCCTCTAGTTTATTACTACAAGAAGGAGTGAATCCTAGAGCCAATAATCATCCTTTGAGATTGATCTCCAGTCCAAATTCCAGGAAATCAACTTGAGATAGCAAGATTTGATAACAAGAGAATTCAAGCAAATCACAACAGCATATAGGATGCAGTCAGTATACCTGAGACATCCAGATTTGGTCCTACTTAAGGTTTTATAGATGGTAATCAACAGCTGGAATTACACCTGGAAGTGAAATTAGAGCACTGTTGTTGTGTGCACAAATCAGCGTCTCCTGTTTAAAGGGCCATGAGAAGTTATTACAATTAATTCTGAAAACAATGCTACATGTTTTCAAACCAATGAAATATCCAGAAAAGTAGGCTTTAAATTTTTTATGGGATCTCTATGATGAAATTCAGTCTGCAGCTATTCATTTAGCTGATCTCCTGGTTACTTAACTGATCTGTGGACTCAAATTAAACTCCAATCTTCGGGTTTGATATTAATATTTGAGTACCGAGAATCTGGACCAAATCTACTGAAACAATAAAAACATCAAAATCCTTCTGTATCTTGGACCTGAACGATAGGATAATCCCAGATTATTGTCCAGATTATTTTTACTACCTCTCTTTTCTACAGCTAAATGCTGTCCATCTGCCTTCTCACTTTGCCCATTAAGTACTCTGTTCATTCTGTTCCATCTTCAGCAATAAGCAGCCAATTAATCAAATCCCAGAGGATAGTAACACAGTCCCTTTTATTTGCTTGTATCTGGAGTACAATTATAGATCTTCCATGCCTGTTATTTTTCTCTTCCCTTTGTGCTCACATATGTGGAAGGAAAGGGACTGTAATCATGAAGACTCTGAAGCAAGGTTTGTCTTTCCTCCCGAGCTTGTTTTCTTTCTGTTTACTATACTACTAGTTGGCTTTTTCTCATTTACTTTCTTTCCAGTCTTTGAATAAACCAAGTTTGCAGAATCACTGTGTGCTCTCTAGGACGCACATTGGAGAATGAGCTAGTCTAGATAAAAACTGTTCTGTCCTGTAGACTTCCTGGTATCTAAATGCTGAGGGTACTTCAAACTAGTGTACTGAAAGTAAAAAGTGTGTTGAGGTCCTTAACCTTTCAACTAAAAGGGCACAATGAAACTAAGTTGCTGGAGGCACTACCAACGTATCATCACAGCCACATACTTCTGAACTGGGCTATCCATTAGCATAGAAATTCAGGAGTACTGGCATAGCCAATTATAGGGGCCTAGGTAATGATACCCTCCAAATGGATTGTGGCAGACCAGAACAAACAACTTCAAGACTTGCGAAAAGGAGGATGTCATGAATAGGAGGGCCTTTAAGTACAGAGGTTTTGTGCTTGTGCAAATGTTCTTGGGCAAACACAGCAGGATGCAGAACTGTTCAATATGTCTAGAGAAGAGAATTCCTCTGAGGATGATAACTAGAGCTAGTTTGAATGTTTTCATCAAGAGGTTTTTTGTTTCAGAAAATGCTAATCCATTAAAACTGAAATTGTTCACAGAAGACGGTCAATTTTAACAAAATCCTGGTTCAAAATGTTTTTGTAAAAAAAGTTGGGGAGTTATTCAAAAGTCAGTTTTTCATGTCTGGAATGAAAAATTTTGCTTTGGTTCAAAATGACATTTTGATTAGAAAACTAAGCAAATCCTATTGCAGCCTTCTTACCTTGCAGGGTCAGGGTGCCCCCTCCAGTGGCATCGGGGAGTTGATACATCCGGGGGACATATTGTTGGCATGGTGTTCAGCTGCACCGTTGTCCAAATAGCAATTCAAACTTCCAAAGGAGGATTGAACAAACAACCATTCAGCCAGTAGCCCAGTTCTCCTGGCTAGGGTGAACAGTAGTAGTGTGCGCTGAGCAATTAAATAGTCCCTGGCCTCAGCTTACTGGCTGGGGCAAATAGCAATAAGCTACAGCTCAGGCTTCTGGATGATGGCCAAGCAAATAAACAGTCCATATTGCTGGCCTTCTGGCCTAAAGGTTAGCACACAACAAGCCCCCCATGTACAGGGCTGAGAGTAAAGAGACCCAGGCACACCCTGTTCCACCGGGTCCCAGCTCAGGGCCCTAGAAGTGGTGGGTGATCTTGTGATGGAGTCGCTGTCTCGCACCCCAGCAGCACAACCAGACCAAAGTCTTATTTCCCTGCGCAACTTTCTCCTGGGTTCCTGCTGTCAGTCCTGCAGTCAGATGATACTTCCTCCGTCTCTCCCTGGGGCCTTCCATCTTCTGGGGCAGTGGTTTGCCTTTTTTTCCCTGGTCCTGGTCACGAGCTCAGCTGAGGGCTCAGTTTCCTGGGAGGGATATCTGCCTCCTTCCCTGGTCCAGCCCCAACTGAGCTTCAGGGCTCTGTTTTTATACTTCCTGCCTCACCCCTGCACTACCTGTGAAGGGGCTGGGGTGCAGTCAGGAGCGCCGCCAGCTTTTTTGCCGCCCTAGGTGGCTGAAGGTCCCGCCCCCAAAATGCCACCCCTGACAGAGGCGGTGGAAGGTCTGGCCACTGCAGTCACCGCCCCCCAGATGTTAGCACCTTCGGAGACCACCTAGGTCACCTAATGGGTTGCACTGGCCCTGGGTGCAGTTAGCAGCACCAACCGGGGGGGAGTTAATCCTTTCTGTACTGGAGGGAGGCCACTCCACTTCACTACAATAGCTTAACAAAACATTTAAAAATGTTTAAATGAAATATTTCAATTGACCTGAACTGAACTGTTTTTTGTTTGTTTTTTGGTTTGGTTTGGTTTTTTTGGATTGTCAGTTCATGAACATTTTCAAGATTTCAATTCTTGGTCATAATTCAGAATGGATACATTTTTCAAAATCTTGAAAATGTTCCCAGGATAAGAAAACCACTTCCTGCTCAGCTCTGATCATCATAGAATTGTAGGACTGAAAGATTTGAGAGGTCTTCTAGTCCCATTCCCTGCACTCATGGCAGGATTAAATATTATCTTGATCATTCCTGACAGGTGTTTAACGAACCTGCTCTTAAAAATCTCTAGTGATGGAGATACTGGAATTATGATGACTAATCATAAGAAAATTTTCAAAGTTTTGATGTTGATAATTCCATTTAACCTAAAAGTTTGATGTTGCCAAACAACAATGATCAAAATTTCCTTGCCTTGTCACCCTACCACCACTACTGAACCTTGCTGAGATTTTAACTTTCTATTTCAGAATGCCTAGGTGATGAAAATCTGAAATTTAGACCACTAAATTTTGCTCTTCCAAAGTAACATCCTAAATGCAGTCTCAGAATGAAGATTCTTCTGGCCTTCATGCTTTCTTAAGATGTGGAGACAAATTGTTCACATGGCTGCTACATTCCATTGCTGCCGTACATAATGTACTGCATGTAGAGATCATTTATGATTTTAAGAGCCCAGTTACAAACTTCCTGTACCTCCTCATACTTTTCTTGAATAAAATTCACAAGGGAATCATACACCTTTGCATATGTCTTCTTACACTAACCCTTTCTCCTCAATCAGCAGATATCTTTGGTAGCTCTCTACATGTATCTTCTGCAGCATCAAGCTGATACCAAAGAAGAACACAGTACAATGCCTAATCACTAAGGCTATCCTGAGATGGCCTAACTTTTCAGCTTTAAATCCTATTATCTCTCCCACTCTATCTCTCTCCTTCACGCACTCTAAAAATCCCTGTGAGATGCATATCCCTGTGGCCATGTGAAGAATACTCAAAAATAGGTGCCTCTTCTCCACTCCATCTAAATCACCATTCTGTTCTATTCAAGGTTTTACATTATGCCTATCACCCTTGTATCTGATCACCTACAAATGTTTAAATTAAATTAATTGATAAATTAGGCATGTATTTTCATATCTATCCACCTATAGAGCTCTAAAGATCCCAGCCACTTTTTTTTTTAATTAAAATTAAACACGAGCCTTAGCGATAGTTCCATGTAGAACTATTTGGAAATAATTTGGCTTGTTGTATATCTTGCACCCAACAATAAAATGGTAATTCTCTAATGCTACATATTAGAAATGAATAACAAAATAAAGATTATTTCATAAACAGTGTGCAATTACTTTAATTATCCAGAAATGTATTAACTTTGACCACTTCACAGTTGGTCTGGGTTAAGACTAATACCATAACAAAACCCACGTTGGCTTTAAAGTTAAGTGGACCACCCATGTATCTGTTCCCTTTCTTAATCAGAGATTAAGGAGTTGCTGAAACTGGCTCATTCAAACAAAGACTCTGGGACAGAGCTAAGAATAAAAGCTCTGAATTATTTACATGAAATAATATTATATTGGTTAACTTTTTACAACTAAAATAACATCAGCTATGAGACCAAATGTAGTATATGATAAAAAATAGCTTCTTCTCAATGCAGGTGGAATTCTAACTTCTATTAGAATTCGTATGAAGCAAATTATACTTTTCTTTCCTGGACTTTTGAGTTGTTCCCCACACCATATTAGATTCAAATGAAGTTGGCACATGTCCTCATGTATTTTTAACAGAGAAACTATACTATTTAAATATATATATATTTACTATTTTTTAAATATCCAATTGCCTGAAAAAACAGGCTCCACCATTATCATAAGCCCAGCTATACAGACTTTGAAAAGTCAGGAAAACCGCTAAACATTATTCAAATATCTTCTTTTCAAAATGTCATAAAGTTAAAGTCCAATATCTTTGAATCTACAAATGTTAATAATAAATGCCTATCCCACTGGAAAGGGATCGATAGCTTTCTAGTGGTGTAAAGAACATTCTTCTAGCGTTTAGATGTCTCAAGCTGTTGGACCTTTTCCTTAACACCAGATATTGCCTGGCCTAAACCTCAGTATAATAGTGGAGGGGGAAAGATAGGATATTCCAGATTTCTGTTTGGTTTTTATGAGATGGCTGATTGAAGCTGCTTAGTGATATGGAATGTTAGAAGAAGTCTCAGCAGTGATTGATCAGGGTATAAAGTATAGATGAGGTGATCAAAGGTACATGAAATATGTAGTGTACCACATGGGTCTGTGGATATCAACATCACATATGTATATACAACAAATGTAAATAGAGAATAATCCATATTATGCTTTCCATAATCACAGTACACCTTCTCTGATCACTTAATTTTCCTATCTTTTTAGAGCCCTGTCTTTATAAACTTAAAGTTGTCCCGTTAACATTGTTTCGTTGTTACTTTGCTGATCAATTAGGGAACATGCTCATTTAAAGCTGTGCAATGCTCCCTTATAACATTGTTTGGCATCCATCTACTTTGTCTACTGCTTGCAGAAAGAGCTGCCCGTTGGAGCTAGCTGGTGGGGCCTTGGAACCAGGGTGGACTGGCAGCTCTCCATCAGTTCCCCACTCCCCTAAGTTCCATGTGCAGCTGCCTTCCAGCAGGCTATCAACTGCTGGCAGTTCAACTGTCCCTCCCCCCATTGCCATGTGCTGCTCCTGCCCTCAGCCTTGGAGCTGCTCCCCCCAGAGCCTCCTGTTTTCTGGGGGAGAGGGGCTAATGTCTAGGTGTCCCCCTCCCCCCTGCTCCTGCACCCCACTTACCCCATCTTCCATAGAGCAGGGGGGACACACGACAGGGCTCAGGACGGAGGGAGCTTCCTGGCAGCAGCTGCCGTCTCAGCTTGCTGATTAACTTAAAAAGGCAGTGTACTTAGAGTGGGGTCAGCATACTTAAAGGAGCAATGCATATCTCTCTCTCACACACAGAGTGTGTGCCTCCGTCTGCCACGCTGTCTCCTCTCCCTCCATTTGTGCTGCTTTGTAGAGTGTGAGGCTACATTAACAATAATGAGTTAACCTTTGAGGGTTCAGCCAATTGCTAGTTCAAGATTGAGCAGTAAGGCATTTCCTGGGAAATATCCCACTCTCTGACTTCACCACCTCAACTAAGCTTCACAATCATCATTGCTGTGCACCAGTATTAAATTGTTTATTTAAAACTTATACTCTGTGTGTATGTATATATGTTTGTCTAGTGAAAAAAATTTCCCTGGAACCTAACCCTACTATTTACATTAATTCTTATGGTGAAATTGGATTCGCTTAACATTTTTCACTTAAAGTGGCATTTTTCAGGAACATAACAACAATGTTAAGCGAGGAATTACTGTATTATTCCAGCCTTAAAAAAATCCATAGAAGAAAGGAAGAGTTTGATTCAAAGGAAAGCTGGCATGTCTGATATGAAATATCTGATGTGTACTGCCATTCGGACTTTGCTGTTGGGAAACATAGCCAAAGGGGATTTGGAGGGCTGATAAGAAAAAAGAATAATTTCTTATTTTCAGCATGCAAACTTTCTATCACTTTAGCTCTGACTTGTAGAAAGGGCACATAGAATTTTGTCATATAGACCCCAGTCTGAAAACAGTTTCCTGTTCAGCATTAAGGTTCCTATGAACCATGCTTCTTGAGTCAATTATTTAAAATCCATATATTTTGAGATGTGATGTTAAATTATATACCACTTCCCTTATAGGGGGAATGCTAGTGTACCATCCAGAAATGAGAATGCTAATTCTTCAACCAATTACTTTTCCTCTTTCTCTAGATCTCTCAGCATGATTACTTTATGATTGAGTCCCATTTTACAGCAAGACGCCTCGCTAGAAATTCATGTCACTTGTACTTTGGCAGCTTGACTCAGAAGCTTAGCGCTACTATTGCTGATGGAGGCCATCACTGAAGAAACATAAATACTGTATGTGTGATAGGCTTGATTCAGAAAAAATATCTGAACAAGACCAAATCCAGCTATTGCCCAAAAAGACACAACTTTTCCTGACTTCAATGGGAAATGTGCCATCATATGTGAAGGCTGAGTTTGATCTCACATATAAGAATATCTTCCTGGTTCTTTGTCATGGTGAACCTTGAATTCTTGACAGACAATATTACATAAGAGCCCTATCCAGAATACACTCGTGTAATTACTCATAGCAGTAAAGTGCCTCATGCATAAGTGTTTGTAGAATCATATCCTAAAGACTCACTGGGTAATATTCTGATGCCAGTCAAGTCAGTGGAAAAACTCCTATTGATTTCCACTGGGGCAAGATTTCACCTACTACATTTATGATTTAAATGAGAATGCCCTTAGGTCTCTATCCTGCAAGATGCTGAGTGTCCATGACTCCACCTAAAGTCAACACATCACAGGAGTGCTCAGCACCTTTCAGGATCAAGCCCTTACTGCAGAAGTCACACACAGGTTTGGTGAACAATAAAGAGAGCTGTGTGGAAAATTCCCTATATAAAGCTAAACCAGTGACACTTATCCTTCTATTTTCAAAGAATGGAGGGAGTAAAAATGAAAAGGAATTCCCTTACATCTTTCCATGATTTACCTATCATAATCAAAAGCAGTTTTTGGCAATTAACAGAATCTTTCATTAACAGTGTGGGATGTTGGTAGAGAGAGGAAGATGGTCAAAGTTCAAACTGTTCACTGTGTCGTTCGTTCTGAAAGTTTCCCACATGGTCATTAGCATTAAGCTGATGGCTATTCACATGATTAACATCAGTCTTTTCAAATAGATTGACCCTTATGAGGGAGGAAAGTGTCAAAGGGTTCAATTAAATCTCTGAATCAAATTACTTCCTTATCGTTCAGTCTCCCCCTTATTTGATTGGTGGCTGAGACTCGGTGCACTGCTTCCCTGGATAAATGAAATTTGCTTTCACCATGGATAATCATGTGACAATTGGCTCATGGAAAACATATAAAGAACATAATGCTCACCAGACAATAAACTTAAGGCCTGTTTCTCGACTGAGGAAGAACTACACCAATTGACACCACTGGTGAATCTAACACTTTTTGTCTGCCAATGCTAACTCATTTAATACAAGGAGATATATTTGGATCTTTCCACCCACATAACTCACTAGTGTAAAAGGCATTCACTAGTATGTAGGATTTGTTTATTTGAACAACACCCATCTGAGTTTGCCCAGGACCAAACTTTAAATTCACAAGAATGAATAAATCTCATTCCAGTGCTTATTTCCACCACACACTGCCTTGCAGTTATAATCTAAGTGCCTCAAGCTTTTATCCTAATATAACAACAAATAATCACTTTAAAGATCAGCCAGCTCCCTCTCCAAATACATAAGGAAAAAAATCTTTATAGTGTGATTGAAAAGTTATCTAATCAGGGATCTGGACCACTAGGAGCACCTTATTCCAGGGTTCAAGGGTTTTTCACCAAGAACAGCCTGCTGGCAGCTCCCTCTCTTTGTTACTGCAGTTTGAGCCCATCTGCTGATACCAAATGGGGTTGCCACAAGAAGAGGTGGACTGAAAGCTAATCCACAGTCAAACTGTTTAGGACTTTAAAAAGTTAGTACCTTGAATTCCACCCTGAAACCACCTGGAGTCTTGCCTGATAATGGGCTGACCACTACTCTCAGCCCAGTTTTCTTTCACAGTGTTCCAACTCCTTGCATCCCTACTCTAACACAAAAGAGAATAATCCTTTCATTAGTTACATTTTAAAAGATAAAATTGCTTAGAGATTTTCTCTTGTGATTACACTAGGCATTTTGCTGCATGAAAGGATAGGATTTACTACAAAGAAAATACATAAAGAGAAGGGGAATAATTTCTATAATATTTAAAAGGAGAAATGGTGGAATTGAACACCCAATTGCTTAATGTGAAGCCCCAAAAATTTCAGATTAGGAGGATTAGGGAAAATTGCAAAAATGGGGCTATAATCTGATTTTACTTAAGCCAGTGTAAATCGAAATGAATTCCACTGACTTTAATGAAGTTGATCCAGATATACACTAATGTGAATGAGATCAGAATTTGGATAATAGCATCATTGTGGCAGAGGTGCTGCCACAATGAACCCATGATTTAACTAGTTAATAGGGACACAACTGTGATATTGCACCCCATAATGCTTTATGGGAATATGCTTATGAATGTATATATGACATAACTGGAATATGTTGTATGCTACATATGCCATGTAACATATCTCTGTAAAGGTTCTGCTCTACTGCATATATTCCTCCTATTTGTATGCATGTATCATTTTTGTATTCGAAATTATGAATATTGGCTATGTACTTGTTTAATTTTAAATAGCCTCAATGAAGCAGCTGGTCAGCTTCCTGAGAAAAGACTATTCTCGGTAAGTGCCCAGTCAAGAAGCCCTTAAGCCACCAAGGAACTTGGAGCCGCCAATCCACATCTGAGCTTTCTGAGGAATGTGGCTTGGCTGGTAAGGAACTCAGTCATGCATGGACATGTGACTTGTCCAGGTGACCTTAACACTCCATTTTGTAGCTAGATTCTACACAGAGGGAGAGAGGGAGGGAGGGGCGTGCACCCACAAGAGAAAGTCTATCTAACCCCCTGGGAAACACCTCCATTTTATCTTCAGCTGGCTCAAGAGATAGCCTCTCCACCCCAAAGGATATCTAAAAGACACTGGAACAAAGGTCAGTAACTACAGGGGGTCTGAGTGATTGCTGGACCCAGACTAGAAGGAGACTAGTCTGTAAAAGGAAGCTTACTGGAACACCTCTGAGGGTGAGATTCTATCTATATTCAGTTTTTTTTACTGTATTAGACATAGACTTGTGTGTTCTATTTTATTTTGCTTGGTAATTCACTTTGTTCTGTCTGTTACTACTTGGAATCACTTAAATCCTACTTTCTGTATTTCATAAAATCACTTTTTACTTATTATTTAACCTAGAGTATGTATTAATACCTGGGGGAGGGGCACAAACAGCTGTACATATCTCTCTATCAGTGTTATAGAGGGCGAACAATTTATGAGTTTACCCTGTATAAGCTTTATTCAAGGTAAAACGGATTTGTTTGGGGTTTGGACCCACTTTGTTGGATGCATTCACCCATGAAAGCTCATGCTCCAATACATCTGTTAGTCTATAAGGTGCCACAGGACTCTTTTCTGCTTCTATATTTTCAGTGGCTCAGCTCCCAGGGGGAGATCACCTTGCACCCTCTCAATCCTGGGTTATTCTAGGGGGACAGAGTGGTCCTGGAAGTAACTTAGACAGCTCTTTACAGCATGTCAAAAGCACTCCTAGCCCCATTCCTGGCACATCCCCTATGCCAGGGCTTATAATAGGGTTTTAGCTAGGCATCTTCATGGCTGTCTCCATAGTTCTTGCACTAGGGGAATCTGCCTTCAACCTAAACTGAGGCTCTTTAGGTGCAGTTCAGACCTTTCATGTTGTATAAAGGGCCTTGGAATAGGAATGAGAATCTTAGCCCACAGCTTCCCTTCAGATAAGGAAGATTTACATGCCATAGTTTTATTTCAAGTGCTGTTGGTGTTGATGTGTGTTGACACAATAGAAGAAACTTCATGTCTCTGCCATATAGGAAGGATAGAGCTTTGTTTTTTATAGAATTTTTCCTACAGTGCTTTAAAGTTAAGTACAAGGCAATGTTCTTCTATAAAGCTTTGAAACTAGACACAATCCTTATTACATTCCACTCTTGTACATTTTACTGTGCTTTTGCTTTACTTCCAGTGTAATGAGGTATAGATGGAGGAATATATTCTCATCACAATGTGAATGGAGTTCAGTTCACATCTCTACACCTCAAGATAAGAATGTATCCCAGGGAATCAGCTTTTAGTTTGAATTTCTTGGCTTTTGTTGATTTGTGTCACAACCTTAACCTTATTCCAATGTCTTTTCTTCTGTGTAGCTTCCACTGTGATTTCTGTCATTTCAAGTTTGATTTCCATGGTGCTGTAGTTTAAAAAAGAGAGAAAAATATTTCATAGAAGTTTATTAAATGCATAACACCATGTATCCCTGTATAAATATGCTGTAAATTGTCTGAATACCGGGGTCAGCATTTTCAGACTTGCCTAAAATAAAATTAAGCACCTAAATAAAAAGAAATGAACTGATTTCAGAGCTATTGAGTGTCAATAAGTCATGCTGACTTCAGAATATTCTTCACATTTATTATGTAGTGGGAGTTGTGGGCATTCAGCACCTCTAAAACCAGGCACTTTTATATAGGTGGTTAAATATGGTCTGATGTGGTGTGGTAGGAGTGTAATTTGAAGTCTGACAATTTTGGCCAGGAATGTTTTTCACTAATGAAACTGAATTTTAGTTACTGATATTAAAGAGAAATTCCAAAATATATATAGTAAACCATATAAGCATATATGCATGTAAAAATAATGTCTAAACTCATCATGTATTTTGATGTGTTAATAACCCAATAGGCCATAAGAATTCTTTCAAAAGCACTTCAGTCTAGCATATTGATGCATATTCTTGCACAAGTACTAATGCTGACAATACAGACTTTTACCCATTCGACTAAAAGCTTTCATGTAACAGTTACTCTAAGGCCCTGATAATACAAATACTCATGCATGTGAATATCTTTACATACCTGGTCTGGTACCTACTGAAATCAATGAGAGCCTTTCAGTAGACTTCAATCAGTGTTGGATGAGTTATCTCATTGACTTTAATGGCATTACTCATGTGAGCAAAGTTACTCATGCACTTAAGTATTAATACCTGCAACATAAGTTTTTCAGGATCAGGGCCTAAATAAGGAGTATCACATTCTGGTGCATGATGAAAGGCAAGATTTTAACCAAATACACTGAAATTATGTCTTTAGATGATGAAAGGCAGGGAGACATTTGTTGGCACTAGATAATTAATTATCTTTTTTCTTCCTTGGACCATAATTCCTAGAATCATAGTGTTAAGCAGGGACAGCTCCAGGCACCAGTGCAGCAAACTCGTGCCTGGGGCAGCAAGCTGCGGGGGGGCAGCCTACCAGTTGCCATGAGGGCAGCAGTCCAGCTGCCTTCAGTGGCGTGCCTGCGGGAGGTCCGCCGGTCCCGCGGTTTCTGTGGCAATTTGGCGGTGGGTACACCAAAGGTGCGGGACTGGCAGACCTCCCGCAGATGTGCCGCCAAATCTGCATTACTAGCAGACCTCCTGCAGGCATGCTGCCGAAAGCCACCTGACTGCCATGCTTGGGGCAGCAAAATATATAGAGCCACCTCTGGTGTTAAGGCCAGAAGGGACCACCAGATCATCTAGTCTGATCTCCTGCACATCATTGTCCACTAAACACCACCTGTTACCCCTTCACTGAACCCAACTTTCTAAGGAAAGAAGACCCTCTAGTGAAGAATAGAACATTTGGGTGAGAGTGAGACTACTGAACAGACTTGAATGATTTCCAAATAGAATAACGTTGGTCTGCTTTTTGGGGGTTAAAATTTTTTAGTGCCCTACATTTCATGGCATTTCAATATTTTAAGACATAAAAAATCACGTTGGCTTTTAAGCAAAATTCTCAAGTACTGTATCAGCCTAAAAGTTTTGGTCAGAACTTAAAATGTGGTCTGATAAAAGTACACTGAGTCACTTGGACAAGGGAGGTGTTTCTTTAACATGTGCAAAGAGAATTGAGTAAAAAGGATTTTTTGGTACTGGTACAACTCCATGAATGATTGGAAAGTGTGGCCCATCAAGGATGATTGGTTCTAGTTTAAGTAAGAAAGGAACTATTCAATGCCATTTCTTCAATATTCACAAGCTTTAGTTGTTGCACTCAGGTATCTCTCTACAGGGGACTAAGAGCATTGTTTTGACTCTTAGCCCTCATTCAGTAAAGCACTTAAGCATGTGCGTAAGGGTCTATAGACTTCAGTAGCTAAGTGCTTAAAGTTAAACAAATGCTTTGTTCAATAGGGATGAACTTACAAACATATACTTGTGGGGTTTTTTTCTTCAGAAATGTGGCTTAAACAGAACGCTGTAGCCCACCTCACTTTCTGATGGCAAATTGGGGAGGGGGAGGGAGGGGCGTTATGTGTGGCTACAGTTCCAACAACTTTCTTCCCTCGTTTCTCTTGCAAAAGCTACTCTAGTATTTGCAAGCACTTGCCTTTTGTACAGTATCTTCCAGTGATGGACTCATGTTTTTATCTGTCTAAGTTGGAGACTGCAATTTATCTAAAAACAAAATACAATATTGATTTTTAAATCTGATATCCTGTAATGAGCTTTTCATCTTTACTGTTTTTTGGTCATATTCCAACTGTATAGGACAATAATTCATAGGCAGTTTTGTGGTCTGAACAAAATAATGTTTTATTAACAATTTTCCATTTAAATTCTTGTAAGATCGAGATACCTGCAGACCAAACTCTGCTTCCTTTTTAGCCTCTTTCCTAAGATGATATGACCGTTCTTTACTTTTCAGTGCTATGGATCTTGATGCTTAAGAACATTAAATCTCAACGACTACACATTACTGCAGCTTGAAACATTAACTCTGTCTCAGTTCAGCCATTCACGAATGAAACAGCATAGCAAAAAAGTAATGATTTATTAAGAATTATCTATTTTGTTTTCCTTTGAGTACAGTACCTTGTTCATTAATGGGCTACAAGTCCAAAATAATTCTTCCTTCAAGGAACAGTGCCCTCAGTAAACATGCAAACCCATTTTGCTCTACTTTTTTCCACACACATGAATATGCCTTGCATTTATATTGGGCATAGTGGATTATTCTGGATTGGGACTCAAGACTGGGTTCTATTCCTAGCTCTACAGCTAACAGCTGGGTGATTTGGGGCAAGACATTTCATCTCTCTGTGAATCATTTTCCCAGTCAGCAAAATGAGGGGAAAGATACTGACTCTCTTTGTAAAGCGCTTTGAGATCTACTGAGGAAAAGTGCTATATGTAACAGCCACACATTATATTAAGTCATAAATATGAATGTTAATAATGCCATTAGCTATAACTGTTCACCTCCTCAACTCTTACTCTTAATTTTCCTTTACACATTCAATATTTATTATCATTTCCATAACAGGAGCCTCAAGAGCTCCAACTACGATTGAAACCCCATTTTGTTCTAAAGTAAGAATTGGGTATATATATATATATAGTAAGGGATAGTCCATGCATCTATGATCTTACAATTTATATAAATAAGGCAGTGAAAAGATGGAAGAAAGCTGATATAATTATTTCTATTTTGCAGATGGGTAACTGAGACATTAATTGATTTGGCCAAGAGTGCAAAGGCAGTCTCTGACAGAGCCAGGAATGGGGTCCAGATCTAAGTAGGCCTTTATCTTATCCACAGGAATGTTCTTCCTCTGGACTAGTCAAGTATCTCTTTTCCCAGGGACATGCAATATCTTTTGTCCAGCAACAGCTGGAACTCACTCATTCTAATATTTCCCGTTTTAAGAAATGAGGTGACAGGATTCTTAATTACATAACACTAAAAGCATCAGTGATTTAATCCATACCAGTCATTTTATTTACATGCTAGAGGACAAAATGGTGATATGAACAATAGCCCTATGCTGGGTAGGGGGGGAAGACTGATATTGCAACCAATTTGATACCGTTTACAGTGGCAACTTTAAAAGGAGATTTCTGGAGAAAATATATTAAGGAATCAGATGAATTTACTGCCTTCCAACTGCAACTCAAACACTATTTCTGTCTCTTTGCCTGTGGCAATGAGGCTGCCGTTGGACATCACACACACCTTCACGTTGACATAGATGCTAATTGCATATATTTTATAATTGGTGGGAAACAAGAGAACCTCCAGGGGGAGGTAGAAGAAGGCAACTGAAAGTTGTAAAAGACTCTGAGCAGGAGGAACTTTTGTCTAGCACCTCACTCAACCACAGCTTCACCTCAGTTTAGGACAGTCCATTGATCTGTCATGATAACATCTATATTTGCTATGTAATAAAACCAGTTATGTTTCTAACAGCAACTGATTTCTTATTTTTGCACATCGCTTGGATATTTTGCTAACTTCTGTAATTTTTTGAGAGGAAGAAATTGAAAGATCCCTTTATAAAAAAATTATCCCACTTTGCTTGCATTAAGCACCAGCTATCAATTGTCATATTTACCCATTTTTTGTAACATTTGCCACACCGATTACTATTGTTAGCTTTCTGGCCATTACAAAATGAGTGGTTCATCTGAGTGCTTCATCTTTCACTTTAAATGTTCTCCCAACCAATCATACCTCTTACAGTAAAGAAAGAAAGAAAGAAAGAGATAAGCACTTTGTTTACTCTTGATTTGCATGTATATGATTCAGACACAATTGCAACAGTTATTGTGATACTAAACTAAGACTCATATGACCTTCAAGTCCTTGCTTGGCCTCGGATCTCCTGTGTGACTTCAGGCAAGTCATTTAATCTCTCCATACTTCATGTTCCTGCCTTTAAAATGGAGATGATAGCACTTCTCTACCTCTGATGTGTTGTGAAGATAAATATATTAAAGACTCAGAGGGGCTAATATACAGTGATTGATAGATACGTCAGATAGATATTTTTTCATTTATATCATGCTGCTAAAGTTCCTCCAACTTTTTCAGTTACATTTTTCCCAACTTTCCCTTATATCAGGGATCGGCAAGCTTTGACATGCAGCCTTCCAGAGTAAGCACCCTGGCGGGCCAGGCTGCATGCCAAAGGTTGCCCATCCCTGCCCTAGTATCATCATCAAGGCCACATTGAACTGAATCTGAGTTTATTGTTTATTGGGCCAAACTTTGGTAACTGTTCTTAGCTTTACCCTGGGTTCTTTCCCAGATATCTCAAGTGTGGAGACTAGCTGACAATGTTGTTATCTGTATATCTGCAGCTCATATGTATGTTTGGGGGGTGCTGTTATAAGGACAGATATCTCACTTTTCGAAGGGTTTAGTAGACATAAACAGATCCCTCTATCCTCCCTTAACTCTCTTAGTAGCACCTCTCATTACTACTCAATAGAACTTCCTTTTTTTGCTGAGATCCTCCAGCTCTCTTGAGTTCTAGAAATATCTGACCATCTCAGTTTTACTCATGTTTTCCCTGGACTACAGAATATGCCTCTCAGCTGCTCTTAGTTGTTGTTATGCCTCCTTTTCCTGCCAGATAAAATCCTTTCCTAGTGCTTCTTGGCTGTAGCCTGAAGGGGCTCTCTTCTCTTACTAGTAACATATAAATGGAATGAACTCAGCACACTAGCCAGTACTGTGCCCTATGGCTCTTCTCATGTTCATGCTCCCTGCAGGAGAGGAAAAGGTGAAAAATCCACCCCACACAATATAAATGGTCCAAAACACTACTTAAAAGAAGGCTTCCTTCCTTTATGAGATGCTGGAACTGCTTTAAACTTACATGTAATGCAATCCCAAAACTGTTACCAAATTGCATTTGTCCCACTCCTCTGCATGCTTAAACTTTACACATTTTTCCTTGTGGGAAAAAAACACATTGAAAGTTTCTTTATATCCCCAAGTTTCTTAATCTTTAATCTAATCTGGAATCAGGACCTTAATCTAGTTTAGTAGTGACAAGGATCCTGAGGATATAACAGAACGATTATAGGGGAGGAAAAAGAACCTAAACATAGAAGCAATTCTGCAGTAAATAAGGGATGAAGTACTGAATTCAGACAACTGGTAGGGATTGATAAAATCCAAATCGTCTACATACTGAAAACAAAGAAATTATACTCTGTGCATTATGACTGGATTAGCAGCAGAGGAATTCTGCTGTGATATAAAGTGAAAATGTTAGTTGACCTATAGTAGGATGAGCGACCTAAAACAAATCTAATTGTATGCACTTAGAACAGCTTGACTCTAAATGATCTGTGCTGCACTGCACCAAAAGGCATTTTAAATGGGTCAGAAGCATTTAGTTTTATTCTCCAACATTTTAAAACTGCAGTTTGCATGTAAACCATTGCTGTGCATAATATCAGACATTGCAGCACTAAGTAGGAAGGAAGGCAAAAGAAATACATGGTTGTCTTATCATCTCACATAGATGCTGTTAAATTAGGCTGAAACATAGACACAAATGGCATTCTGAGATGACTAGCTGGTGATTTCCTGTAACATTCTTGGTTGTTGTTATTGTTATTAAATTGAATAATAGTTCACAAGTGTCCTAGCACTCGATTTAATTTAATCATCACAAAACACAGACTGTAGACTCTCGAGTGCTGTCACTGAGGGCATAATTCTCAATAATTTTTAAATGTTTTAAATCAGTGAGCCTGTGTGCATGGATAATGCTACTCCCATGGGTAAGTGTTTGTAGGATCCTGGCCTTCAGCTGCACTGCAGCCTCCCAGCCTGGGTTGGCAGGCTCACACTAGGTCAGCTTGAGCTAGAGTGCTAAAAATCCGCAGTGTGGACTTTGTGACACTGGCAGAGGCTTGGGCTAGGCACCCAAGCTTGGACCCAGGGTCTCAGATGGGTCTGAACTCAAGTGGCTAGCCCAAACCACCACTAGTAGCATAATATTCACACTTCTGTTTTTAACATGTTAACTCGAGTTGACCTAGCATGAGTTTGTCTACTCAAGCTTGTGGCATGCTCCCAGCTGCAGTGTACTTCTTCTTTCATATGTGTCACAAATCAATACCTAGGTAGTTTAACTAACTAACTGCTGCATCATTAAGGGTAACAAGTAATTGCATTCCCCCTTCCAGTCTTCTAATTGTGCGCTCCTCCACCATATGTTTGACAATCTGCATCGCTGCTCCACAGTCACACTGTGAAGATTGGACTTAGCCAAATTTCTGCACTGTGGCAGCTACTCTGGCCATTTCCTTTAGCAGCCTGTTCAGCCTAGTTCAGGGTTTGCGTCCCACATTGCAAACAGTTGGAGTTTCTGAAATGTGCCAATATGCCTTGCTCTCTATCTCAGAGTTGCTCCCACTCTGCAAGGACACAGCTGTTGGCCCTAATAGGCCATTGTTCATCTAAGATTGGCATTGGGCTGGCAGCACTGGGCATAGGTGAACAAATAGCCCCTGAAAGAGAATGTTATGAAGCCATTTGTGGCAGGTTGACAGGGATGGGAGGTGTAGGTGTTTTCTTCTGGAGGCAGGCAGATCCTCTTATAAGGAGCATGCTTTGCTTATTTGCATCTGTTGGAACCATTGTGTGCTGCAGATTGTTTTCCTCCATCATAGCCCTCCACGCAGTTTTAAGAGTGATGGAATCTCATCAAGTTTTAGAGGAGCTATATGAGACAACACACACAAATTAGATGTTGATGTGTGAGTAACGCAACCAGTAGTGATGCAGGTGACTGTGTTCAGCTCTGAATCACTGATATTGACTTCTGCCCCAAACTGTTGCACATGATTCCACTGGAGCAAATAGCAGCACCAGGACTGAAGTTCATAAAACACTTACCTCTGCTCCCCAGGAGGGCCCTGCTAGCCTCTGGATGAAGACAGTGCAGAAGGTGATTTTTTTCTGTGTGTTCTAGATGGGACTAGTATCTTAGACTACAGTCCAGTTTGACTCCTAAATAAGTGACATTTCATAGATTATTCATAGATTCATTGATTCTAGGACTGGAAGGGACCTCGAGAGGTCATCAAGTCCAGTCCCCTGCCCTCATGGCAGGACCAAATACTGTCTAGACCATCCCTGATAGACATTTATCTAACCTACTCTTAAATATCTCCAGAGATGGAGATTCCACAACCACCCTGGGTAATTTATTCCAGTGTTTAACCACCCTGACAGTTAGAAACTTTTTCCTAATGTCCAACCTAAATCTCCCTTGCTGCAGTTTAAGCCCTTTGCTTCTTGTTCTATCCTTAGAGGCTATGGTGAACAAGTTTTCTCCCTCCTCCTTATGACACCCTTTTAGATACCTGAAAACTCCTGTCATGTCCCCTCTCAGTCTTCTCTTTTCCAAACTAAACAAACCCGATTCTTTCAGCCTTCCTTCATAGATCATGTTGTGAAGACCTTTAATCATTCTTGTGGCTCTTCTCTGGACCCTCTCCAATTTCTCCACATCTTTCTTGAAATGCAGTGCCCAGAACTGGACACAATATTCCAGTTGAGGCCTAACCAGTGCAGAGTAGAGCAGAAGAATGACTTCTCATTTCTTGCTCGCAACGCACCTGTTAATGAATCCCAGAATCACGTTTGCTTTTTTTGCAACAGCATCACACTGTTGACTTACATTTAGCTTCTGGTCCACTATAACCCCTAGATCCTTTTCTACCGTACTCCTTGCTAGAGAGTCTCTTCCCATTCTGTACATGTGAAACTGACTGTTCCTTGCTAAGTGGAGCACTTTGCATTTGTCTTTGTTAAGCTTCATCCTGTTTACCTCAGACCATTTCTACAATTTGTCCAGATCATTTTGAATTATGACTCTATCCTCCAAAGCAGTTGCAATCCCTCCCAGTTTGGTATCATCTGAAAACTTAATAAGCATACTTTCTATGCCATTGGAAAGAGAGTGTAGGATCCTCAATACAGACTGTAATGGATTACTCTTCCAGGAGATGGTTCAAATAGAAGGTCATGACCACCAGTTTACGCATGTAAGGAAAGTATCTGCTGACAGAGGTAAATGGTCAAAGTATTCAAGTCCTGGCTGAGTGACCCTTTAATATTGTGTATATCAGTGGTTCTTAGACTGTGGGTCAGGACCCCAAAGAAAGTCATGATCTCATTTTAATGGGGTCGGCAGGGCTGGTGTTAGACTCGCTGGGGCTTGGGGCCAAAACTGAAGCCTGAACCCCACTGCCCAGGGCCAAAATCTGAGTCCCGGGAACTGAAGCCCAAGCTCCACTGCCAAGGGCCAAAATCCGAAGGCTTCAGTTTTGCGTGGCAGGGTTCAGGTTACAGGCCCCCCCACAAGGGGCTGAAGCCCTTGGGCATTGGCTTTACCCCCTTGCCCCAACCACCCAGGGTGGGCTCAGGCTTCAGTCCCCCCTTATGAGGTCATGTGGTAATTATTGTTGGCAGAAGGGGGTCGCAGTGCAATGAAGTTTGAGAACCCCTGTTGTAGATCATTACCCCAAGACAAATGTCATCTGTGTATATTTATTTATTGATCTTAGTTGTTTGTCAGTTATAAGTATACATGTTGAAGAGAAGAGGACTAGAATGAAGCGTTGTGGGAGTCGGTTACAAAGATGTCTAAAGCCAGCTGACTGTCTCCAGCTTTGAAGATGAAGCTCTGATTCATCATTTCAAGATGAACTGCATCATGGGCTTACAGGGAATACTGTGGTAACTTGGTGGCTAGCACAGCTTCCAGACAAATTTCACATCCACCTGACAGATTCACTAGAACAGCACAAACTTTCTTGCCCTCTCGAAGGCATCTTCAAGCCAGCCCGAACAAAGGACAGCTGTGGTTTGATTGTTGCACGTTGATGCACATCAGAATTTGTCTCTACATAAGCTCAGATATGACACAAAGGAGAGAGATGGGTCAGTAGCTCTTGGGATTATCTAGCAGTTTTCCCGGTTTCAGAATGGCCATTAACTTTCCCTGTGCCAGATTTTTTATACGAAATTATCCTGGAGTCATCAGATGAGGAACTGAAGCATCCATTTTTTGGCGTTTGGGGCTTGGTGAAGTAGGAAATATATATGGTTATAATCCAGGCCTGGAGCCCTTCTTGTTTCATAAGCTTTATGGCCTGGTCCAGCTCTTTGTCTAGGGGGAAAAAGGTGATCAAGTTTGACTGTACACTAGGATCCTGACAGCTCTTTCTAACCTAACTTTGACCACAAGGCTGAAAGACTTAACCAAGTTCTGTGTACAGCCATTAGCTACTAGCTGGGATGTGATAATATTTACAATGATTGGAAACTCTTTTTTGCTGTTGCTGGAATCTCCATAAAGTCTTTTTTGTTGGTCTGCCAAGATTCCTGGTTAGAATGTGCAAAATCTATCTTTGTAAATGTCTCACTCCATCGATCATGTTTGGTTTGATTCAGCTGTTGAACACATTCCTTGCTCTTATTAATGGTCTCCTCATTGTTACCAGAAAATTTGAATTCCTGGTAGAGCTTAAGACCATCCAGGCATATACTGTTGTTGGTAGCCTCTAGGGTTCAATTTCTTAGCAGCTGCCTGAACTAATTTGGAGAAAGTAGGAAATCAGTAGGAATCATTTATATGGATGGACGTCAAGTCCAGCTTAGCCAGTTTGCTAAAAGACATCTCTAGTTTGACTAGAAAGACTGTTGATAACCGCAGGCTCATGGTGATCAAAGATGACCAATGCTGAGATTTCAGGAACATTCAAGCATCTTCCGTTCTGTGACCACTAGCAGTAGTTGCATGGAAGATGAAAAGATAATAGCAGTGAAAAGCTGGTTGTCCACCTGCTACTGTGAAATCTTTGTCTGCTTTTCATCATATTGGTTAGCCCAGTGCATTAGACACTCTCTCTCTCCCTCTATGTTGTTGCCCACTTCATTAAACTCTCTCCTTCTGTGTATCCCCAATTGTATGTCCCCAATGAACTCACCACAGTGCATGGAAGGACCTGAAAAGGTGGGTAGAGTGGGGCTTGGCCAGTTAACTGATGAAGGCTAGTAGACATTAATCAGCATAAACTCTTTCACCTATATTGCCTCCCATTCTGTGATGTCATTTGAACCAGATGTGCCAGCAGACAGCCCTTCTGTAATTTAAGAAGCCTTTCTATACTGCTTGTGATGGTGATGAGCTATGATGGCATAGCCTGGAACTGAAAGTTGTTAAATTGCCCATTATTAGAAAGAGTAAATGAGATGACCCAGGTAATTATAAGCCTGTCAGCCTGATATTGATCCTGGGCAAGATAATGAAGCAGCTGATATGCGACTTGATTAATAAAGAATTAAAGGATGGCAATGTAATTAATTCAAACCAACATGGATTTATGGAAAATAGATCCTGTCAAACTAACTTGATCTCTTTTTTTTAATGCAATTACCAGTATGGTTGATAACGGTAATAGTGTTGATGCAATATACTACACTTCTGTAAGATGTTTGATTTGATACCACATTTTGGTAAAAAAAAAAACTACAACAATATAAAATTAACATGGCACAATGCATTAAGTGGATTAAAAACTGGCTAACTGATAGGTCTCAAAATGTAACTGCAAATAGGAAATCATCACTGATGTGTTTCCAGTGGGATCCCCCTGCAATTAGTTCATGACCCTTTGCTCCACTTAACATATCATTTGTTTTCACTGTAAACATATCCAAGTTTGTTATCAAAGAACAGAGATTCAAATTACAGCAAGTAGGTAGAAATATTGAAAACAGCTGGTTACATGTAAAGTAAAACCATAGCATGCTTTCTATAACCCAGACTTTTCTGTATAATGAAGCTTGGCTCACCCAAAGTCTGCAGCGTATTCCAACCCATCAGGCTGTGACATAACAAGCTGGCAGTTTGTCTCCTCCGTGAAGGATGTCTCTTGGTACCCTTATATCTGTCATGACAGTTGTCTGTTCTTTTTCATAAAACAGCAGCCTCCTACTGATTGTTCTTTCCTGTGGTCTCCCTCTCTTGTCAGCTTTGCAATCTGTTAATCAGCATCAGGCTCCACATGTAGACATGCTTACATTGTGAGACAAACAATGCGCAATACACACCTGACCAGACCAAAAAAAATGTGTGTCTTCTACTCAATGCCTGGAAAAAATCTGGTAGCCTGCTTTTAACTTCATGGCATTAAGAACATAATTTCCAATCCAGATACATAGCTCCTTAAATATCATCCATATATACATCTTACAAAGTTTAGGAAGGCCAGTATTACACTGGCTGTTGGTAGAGACCACACATTCCACTCTTTAGTGCACTATTATGTAGACATTAGACCCAAGGGATCCCTGTAAATTTTTTGTATTCCTTATGGCCTCTGCCAGTTGGCATCAAGAGGTCCCTGGGTCACAGTCTAGTCCAAAAGGAGCAATAGGAGTTACTGTACAGCCACAAATAAACGGAAAATTAAATTGATGAGCACTTACGAGAAGAAAATATCATAGGGAACAAATGTGAGAACTACAAGGAAAGTAAAATGGATCAAGGTCAGTCAAAGAGCCCTTTCTTGTCCTGAAACATTGGGAATGTTGCTATAATGAAATAATCAGAATTGGTGATGTTGTCATATGGAATTTTAATGCTTAGAGCATTTAAAAATGAAGGGTTTGTATGTGAACCAAAAAGCACCCTACTTCTTCCTGAGTTGTGTGGAGGGATTACTCTTGCTTATCATTTTAATTGTTTTTAAGTATGCTGTGTCTGTCTTCAGAAGATAATAGTGTTTGTCACCACCACTAGTTGTAATAACATAATCATATTCATAACCATTTCAGAACACTTGTTATTTAATTGTAACACAAGAAAACGTTTGATAGTTGCTATTAAAAACAGAGACCCTACATTATTGTTTTGTGATTGCACAATGTAGCATATCAGATAAAAGGTTGTAACATAATTATAGCTACGCAAACCTTTTTTCTATGGATTACATCTATCCATAATCACGGTGCCTGTGGAAAGTTCTTAATATGCACTTTAAGTGTGCAGGTCATTTGCTCCAGGATGAGTTTCATCCTAATTTATTTGCAGTGCTTTCTTTCTGATTTCCTATCTAAAGAACTAGCCAGGAATGAATTTCACCCAGTGAGTGCAAAGTAAATGTAAAAATACTACCATTTTAATCTGGTAGCATTGTTGAAAGTTTGTGTGTAGAAAAGACCTTACTTTCTAAGGGTAATTAAGATATGTTACTGGATCCAAAAAGGTAACCAGTTGCATGCTTATGATTACTTTCTTGTAGAAGTAATAGATCACAACTATCTGATTGTATTTGCAGGAGGCATGCAAATTATGCAGTGAAACTGTGGCCAAACTGACTAAGGTATCACTAATAATCACTCACTCTGGCCAGGCATGACAGATTGCCAGGAAAAATATCTAAATAGATAGTATTACTTGTTGGGCTGCAACGTGATTGGATTTGATTGCTTCTCAGGATTGGATTGGATTTGATTTGAGTAATGCATTAAGTAAGCAGTTACTTAACAGTTATTTGATTACATGCAACTATTAGTTAATCTTGGTACAGTATTCTGAGGATTTGGGGTACTATGGCCACTAACTGGCAGGTGTCATTCACTAGTAGTTATTCTAATAGGTTACTTTAACACTCATCAACCTGAGCAATCATCATGTCCTTATAACAAAGACTCTCTACCACATATTTTTAAAGAGATACCTTCTGGAACCTATCACACACTAGGCTGAGGGTGACTTCTAACTTTGTGGGACATTCCCAGATTGACATACAATTGTGGGATCTACTGCCGTGGATTGACACTCCACCTAACCATATACCAATAGAGATAGGAGATGGCAGGAAAGAGATGAGAGAAAGGAGGAAATAAAGACTGAAAAGATTGTGTATGGAGAAATGAGTGAAAAGTGATCAGAGAATGGGAGCGAGGGAGAGGTTATGGGGATGTCAGCCTCCCAGTAATATCTTTGCTGGGGACTCCCCGATCCTAAAGCTATCCTTGCATTTATAATAGACTCCATAACTAAAGGAATCACTTCAGATTTACAGCTTTTGTTCAAACCAGCCTGTTCAGAATCTTAGGCTCAATAAAATATCTGTCTTGCATCCTTCATATTTTCAATAGGCAGTATTTTGTTGAGAAGCAGTAATGGTTTATAAAAGGCTTTACTTTTTTAGAATTTTCTTTCTTAAGATCCTTTGAATTCTTCCTTTCAACAGCCTTCAATATGAAGAGCTAGTAAAGAAGGATTACCGTAGTTTAACAAGTGAAAAACTAATTGAATCATTAACTGGCCATTCAGATTCAAATATCTTCATTCCAACTGCACCCACTGTTTACACTTCTACTTTACTCCTCCACATACCTCGTTATTTTACCTTGTTTGTAAAACTTCTTAAGTTTTAGTCCTTACTCTGAAAAGGTCATGTGAAAATGCACATCAAACGTGTCAGTGAAAGTCAAGGCTTTCTGTGTTATTAACTCTAAAAAATTTTTTCACAAGGACTTTTGCTCTTGGTGATTGAAAACACACACGGACTCGAATAAATAAATAAATAATCCCATTGGAGATTTTACAACTCTATTCATTCAGCCAACTTTTTCTCCACACTTTCAATTAATAATGTGCCAATGCTGAGCAAAATGTATGATTAAACACAACATTCATTAGTACCAAACAAGCAAATGATTGCGGTGTTGCAAATTAAAATTGTTCACTTTCAATGTAAATTGGGTTCTTATCAATCATTTCAGTTTCTGTGATGATAAATTACAGCGACTTTTTTTCTCTTTTAATTCCTCATCACTGCTTACCAAAATAGAAATTATATATACAGTTAGAGTGTCATGTTTTCAGAGTTGCCGTACAGTTAGACAAGCATTTGGCTGTGTTTAAGGGCCGGACAATTTTTGAATCAAGTTTCAGTACTCCTGTTTGGATAGCAATACCTGAAAAAAAGAAATTTCCAGAGGTCATCTGCATTTGTGTTTTGAAAGCCTGTGGTCAAAGACGAATTAGGTGGGATTAGCCAAAACCCACATTAAGGCATGTTATGCATGTAATACATGTATATTAATAGCAAATTTTGTGGCTAGAGATTAATACTGACTTCAGCTGAAGTAACATGTGACCTTTATCAACTGTATATGCATAGGTTTCAGAGGGGTAGCCATATTAGTCTGCATCAGCAAAAATAGCAAAAAAAAAAATCAATCAGGCTGGATGTGGCCTATTTCCAGCAGTTGACAAGAATTTATTTATTATTTATTTATTTGTTAATAAATGGAGACAAATCAGATATCAAGAATTGTAACATTCAAAAACCAGTAGGAGAGCACTTCAGTCTCCCTGGACTCTCAATAACACTTAATAGTGGCCATTTCTCAATGAAAAAAAACTTCAAAAACAGACTTCAATGACAAACTGCAGAACTGGAATTAATTTGCAAACTTGACACCATCAGATTAGGCCTGAATAAATACTGGGAGTGGCTGGGTCACTACAAAAAGTAATTTTCCCTCCGATACTCACACCTTCTTGTCAACTGTTGGGAATGGGCCACATGCACCCTGATTGAATGGGCCTCATTAGCACTGACCTCCAACTTGGTAAGGCAACTCCCCTCTTTTCATGATCTGTATATTTATACCTGCTTACTGTATTTTTCACTCTATGCATCTGCTGAAGTGGGTTTTAGCTCACGACAGCTTATACCTAAATAAATTGGTTAGTCTCTAATGTGCCACAAAGACTCCTCATTGTTTTTGTATATTCATAGTTACTACGGGACAGCCTAGTTACCCATATTTTGTAAAGTATATCTGCCATATCCCACAAAAATAATGATTTTGGTTGTTTATAGCATAGACATAAAAGGAGATACCAGTCTTTCACAAGCTCATTGTTTTATATTGTGAATAAATTCTCATAAAATCACAGTATCATATCATCTTTTCAGTTTAACCTGAAATTTTGCCCTTCGGCACTGGTAAGATTTCAGAACCTCAGATGTAACTGTTAAAACAAAAATGTATTCATTTCACCGTGATGAGCATCCAGCTCTGTCAGCAGTTGGCTGTGCTTTCATCCCAATATGCTACTGAGATCATTTGTTACTCCCCAAACTAGCCCCCAAACCATAACACTCAGAATTGAAGCCCATCATTACTGCTACCATTATTACATATAATGTTGAATTCTGTGTCATGGCGTATGGAATAATCCATCAGAACATTCATGGACATGGTACAATCCTCTGACCCATTTTTTGGGTGTGAGTGATGCAGGAATTGTGGGGTACATTTCCTCCAACATAACAGATATGTGAAGAATCATGACTGTAGCCTTAGCCTGGTAAGATTTTACTCTTAAGCACTGGCAATGTGTCACGTTTCATACATGATTTCAGCTATGCTCATGCTTACTCCTGGGACTGGGTAGTATTTGACATTGGTTCTTTTAGCTGTCAGTGTTTTATAGGCAGGATCAGGCTCTTTACGTAGTAGTGGTGCAGATTTGGAAATTCCACACCCAGACTTACTAACCCAAATTCACAGTTTTTTAAGTGAATAGCCAGATACAAGCTCTGCATCCTTGATTTGTACAGATGTGTGCCATATTTTCAATTTGTGATGTTTTATTTTCTTTTTTTAAATAAAGGCCACGTGCTTTGTTTCATAACAAAGCGTGATAAACTGCAACCCACTTTTATTAGGAGTGCCAATTTATATCATTTAACTGGAAATCAACATATTCCTATCAACTAAATGATATGGCCATTAATAAAATACAAATTCCATGTTACTCTATCAACATCAACAGTAATTAGTTATTTTTACCCAAGAAGAATGAGCTTCCTCTATTCAATAAGTATTATTTAAATCAAAAGGAAACTTTTACTGATATAGCTAATTTCAATAATTAACTTCCCTCCTCTGTTGCTGGATTAATCTGCAATTAAAATTTGCTGAATGTTCTTTTATTTAATTCAGATACATTCATGCTGGGATTCACATGTTGATTTGTAGTTCCCCTTATAAAACTAGGTGATGGACAAGAAACATTTAAAGGGGAAATATCTTTTGTGGCAGTCTGAGATTGACAGCTGAGCATGTGAGAATTGTGGCTAGGCTAACACAAATGGCTATGTGGCACTTGTAAGATATCTATCCTTCTCAATCACTTAAAACATTTTCAGTGCAGTATATGGCTCTTGGAGCTTGTTTACTATTGCAGGGATCCACACAGGTACTTCTGCATCTAGCCCTGTCATAAACAGATAGTTAAGGGTTAATGTCTCTTTTACCTGTAAAGGGTTAACAAACAGGGAACCAAAAACACCTGACCAGAGGACCAATCAGGAAACAAGATACTTTCAAATCTCAGTGGAGGGAAGCCTTTGTTTGTGTTTTGAAGGTTTTGCTTTGTTCTCTCTGGGTCCTGAACGGGACTAGACGTGCAACCAGGTTTCATGCCAATCTCTTATATATTCAGAATAGTGAGTATTAAGCAGAAAGGCGGTTATAGTCTTTTGATTGTTTTCTGTATTTGCAAATGTGTATTTTGCTGGAAGTATTTTAAATTGTATATTTGCTGGGAGGAGGCTTCTCTCTAGTGTCTATAAGCTGACAGACCCTGTAACTTTTACCATCTAAATTACTCAGACAACTTTTACTTTTTTTCTTTCTTTTTATTAAAAGTTTTGCTTTTAAAGACCTGTTTGATTTTTTCCCCTTGTTGAGGCTCAAGGGAATTGAGTCTGTACTTACCAGGAAATTGGTGAGAGACAGGGAAGGAGAAGGGAGGGAAAAGGTTTATTCCCCTTTGTTGTAAGACTCAAGGAATTTGGGTCTTGGGGTCCCCAGGGAAGGTTTTTGGGGGGACCAGAGTGCCCCAGAACACTATAATTTTTTGGGTGGTGGCAGCTTATCAGATCTAAGCTGGTAATTAAGCTTAGAGGAATTCATGCTGGTACCCCATTTTTTGGACTCTAAGGTTCAGATTGAGGAATTATACCATGACAAGCCCTCAGAAGGTTTTTAAGCACCCTTGCGATTCACGAAACTCTGGCTCAGCTGCTGCCTAACCCTAGAGGCACTTAAACTTGCTCAGCACCTAAGTTTTTGCAGTAAATTTTTTTCAGCCTATGGACATAGATTTCAGCCTATGGACAAGCTGCCTCACTCTAGGCATCTGGATGCCTATCTCCCACCTAAACCTCAGAGCAATCCACAAATTCAAGGAAGATAGGTGCTCCTCCTCCTAAGTTGGGAGCCTTGATGTGGTACATGAGCTCAGAGGCTGCCTAACTGTGCAAAAAATGGACTACTACCAGTGGGAAAAATGTTAAAAAGGAGATCCTTTTCCATCCCCCAGCTCTGGTAGTTTTATGTGGCATTAGGTGACCTCTGGGCACACCTACCAGATTGGGCTCCACACAAGGATGAGAGGAATACCTATCTTCACCAGTTTGTGGATTGCTAGCAAAGATAGGTGCCTTCCTGTACCTCAGACTTACGTGACTATCTCCAGCAGAGTGGTAAGTCTTAGGACACATCCCTCTTGTCAGCATCTCCTATTGCCTAGCTTAAACCAGGAGCTACCTAACATGCTGGTGTTTTGTGGATCACATTCTTGAGTCACCTGTCTCTCCCCATTCATTGTATAGGAGCCTAGGTGCTTAAATCGGGCTTTGTGAACTGCAGTGTTCTTCCTGTGATTTTCTAGGTGCCTAAACATTTGGTATTGCAATCCTCAGTATTTGGAAGCAGGAAAGAAAGTGGAAAAGGATGGAGAGTAGAGCTGGTCTGAAATTCATTTTCCCCATCGAAATTTTTGGCTGAAGATGAATAATTTACACTTTTCAAGGAAAGCAGATACTTTCAATGAAAAATTTTGTTTAATTAAAACCCCAATTTTCTGTCAAAAAACAATTACTTGAAAAATTTTGACCAGCCTTATTGGTAGTATTAAACAACATAATAAATGTTTTTCTTTCTCTGTTACTCTGACTGTCCATCCTCATTTACCTACCACAATAGAAAAATAGCAAAGATAATCATTATACTGATTCTGCTTGAAAATTTGTCAAGCACAAATTGTAAGTGTTCTCCGATACTTTATATGTTTGGAAGTTAAAATTAACTATTTCTTATCATTTCAATTAAGAGATAAGATTTCAGGGATCTGAAAATTATTTGATATGACCAACATTTTCAAGCAAAGCTTTGGAGAAAATATTTCGCTACTTTCCGCACTGAAAGCTGTGCAGAAACAGATAGCATTCTACTGAAGTCAATGGGAGATTTTCTTAAGTAAGGAATGCAAGAATGTTGTTATATTTATAATGCAGAAGCATCTAGAGGCCTCAGTCCCATTGTGCTAAGCCCTATATAGACATATAACAAAGAAACAGCTCCTGTTTGAAAAAGCTTACATTCTCATAAGACTATAGACAACAGATGGATATACAAACAGATGGGAGAGAATAAGGTAGCAATGAAATTATTATAATTAGCATGATAAGCAGTGGTGCATACCAGCACACTGACAGTCTAACCATTATCTATGTGTATGTGTGCATGTAAAATTAGCATAAATACATTTTTATTAAATAGCATAAATAGCATTTTTATTATATTTATTAATTTAGAATATCTGATCTTGTGAATTTAGAACAATGAGAAGCCCAACTTAATGTAGTGACTTCAGTGACCTTCTGTTTAGGTTTCTTGGGAGGGCTGAAAGTACACTCCCTTGGCACTGAAGAGATGGAAAGGAATTCTTTTAGATGGCTGGCTGGCTGAGCTTCTGCAGAATTGATCATTTCACTGCTTCTGAGGCTTAAATTGTATTGTGTGTTAGGGCAGTTACAGCTTTTTAAAAAAATTAAAATAAATACATAAAGATTTAAATTGGTATCTAGAATATGAGACATACAATGAGGCACATTTGAGGGCAAATTGTGTTCTCTTACACAAGAGTATCAATAGAACAATTCTACTGATGTCAACAGTGTTACCTTGGAAGACAGCAGAATATCTCTGGACAGAATTTGACCCATATTCTCTTTTATTAGCATTTCAAACATTGATTTCTACAAATTTTCAGAAGGTGAATGTACCTAAAATATAAAACCAATAATATAACCAATAACTCTACATACTTGTTTACTTTGCCCTTGTTACATATAAATAGCAGAAGCAATGACTTGCCGCCACCTTTAATCTCATGACAGCTTTACTATCATTGGTTGGCTGAGCTTCAAGTAGAGTTATGACAGTGGCAAAGTTCTGCAAACTGCAGAACATGTTTCTGCAATTAAGTAACTGATGGGAAACTACTTAGAAAAACAACTAGTGAAATTATTTGAGAAACACCTCAGATGCAGAAGTAGAGCATGTTTTTCCCAGTGCTGTATAAGAGGTATGATTTAAAGAGTATTCCTTTTACTGTTTTCCCCTCATGCTTCATGATAAGCAATAGTTCTGGCTTGAAACCAATCTTATAATGAAGACATTGTATTTGAAATTTCAAGGGATAGGAGTGGGCAACTGGGGGGAAGTTGTATTTTTAATTTTTAACCCATTTTAATTCTGAATGCTTAAACTAGTGTGTATCTCATGTGGGAGCTTTTGGGCTAAGAGTATTAATGCTGTAATCATTCATTCATTTTCTCATACCAAGACAAGGTTTTCATTTAGAAAAAGACTAAAAGGAAATGTATTTTTAATCCAACACAAACAAATTAACAGTTAACTTTCAATAAGGTTCTGAATATTCTGCTAATAGAATTCTAGTACTAAGACAGTATCATCCTCAAGATTCTTTATCCAAAATTATCATTTCTTTCAAAGTGCCTCTCATTAGTTCTGAAAATTTAGAGATTGCTGCATTTATTAAAGCTACCCTTATAATTAAGAAAAATAATCACTTCATCCCAAAGAATGTTATTTAAAAGAAGTTTAATTTTAATAAGTAAAGAAGTCTCTATGACCTAATGTGATGGGAACATGTGAAATTTAATCCTGATTGAAGAAACAAGCATGTAAAAGGACTTGCATGTAAATGGCACAATCTTTCCTCTTTACAAAGGCAGATTAGAGTATCTAGATCTCCTGACGGCAATATTTGGCCACACTCTGCAAAGGAGTGAAGATTCTCATTTCCGTTATTTCTTCACAGATCCTTCCTAGGAACTACTTGAGGGAGAGTATTTTGGAAGTGGTGTGACAGGGTTTACCAACAGCATACTGGTGAGGCAAGGGTAAAGAGCAGCTCTGGGCCCAAGACACCATGCCCCCTTGCTTCTGCTGGGCATACTCCCAGTGGAAGGAGCATTTACAAAGGAAGCAACTCAATTCAATCTGGGCTGACCGAGGAGGAGAGCAGTCGGGTGCAGCAGCATCCTGCCGGGAAGCCACCAGAGCTCCACACAGCCAGGACTTAGCCTTATAGCCAAACTCCTAGAAGGCTATAGACTGTAGGAGCCAAAGGTCATGACTCACTCAGAGGGGAACACAGGAGGGATCCCAAGCCCAACCCATGATGGTGTCATAGGGACTGGAACAATGATAGGAAGTGATCTAGGAAGCATGCTAAGGGGTTTCCCACCCTGAGTCCTGTGCAGGAGCTACTTATTTGAAGGGCCCTGCTTCAGAACCCAGTGGAGTAGGGCGGGCATGGGTTCCCCTATTGTCCCCCTTGTCAGTAGGCAACACTACCCCAAATGATAGCCGCTAGGCAAAGCAGCCTTTGGACTTGTGCCAGTGGGTGACATTACCCTGAACTAGCCAACCCTGGCAAGTGAACAAAAGATACTGCTAGTCTATTTGACCATTGTGATGCATAGCTTAATTTGGGTCAAAAGTCAAATCCACAATCTTCTGTAGTCTTCCATGATATAGTAACCTTCTGTACATTCATAGGTAAATGAACAAAATGTTACCCAAAGCACCCAGGTATTCACATCCTACACAGTATTGTGATAATCTTTGTACAAAATATGCCTTGTGAGGTATCATTTAAAAATGAATAACTCACTGGTCAACAATATCATGGTGAAATGTATGTAGCAACATTATATGTAAAGTTATGAAATCCCTCGTATGATATTACTGGAAAATGTTCAAGACCTAGACAGCCTTGCCTAGATAAAGGTGTTAAATAGCTCTGTCCTAAACAAAGGAATGTGGGTTTACCTCAGTACATCTAAACAGTAAACAGAACCATCAAGACAGCAGGGGAAAGATATTGCAGGAAATGGAACAATTTGCATTTTAGCAAACACTGGCAGCAGGAGGGGAGAACATGGAGGGTCAGCTACCATCTTGCTGGAAGACTTAAGGTGAGAAAAGCCGCTTTGAACAATCCTGTACCTGACTAGAGTAAGTTTTAGACTTTTAGATGCGTATTTTCACTTTTATTTGTTTGTAACCCTTTCTAACTTCAACTCTTATACTTGATCTCACTTAAAATCCTATATTCTTTTGTTAATAAACTTGTTTTACTTTGAATTTAAATCAACAGTGCTCAGTTTGAATTAAAGTGTTAGTTAACTCCAATTAAAGTAGCATTTTGTGGCTTCAGAGGTGCAAACGGACATCATCATTTCTCTGGGTGGTCCAAGAAAATGTTAGACATTGCAGAGCACATGGCTAGGGGAAATTTAAGATTCGGAATGTGTTCGGGTCCCTTTCTGGTTGTAACTAAGGCTTGTGGAAGCCAGACTGAGGCTGTAGACAGTCTGCTGAGGTGAGAGTTGCTAACAAGGGTTGGGTGCATAGCACACAGACATTCAGGGTGTGACCAGCATGTTTGCTGCTCTCTGTGAGCCTCCCAGGCAGAGAGCTAAAGTAGTAAAGCATTGTGAGGCACTCTGAGTTACGGGGCAAGAGATGAAACAAATCCTCGCTGGTCTGGATTGTACCCCAAAGTGTGACACAAGGGTATCTAGTAAATACTGCTTTAAGATTTTCACATTAGCAATATTAAAGTGAAAAAGGTGTTAACTGGACCCATTTTCATAATACTGCTCTTTCACTCAAGTGAAGTTTTATTCTTTTTGAGGTACAAAAGATAAGCTCTCCAGACTGATTTCTCAAATTTCTTAGGCCTTCACTAATCGCTTGTTGATTTTTTAAAAGGTCATCATTTATTTATGAATTAAAATGTACCTTTGTTCCTTGTTTTATTGCTTTGAAAATCTGCTCATCTAATTTTCCAGGCACTCTGCCCATTAATGACAGGTTATAATAATATTGAGCTTTTACTATCAGTAGATCTCAAGGCGCTTTACAAATTATCAACATATTACAGCTTAGGAAAGTGAGGCACATAGCGGGCAAATGACTTGCCCAAGATCACTCAGGAGGCTAGCGGCAGAGCCAGGAATAAAGTCCACATCTTCTGTATCCCCAGTATAGTACTGTATCCTCTAAAGCATGCTGCCTCAGGACGGAAGTACCCAATCCAAATCAGAAGTGTGAGATGCCAACAGAATTCTCACAGAATGGGGTGGCGTTGGCCATTCTTGCCTCAGTAATTAATACCACATCTAAAGCATGGCAAAGAATGTGAACAGAAGAAAGAGTGAATAATAGTAGGGAGAAAATATAGACCCGGAGCAAAGAGGCTGGCCTGAAAGGCTTCTCTGTATATGCTGTTCCAGAGATCGGCAACCTTTGGCACGCGACCAATCAGGGAAATCCGCTGGTAGGCCAGGATGGTTTGTTTACCTGCCGGGTCTGCAGGTTCGGCCAATCACGGCTCCCACTGGCCACGGTTTGCTGTTCCAGGTCAATGGGGCTGCGGGAAGTGGCGCAGGCCAAGAGATGTGCTGGCTGCCGCTTCCCGCAGCCCCCATTGATCTTGAATGGAGAACTGTGGCCAGGGGGAGCCGTGATGGGCCAAACCTGCGGACACTGCAGGTAAACAAACTGTCCTGGCCCATCAGCGAATCTCTTTGATGGGCTGCATGCCAAAGGTTGCCAATCCCTGATACATGCAATAGTTAACAGTAGAGTGCCACCATTTCATTTCCATCATTCCTTCCACCAATTTATTAACAATCAGCCAGATTGTGGCCCATCTATATACAAGAAAGCAAGGGAAAGTCAGGCACTGTGTCATACCTCCAGTTCCAGAGTGCAGGGACTAGGAGTCTCTGTAGAGCAGCTATGTCCCCACTGGTGTGGATGGCTGGAGTGAGCAGGAATAGAGCACATTCTTGACACCACCCCCCAAGCGGCAAAAAAAATAATAAAAAGCGGCAATTGGCAGTATTTCATCAGCAACTCTACCGCCGCCGCTTCATTCTTCGGCGGCAATTCGGCAGCAAGTCCTTCCCTCCAAGAGGGACTGAGGGACCCGCCGCCGAATTGCCGCTGAAGAGCCAGACCTGCCATCCCTTGCTTGCTGTGATGGTGCCTGGAGCCTCCCTGCTCAAGGTTCCTGGAAGTGTAGCCATGCAGCATATTGGGGAGTGTACACTGCAACAGATATAGGACCCATTGCAGTATACTCAGCCTCTAAACAGCAGTGAGATTGGCAAGAAAACCGCGGCTGGGGATTCATAATCTGCCTCCTGTGCAGCACAAGAATAGATTGTACTTAAAACTGGGTAGATCATAATGTCACAATCTAGCCTTTGGAAAGTATGCAAAAGAATGGTATGCATATACAACCAATGCTCCCTTCCTTTACTGCTTGCAGTATGCTTTTTGCTATTCTTTGATGCTGGTTGCTGCTTTTTCAAGTTGCTGCATAGAGATTTAGCCTCTTGGCTCCTATTGGCTTTAATGGAAGTCAAACAGTGAAGTACCTGCCTGCTGCTTTGTTTCCTAACAGTGCTATGGACTTTCTAAAATAAGCAGAAGACAATGAATAAATCAGGTGCATACGTGTCTGGAAATTCATATGATGAATTTCACATTTTAAAATGAAAAACTTTTTTAATTTAATATTTTATTATTCAGCAAACTCTAATAGCAAAAGTAGTCAAATCAAATTTCAGTTGCTATTTCACTTTTTGAAACATCCCAGCTAGCTCTATCGTTGAATAAAAAGCAAGGGGAAAATGTTGTTTTAAAAATCTTATCAATTTTTTTTCCAAAATTTGTCTGTGTTGGGAGTTTTTAAGTGTTTTTTTTGGGGGGGGGAGTGTTTGTGGTTTTCTTTTGCTTTATTTTCTTTCTCAAATTTTGAACATGATTGAAATGTTATCAAAAATTCAATAAAGTTTGACCAGTTCTACTTATCAGAAAGTCCATGCTCTTTTTTCAGTGGACACATGTGCATACTATCTTTCTGTTTCCCATTTGGACGTGTGTAATTCTTAAAACCAGATTTCAGTGTAAATACTCTTGGTTGTTAATTTGGATTGTGTTTTCTGTGTTTAACTGCAATTTAGTGAATGTTTTAGTAAAATCCTTTACTAGAGTATTTACAGAAATCAAAGGTTTCCACAGGCTGTCAGAATGAATAGTTTTAAAAATTCAAATAAAGATTAGTGATTGTTCCCCCCAAAATTCATCCAGTTCTATTCAAAAGTAGGTTTCTCTTTCATTTTTAGTCAGCACTAACTTTGCTGAGAAGTATCCTTTGATAAACACTTGCCTTAGTGATGTAAGCCAGCACAACAGTAGGGTTGGTAGCATGTTTATCTGCCACAGACTGGGCTGATAACCATTTTACAGACACTGTTAGAAGGTGCCCAGATGAGTACTTCTGAACATTGCATTTTCTCATGGTTTTTTTTTCCATTTTCTTTTTCAGATTGACAAAATTGCAGTGTGCAATAGACATACTTGATGGTATTGTGAATAGAGAGGTCAAAGACTGAGTGGTCACAGAGTCATTCTCACCATGAAGGATGAACTGTCCAGAGCAGGGCTGAAACACGCTGTCAGGAGTATTGCCTCTGCTCTATTAGTTCTATAATAGAGGAAATTGGTTTCCAGGACTTTCAATTTAGCTTCTCTCACAAGGACTAAATTCACAGTGCACATACTTGGCTGATGTAAATAGGCACCAGCTAAGCATCCGGCCCTACATTAAAAAAAAAAGGAGGAATAAGGAAATTGTTTTTACAAAATAGTGGGCTATAGCCGTGACATGGGGACATGAGACATCATAAATTGCATTGTGATCATTTGGAACATCCCATTTGCCAAACAACTACAATATTTGTGTCCAATGCTTTCTGCTTTCCTTCCCAGTCCATCATCTCCTGTTACTGTCCTGCAGTAATGTCAGGGATCTCATCTTTTCTCTCTTCTTACGAAGTCAGGAAGAATTTTATTAATGACTCAGAATTTAATCTGGTATAGGAGTTGAATTTGGCCTGTAATGCTGAGTTGGTGACACGATATTCCTTTCCATGGGTACACACTGCAGTGGCAGGCATGTGATTATAACTAGATCTGGATGAATTAGCTCAGAGCAAGGCAGCAATTAAAGCTACATTGGACCTATCATTCAATCTCTACACTGATTTTCCATAGGACACATGTAAAAATTCAAGGCATCAGTCCTTATCTTTAAGGTCTTAAATGGGCTAGATCAAGGGTAGATAAAAAGTCACCTAAGCTCCCAGACGAGGATCATTTTTGACAACTCCATTCCTTGTGCTCAGTAGAACTGTCTGCCACAGTGATAAAGCTCATCTGTGCAGAAGACAACTTTCTCAGGGACTGGTCTTATACTGTGGAATGAAGAACCACGTCAATTAAAACCACTTCAAAACTTTGGTCCCAGTTGCAAGGTGCTCTTCTTCAACCTTGCCTTTCCTTTGCTAATATAAATATATAGCCTGGTGTAAGTATAATACACTTCATAAATGAAAAAAAATATTCCCATGTAACTTGCACACATACAAAATGGAAAATGACTGCCCAGGATGAAGCATTGTGGAAAGGGATCTAGGGGTCATAGTGGATCACAAGCTAAATACAAGTCAACAGTGTAACACTTTGCAAAAAAAGCAAACACCATTCTGGGATGTATTAGCAGAAGGGTTGTAAGTAAGACATGAGAAGTAATTCTTCCGCTCCACTCTGCACCGATTAAGCCTTGATTAGAGTTCTGTGTCCAGTTCTTGGCATCACATTTGAGGAAAGATGTGGACAAATTGGAGAAAACCCAGGAAGAGCAACAAAAATTATTAAAGACCTAGAAAACATGACCTATGAGGGAAGATTGAAAAAAAATGGGTCTGTTTAGTCTGAAGAAGAGAAGACAGAGGAGACATGATAACATTTTTCAAGTTCATAAAAGTTGTTACACGGAAGAGAGAGAAAAATTGTTCTCTCTAACCTCTGAGGATAGGACAAGAAGCAATGGGCTTAAATTGCAGTAAGGGTGGTTTAGGTTGGACATTAGGAAAAAATTCCTAACTGTCAGAGTGGTTAAGCACCGGAAAAAATTGCCTAGGGAAGTTATGGAATCTCTGTCATTGGAGATTTTTAAAAGCAGGTTAGACAAACACCTGTCAGAGATGGTCTAAGTAATACTTAGTCCTGCCATGAGTGCAGGGGACTGGAGAAACAGAGAACCATACATGATATATGCTAGTGATATTGCTCAGTGCGCTAGTGGAAGGCGCTCAGATTCTATGTTGATGATGGCTGACTAAGAATCTGAATCAAATAGAGGAGAGAAGAGTATAGTTCCATTAAAATATCCAAATATCTGTGAACATCATCTATTTCTGAACCAAACCCACTATATTAGATTTATCTGGATTTTATCAAGTACAGCGACATAGAAAAAGAGCTCCTTGTGGAAGCTGGGACAATGTTTGGGGTTGGGATTAGGAGGAAGGGTAGGCTGTTCTCCTTCTGTCAGCTTCTGTGTTCCATTCAGAGTGTGAATCTTCAAAACAGATATCAAAAGTTTAGGAATTTCCATCCAGTTAAGCACCAAAATATGTTCTCTGAGAGCCTTTGGAAGGTATCAGGGTGCCAGCACAGGCCCACTGTGATCGTGTCAGACTGGGATGGTGGAAGTGAAAAGTCAGAGCAGTAGCTCTGGGGACAGAGGGGAAACTGTTAGCTGGGAAAGGGAGAGAACCTGCAGAGGGTCTGATAAATCATTTGAAAAATATCCAAACTTTTCAGTTTCTGAACCAAAACTTCAAACCTTTTAATGTTTTCTCATTAGCTATTATGACTGCAGCCTAGGATCTGGCAGAAGGTGATTCAGAGATGTAAGTACCAGTGATATTATTTGAGACATTTGTTTGATTAAAAGTTGAGGGAATATAAATAAAAAAGTAAGTTACTTCTTGTATAACTTTGAGTTATTTTTGCTCAGTGCAAAAGCTCTTCATTATGCAATCTCTCTTCTAATCTATCTCAGCATTCTCTGGCAATTGGTTAGAGGTAGCCTTTAGGGGAGGGTGTATTTCTCTGTTCTTTAATATATCTTTCACCCTCCTTAAAATAAATAAAAAACACACAAATCAAAGGGCTAAATAGTACTTAAAATATAGAAAGGAATTTTTTCATGGTAATATACTGAATTTCTAAAGACACATTGCACATTAAGAATGCTAGTGTGCGGAAGCTCATTGAGAAGCAGGGTGCTAAGAAGCTTTGTGAGCAACTCTATGCAGCTCTGGAGGATAGATGGTTCTCCACAGAATACATTGACCCCTTCCAGGCTCCAGAAGCTCATTCAAAGGTCTTAAGCATGTCTGTTTGGAAGTTCCTTCCGATAAATATAGCTTAGGAACTGAGGGGAAAAGGCAAGACCTCTTTGTCTCAGGCTTCAATGCACTTAGACTTATCACAATTATCTTCCTATTTAGTTTGTTTGGTTCTTGGGTAGCTCAGTAGGTAAAGCCTTGGATTAAAAAGCAAGAAGGAAAATGAGAGGTGGTCTGAGTTGGACTGAGCTGTAGTCTAAACAAGGAGAGAGTGACTCTGCATTATCTTCATGTGAATGGAGATTCCTGGGATAATGCTTATAGCTCTTAACAGAAAAAAAAAAAGACTTTGCCAATAGCCATCCATTGTTCTGCTTTTGTCAGGACTGAAATAAGAGAAGACTCGCTTTTCAGGTCCAGTCTGTGAGGATGGCGGAGTGGAATGCAGTTGGATTCCAGCTGAGTGTTTGAAGTCTTCATTTTTGAGGCCTCTTTTGAAAGAGACCTGGCAGGAAAGTGTGGCCTTATACAGAGAAAGGGCAAGTCCCGAAGCAAGTTGCTTCCTTAGTAATGAGTAGACAGGCAAGTCTATTATAATAATGTGCTTTTATTGCCATGGTAGAGCTAATAGAGTTGTGGCGACTTCACACCTGCTGCAAACTGGCAAAAAAAGAGAGAGAAAAAAAGTCACCATGAAATCTCCCAGAGGGCTATTGCTGTCTACATGCAAGAGTGCAACTGACAGATAAAGTGCCTGACAATGACATATTGCTTTAGGACAACAATGAAATGACTAGAATTTTAAACTATAATCTCCAACTTCTCTCTCTCTCTCTCTCTCTCTCTCTCTCTCTGTGCACAATAAGAAAATAGCATTGAACAGAGACAGACAATTAAAAGGCTACCATTTATTTTATTGATTATTAGGGGGGAGTGCTAGTATTCCACCTGACAGGCATGTGAGACTCATCCATCTCCTCATAATTGTATGTGCCAGTGCAACTAAATACATGTTTTTATTACAAAGGGACAGTTATGGTATTGTAGTTTATGATAGCTTTCACATGATATTTTGTTTAAGATAAAGGAGAATGTTTCAGATAGCACAAGATCACTCTATTTCTTTTCTTCAGATTCCACTGATAAACTGGATTTCTTAAAACAGCGAGATGCCATCTTTTTGACAGATACAATATGTAGTTATGTCACAGCATTATGATAAACCTTATAGGGAAGACACAGCAGGGTCAGAGAGATTCTACATTCTCAGCACAGTTTCCATGAAAGGAATGTTTACATGACCTACAGCACAAAGTTTAAATATATGCAGCAGTTTTGCTGTTAACTCCCTGAACTTGCTTGCTGGGCAAACTGTGGCCAGGAAAATTTGGCTTGACTTGTTGTTACTTTGTTACTGTTAACATTTTCCTGTCCTGTCAGCTGTTTGGACATCTGCTGTGCTCTATAAAATGTCTGCACTGGGTGGGTGGGTTTTTGTTTGGGCTGTTTGAGGGGGCTGAGGAACATAAATATTAGCCTGTCCTTCTCTTTGTGTTGGTTGAGGGTGGATGAGAGAAGGGGAAAAATTCTGGACATCAGGCCAATGAAAATGAATAAGATTCTTGCCTGACAGAGCTGTGTTTGGCTTTTGTGAGTCCTTTTTCAAGTCTGTAACATATATGTAAACTAAAAGTATGGAGTTCATATGACCTAATGTTTTGTTAGTAGGCAGTTTAATAAGACTGTTTGAGAACTCATTTTGGTTTTCCATAATCACACTCAGAACATTTTAGCTTATATGCACTTGCTTTATCCAACAGGAGCCTAATATATACTAGAGAAATTAGAATGGTTACAAACCTAGAAGGTTTATAAAACACTTTGCATCCATAGACAAAAATTCCACAAAACCCTATAAATATTCTAATAACTAGTTAGAACAGACTACCTTTCCGCAGTTTTAGTCATTAGTTAAAATTTAACTGGTTCATTCTTACCAGTTTAGTGACATTTTGGATGAAGATAACTTGGAACTGTTCGGCTCATCCTCTCGCTTTTGTCCAACAGTACACAAGTGGGCCTCTGAAATGTTCCAGAATGCACTACTTCTGGGAACTGACCCAGGAATTGTGGGACAGTTACCCAGAGGGCACTGCAGTTGAAATGGTTTAGCACAGACTTAGTGTACATTCAGGGCAATGCTTAAAACAAGCAAACAACAGTACTATAGCAAATCTAGAATACATGAGATTAATGGTTTGTGCTTAAACTGGTTCAGTAAAATTGAGTTCATTTACAAACAGTTCAGTTCAGCTGTGAAGACAAGGCCTGAATTTCAGCAAGTAAAGTTCTTGGAAGACCAGCAAAAATATAGGAGGATCTACCAGAAAAGTAATTCTTTACAGAATTGAGCTCCAGACAGTGACCAAGGATGGAACATCAGAGTCCTGACACTCTGTCCCCTGGCCTAGCCAATAGAGAGTATGTCCTTTCTAGGAATGATTAAAAACAAAACTGATTGTAAGTCTGATTGCTTTCCTATGGTGGTGGACACTAATTACACCTATATGTACATTGGGCAACAATGAAAGATAAATATAGTAATCTAGAGCAAGCCCTTTTTTATCCAGAACTTATTTCATTTTCCCAGTGTGATTCTGGTTAAAGGTAGGACCCTAGAACAGATATCCCAGTGACCAGTGAATAATTCTGCACAACAGGTTAGACCTGAAGATGAAAATAAACCACAGTTTTGTTTGTTCCTGAATTTGAAATAATTTTATTTTTCTATGGACTAATTTTCAGCAATTGTATTAAAATTATCCTTAGCACTTTTCATGCATAAATCTCAAATCACATTTGAAAGAAGGTATCATTATCTCCATTTTACAGGTGGGGAAACCAAGGCATGGAGAGATGAAGTGATCTACCCAACATCAACCAGTAGGCTAGCGACAGAGCCTGGAATAAAATCTGAGTCTTCTATCTTTCAGTATTCATTCAAGCATGCTATCTCCACAAAATCATTCTTCATAGTTGGCACATGAAGAGTGTAAGTTTTGAAGGGTTTTCTGAACAAAACTCTCAGCTCTAACTTTCTCTCATTGTTCAAGATTTTTAAGGTGAACTGAAAAGTTCTAAAAGAAAAGCCCAGTAAAGATCACAAATAATTAATAGGATGTATTAGTAGATTAAAATACAGTGGCCCTGATTTTTAAAAGGGGAAAGTAGACGTGCCCTTATTTTGCCTGGGAGTATTCTTTATTATAATTATTTATTTATCATTATTATTTATTATTGGCTTATGATTAATTTCAAGCATCTCATAGAATTTAAACAGCTACCGATATGGCTGTGCCTGAAAGTACAGTATTTAGATGTATAAATGCCATGTATTGCGCCTGCAAAAATCAGGGCTGCTTTTCAAAATTTGGCTTCAGTTACAGTTGAAAATACAATGGTTTCTAAATAATTTTTTTCCCTGCACAATTATCTACAGCAGTCCAGGTTTTCTTCTGTCATTGTGGGCTATATTTGAGATGTTTGGGATGTCATCAGCTGTTGGAGGAAAACTAGAATCCTTAACTCCAAACTAAGCTGTTCAGTGATGAAGAAAGTTATTTTTAAGAATTTTTTTTTGTCTGCCACTGATTTGGGACCTTAAGCAGTTTAAATAAAACAAAACTTAATGACTCACCTTTAACAAAAATATGGACTAACTCCAAATCTGAGGACATGAAAATTAATCAAATATTCATCTACCTGAATTACAATTCTAAATTAATATCAATATGCATATTCATCCCCATAGTAAAAGTTTAAAGCTGACAAGATGTTTTGAAGAATTCAGCAGTCAGATCCGAAGGAAATGATACAAGGGAAAATCTGTTTTGATACATGCTGCATGAATTAATTTAGCAACTCAAGGGAGTGACTGGGTTTTCTTTATGACAAAAACACCAGAGATGGTCAAAGGAATGGTGTCAACAAAGGCTCTTATGGATAACACAACACAACAGAAGTCACACCAAAACTTACTGATTTTCCAGTTGCTAAAAGTAAATATAAATACTGAGATATAAATCACTTGACTAGTCAGAAATCCTGCAATATTTCATGCTAAAATTTGTCTGCCAAATGGCCTGGATTCATTGTGTGCTTATGGAACCCATAATCCTGGAAACCCACAAGGAATCTCAGGTTGTGATCCCTGCACCGTTTGAGAATGTCCCACAGATGGATATGATAGCTGTTAACATCCGACAGATTAAATCTGGTAAGTGAACTTGCTGTGTGTGCATTCAACCGGTCCTTGAATCAGAATCCTTGAGGTATATAGAAAACAGGTTTACCAAGTGAGTCAAAAAGGAAGTCTTCCATTCACCAAACTAATAATTGTTCCTATGCATGTCTCAGTTGGAAGTCAGCTATTTCAAATCTTACAGCAGTTCTTTGACAAGTCTTTTTTGTTTTGATTTGTTTTATTTTTTCAGCTTTACTAATCAAGAAATGGAGCTGATACTCCGAGGAGAGATCCTATACTTTGTTACATTCAGATAATGGGTTTATCTATGTTATTATAGCATGATCATTGTCCTTAGTGCCTAAATTTAGAAGTATAACTTGTAACAGTTTTTTTCTCTTAATCAAATGGCCTCAATGATTCAGGAGTCTAATAATGTGGCAAAGAATTGCTTTCTTTTTCATCAGATAAAATCACATCTAGACTGGTAGAGACCTAAACCTTTCATGGGTGTATGTCATAAATGAAATGGATTGATTGACTCTGTCCAATTAAAGGCAAGTGTCTGGATCACAATTAATATGCTTATTTTCACCGACACTGGGGCTAACAAGAAATTGATGTTCATGAAGACTGCTGATTCTTTGACATGGTCCCTCTGGGTCAGGTTTGAGGTTTGCTGGCTGGATTGTAAGAGGACCCTGGCACGTCTGTTGCACCTTTTCTGTGGATAAGTGCAGATATGTTGATCCAACACATTCTGTGGTGTAAGCTGCTGGAGTCCTCATTCTGTTCTATGGAAAGGTTACTCCATTTTGTGTACATTCAGGCAGCTGATAAATCTAATAACATGAGCATGGAGACATGATTGTCCCTATCCTTTCATCTTATAGATGTAGCTGAGTGTGATTACAGGGTGATCAAGGTCACTGTCCCTCTCATCCCAATGAATAGTCTTCTGGAATAAAAAGGGGAATTGGGAACTTATTTTTAACAGAAAGTATGATCAGAATAAAAAACAAATTAGGGAAAAATGTCTTTGAAGCTCTCTTTAGCTATGTTAAAGGTGTAATGCAGTGCAATATTTTTATGCTTTATATTTTGCTTACACAGGAGGTCCTGATCAGATGCAGCTGGATAGGGCATGGAGGCATAAAAAGAGATTGCCCTGCAGAGAGAGAGTTCATATACAATGTATTTAGAAGAACAAACATTTGGGTCAGACCTTTATCATTGATTGTACATAATATAAAATCTAATGTAAGTACTTCATTTGAGACACAAAATACTTCTCTTACGATTGTGCTGTAAACTTTTCAAAAGAGCCTAAATGCCTTAAAAGCCAAATCACTGGCTCCTAAATGATTTCAGGACTTCTGAAGATGTTTCCCAGAGATATAAAGGGGTGCCATTTCCATGTCTATTGTATGTGTTTGTGCAGCCTCTTTATAATGCCCTCATTGGGAGCCAAGTACTGAACAGTATAAATGTTTTCTTATTGACAGGGCAATTATAGAGGGAACTGAATAGTACCTAGAAGCCAATATTTATATGTAAGGAAGCATAAGAGAACATATCTTTAGAGCAAAGGTAGCATGCTTTAAATAAAACAATTGTTGAGGCTTGAAGGGAAACTTTATTTTGGCCATACAGTAAATTAAACCTTCTTCTGAATCGGAAGCAATACTTAACAAGTCTCCTTCGGTAGCCTCCTGGTCACTTTTAAATACACCAACTTCTTGTCAGCGCTTCAGCTGAACACCTTTATAATATCTGAAAATAGACCAAGTGATAAACAGTTGTTTACATGTCCTATCAGGGGAAAAATGCCAACCACTTCTCAGCATCTGGGGTGAGGGACCAGAGGAATAATATGATTGCTTCATGTTAATCATACTGGGCTGGAACTGGTGATGACAAATAGTTTCTTCCTCTGTTGTCTGTTTGGCTTGTCCCCTGAGGATTTTGTTTGAAGGGATATCACTTGTCAGAGGGATTGACTTAAGGGTACACTCGGAAGTAATGTGATATGTTTCCTTCCTCTCTCCCATAGAGGCACTGCCAGAAGTGTTGTGCCCTGCTTATGTCTCATACATGGACAACAGTTGACAACATACAGCAACACATTTCTTTGCTACTTGTGATCCATGGTCATCACTGCACAAATGAATTGACAAATTCAGCTAGTATAAATCAAGAGAGCTCTATTGACACACACACAAAAATCATGGTCTAGAGAAAAGTTAAAGTACACAGGCCAGTTCCTCAACTCATATAAGTTTGGGAACATCTATTGACTTCAGTGAAGTGTCTTCAATTTATGTCAGCACTGCATCTGACCCATACACGGTAACTTTCATCTCCAAAATATACTGATCTCATTTCCAGTATTTCAGGTATGAGTATGGATAAATTCCAGCCCTGGAAGGAAGTACATTTGAACTGGCAAAGAGTAAATGGCTGCCATCAGGCTTAAGCACTTGTTATATCAAGGCTTTGGCACATTATTTATGGAAGACTTATTCTAATGAATTCTGTCCACACTTACCAGGGGTATGCCAGCTGTTTACCAGAATACGTGATGTCCAATGCTAGCATGAGTATAAAATGATATTCACTTTTAACGTTGCTAAATAAGAAATCTTTGTCTTAATCTTCTTGTGGTGACAGTGCTACATTAGACCATGAAAAAGCAAGGTTCTCACATGCCCCACTGAAATGTTAATGGAATATAAGTTGGTCCAGCCTTTATGCAAACACATGCCCTTCTACACACACAGCCAACACCAATGTGCATCTGCATAAATCCCTCTATTACTCATAATAATTGAAGTCACACACAGGAAATCCACAACACAATAGAGCACTAAACAAAGTGTAAGGAAATCTGATTAGCTAGACAGGATGGAAACGTATCTGTCTGTCTAAAGGTATTTGCAGAAACAAAAGGCCAGATTCTGATATTCTTATTCACAATGGTTACTGCACTACTCCATGAGTGATCCCATTAAAATCAATGGTCTCATTCATGGAATAAGGTTCTTCTCAATAGGAGTATTAGTAGCAGAATCTATTACTGAGTAGTCTATTTCATTAGACCAAGGAAAACAGTTTTTTTGTGGAACTCTGTCATCCTGGATTTAGGGCTTGATCATTCCTCACTTAAATCTATGACAGTTATTGTTATTGGCTTCACTGGAAGCAGGATTCTGCCTTTAGTAGAGTATGTTTCATTATTTCAGAGTTCATTGGCTTCATAGAGCTGAGTATTTAAAAAAAGAACTGGTAGGAAATTTTCAGACAAAATGTTTTCTCCACTGGAAAATACTGATTAATTGAAACCCAAACTTCTCATGGGTAAGAGTCAATTTTGATGATTCTCCTGACTTGAAAAATATATGGGGAGAAAAATGTTTTGACATTGTTAAACTATCCCATTTGGGCATTTTAAAACTGAAAAGTTTGTTTTGCCATTTCAAGCAATTTTTCCTTTTGAAATTTTAGTTATTTATACCCCAAAAAAGGTAAAATTTAAAGGTCAATATTCAAGTGAAATATTTTGAAATTATTGAAATAATGTGATTGATGAAATCCCAACATAGGGGGTTATCAATTCATGAATATTTTCCAAATTTTTGTCTCAGTTTGGGTGAGGAAAATGTTAAAATCTCAAACTCTGGAAGGACAGGAAAACCATTTCCCACACAGTTCTGTTTATAAATCGGTCATTTACTGGTGAAAAAAGTGACCCATTCTTTTAGGATATATTTAATGCTGAGAGAACACCCAAAAAAAAAGAAAAAAGGCAGGAAGAAAAGCTAGAGACATTTCTTGAGAGGAATATGCATTCTGCACTGACAAATCTTTGTGATAATCTCTTTGGGTTATATGTCAACTGATATATCAGACTAGAAAGAGATGCATCAACCTGGGAACAATTTTAATATATACATATTTTTAAAAAGTCCCAATATTTTCCTGCAAAATTTTTTTTTCTGTGTGACTCTGGATAAGGAAAAAATGCAACCACTCCCACAAGAATTTGTGTTGCATCAGAAAAAAATAAGAACATGACAACAGTTCATAGTAATTTTGAGAATCACTGAATTGTTCACTGTAGTAAAAGAATTTTCTTTTTAAATTAGCTGCCAGGTCTTTTAAATATCCCAATACCTCCAAATCACCCAGCAAGTTAGGACCTCAATCCAGGAAAGCACATGAACATGTGTATAACTTCAAGCATTTGACTGGTCTTCAATTTGTTCAGGCCTTGGTGAATATTCCAATACAGCTTTGCCTGCATGCATGACATGTCATGCTCGATATTCTTCCTGAGCACGTATTGCTAATGAGAAAGGGTTATTCTACCGCTGACACTCCTGCTTTGAAAATTCTGGTTCCTAAACCTGCAGCATGTTATTCCTAGAAGTACAATATTGCTCTATGATGTAACAGTAGGGCAGGGTGCCAGATACACATGTATTTTGATCATTCACAGAATTATTCAGACAGTTATAAAATATTCACGTTTCTACTTGTAGTACTTGTAGGCCATGTTTTGACTCATATTTATTTTCTTAATGGTCCTGATTCTGCGTAAAGGGTTTAGTATGGGACCTTACATTTGCTGAAGTTCTTCAGATTTAACACTGGGTGTTAAAAAAAACAAACAAAAACCTGTAAAGTCTGTGAATATGTATGTGTAAAAATGAGTACAGTATTGTCATTTGAAAATTCCATCCATTGTCAAACTGAAACTTCTAATGCCTCTTTGAATGGGTTTACTCTATATTCGTTAACCTTTTCCCATTGCACTATGACCCTGATCCAAACCGCATTGAAGATAGTGTACTTTGGATCAGGCCTTGTGACCAAAATCTTGCTAGTACAAGGATTGTGTGTCAAAAGGATTTTTAACTGTAAAAACTATGATTATAAGTAAACATAATAACATAACTGATTCATTCACCTGAAAGTTTAGAATACTGTATCACAATTTCTAGATAGAGAAATTTTGCATCATGTCCCCTTGTGCAGTGTTACTGACACATCACAAAGGTAGCTCCATTTCTGTAATGATTACATTGTACAATTTTTGCAAAGCACTTTTGGGTTGAAATAAGGCATCAGTGATTTTAAGTCAGATAAGGACGAATACTGACCCTCCCTGCAGAGGTGAGCAAGACACTGAAATCTTTTCTTTGAGTTCCCTCGGGAGGCATCCAGAAATCCTGATGCTTGCTATAATTATTTCAAGATAATTGTAATTCTTCAAATGGTTTTGTCATAAACAGATAGCTAAGGGTTAATGTCTCTTTCACCTGAAGCATCTGACCAGAGGACCAATCAGGAAACCGGATTTTTTCAACTTTGGGTGGAGGGAATTGAGTGTCTGAGTTTTTGTCTGCCTGCCTGCTTTCTCTGAGCTTTGGAGAAGTAGTTCTACTTTCTAATCTTCTGTTTCTAAGTGTAAGGACAAAGAGATCAGATAGTAAGATATATGGTTTCTTTTCTTTGGTATTTGCATGAATATAAGTGCTGGAGTGCTTTGATTTGTATTCTTCTTTTGAATAAGGCTGTTTATTCAATATTCTTTTAAGCAATCGACCCTGTGTTATATCATCTTAATACAGAGAGAACATTTGTATGTATTTTTCTTTCTTTTTTTATATAAAGCTTTCTTTTAAGACCTGTTGGAGTTTTTCTTTACTCAGGGAAATTGAGTCTGTACTCACCAGGGAATTGGTGGGAGGAAGAAATCAAGGGGAGATCTGTGTGTTGGATTGCTAGCCTGACTTTGCATTCCCTCTGGGGGAATAGGAAAGTACTTTTTGTTTTCAGGATTGGGAACAGAGAGGGGGAGTCTCTCTGTGTAGTTTCACAGAGCTTGTGTCTGTGTATCTCTCCAGGAGCACCTGGAGGGGGGAAGGGAAAAAGGATTATTTCCCTTTGTTGTGAGACTCAAGGGATTTGGGTCTTGGGGTCCCCAGGGAAGGTTTTTCAGAGGGACCAGAGTGCCCCAAAACACTCTAATTTTTTGGGTGGTGGCAGCAGGTACCAGGTCCAAGCTGGTAACTAAGCTTGGAGGTTTTCATGCTAACCCCCATATTTTGGACGCTAAGGTCCAAATCTGGGACTAAGGTTATGTCATGAGTGGCAGTGGTGGGATGATCTAGACAGAATCCAGAAGCCAGTAGGAATATTATATTTTTCTTTTCTCTGCTAAGGGCTTTTTAGCAGAGAGAAACAGTTGGTTTTAAAAGGGAACCAGAGAGAATTTTTTTTTTCTGCTCTCTCTGGCAGTTTGTGGCTTGCATGTTAAGCGAGAAGCCATTAAGAAACTGTTGAGGGTCTTTTGTCATGCAATAGCCCTCCCATTAGGAGGCAAGTACCAGCACTTATATGCATGCAAATAAAGTGGTTTTTCTGGTTTCCTTTCATTGAACATTAGCTAGAGAGAAAAGGAAAAAAGCACTGTTGCTAGGCAGACTTCAGGAGGCAACAGAGAACCTGCAGTTCAGAAGATAAACACCGGAGGGCACCCCAACACAAGAAAACAGGAACCATGACTTCTAAGGCAAAAATTGAGGCCGAAGAACAAATCAAAGAAGCTGAACACAGGCGAGAGATGGAAAAACACAAACAGGAACTGGAAATAAAACAAAAAGAGATGGAGATGAAAGAAAGAGAAGAACAGATCAAAGAGGCAGCCTACCAAAGAGAACAGGCAGCCTATCAAAGAGAACAGGCAGCCAAAGAGGCAGCCAAGGAGGCAGCACACAAAAGAAAACTAGAAGAAGAAGAGGTGGCCTACCGAAGGAAACAAGCAGAAGAAGAGTTGGCCCACCGCCGAGAAATGGAAAAACAACAAAAAGAGAATGAAGAGAAGGAAAAACAGAGAAAACATGAACTGGAGTTGGCAAAAGCTGGGCTGCATGTGCCAGCCAACCCTAACAACCCGGCGCCAATTATTGCTCCACAGCACAGGAAATTTCCCACCTACAAGGCAGGTGATGACACCGAGGCCTTCTTGGAAAATTTTGAAAGAGCCTGTCTTGGGTACAACATCCCCGAAGACCAGTACATGGTAGAATTGAGGTCACAGCTCAGTGGACCTTTAGCAGAGGTGGCAGCTGAAATGCCTAAGCTGCAAATGAATGACTATAAACTTTTTCTAACCAAGGCCAGATACCGAATGGGGATAACCCCAGATCATGCCCGTCGGCGCTTCAGAACCCAAAAGTGGAAACCCGAGGTGTCATTTCCCAAACACGCCTACTACATTGCAAAAAACTATGAGGCCTGGATAACAGGAAACAACATTCAAACCTTGGAAGAACTAAACCTCCTCATACAAATGGAGCAGTTCTTGGATGGTGTTCCTGAAGACATCACACGGTACATACAAGATGGAAATCCCAAAGATATCGCTGAGGCGGGGGAGATTGGAGCCAAATGGATGGAACTAGCAGAAAGCAAGAAAGCTACTGTCAAGGGGAACGATTACCCCAGGGGGCACACAGACCATAAACCCTACAACCGAGGACAGCCAAAGACCCCACATACCACCCAAGTAAAGCCACAGACACCCTACCCTTCCACCTCACCAGTCTCCAGTAACTCACCTCGGCCCAGTGACCCATCAGATGGAAGATGCTTTAAGTGTAATGAACTGGGACATATCAAGGCCAAGTGTCCCAAGAACACCATGCGAGTGCAATTCATTACACCACCATCACACCAAAGATCCCCAGGCCCGGATGCCTCTCAAATACCCTTGGAGCGAAGGGAAAATTTGAGAGTGGGCGGAAAGAAGGTTACTGCGTGGAGAGACACGGGGGCACAAGTGTCAGCTATCCACCAATCCTTCGTTGACCCCAAATTCATCAACCCAAAGGCCAAAGTGACAATTTACCCCTTCATGTCACAAGCTGTAGACTTGCCTACAGCTCAACTGCCTGTCCAGTACAAAGGCTGGTCAGGAATGTGGACTTTTGCAGTCTATGACAATTATCCTATCCCCATGCTACTGGGGGAAGACTTGGCCAACCAGGTGAGGCGGGCCAAGAGAGTGGGAATGGTTACACGTAGCCAAACCAGGCAAGCTTCCAGACCCATTCCTGTTCCTGAGCCGTCCACAGAGGCCCCGTCTGTGTTACCAGAGACCCAGACAGAGGTAGTGGACCCGGATTCCATGCCAACCACTGAAACAGCCACAGCACCTCCAGTCCCAGGCCCGGAACTGGAACAGCAACCAGCACCAGCCATTGCAACCCCATCTTCAAACTCAACGCCAGAGGGCGCCAGCGAGCCACAACTGGCAGAAGCAACAGACAGCCATACCCAAAAGGCTCAGCCAGAGCCTGAAATACCCTCAGGTGCACCAGCGGAGAGCGGTTCACCAGCAACGGAAACAACCCCATCACCTACATCGCTTCCAGAGGGACCAAGCCCAAGTCCACAGTCTGAGGAAGAACTGGTGACCTCAGCCTCAAGGGAACAGTTCCAGACTGAGCAGGAAGCGGATGACAGCCTTCAGAAAGCTTGGGCGGTGGCACGGAGCACCCCACCGCCTCTCAGCTCTTCTAATCGATCACGGTTTGTTATAGACCAAGGACTTTTATACAAGGAAATTCTTTCTGGTGGACACCGGGAAGAATGGCAGCCGCAAAAACAGTTGGTGGTTCCAACTAAGTACCGGGGGAAGCTCTTAAGCTTAGCCCATGATCATCCCAGTGGCCACGCTGGGGTGAACAGAACCAAGGACCGGTTGGGGAAGTCCTTCCACTGGGAGGGGATGGGCAAGGACGTTGCCAAGTATGTCCGGTCTTGTGAGGTATGCCAAAGAGTGGGAAAGCCTCAAGACCAGGTCAAGGCCCCTCTCCAGCCACTCCCCATAATTGAGGTCCCATTTCAGCGAGTAGCTGTGGATATTCTGGGCCCTTTCCCAAAAAAGACGCCCAGAGGAAAGCAGTACGTACTGACTTTAGTGGACTTTGCTACCCGATGGCCAGAAGCAGTAGCTCTAGGCAACACCAGGGCTAACACTGTGTGCCTGGCCCTAACAGACATCTTTGCCAGGGTAGGTTGGCCCTCTGACATCCTTACAGATTCAGGGTCTAATTTCCTGGCAGGGACCATGGAAAAACTGTGGGAAACTCATGGGGTGAATCACTTGGTTGCCACCCCATACCACCATCAAACCAATGGCCTGGTGGAAAGGTTCAATGGAACTTTGGGGGCCATGATACGAAAATTCATCAACGAATTCTCCAATAATTGGGACCTAGTGTTGCAGCAGTTGCTGTTTGCCTACAGGGCTGTACCACATCCCAGTTTAGGGTTTTCACCGTTTGAACTTGTGTATGGTCACGAGGTTAAGGGGCCATTACAGTTGGTGAAGCAGCAATGGGAGGGGTTTACGCCTTCTCCAGGAACTAACATTCTGGACTTTGTAAGCAACCTACAAAGCACCCTCCGACACTCTTTAGCCCTTGCTAGAGAGAACCTAAAGGATGCTCAAGAAGAGCAAAAGGCCTGGTATGACAGACATGCCAGAGAACGTTCCTTCAAGGTAGGAGACCAGGTTATGGTCTTGAAGGCGCAACAGGCCCATAAGATGGAAGCATCATGGGAAGGGCCATTCACGGTCCAAGAGCGCCTGGGAGCTGTAAACTACCTCATAGCATTTCCCAATTCCTCACTAAAGCCTAAAGTGTACCATGTTAATTCTCTCAAGCCTTTCTATTCCAGAGACTTACAGGTTTGTCAGTTTACAGTCCAGGGAGATCATGCTGAGTGGCCTGACGGTGTCTACTACGACGGGAAAAAAGACGGTGGCGTGGAAGAGGTCAACCTCTCAACCACCCTGGAACGTCTGCAGCGGCAACAAATCAAGGAGCTGTGCACTAGCTTCGCCCCATTGTTCTCAGCCACCCCAGGACGGACTGAACGGGCATACCACTCCATTGATACAGGTAATGCTCACCCAATCAGAACCCCACCCTACCGAGTGTCTCCTCATGCCCAAGCTGCTATAGAACGGGAGATCCAGAACATGCTACAGATGGGTATAATCCGCCCATCTACCAGTGCATGGGCATCTCCAGTGGTTCTGGTACCCAAACCAGATGGGGAAATACGCTTTTGCGTGGACTACCGTAAGCTAAATGCTGTAACTCGTCCGGACAACTATCCAATGCCACGTACCGATTAGCTATTGGAGAAGTTGGGACGTGCCCAGTTCATCTCTACAATAGACTTAACCAAGGGGTACTGACAAGTACCGCTAGATGAACCTGCCAAGGAGAGGTCAGCATTCGTCACCCATGCGGGGGTTTATGAATTCAATGTCCTTCCTTTCGGCCTTCGAAATGCACCCGCCACCTTCCAGAGGCTGGTAGATGGTCTACTAGCTGGACTGGGAGAATTTGCAGTTGCCTACCTCGATGATGTGGCCATTTTTTCAGACTCCTGGCCCGAACACCTACTACACCTGGAAAAGGTCTTTGAGCGCATCAGGCAGGCAGGACTAACTGTTAAGGCCAAAAAGTGTCAAATAGGCCAAAACAGAGTGACTTACCTGGGGCACCAGGTGGGTCGAGGAACCATAAACCCCCTACAGGCCAAGGTGGATGCTATCCAAAAGTGGCCTGTCCCAAAGTCAAAGAAGCAGGTCCAATCCTTCTTAGGCTTGGCCGGATACTACAGGCGATTTGTACCACACTACAGCCAAATCGCTGCCCCATTGACTGACCTGACCAAAAAGACCCAGCCAAATGCCGTTAAGTGGACTGATGAGTGTCAAAAGGCCTTTACCCAGCTTAAGGCGATGCTCATGTCTGACCCTGTGCTCCGGGCCCCGGACTTTGACAAGCCATTCCTAGTAACCACGGATGCATCTGAGCGTGGTATAGGAGCAGTGCTCATGCAGGAAGCAACAGATCACAACTTCCATCCTGTCGTGTTTCTCAGCAAGAAACTGTCTGAGAGGGAAAGTCACTGGTCAGTCAGTGAAAAGGAATGCTATGCCATTGTGTATGCCCTGGAAAAGCTACGCCCATATGTTTGGGGACGGCGGTTCCAACTACAAACTGACCATGCTGCACTAAAGTGGCTTCATACTGCCAAGGGGAACAACAAGAAACTTCTTCGTTGGAGTTTAGCTCTCCAAGATTTTGATTTTGAAATTCAACACATCACAGGAGCTTCTAACAAAGTAGCTGATGCACTCTCCCGTGAGAGTTTCCCAGAATTCAGTAGTTAAAAAGTGTTCTTAAAATGTAGAAGTCTGTTAGTTATATACTTAGGAGTATATGTAAAGGTGTATGTGTTGTATTAATCTGTTTATTTTCAAGTTCTAGAAGGAAATCGCCGCCAGTGAGCTTCCCCACTGTCTGCAATTTGGGGGGCGTGTCATAAACAGATAGCTAAGGGTTAATGTCTCTTTCACCTGAAGCACCTGACCAGAGGACCAATCAGGAAACCGGATTTTTTCAACTTTGGGTGGAGGGAATTGAGTGTCTGAGTTTTTGTCTGCCTGCCTGCTTTCTCTGAGCTTTGGAGAAGTAGTTCTACTTTCTAATCTTCTGTTTCTAAGTGTAAGGACAAAGAGATCAGATAGTAAGTTATATGGTTTCTTTTCTTTGGTATTTGCATGAATATAAGTGCTGGAGTGCTTTGATTTGTATTCTTCTTTTGAATAAGGCTGTTTATTCAATATTCTTTTAAGCAATCGACCCTGTGTTATATCATCTTAATACAGAGAGAACATTTGTATGTATTTTTCTTTCTTTTTTTATATAAAGCTTTCTTTTAAGACCTGTTGGAGTTTTTCTTTACTCAGGGAAATTGAGTCTGTACTCACCAGGGAATTGGTGGGAGGAAGAAATCAAGGGGAGATCTGTGTGTTGGATTGCTAGCCTGACTTTGCATTCCCTCTGGGGGAATAGGAAAGTACTTTTTGTTTTCAGGATTGGGAACAGAGAGGGGGAGTCTCTCTGTGTAGTTTCACAGAGCTTGTGTCTGTGTATCTCTCCAGGAGCACCTGGAGGGGGGAAGGGAAAAAGGATTATTTCCCTTTGTTGTGAGACTCAAGGGATTTGGGTCTTGGGGTCCCCAGGGAAGGTTTTTCAGAGGGACCAGAGTGCCCCAAAACACTCTAATTTTTTGGGTGGTGGCAGCAGGTACCAGGTCCAAGCTGGTAACTAAGCTTGGAGGTTTTCATGCTAACCCCCATATTTTGGACGCTAAGGTCCAAATCTGGGACTAAGGTTATGTCAGGTTTAATATTTTAAAACAATATATTTAGCAGTTAATATAGATGTTGTTTTAATGTGTTGGAGTGATAGTTATATTTTGGTTAATGGTAGCTGTCCTTTTAAGAACAGGAAAGGGCACTTGACTATACAGTTCAAAGGAGGTCCAGATGAGTGCGTGAGGAAATTCTTGTCTGTGTTTTTAGAGACTGGAAAACTGTGTCACTGGGGGGAATGCATACTGCACTTCAAAAAAAAAAAAAGGTGTAAGAGCCACTTCTCAGCAGTACTAGACCATGCAGCCACAAAGCCAATTTGACCTAGCTCCACTCACTGCAGGCCCAATGCACCTAAGAATTGCCACTGGTACAATGCCTTTATACAAAGAGAATGAGAGCATGCTCTGGCTTATAGAGTTACAATAAAGCCCCATAATATTTTATTTATAACATTCTCTCCATTTGTCACTTGCCCTGTTCCCACATACAGTAGCACACAAAGAATGGGCATAGGCACTGTAAATGTTTTATACAGACTTAAGGGAGACTCTGCCTTCCATAAAATGAAAGGATTATTTGATATAGAATGCATCCCAGTTGCCACTTAATCCTTTCAATGCACAATTTATTATATAATGGCTATGTAGCATTATATAATATATGTAGCAGAGTCAATACCTTGGATTTTTTGTATATCCTTTTATCATATTATGTGAGTGGGTTGTGGCTTTTTACAGGAAAAAAAATCTAGCATGGCAATTTATTTTTGTGATACTAAAGTTATACCTCTACTGTTTGTAACATAGCCATGTAAACATTCATGGTCCTACAGTTATAGTACTGCCAGGGAGCTCAGTGTATAGAAACATGTAACATTTCTTAGGAATCAAGCATGTATTTAAATTACCAAGGGCAACATTTTCAAAAATAAGATAGAATTAGCGCTGGCCGGCATTTTTCCATGACAAGTGTTTTCATTGAAACCAAAACTTTTCTCAGGAACATACCAATCAACTAAAGTTTTGTCAGGAAAGAGTGTGGGTGTGCATGGGAGTGTGGAGGGCTGAGTCCAGAATAGCCAATAGTCCTGTGGCTCTCACATGAGAGACTCAGATTCAAGACCTAGCTCTGAATAAAAAAAAAGAAAGCGTGAACTTGAATCTAGGTCTCCCACTTCCTGGCTGAGTTGTCTATCCTACTGGTAGGATGGGTGGGTCTCTTTGCTTTTTTTGTGAACAATTTAGAAAGGTTAATTTCGTCTTTGATTGGGATGGAATTTTTTATTTTCAAAATCTCAAATTTTTGAAGAGCAGGAAAACCATTTCCACCCAATTCTATTGAAGAGCCTAATTCCCACTAAATATCAATATCAAAACTAAATATGAATATTTGACCCTCCGCCACAAGAGGAAAGTATATTCTGGTCCTTGACTCTAATATCTTTATATAATGCAAATATAAACTACAGGATGTTACGTAGTTTGGATTTTGAGCCCTGCAAATCTGTCTTTGATTAATGAAACATTTCCTCCCTTCATTTCAAATCACTTATTTTTTAGCTTATAGTAGCTGATTTTGGCACATGCTTATATGAAAATGTGGTCGACCCACTCCATTTTTGACTGGAAATTGCCACTGAAAATTATTATGAAGACAAGCTTAGAGAGAGAGTTGAATTGCTTGAAACACAGAATTCAATTTAGTAGTTAATATATTAATGTGCAAATGCATTTGATGAAAAGTATTTTTGCCTTTTCTGAAAGAAAAATGAATTATTCCAAATCTGCAGTCCTTTAAAAGACCTCAATTCAATTTAATGAACTTAGTTTCAAAGTTAAAGAACTAGACAGATTCCTTTAGAAAGGATCTATTCAGAGTTTAAAAAAAAATGTTCAGATTTAAAAAAAAAAAAACATGACCTTCCCTTTACAGGGAAAAAAAAGCCTGTGAAAAAGCCTAGACATACCATAACATTATTCATCATTGTCTTAATACCAACAAAATAATCTCTGAATCCACTGAAGGATTCTATACTGCACCACAAAAAACTTGTTTATCAATCACCAAACATTCAAATGGAGGAAAACAAGTCCTTGTAATATCAGCTAAAAGGGTGTGAATCATTCCTCTTTTCATCTGACAGGCTTATCTTGGACACAGACTGCAGAGATGGATCTCTCTTCCGGTTATTGAAAAATGGCGCTGACCTGTGCCTTTACCTTTGGAACTGTTGCAAAAATGAGGGAAATGAAGTCTGATCAGATATCACACAGAACTGTCATGTCATTTCACCTCCTCCTGGACATTGCTGTGTGCATCAGATTTTGGAGCATTCCAGCAATAAGCAGTGCTTTTCTCTTAGGGCTTGTCTATATGGGGATGCCCAAGAAGGTTAGTAAAAGCTAATTAATTAAGGTGTAACATTAAAGTATGTTAGTAAAATCATAGTAAACCCTTGAGTCGATGCTCTCATTCTAGAGTAAAATGGACTTAGTTCACATTAGCTTAATCCTCGTTTTTTATACCTGGTTGCCTGTGTTCCTAGTGGGCCATTTAAGCAGCCTGGGCTCAGCCAGAGGTTTCAGTTTCTTGGCCATGCCCCCTTTCCCTAGCCACACCCCAAAATATCCCAATTCTCATACTTTTATGTATATTATAAAGTCTAGTTTCTTGTAACATTTTTTATTTACTCATCAAGTGTGAAATAGCGTACACCAATTTACCCAGCTGAGGCTCTGGCCCTATCTAGTTTAATTACTATATTGTCTATTTATAACTAATCTTCATAAGGAGCTGCATTAAACTGTAGCATCCCAGGAGCAGGTAAGGAATTACGCCCTTGCCCTTGAAGGTAGTATACCAGCCTCCTCCTCAGCATTGGCTCAGGAGTGCTGCCCGGCACACTGGAGGCTCAGAGCCAAGGCTACATCATTCCTCACCCCTTTCTGGCCACTCCTCACTCACATAGTGTTTGTGAGGGAAGTGCTAGGTGCACAGCTCCTGCTTTCTACTACACTCCTGCTGCAGAAATGCAGGGAGGCCAAGAGGAATGTAAAGATGGAGGGTTTTTGTCTACTCCACCTTTTGCCCCTTGGTAGGCTGTGCCACAATCTGTCCCTACGTGATTAGAATAAGTGAGTTGCATATGTCTGCAAGTACACCATCATAATTGGCATGAGAAGAAAAAAAACTGTCTGATGCCAGTAGATGCGATATGGGGTTTTTTAATACTGTATATTATCTTGGCCTTAATCCAGTTCCCTGCTGTTAAGTTTCATCTCCTCTTCTTGAATGCTGAATGCATGTTTTCAGATAAAGACTGCTGTTGGCTCATTATCTGTTGCATTTTAGTTTAATCTTAAACTCAAGATTAGTCGCCCACACGAGCAGCCAAAAGCTCAGTAAGGTCAAAGAATGAGGACAGAATAAAGGAATGGTCATGTCCAGCATGTTACCTGTTCCTTTTGGTGTGATGCGCTATCTTTTATGTGTCTTATTCAAGTGTCCCAAAGTTTATTCTATAGTTAAAGATTATTCTTAAACACATCCAGACTTCAAAATACTTCTCAGGTGTATGGGCACTGTTAATGAAACATGTTGAGCTATGTTTTTCCTCTTCCTGCTTCTTGTGTCATGTTTTATGAGAGGAAAATCTTCAAAGCTTTGACCAGGGAAGTCAATTTTGGGGTTTGGATGAATAAAAGCATAAACTGAACACATTACATTTGCAATTAGATCTCTCTTTTCAGCTGGAACTTTAACTGTGGGACCAATAAAGCCAATAAACAACTCCCTGTTACTAATCCAAGTTCTAATGATGTGGCTGCTTATTTTAAGTATAAAAAGTTTTTTTTCTTCTTTATTTGATTTCCTTTTGCTTGCATGCTTTTGACATTCTCTGTTGGGGAAGAGGGCAAAAACTGGTCTATATAAGCCTAAGAAAAGATAATTTTGTTGTTCTTCCTGGTCCTTCATCCCACAGGATTTGTGACCTAATATAACACTTTAATTCCCTATTTGATTAACAGAAGTAGTAAGACAAATCTTAGTGCTAACCTTGAATTTACCATTAGTAAGATCCCCACAGGAAAAATACTTAGACATCATGTTTTCTACAGATATGAGTGCAGAGTTGAAAAAATCTTTTAAAAATAGAAGCAACAAAGATTTTGGGAAGTAAGGAATAGAAATGGTGACAAAGTGAGAGACTGGGAGAAGAATATTTCTCTGTTGCTACTTACAGAGTCTCTGTTTAGGTAGAGAAGGACATGGTAAGTAGGAGCCAGCAACTCCCAAGTTCCAATCCCAGATATGAAATTAACTGCACTACAAAATGGAGCAAATTCACTTAGAGAGGTTAAGTTTCCTCATCTGTAACATGGAGATAAATGTTTCCTTGCCTCAGATGCATGGTCTTAGAAAAATTAATAAATATATATACAAAACTTTGATGATTAAATGTTAGGTATTTTTATTTTTAAATAAGATTTGTTTATTTTGTCATCTTCTTCTTCAGTGTCATACAGTATGTTGTCAGATGCTACCGGTGTGGTGCTCTGCTCTTTTCAATGTTGATATCACTCGGCTGCGTGCGTGTGTTCTCTCTGTGTGCTGTCCCAGCTCTGCGCAGATAGCTAACACAGCAGACCCGAAGAGAACCCCCAAAGACCACAGAGTCTAGGTACCATATTGAGCACAGTAGTAGTTTCCTGTAGATTTCTTAATCTAATTCAGGGCATACTACAAATATGTGCCCACGGTAAATGGACTTGGCTCAGTCAGTGGCAGGACTTTCCACTGCTCCCTTGGCCGGACAAAGACACTGCCCCAGAGATGCATTCTTATACACAAATACAAACAAGTTACACATTACTCCTGACGTATTGAGGTGCAACCCCTCTACATAGCCAGGTACAACCCCTCTACGTAGTCAGGTGCCGCCTCTCATGGCGGTTCGAACAAAACAACTCTATCCATCATATTACCCTTTTGCCCCTGTCATTGGGATGGTTCAGTCTGTTCCTTGTTATCTGTGTGGAATGTGCAAGTATGTGAATGTTCTGATTTCTAGTGTTCAGTACCTTTTAGGTATGTATCTTCTTGCAGCATCAGCCCTTTCCTTGCCAGCTTCTGTGAGCAGGGCCTGCCTCTGGCTCACAGCTTAACTTTGCTTTATGTTAGCAAAGTCTTGACCATTACTTTAGTTCAGGCCTCAGGCTTCATACCGGGCCTTTGATACCAAGGTTTATATCTCAGGGCCTCTACTTACTACGCAATAGTTCATATAAACATGGTTTTCCTGTCAGAATCTGATCCATAACTGTCTTATGAGAACTTTTAAATTAACCTTACGGGGAACAAACATTGTTCTCTGAAATACAGGAAAGTAATTAAAAAGCTGAATATTAGGGCTACACACCAGCTTCCCAGTTCATACGTGCATGCAACATTTCATACAAATCAGATTATATTGTTTCACTTACATTTACTGGAACAGATTCTCAGCTGACAGATGCCAATGGAGTGGACCTGATTTACACCAGATATAGATCTGGTCCAGTACATTTGTTTAACTTATTCCATTTTTTAATAGAAGAAAAAAGAAGTAGAATTTCCCTGCATTAACCCCACATTTCTCCGGAAGCCAGGTCCTGTCTTTGTAAGTGACAGGCTTCAGAGTGGTAACCATGTTAGTCTATATCAGCAAAAACAACTAGGAGTCCTTGTGGCACCTTAGAGACTAACAAATTTATTCAGGCATAAGTTTTCGTAGGCTATACCCCACTTCATCAGATGCATGGAGTGGAAAATACAAGAGCAGGTATAAATAGATGTGATTTGCCTTACCAAGTGTGAAGGCAGTCTAATGAGACAATTCAATCAGGATACCAAGGGAGGAAAAATAACTTTTGAAGTGGTAATGAGAGTGGCCCATTTCAGAGAGTTGACAACAAGGTGTAATAGTAGGGGGAAATTAGTATTGGGGAAATTAGGTTTAGGTTTTGTAATGACCCAACCACTCCCAGTCTTTATTCAGGCCTAATCTGATGGTGTCCAGTTTGCAAATTAATTCCAGTTCTGCAGTTTCACGTTGGAGTCTGTTTTTGAAGTTTTTTTATTGAAGAATTGCCACTTTCAGGTGTTATTGAGTGACTAGGGAGATTGAAGTGTTTTCTTAATGGATTTTGAATGTTATGATTCCTGATATCAAATTTGTGTCCATTTATTCTTTTGCACAGAGACTGTCCGATCTGGCCAATGTACATGGCAGAGAGGCATTGCTGGCACAAGATGGCACATTGCTGGATGTGCAGGTGAATGAGCCCCTGATAGTGTGGCTGATGTGGTTAGGTCCTATGATGGTGTCTCTTGAATAGATATGTGGACATCATCAGGATCAAACACCTATAGGATCTCTATCAACTGTTCTTAAAACTACAATATCCACCTGGTGAAGTGAAGAAACAGATTGACAGAGCCAGAAGAGTACCCATAAGTCATCTACTACAAGACAGGCCCAATAAAGAAAGTAACATAACGCCACTAGCCGTCACCTACAGCCTGCAACTAAAACCTGTCCAGTGCATCATCAAAGATCTACAACCTATCCTGAAGGATGATCCCTCACTCTCACAGACCTTGGGGGACAGGCCATTCCTCGCTTACAGACAGCCCCCCAACCTGAAAAAAATACTCACCAGCAACCACACACCACACAACAAAAACACCAACCCAGGAACCAAACCCTGCAACACACCCCAATGCCAACTCTGTCCACATATCTATTCAAATCACATCTATTTATACCTGCTCTTGTATTTTTCACTTCATGCATCTGATGAAGTGGGTTCTAGCCTACGAAAACTTATGCTCGAATAAATTTGTTAGTTTCTAAGGTGCCTCAAGGACTCATTGTTTTTGTAAGGGATGTTAGCTGATGAGATCTATGCAAAATTGCAAAAGGCTAGATTTTGACTTCAGGCACAACCCTGAGTAAGGGATAGGCTGTAAGCTGCCCCACTTCTTAAGTAGCCTCAGTGGCATTGAGATACAGGATCACAATTCTTTTCCTGCTTCCTTCTTGCTCCAGGAGAAGTAGTAATTTTATTAATGGCCTATAGCAGCAGTAAATACCTATTTTGCAACTGCTTGCTGGCTCTGCTATCCTGGCCAGGGAGAAAAGAAGACAGCCAGGGCACAACCCACTCCCCAGTCTTCCCTGTCCACTCTTCCAGGTGCTCTGGGGAGGAGTAAATGGGAAAGCAGCCTCACTTTGGCACCTTGCGCCAAGGACAGTTTAGCCTGTGAATGAATATAAGGGGAATTCTTACTCCTTCTCACATTTTTGCAAAGGAACACAGTGTAAGTCTCAGTGTAGCCCATTTGCTTAGATACCATGGTGATAGGTTCAAATTCTAAGCTGCTATAAATCAGTGTTGTTTCATTTACTTCAGCTGAACTATGCTGATTTACACTGCCTGAGAATCAGGCCCAAGTGGTGATAACGTGTTATTGATTGGTATTTACCAGCTCCCCAGCAAGTGCTTCATCTAACATTCCTTGTGCATCCCAAAATCCTATTGAATTCAATGGGAATTTGATCGTGGGATTTTGGTATGAAATAAAAATGTAGGATCAAGCTTCCAATTTGCACCTATAATGGTAATTCTGTTTCTGTCTTGTCTCGCATCAATACCTTGACATTTAAGTATCAAGATTGTTTTGTTGGGGGGAGGGAATGAGATTAGTATTATTCAGTTATGTGACAGAGGTAGCAAAATATCAGACCTTGGCTCCTAGCAAATAAATAAAATATATGTATTTAACTGTTCATGAATTCTTAATTGACTATATATAATATTGTTTTTTGCTTTCTTTTGCAATGGGAGATTTTAATGATAAAAAATTGTTCTTACTAAAATGTTTGTCAACCAAGTTCATTTTCCCCCCCAGGAGTGCAATATGGTGTATTTTTATCCATGGATGTATATTCTTATAGTTAGTGGTTATGTACTGGCATAATGAGCAACGATTGTCTTGTAGAACACTGTACAAGAGTGTTCTGGTTTTACTTCGGTATATGCACCTGTCACAAGCTTTTACTTCTGTATATGCACCCCTCAAGCTTTTAAACAGTTCCTTGGTGGAACCTCTTCTCTGCTGCAGATCTCCAAGGGGTGTCACTCTTCCATAAGGGTGGGCCACACAACATCAAAATCTCTGAGGTTGAACCTCTGAGCTCTAGAGCTCCTGCTTCACACACTGAGTTCTGCCTAGTGAGCCCAAAAGAGATAGACTCCTGGTCAGAGACTTTTCCATTCTTCAGGAACCAATGCACCTCAGCAAGTATTTGCAGTGACACCAGGCAGCCTTTTCAAAACAGAATAGGGTTTATTAGTCAATTAGAACTCAGCATTGGGAAGGCCTTAGGTTATTATAGAGATATAAAGGTTAAGACACAGTCCATTCTGGCCAAGTCAACATTACACCCAGTCACGCTGTTATGGACTCTGTCACACTCTCTGTTTCTGGCTCTGTCACTCTGTCAGTCCAAGATGGGAGCACTGTGTTTCTCCAAAGCGAGCACTTATCTCATCCACCTGACACCTTTCCCCTTTGTTCTCCAGATGGAGAATGTGCTCTGCTTCCCTGTATAGAGATGGGGGGAAACATAGGCTCTGACTTTCAGTTTTCCCCAGGAATGCTCCACCCCTGCTCCACCCTCAGGTCCTGCACCCATTCTGCCCCTTCCCTCAAGACCCCACCCTCACTCCACCTCTTCCCACCCCCACGCTGCCCGCTCCATGATGCTCCTGCCCTCCCACAGTTCATTGCTCTCTACCCTCCCCAAGCTGACAAACAGTTCTGGTTGGTGGGTGCTGAACACCCAGTATATTTTTTCCTGGGTGCGCCAGCCCCAGGACTCATGGGGGAAAATCAGCTTCCTCTTGGTTGTTGGTTGCTGGGTGTGAATGCCCTGGCCACTGAGGTTCCCACATGCGTCTGATGAAGTGGGTATTCATCCACAAAAGCTTATGCTCCAATACATCTGTTAGGTGCCACGGGACTCTTTGTTGCTTTTTACTGATCCAGACTAACACAGCTACCTCTGTTATACTTGAGGTTTCCACTGTCTTTTCATATTCAGATCAGTTTCAGCCATGCCACTGCAGACAGCTGAATGACACAAACTCCTTGGGAATTTTGCTCTCCTCCAGGAGTAATTTTAACCCTTTTCCCCCTGCTGTGTAGCAATGCAAAGTACAGAAGGAAACTGAGGCATGCATAGGCATCAAAAATATAACAGAAAATTCCTATTTCATCAGCGTCATGATAAAGACTTGTTCAAATTGCAGTGGTAAAAGTACACTTCAGCCATATCAGAGAATAGTGGGAGGCTTGGCAAGACTATTTTTTTTTCAATAAATGACAAATAAAATGTTTATGACCCTGAAAATGCAGAAGGGCCTTATCAGTCTGCAAACCCATTGAAAGGGAATGCCAAGTGAAAAAGAAACTGCTTTTTCAGGGAGGAAGTGTGGTCTAGTGAGCTGAACATCAGGTTGGAAGCAAGGAACTTCTTAATTCTCATCTATGTTAACTTCAAGACACATGGCAGGAAATTCAAGGGGCAAGTGTCTGGCTAGATCCCAATACTAACTATGTTTTGGGGGGTTGTAGCCTCCTACACTCCATCTGCCAGACTCAGATTAAGATCTCTCAATCAGTGGCTAAGGAATATCTATTGTCCTCAACTAGACAACATCACATCTCCAGTAACCATGCTGCATGATGCACAGGACCCCTTGATATTCAACTCCAGACAAATGTTTGTGATGAAATATTTTTTGCTTGTTGTCCTCTATCAAAAGGGATTATGTTGAACTTGGACACCTCAGATATGTGTGAGGCACTCAGGGTGGAGCAAGGGTGCAGCATCCCCGGAGAAAACTGAAAGTCAGTGCCTAGTAGTTGCCTAGATACTAGAATGGACAGCATTTTGCTTGCCCTTTAAGTAATTTTCCTCACATTGAAAATTGTGAAGCATAAGTACTAACTTAAAATCCCACTGCAGTATACCTGAACACAACAAATTGAATTTGCTCATGATTTCTGTCTCAAGAGGTAATTGAACTTTAAGAGTGGTGCATCAAGAGTCAGGCATCAACTGTAGCAATTCAGATGCAGCACTCAACATGAATAGTCTCTGAAAGGCTCCATAGTTGCTTTGATAATTTCTAGGTGAGAGAAAAAACAAACAGAGTGAGAGGCAAGATGGTCTTTTGATTAAGGCCCTGGATGGAGATGCAGAAAATGTGAGTCTAATTCCTGGTCCTGCAACACTTTTCCTGTGAGATGTTGGGCAAATCTCTTAGCCTCTCTGTGCTTCAGTTCCTCATCTGTAAAATAGGGATAATATATTTCTCTCACTCTTTTTTTTTTCTATTTAGTTTGTAATCTTTTCATGTCTTACTATGCATATGCAAAAATTTTAACACAATGGAGTCATAATCTCACAGGAGGCCTCTAAATGCAGCCTATAATGAAAATAAATAATCTCGGTGTGATGAAGCCTGGATTGTAAATTTTTCTGAGTTCTCACTTAGATGGCTCTGAGACATTTCACAGAAGCCTACTGTAGAGTCTCTGAGTTTCTCCAAGGAAAGCTTACGTTTTGAAATGGAAAATATTTTTGTATGGATATCTGCTAAAGTTGTACTTCCTTTTTCTCCTACAATCCATGTTGTTATGTCACACTATTCGTTGGCATGCAAAAACTCCAGGTTGTCTTTGAGCATAGAATTCATCAGACAGATGAATCATATGCCCCCAGTACACTCAGTCTTCACTCATTCAATTGCTAAAATATTTCTGAAACATCCTTGCTCCACACATTTGAGAACCTCCCCTTTGATAGGACCTGCATTTGGTTCTGACAAGATGAGAGAAACTCTATTTAAACCTCTTGCACATCATGTTTAAGTTTCTTGTCCTTGAAGACAGTTTTTTGTTGACAATCACATCTACAAGAACAGTCAATGAGATCCCCTAATGCCTTATCCATCATATAAGTAGCTTCATATGTTGTGTCTTTCTTTGAATTCACTTCTGAACATGTAAATCTGTGAGGGCCAGGGCCGGCGCTTCCATTTAGGCGACCTAGGCGGTCACCTAGGGCACCAAGGTTTTGGATGGTGGCATTTTGCCGCCCGCGGCGGCAATTCGGCGGTGGGGGATCCTTCCACGCTCTGGGTCAACCGCAGCAATTCTGCGACGGGTCTATCACTCGCTCCAGGATCCACCTCCGAAGTGCCCTGAAGACCAAGAGAGCGGAAGGACACCCCCGCCCGCCGCAGAATTGCCGCCAACGACCTGGAGCACGGAAAGACCCCTGCCTAGGGCCCCAAAAACCCTGGCGCCACTCCTGGTGAGGGCACAACCTTCCTGCAGGGTCTAGGCTAGCAGATGCATGTAAGGAATGCCCAGATTCTGAGAGTGCTGATCTGTGCAGGCAGTCACTTTTAAGACTTGTAATTACAAGTACACTACCCTTCTCATTCAGGGCTGACAAACTAGCACTTTTCATCACTACATTTTTTATTTTAATTAAGATGTTTTAAAATATGAAATCCCTGTGTTCTTGGCCTACCTATTTCTATGTTAAAATAATTGCATTTGCCTCCTTTGTCCCCATTTCAGCAGCATGCACAATATATTTTGTTAGTAAAATAGAAAAGCTGGCTGGTTGATCCAGCTGCTAAATCATGTCTACAATGTGTCATAAACAGCCAAGAGATATAAAGCAAAAGTCTAATTGACCTGTGCTTGGACAGTGCGTGACATTATATAAGTATTTTAGCTGGCTTTCTAACATGGCACAAATCTAGAACTTCATACTTCATGAGTCAGACTCAATAAATCTGCCACTACATGTCGACAAAATCAATCGTGGCCCTACATACTAATACCTCTTTTTAATGTCTTCCTCTCTACCTCCTACTTTTCAGCAAAATAAAGTAAACCATTTTGAGAGTTTTATAGGTTTGTGTGCTGATTTAAAAAAGCAGTTGAATTACGAATCTTAATTCTTTGGACAAAATCATTTACTACTCATTTAGGCCTATGAACAGCAGTCAAATCCCTCACACAGAGATTCAAAGTTAGAACCTTCATTTAGATCCCTTTGTCATAAACAGATAGTTAAGGGTTAATAGAACAGGAGTACTTCATGTCTCTTTTGCCTGTGAAGGGTTAACAAGTTCAGTGAGCCTGGCTGTCACCTGACCAGAGGACCAACCAGGGGACAGGATACTTTCAAATCTTGAGGGAGGGAAATTTTTGTGTGTGCTGTTAGTTTTCGGTTGTTGTTCACTCTGGGGGCTCAGAGGGACCAGACGTGCAACTAGGTTTCTCTCCAATCTCTTTGATACAGTCTCTTATATGTCCAAAATAGTGAGTACTAGGTAGATAAGGTGAGTTAGGCTTATGTTTGTTTTCTTTATTTGCAAATGTGTATTTGGCTGGAAGGAGTGCAAATGTGTATTTGGCTGGAAGGAGTGCAAATGTGTATTTTGCTGAAAGGGTTTTAATTTGTACTTTTATACTTAGGCTGTGAGGGTATTCCCAGTGTCTATAGCTGAAAGACTCTGTAACATATTCCATCTTCAATTTACAAAGATAATTTTTACTGTTTTTCTTTCTTTAATTAAAAGCTTTTCTTGTTTAAGAACCTGATTTTTTTTTATTCTGGTGTGAGATCCCAGGGGACGGGGTCTGGATTCACCAGGAAATTGGTGGGGAAAAAGGAGGGAAGGGGGAGAGAAAGGTTAATTTCTCTCTGTGTTAGGATTACTTTCTCTCTCAGAGAGAGTCTGGGAGGGGGAGAGAGAAGGAGAGGGGAAAGTGGATTTTCCTCTCTGGTTTAAGATTCAAGGAGTTTGAATCACAGTGATCTTCCAGGGTAACCCAGGGAGGGGAAGCCTGGGAGAGGCAAAGGTGAGGGAAAGGGTTTACTTTCCTTGTGTTAAGATCCAGAGGGACTGGGTCTTGGGGGTCTCTGGGCAAGGTTTTGGGGGGACCAGAGTGTACCAGGCAGTGGAATTCCTGTTTGGTGGCAGCGCTACAAGTACTAAGCTGGTAATTGAGCTTAGAGGAATTCATGCTGGTACCCCATCTTTTGGATGCTAAGGTTCAGAGTGGGGAATTATACCATGACACCCTTATACCTCCCTACAACCCAGATTTTTGCCAGGTCACTGCAACATTAGCTGCATTGTTTGATTTTATCACAGAAAAGACGAGGAAGAAAAAAAAAGTCATCCCTCACAACATTTGTTAAATGATCAAAACAGTGGAAAAATCTGCCCATAAACTAATTCTCCTGCTTAGTTATTCAAAAAAAAACCCTAACTATTCTTTTAGTAGTTTGCCTTGTTGTCAGGACTTTCAAGGATTAATCTTCAAGACAATATGCACACGTTTTGGTAAATAATAAGATAGAGGACAGCCAAATTCTCAATAGTAGATTCTCAGTCTGAGGTAAGAAGGAAGGTCCTCTTATGGATCTGTAACTAGTTAAAAGACAGGAAACAAAGGGCAGGAATAAACAGTCAGTTTTCACAATGGAGAGAAGTAAATAGTGGGGTCCCCCACTGTTCTGGGACTTGTGCTGTTCAACATATTCATAAATAATTTTTAAAAAGGGAATGAACTGACAGAGGGCAAAGTTTGCAGACAGTACAAAATTACTCCAGATAGTTAAGTCCAGGTCAGACTTTGAAGAATTACAAAGGGATCTCGCTAAATGGCTGAAGGGGTAACAAAATGTCAGATGAAATTCAGTGTTGATACGTGCAAAGCAACACACATTGGAAAAAATAATCCCAGCTATACATACAAAATGATGGGTTGAAAATTAGCTGTTACCACTCAAAAAAGAGATCTTGGAGTTATTGTGGATAGTTCTTTGAAAACATCCACACAATGTGCACAACAGTCAAAAAAGCTAACAGACTGTTCGAAACCTTTAGGAAATGAATAGATAATAAAACAGAAGATATCATAACGACACTATACAAATCTATGGGTCTCCCACACTTTGAATACTTCATGCAGTTCTGGTCTCCTTATTTCAAAAAAGGTATATTAAAACTGGAAAAGGTGCAGACAAGGGCAATGGAAATTATTAGGTTACAAATGAGGAGAGATTAAAAAGACTGGGACTTTTCATCTTAGAAAAGAGCCAACTCAGGTACTGGGGGATATGATAGTGGTCTACACAATCATGAATGGTGTGAAGAAAGTGAATAAGGAAGTATTATTTACCCCTTCACATAACACAAAAACTAAAGGTCACCCATAGAAATTAATAGACCATTCAAGTTTACAACAAACAAAAGAAAGTACTTCTTTACACAACACAGAGTCGACCTGTGGAATTCGTTGCCAGGGGATGTCGTGAAGGCCAAAAGTATAACTGGGTTCAAAAAAGAATTAGATAAATTCATAGCTATTGGATGGACCTATCCTCTATCAACCAAGATGGTCAGGGATGCAACCCCATCCTCCAAGTGTCCCTAAGCCTCCGGCTGCCATAAAATGGTACTGGATGACAGGAGATAGATCACTCACAATTACCATTTGTACATACCAGTAAGAAAGATAATAATAATCTGGCCTTGTTTCCAAATAGGGTGACCAGATGTCCCAATTTTATAGGGACAGTCCCAATTTTTGGGTCTTTTTCTTCTATAGGCTCCTATTACCCCCTACCCCATCCTGATTTTTCAATTTGCTGTCTGGTCATTCTATTTCCAAAACACATTGCTTCAGTATTTTATGCTGAGGCTATTATACCAATAGTGCTAGGATTCACCTTGTAATATGAATACTTAATTCTTGTATACTCATTGCTCCAGCTGCCTACCACGTTCTAAAAATTTAAATAAAAATCTATCATGAGTACACATGCAATTTAATTTATTTATATTTCCTAATAACCCCTACCCTACTTAGAATGTTGTTGAATGCCCTTGTTTTCTGTGGTTGAGCTACTCATTCTTTTATAGCAATTTTTGACATTTATTTTGCGGTGTAAACCCACATTATGTTTTAGGGGAGCTTAGAGGCTGGCATATGAAAATTTTGGAAGGGGAAAGAGACTAGTTCACAGATACCAAAAATTTGCACAGCTCCACTTGGTGCACAGATGTTTAAAGGTTTAGTTTGAGGACAATGTTGGTTTAAAATGGCAGACAGCAATACTGAAAACAGATTATTTTTCTGGCATTTTCCCCCAGGTTCTGTCATTTATTTGAGCCTGTATAGTGGAAGGGCAGAGCCGTTCTTGTACACAGGATGCCATGTTATCCTCTAATTGGTTTCTCTGATCTTTCTGAAAAGTGTATATGGATCTTTTCCAAGATTACTAACTGTACATCTTTTAGTTTAACAGTGAAGAAGGTTTGTGATCAATAGACCTACACGTATATCTGAAGTGATCAGTGGCACTGCAAGAGTCTAACCATGTAATTACAGAAATTGGATCTTTTAAAAAGTCATTTGCGTGTCTGTGTTTTGATGACGTTTGATTCTGCTGCAATTTTTTGAGTGTTCCAAAGTACACACCACAGTTGCCCACTTTAATGGCCTCCTGGTTAATCATTTATCAGCTAGAATGAAAGACCACTGTAAAAACCATAGACAACTCATACTCCACAATAGCAGAGCAAGCAATGATGACTGAGATAAATTAGCACAAGGGTACACAAACTTTTTCATACTGTGGACCACATCTTAATAGATGGATTTTCTTGGGCACAACTTTTCCCAATCATGACCCAACTTCCTTGCTTATGGTGAAGAAATAACATGGAAAAGTATTATTAGAAAACATACTTGCTGGATTTTAGCTTCTTTTAATGTCACTTAATAGCTGACAACAAGGGAGAGACCCAGCACCATGAGTCTGATCCAAGCACATGAAAGTGAATGGGTAGACACCAATTGATTTCAGCTGGATTTGTATCAAGCCCCATGGGATCAACAAACCCTTTACAGTACCAGCAAAAGCTCTGTGAGCCACATTTTGGGAGCTACTGAGTTAGTGGGACATTTTTTGTTTGTGGGGGATCAGTCTTATTATTTTTACATAGAAGTGAATGGGCTAGTAGATCTTAGTTTACCTCCCCACCACCCAAATAACAAAGCAAAGCCCTCAAACCAGCGTAAGCATCAAGAACCTGTAATAACTTACAATTTCCCTACAAACAGTCTGAAGCTAGTGATTGGAATAGCCCCTGAAAGCACATCTCCTGCATAAAATATGTTATTCACTGGAGGCAGTGAGCTAACAGAACCAAGCAGCAGACACTTTCCTCCTGAAGATCTCAGAAGATCCAAAGGTTTTGGGGAGGGAGGGTCAAACCCTCACCTTACATGAGAGAAAAGAGTAATGTTATCTTTCAGTTCAAGAATGCAACAGAAATTTCCTATGCTTAAACTGTAAGTTTCCACTTCCTTATTTGTGTTGCTTCTGCCCTGAATAAGCAGATCAGAATTTTGGCCCCATATAAATACACATACGCACATTACTTCACTTACGTGACTTCACCTCTAGGCAATAACACAAGAACATTACATAGCAGTTTAGGGAGGGAAGTGAAGAATAATGCATCCAATTATGACTTCAAGAGCAATTGCTATTACTTTATTTGTTATTTATTATTAATTATTATTATTTTTATTAAACATTAGTTATAAGGAAGATATAATTGCCAAATTAGAGTCCAGTTGAGAAGCTAAGATCATACCCATACTTTTGTGAAAAGGGCTATGGGATAACTAGTACTGAATTATATGTCTTTTCTCAATAATATACAGGAAGATTTTCCAGTGTTTGATTATATAACGCTGAGGAATCGTTTGTTTTTATACCAGTTCTGCTGCTACCTTGTACTAAAGTTTGATAAAGCCTTAATTGCTTTTAAAAACAGCAGCATTTGGTCTCCAAATACTGTTATTTTGACCTTTTGTTGAGTCTTCCTTTTAACTTACAACCAGACAGGGGTGGCTCTAGGTATTTTGCCGCCCCAAGCATGGTGGCAGGCTGCCTTCGGGGGCATACCTGCAGGAGGTCCCCGGTCCCATGGATTCAGCGGCAGCCTGCGGGAGGTCCACCAAAGCCGCGGGGCCAGCAGACCCTCTGCAGGCATGCCGCCAAAGGCAACCTGCCTGCTGCCCTCACGGTGACTGGCAGAGCGCCCCTCATGGCTTGCCGCCCCAGGCACATGCTTAGCGCGCTGGTGCCTGGAGCCTCCCCTGCAACCAGAGATGCGCAGAGTGTGTGTGTCTGGTTCACATGGTTGGGGAAGAATCTGGATGAGAGCAGGAGTTCCATCAATTCTCCTAAAGGACACAGCTTATCAAGATGGGAAATAGCTAGATTCTGATATCAACTTATAATTCTTCACACATTGGCCCCAGTAGTACCTCTTCACAGTGAAATCTTAATATTTGACATATGAAAACAGTTTCCAATTTGAAAAGATTGGACCAATATAGGCATGAAAAGTATTTCACTTATCACTAAATCTCATTTTGGAATTTTTTTGCTCAGATATCTAAGCATGCAAGATTAGTCCCCACAAGCCCCATACAAATTACTGAGAATACAATTCCAGAAGGTATTATCTTTTCTGTGGTGCCTCTTTGTACTGAGGAGCCATCCTTTCAAGTGTGGTCTATGTGACAGCCATAGTCATGGAAGGCCCTGTTAACATGGCTTCACTGCCAGAAGGCTGGAGACCCAGCTAATGTGGAGGTGTAGGGCTTCCAGACAGATAGTGGTTGCATCCTGTGGCTGTCCAGTGAATTCTAGAGGGTGAACTGCATTCCACTGCAGGCCAAACTCTTCCCATTCTCTTAGAATGTTTCAGAAGAAACTCTGCAAAAAGATCCATGCATAGTTTTCCTTTCCACAGGCCACCCAAACCATGGGTGTTTCCTAGGGACAGGATGTTCTAGACCTTTATTTCTAACCTCCCTACCAATGTGCTTGTGGCATTGTACAATATTTCATAATAAATATTATAGAACAGCAGAAACATTGCATTTAAAAAAAAAACTTATTTGTTGGACTACATATTTATTTGTTAGTTAAGTTATGAATTACATATGTGTGTATGTATGTATACAGATAATTAGTGGAGTGTATACTTTATAGTATCATCATAATTTTTTTTTCAAAAGGTAGATGTGCTTTTAAGAGCTCCTGCAATTGCATACACCCAGAAGGGAACCAGCTACATCCAGTTGTTTTACAGTCACTATGATCTCTGAAAGGCTGCAATGAAACTTTGTTTGTTGGACCTTCTGGATTGTGCCTCTGTGATAGCTGCCTGAATGTCCACTTCCAAAATAGGGGTTTTCAGTAGGGCTCTGGTTGCATGCAGCATTCCACCCAAACAACAATGGGGACTAATAAAGGCTGTATATAAAATGATGGGAACTGTTTCATGAACAGTTTTCTATACCTTTGTTGAGATCATTTTTCATACTTGTGAAATTTTCATTTTTTGTGAAACTGGTGAATAGAAACACACAAAACATGTGTATATGTACCATGAAAGGGACAGAAGAAAGTTTATGAATGGGATGATATGACAGGGTTATCTGTGATAGCAGTGGACTGGACTCAATAACCCAGGATGTCTGTTCCAGTCCTGTGGTCTTATGGAGTATAGACCAAGCACATAAATCAACTGTGTGTGTATAATATATTATGATTGTCTCACAGGCTAGTAAAGGGAGAGAAGAGATGAGGAACATATGAGACCCAAAAGAGCAGTTTTTAGAATATTTTCCCCTTCTATCACAGGTGGGCAAAGAGCTTTAAGAACATGAATTAAATTGGCCTCAGCATCTCTGCTGCAGATGGGTAAACTGAAGTACAGAGAGATTCAGTGGTTTGTCCAAACTCTTACACTGAGTCAGTGGCAGAACTGGGAGATGGAAACCATCAGTCATGACTAGGGAGATGTCCGAAGTATTCATAATGACATGTAAAACTAATTGAAATTGTGGAGGTATTTTTGTTACACCCTTGAAATTGGACCCCAATGGAACATTTCCTTAGGAGATGAAAATACTCTGAGGAAAATTGGGATAATTTTTAAGCAAAGACATGGCTGGTCTGAGTGGAAGTAGGCCCTAGGAAATGGTTTGGCACTTTTTATGCAAATAAAGTTACATTATTCAAATTAAAAATAAAGCAAAAATGATGAGGCTACAAAATCATACTAAATATACAAATGTTTCATGTAAAATTCAGCAAAAGCAAAATTGTGAATTTCTGCCAGCTGTAGGCCAGACTATGAATCCAGCTGTAGTAACGACTAGACAACGTTCTTTTAAGCACAGATTTTTTTTTTCCTGGTAATTGGTACAAGTTGTTTTATATTAGCTGTGACCTCTTTGGAAAGAGAAATGGTTTTGGAAGCAAGGAACCAATCTAAAACAATTCTGTGCATTTTAGGGATTTATTTTCTTCTACTGACAACAAACAGATTCAGATGAAGCCTTTGGTGAACTTAAAATAAAAGTAGAACAGCATTTTATGTGCTTTATGATGTTTTTGTTCTTAGAGATGTATTTGGTTATATTATGTCTGGCAATAGCCGGCATGCAGCTGACAACACAGCACAACAGTGACAGCAAGACATTGTCTCTACTCTCAATGTGAACTGGGCAGGAATTCTTATTTTATGTATTTTCCCAATTTGCTCTAGTGATGAAAAAAAATCCAGCTAACCTTGTCACACACTTACATCAACACAAAGAGTAATCATAAATAAACGTTGGGTTGTTATTCGTTTTGGAAAGTTATCTGAGACGTTAGATGCACAAAGCAGATTTCTTGGAGATTGTGTGGGCTTGTCTAGCTGAGTCTAGCCAGAATATCATGATCAGCAGAGCACTCCGGCAACGTCTGCCTTAGTTGGGAAAAGATTTCATGATGTGATATTGCAAGCTACTGTACCACCTGGTCATTTTCACATATTTTCCTTGTTTCATATTTCAGTGAAATTTTGTCACCCGATATCAGTGCCATCTGGAACATAACTGAGGGCCCAATCCAACAGCCAATCAAATCAGTGGAATGATAGATCAGGGCCTATGTGTGGAACAAAGCTTACTTGAGACTTTCTCCTATAATACTCCAACCAGCCATCCCCTAACATATAGTATTGGCTGCTGTTTGACTAATAAACTCAAAATCACTCCCCTGTCTGACAGCGACAGACAACTGAATAGGAGCCACTTCTGATCCACTTGTAGAACTTACTAAATGTCAGTTGCTTTACTTGAGTAGAGAAGGGAACTGAATAGAGAATTTTTTTTTCTTACTCTGTGTATCTCTGTGTAACTATCTACTCATCACTATAGTACAGGGAGCAGCAACCTTTGGCACGTGGCTCGCGAGGGTAAGCACCCTGGTGGGCCAGGCCAGTTTGTTTACCTGCGGCGGCCACAGGTTCGGGCGATCGTGGCTCCCACTGGCTGCGGTTCCCTGGGGCTGCAGGAAGCGGCGCAGGTGGAGGGATGCGCTGACTGCCACTTCACTGGTTGGCTGCATGCCAAAGGTTGCCGATCCCTGCTGTAACATGTCTGATATTAAATGTTGGAAGGGACTGGTGGGATATTACAAGTGACTCAAATGAGCTTCGTTCCATAATAAGCTATGGATATTTTTTCTGTCAGTATTTTTTTTGATTACCAATGAAACATGCTAATACAGCATAGAATTTTCCCCTTAGTTCTCTTTTCAGATATTCACAGTTTTCGTCAGAGAAATGATTAAATGAAACTTCAGTTTGACAAAATTATTATACAATTTTGATCTGATATTTTCTTTTCTCAGTACCTATCAATCACAAATGTAATATTTTCTAAAACATGTCGTTTGAAATGATTACATATTTACATTAATACTAGCCTTAAATCCAACCCAAAACACATTAGCTAATATACAATATAAATATGCATCAGTCCAACGCATGATTATCTGCACAGTTGATTAAATCGGTGCAACTCCCTCTAAATAGGGCTCAGATCAATCAGAAGCTGCAGCTAATGAAGAATGCAGTGTCCTGGTTCTTAAATAAAGTACACATTACGCTGGAGCTACATGAACTACACTGACCACTGGTTGATTTCCATGTGTCATTTGAGCTGTTTGTTTTGACCTTTTAAGTCCTAAGGGCCTGATATTCAGAAGTGTTCAGTGCCCCAGCTTCCATTGACTTCAGCTGGCATTGCCTTCTGACAAATCAGGCTTTAAACAGTTTGCATCATAGCTCTCTTGGAAAATGTCCTCTCTTCTTGTGTTACCAAAGTCATTGACGTGAACGTGAGAATTTCAGGTTAACAACCCTTTCCAAATACAAACTGAAGAGAGGCAGTAGCATGGAGTTCTTGGTCAAGGCAGGGTATGTGGCTCTGAAATTCAGATCTGGTATTGCTTAGCAAGAATCTAGGCATTGAGTAAGTTACCCAGGATTTCAAAACATACTGCTTGTTCTCCCAGGCATTTCCTGGGGAAATAGTATAGCGGGTTGGGGGAAAAGTTTGGTTGAAAGTAATAGTGAAGACTAGGTTGGAAAGATATTGTAGTAATTCTGAGTTCTGGGGTTTGTCTGGTTTTTGATTGGTGGAGTATGTTGCTTTTGGGTAGTTTGTTTGGGTGGGAAGGATTGTTTTTTTGGTTCATTGGCCCATACAACTGTTTGGGTACCCTCTTCCAATATTTTTTATAAAATGCTTTTTAAAAGTAAGTTCTATAGTAAGCTCAGGCCATGGAATAGAGTGAAGAAATATGAATAAGCTGTTAAATAAAATGCTCCATGTGTATAATGGCCTGCAATTTTGGGGGTACCCAAAGACTTGATCCAAGACTTTTTCATTTTTACTCTTTTCTAATCCTAGTAGTTTGTATCCTTGTATTGATCAGAATTCTACCAAAAGAGAATATATCCTTATTATAAATCTCAATGTCAACATATATAAGGGCCCCAGTTCTTCAAGTGAGTACATCTGGGTGGGGCCACAGCAGCCACATAACGGTCCCGAACCACCCACACCATTTTCCTTGAACTATTGAGGCACAGAGCTATAATATGTTTCATATTGTTAAATAGATACATACTTAGATTGTAAGCCTTTTGGGCAGAGACTACATTTTATGTTCTGTGTTTGTACAGAACTTAACACACTGAATATAAATATACATATATATATATAACAAACAATAAAAAAATATGGGATAAAACATGGCCAAATTAAAATTACTGTAGGACACATATCTTCTGCATGGCCTTCCTTTAAAAAAAATGTTAACATTGCTTTCACAGAGTTTTTACTTTCCCTTTCTTTGGTGGTTTGTTTAACAGAAAAAGATTTTAAAAAATGTTTAATATTAGCCAAAGAAGCTTGAAAAAGTCTGACTTTTTTTGGTGAAAAAATGTTGGAAATTTTTCACTGATATTTCAAAAACTCAGAACAGTTCAACCAGTTGTAATAATAGCATGTATTATAGGGCTTGATGTTACTCCCTTTGAAGTCAGTGGCAAAAACTTTGACTAAAATAGGACTGTGCCCTTAAATGGTCTTCATCAAACTTTGAAGTTCATATCTCACTGAGGTGAATAAGATAACTGTGGAGGGAATGGTTCACAAAGGTGAATTTGATGAAGTGATAGGTTGGGACAGTGCAGATATACACTACAATAGAAGGCACATTTTCTTTCTAATTGATATTAATTTTGTTCTGTACAGCGGTTTTCTATGAAGATGACTTTACACAGCCCTTTTTCATGTTCTGTTTTACCCCTTAGTTTGACTTGAAACTGACAAGCCGAACTTAAGTGATTGAGACTTGGAAACGTGAAACTCTCTAGAAATTATTTAAATTCAGTGTATTGCAGTTTCTTTGTTCTCTTTTTTCCTCCAGACAAGTGCTAACTGTATACAGCAACATAGCACTGCTATAATTAGTTAGCATCACCAATAATAATTAACAATAATATTATTAATAATAATTAGCAAAAAAAACTTTTAAACCCAGACAAAAAATAGGACTAGCTAAAAATGCCAGCTAGGTTCTTGATGGCATCCTGATAAAACAAGTTTAATTATGACCTCCAGATAAAGAGACTGCCATTAAGTCATTAAATTATCACCACTAAGACAGAGAGTTTCACTCATTGTCTGATAATAAATCACAGCTAACAACAGCAAGGAAATCAGAGCTTAAACTGCTAATCCTTTTGAGGTTTCTGATGAACACCAGTTCTCCTACTGTTTTGCATCTATTTATATTGCACTCAGAACCCCCAGACGGCCTCTGCTTATCTACAGCTGTAGATAATTTATGTTTTCTGGTGTGTCACCTCACTGTGGTGGCTGTTATCAGGAATGAAGGGGGTTTAGGATATCTGATCCACTAAAATGCTAATCCTCTGGAGATTACTGAACATAAACAAGTTTTATTCCTTGAGTTACTTTTGTTTATTTGGAACTGGAGACTGTATGATTGCAGTTTGAGACAACTGATTAGTCCAATAACAAAATGATCAATTAATTTCTAGTGTTATCTCTTTGGAAAGTAACTCGTTTATAAAACATTCTAATTCAAAAGTCTAGATTTTTTTATTTGAATGTCAGTTATTAAATAGACTTGTAAATATTTTTATTTTCATGTGAGCGCTGATCTTTAAAGGATCTTCTTTTAGGTCCCTGTTCTGCAAGGCCCTTAAGCCCTTGTGTAACTTGAAGCAGGTGAGTGGTTCCATTAACTTCAGTGGGACTTGTGCTTAAACTTATGCACATGCTTACATGCTTTGCTAGATCATACCCTTGCAATCAGGGGTGGGCAAACTTTTTGGCTTGGGGGTCACATCAGGGAATAGAAATTTTATGCAGGTCATAAATGCTCACAAAATTGGGGTTGGGATATGGGAGGGGGTGAAGGCTCTGGTTGAAGGTGCAGACTCTGGGGTGGGGCTGAGGATGAGAGGTTTGGGGTGCAGGAGAGTGCTGGGGGCTGGGATCGAGGGGTTGAGGCAAGAGCAGGAAGTGTATTAGGGATGGGGCAGATGGTTGGGGTGTGGTGAGAGGCTCAGGGGTGCAAGTTCCAAGACATGCTTACCTCAAGCAGCTCCTGGAAGCAGTGACATGTCCCTTCTCTGGCTCCTACGCATGGAGCGGCCCCTGAACCTGCTAGAGCGGGGCCATGCAGTTGCTTCCAGGAGCTGCATGATGCAGTCTCCAACCATGTGCCCCAGAGCAGGGCCATGCTGTAGTGCCCCGGCACCCCAGCAGGAGCACCGAAGTGGGGCAATGCTGCGTGGTGTGGCCCGCGACCTGGCGCTTTGGCTGGAGCACCGGAGCAGGGCAAGCCCCAGACCCTGCTTCCCAGCTGGAGCTCGCAGGCTGGCTTAAAAAGGCCCAGCGGCCAGATACATAGGGTACATAAGGGATCTATCTCCTGCCATCCATCTCCACCCTCTGACAAACAGAGGCTAGGGACACCATTCCTTACCCTGCTAATATCCATTAACAGACTTAACCTCCATGAATTTATCCAGTTCTCTTTTAAACACTGTTATAGTCCTAGCCTTCACAACCTCCTCAGGCAAGGAGTTCCACAAGTTGACTGTGCGCTCTGTGAAGAAGAACTTCCTTTTATTTGTTTTAGACCTGCTGCCATTAATTTCATTTAGTGGCCTCTAGTTCTTGTATTATGGGAACAAGTAAATAACTTTTCCTTATTTATTTTCTCTACATCACTCATGATTTTATATACCTCTATCATATCCCCCTTTAGTTTGCTCTTTTCCAAGCTGAAAAGTCCTAGCCTCATTAATCCCTCCTCATATGGGACCCGTTCCAAACCCCTAATCATTTTAGTTGTCTTTCTCTGAACCTTTTCTAGTGTCAGTATATCTTTTTTGAGATGAGAAGACCACATCTGTACACAGTATTCAAGATGTGGGCGTACCATGGATTTATATAAGGGCAATAAGATACTCTTCATCTTATTTTCTATCCCCTTTTTAATGATTCCTAACAGCCTATTTGCTTTTTTGACCACTGCTGCACACTACGTGGACATCTTCAGAGAACTATCCACCACAACTCCAAGATCTTTTTCCTGATTTGTTGTGGCTAAATTAGCCCACGGGCCATAGCTTGCCCGCCCCTGCTTGCAATGATGGGTTTCTCTCTGTTGCATTCTTAATTTAGGTTCCTATGTTGATTCTTAATACTGAAATATGATTCTTGACTCAGAATTTCATTAAATAATTTTTTTTCATTCCCTAATACTGTTCAACTTTTATAAAATCTTATCTTTAGAATTTGATGAGGTTGTTTGGCTAGTAGCTAAATGTCTTACTTTTTAGTGCTGTAGAACATTCCTAAATGAATAACTACCAACTCCATAAAATTCACGTCTGTTAGCATAATATAATGAAAGGTTGAACTGCAAGCTTATACTGCTGCTGAAGATAAGTGGACTAACCACATAGATTTAAAAGATTTCTATTTACTTTTTTGCATTCCTTCTAAAGTTCAATAGTTAAACTGGATGAGATCAAACCAACTGAGATGATTGATTAGTAATTAGCCAAGATTTCTTATAGTAGCTATTGGTGCCAGTTATTGAGACACAGTAATAGGTGATAAGGAAAGCTAAGAAATTAACTTGACCTTGAGATTTCATTACATTTAATAGCATCTGATATTTTTATTCCTGGTTGAATTCTCTCCCAAGCCCATTCCTATTGGCAGCCACAATGGAAAAGAAAAATACCTGAGTTTTAGAACTTATGCAGTATTTGCTCTGGGAATATTTCATTATGAAAATATAGATGAGGGTGGATATTTTGTGATTCTATGCATCTTCTCCAGAGATACAAGTGGAAAAAAAAAGAAGATGTATTCAGATATAGAACGGCAAGAACGAAGATTACATCTCTTTGTGCTCATTTTTGCTCCAGCATTCCAGAAAACTACCTCCTCATTCATCATTAATATAAGGTTACTGTATAATTTCAAAGGATAAGTAATTCCCTTACTCATGCTGAGAGTGTCTTATACCAAAAGTGACATATTGACTTAAGGAACAATTGGAGAAGAAATGCATTTTTCAAAAATCAGTAAAGAACTAGAACATGGCCTTTTGGGAATCACCAATGACAAAAAAGAAAATATGGCATGAGCATGTAACATGCATATAGCCAAAACTATAGATATGAAAATGCTGGACTTGAACCAAAATAGTATTTAAAATCAGCTTAGTTTGAGTTTGATCTCAATTGAAATACCAGTAGTGGTTTGTAAGAATTATATGTCTCTCTGTCAAAGCCTATTCCAAATTTTATCTGATTTGTAAATATATTTAAATTATACATACCCTCAGCACTACATGGGTGCATTTTAAAATAACAGAATAAAAGGACTATTGGTTAGCCATATACAGTTTGATGGCTGCTTTTCACAAGAAAATTTTGAGGTAGAACTGTGATTATTTGTATGCATTAACTAGAAATCAAGGTTGACCACTACACAATTCTAAAGACTAAGTGAGTTATTAAGCAATTAACCTAAGGAAAATTAGACTTGGATTTTGTGTGACCTCTGTTATAAAATATGAAGTTACACATACCCACACTGTACTTATACTCAACTCAGGGACTGTTACATAGCACACTTAGCATATGATATTTATCCTTTCCTTCCTCTGAATCTATGCTGGTGTAAAAAGAGGTTCTAAGGGGTAAAGGAAGATAATCTTGTTGGAAAAGGTGAGAAAGAGAAAGGATTTGATTCATGACAGCTCTCATTCTTCCGACAAAATTACAAAAGGAAGGAGAACAAAGTAGTCTGACACCTCAAGGAGAGATCAAACACAAGGACATGGCTATTGTGTTTTATATATAGCTGTGTTGTCTTATCCTCTGCTGGTTGGTCATCATAAAATAAGCCTGTCAACTGAAGGATTATTTTCCCTTTAGCTCAAGTGGTAGAAGCCTGAGCTTTTGGTTCTGATGATCTTAGGTTCTCTCACCACTGATGACACAGGAATTTGTTACATATAGAAAATATTAATACATTTAGTTAATCCAGTCACTTGTGCCTTAAATGTGCGTCTGTGCCCTCTCTTGTATTGTTGCAGGTATGTTTTTGTTGCTGACAAATGTAGCAGGTTTATACATAACTCAAAGAGATCCTGTGTTTGTGGTATTGTTAAGGGGATACCATCACCTGGGCTTGGGGATCCCACAGCCCTCCTTCTTGGGGCTGTGCTAATTCAGCCTCCCTGGAATCTTAAATCAGCTCCTCCCCAGCTGTCCTCCTTTTTGGTTCTCTCCTATTCCTTCCTGGGCTGAAGGAGCCCAGCAAGCCTTGCCTTGCTGGTGGTTCTCTTCGTATGAGAGAAGAGACAGGTTATAAGCCATCCTCCTTGTCAGGACTCATCCTGGTTGTCTGAAAGAGAGGGAAGCCTTGCCCCCACCCTACACTACAAGACTTCTGGTCCCAGGCCCTTAAAGTAATAGTAGCCCAGAAATACCCAACTACTATTTATCATCTTGTGAACACTTCCTCTCCCAACTATTGCTTCTGCCATTTCCTAGGCCAGTGGTTTTCAAAGTCAGTCTGATGCTTGTTCAGGAAAAGCCCCTGGCAGTCCAGGCCGGTTTGTTTACCTGCCGCGTCCACAGTTTCGGTCGATCATGGCTCCCACTGGCCACAGTTCACCATTCCAGGCCAATGGGGGCTGCAGGAAGCAGCATAGGCCGAGGGATGTACTGACCACCCTTCCCGTAGCCCCTATTGTCCTGGGGTGGCAAACCGCGGCCAGTGGGAGCTGCGATCAGCCGAACCTGTGGACGCGGCAGGTAAACAAACCAGCCCGGCCTGTCAGGGGCTTTCCCTGAACAAGCGGAGACCCGACTTTGAGAACCACTGTGTCTAGGCTTTAATTTGTTCCAGAATTCCTGGAGTGGGGTAACCTGCACTTCCAGACTCCCCCAGCTTCTTTTAAAGGGCAAATATACCCTCTCACAGATACCTAAAAGCAGACCGCTAAGTGGCAACTTCTTGCAATGCTCCCTGAGAGATATTGGGGCTGGAATGAATGGGATGATTGAAGGAATCATCTATGTAACAGTTCATGATTATGTTATAGTTGAAGTCAAGAATAAGGAGGGGGAAAGCATTTTATGGTAGTCCATCCAGCCATGCACTACTCTTTTCAAGGATCTCTTTTGGGAAAATGGCTGTCCAGAATAAAGAAAATCCTTCAGCATATATCTGAAGAGGGTGACAGTGGCTCTTTCTCTGTTATTATCAAAATAATGCTGATAAAAAAACCTTTCTATATTTGAACTCCTTATCTTGTATTTCCTTGATATATTAGTGAGATAAATGTGCATGAGCAATAGTAATTAGAACTGTTATCAGTGAATAGCAGATTAACTACCACCTTATTTATTAGTGAGGAAATTAGGCTGTTTGGGGCCAGCTTTTGTTCACATAAGCTGCATTTTTTCCTGTTTGGTTTAGAAGCATAATTATTTGAAGTTTGGCTTGTTTTCTAGATTTCATTCTCACTTCCTTTGTGCATTGCACAACCAGAGATATAAGAATGGAATCATAGATAAGAATTATTTCCCCACATAGGAACAGGAAGAAATAAATCTCAGCATAAGGAGAAATAGTAATAGTCTTTGCAAGTTAGGCACTAAATTGGGATATAAGACATCTAGGTTCAGTTTAGCTCTGCCACAGATTTCCTGTGTGATTTTAGGCAAGTTATTCAATTTATTTGTGCCTCTGTTCCTCATCTGTAAAATGGGACTATTACTTTCTTACGTCACAAGGACACTATGAGGATAACATCTGAGATTCACAGATGTGTAGGTCAGAAGGGATCATTAGGTAATCTTGTCTGACTTCCTGTATAACATAAGCCATACATTTTCTTGCAGTCATCCTGTAGGAAGCCAGAAAGGCATCTATTCATTCATCAATATTGTAAGGAGCTCAGATTTTATGGTGGTGAGGACCATATAGACAGATGCTTCAGCATTTAAGCCCATACCTACTTAGTAGGCATTAGAATGAGGGGCATGATTATCCCACCTCTGAAGTTCCTTGTACCATTTTCTGAACTCTTTGGTTCTGACCACTGTCAGAGACAGGATACTGAACTAGATAAACCAAGGATCTGATCCAGTATGGCAATGCTTGTATTCCTGTGACAGAAACATGTTAATGTGTTATACCTATATCAAACTGAACTCTAGCTTTCCTCCAAACACTCAGCATTTTGTCTCTGCTTATTGTTTATACAAATTATGCTCAAACTATGATTTTTTTGGTGGAAGTTAGTACTACAGCAAGATGTTTTCAAAAAGATATATCTATATATGATGTGTTCTATATTTTCACAGATTACTTGGCAAGTCTTTGACAGTTTAAATATTCTAAAAAATGCAGACTTTAAATTTTCTGCAGGAGGCCTGTTGGCTCTGCCTTTTTAAATCAAATTATGAAAAAATTATTATTGTATTATTTATGCATGGGAATAGTAGCTTGAATACTGGGTCACAGAAGGGTTTGAATTACTGTTATCCAAACTAATACTAATTGTGGTTGACAAGGGTGAATCCTTTTTTACAGTTCCACAGCTGATCAAGTATCCAATGAAGCATAAATCCAACCTTTAGAATTCATTAGAAATCCTGCCTTCAAGTCAGCCATCTCAATTTGTTTTCTGGATATCTCAGCTTTTATAAAATAGCTAACAACTGGCTGAAGTTTCATATGTAATGTTAACAATATGTGGGGGGGGGGGGGCAGCAGGAGAATCATGCTTTCTGTTTTCAGGGGTGCAGAAATATGTATGTGTATGTGTATGCAAGTGTATGTTGCAACAAATCAAGGCTATGACTAGCAAAAGTAATTAGTGATTTGGGGCAAGATAATTTTTGAATGCTCAACTTGAAGAAGCCTAAATTTCAAAGGGCAGTTACTCAGGTCTTTCAAAAAAAAAAAAAAGGCAGATCCCTTTAAAGTGTCTCAAGTTGGGCACCCAAAAATCGAGGCACTCATAATTGCTAGCCACTTTTGAAAATCGTGGCCCAAATGCACATTCCAGGAAATGCCAATAAGTAACATATTTGTTTTTGTAAACCTAGAGGAAAACAATTATTTTTTTCAAAGATTGCATCACTTCATCAAAGCCACATTCTTGTAATCAAACAGTGAATTGAAAATTATGTTCATCTTCCAGTGACAGAGATACATTTCACACCCGAGTTGTAAGCAAGGTTATTTGGAATCTTATTCACTCAAAACACATAAACTTGATACTCAGGTACATAAATATCAACTTTATTGATCATTCTTGTACTGCACAAAGTTCCAAAGTTCACATCCAATACACACAAGAGAAAGACAGATTGATTCAGGTCTTTTTTTATTCTCAGACTCTCTCTCATCCTCCTTCCCCCCTGTATTTTTATAGTTGTATTTATTTGCTGTACTATTTATATGCATCATATTTAAAAGTGGGATGAACTAGATTGAACATAAGATTTAGAAGGAAAAGAAAATGCAGAAGCAGTGTTCAGACTGAGACAATAAACTCCTATAATAAACTGAGGGGATACAAGATTAGTTCTGAATGTTGGCGTTATCCACACTTAAGCATTTATGATTATACACTTAAAAGATCATTAACAGTTAAAAAGGAAGGCACATGACAGTTGGATGACCCATTAATCTGTAGTGTCATCAATTTTTTGCACATTACTTTTCAGAGTTAAACTGAATTCAAACAATGCATATAGATTGTAATGGAGCAGACCAAAATTCATAATGCTTTGTCTAACAAAGTCAAAGATCTTCTATGACAGCTAGTCCTCTTTTGTTACAAGCCAGTGAAGTTTTTGGAGGTCTTGAAATAATCATTTTTGTAACTAAGGGGAAATAGACCTACTACTACATTTCTTCCTTTGCTTTTTAGTCTCTATAAAGGAAAGGGGTTCTCTTCATTCTGCACATCAACTATCCCAAGACGCAACTCAGCAAATTCCAAATATCAGTAGCCAACCACTTATGTTCCCTATTATGTGAGTATTTTAAATATGTTGTGAATACTGCATGGGCTTTTATTACCTGTATGGATGTATGCATTTTCAGATTTTGTATAGGGTAACTACGGTAGCTGGGTATAATCTATTTAACTTGGGGTGCACAATTAGGTCTTGGACAATTACTACAGTGGTATTTCAGGGTAAATAAGATATTTATTATAAATAAGCTGGTTTGCCTAGTCAGGGTTCAAGAGTGTTTGCACCCTCTTTCATAGATATATTAGCAAGGACTTTTCCATAAAAAATAGAATGGTATTCATCCATTAGGATAAGATGGGCAAACACATGATAAATTTCTTGTGATTGCAGGGAGCAAATATTGGTAGACTTTGACCTCTTCAGTTTTCTTTTTCTGTGCTGCATGTCACTAAATCTAGGCCCATTAAAATCAGTGGAGAAACATTAACTTCAGTGGGAGTTAGATAAGGCTTTTAGTTTGAATATAGCTGAACACTACAAATATATATGAGGAGATGTAATGTGCTTTTCGATTGTACCATCTTCCTCTGTTATGGACTCCAGTATGATGTGTATATACAAAAATCAAACTTCTGCCAGCTCTTCTAGTCTTTTCCCCCAGTTCAACATTCCAGCTGAAGACCTGTTCCCATTGAAGTCAGTAGGAATTTTGCCATTGACATGAATGGGGCCCAGATTTCTACCTCCCTGTTTAAGTGCTGAGTTTTCCTACTTGAAAGTATTATCAAAGATTCCCTGGTAAGAACAAATGCTATAGAACAACTGCATAATAAATAAAATAATAATAATAATGGAGATCTCAGTACAAGTAGAGAGGGAACCCACATTACTCAGTTTAATGTATATCAATAATGCTTAGCATTTATGTATCACCGTAAACATTCAAACGCTATACAGATATTAACTAATTAATCCTCAACACTCCTATGAGGTAAGTGAGTAAATATAATTACCTACTCTTTTTCAGATGAGAAAACTCAGACAGATGTAAAGTGACTTGCCCAAGGCACAGGTGAGTCAGTGGAGGCAACATTATGCATTTCTTGTCTACATATAATTGGTAGAAATGTTGAAAATATAATATTGCTTTATGCTAATTCTGTTATTCCAAGCAATGTAGGTATGTAGCTGATATGTTAATAGGTTCTTGTCAAGACTATATAATTAATAACTGCATTATTGTGACATGTTATGACATTCCCTTGTCATCTTTTTTTCCAGGATATGTGGAATGTAATGTCCTTTTGGGTTACTGTGAACTGTAAGAGACAGAAATCTAACTAAGGTATATTTTGCAAAATGAGTATTCGCCATATGGTTTAACTCAAATGCCCTTGCTTGTTTCAACAAAACTTTTCTGGAATGACTCTTGACTGAGGAGATGGGTTTCTGTCTAGAGTTCTGGTCCTGCAGCACTACTGGGTATTGTGCATACTTTCTGTATTTACTGTGTATTAGCTTCAGTTCCTGAATAGTTTGAAGGTATTGGCCCTCATAAATCTCATTGCTGAAATCATACCCTGAGGTGACAAGAGCTTAGACAGCTGTGCCAAAGTTCAAATAGCAGGGGATAAAAAGTGTTCTTGGCAGCTTCTGCTATCTGGGAATCCAATAAACCACCATTTTATGAAACCTTGAAACAAATGACAGAGAAAACCAGTCATTCAGGGGTTGAAGGGTGGTATAATTTCAGCCATTTTTTTTCACTTATTATCCCCAGTATATAAATATTGAGTCTTATCTGAACTGAAGACCCAGCCAGTCTCTATCTAAACCCTAATGTCCAATGGGTAAATTGTTCCACTGCTAGAAGATACATAAGTTTAAAGATGGGCATCATGTGCATGAGGAAAGACAGCAACCTGTATCCCTCCTTCAGTCGTCATATATACACTGAACAAGCTGAGTGACATGTACAACCCTTGGGAGAAAAGAGCAGCTGCCTGATACTGCACTCTGGAAGTTTTGAGAAAGAAGAATGGAGCCATGCAAGTGACCTCATTGGCCTCTGTTAGGGTCCACAGAAGCATCAACAGTTTGCAGTCAATACTAAAAGAATCTGTGACAGCTAATGGAGTCAGCATGGATACACATCCAGAAGCAGAAATAGATCCTCAACCAGACATTCAATGTGGTTTCCATACTATAACCACATCTAAAAACAATTTGAATCAGAACAAAGATGTGAGGATTACAAATATGTCTGGGAATATATCACCATAATGTTCTCAGTCATTTTCCTCACCCAACACAGGAGACTTGAGATGGGAAGGTAGAAGAGAAATTGCCTGTGACAGTAAATAGTTTATTGTGCATAGGTCTAACAAGTGCTTCTTTAAGAAGCTGGCCATTTGCATTCCCGGGGAGACATTGGCAATAGTGTTCCCCTTTGCTCACCATCTTAGGTGTGGGACAGATGCTTGATTGGTCTGGAAAAGAAAAGATAGCCCCTCAGATTGTGAGAACATGGGCAGGCTTGACTGCTCTGGGGCTTGCTCATTTCTCTCCACAGGCCCCACAATGCTTGTATTCTAAAATGGTCAAAAATGTTCTGACAGAACAGTTTTCTGAAGGAAAAGGCTGATGAAATGGGTTTTAGCCCATGAAAGCTTATGGCCAAATAAATTTGTTAGTCTCTAAGGTGTCACAAGTACTCCTCATTGCTTTTGCTGATACAGACTAACATGGCTACCACGATGAAATCAAAGTGTTTTATGAGAGAGTATGATTTTGTCAACATTTTTCAGTAGAAAATTGTTGAAGCCTTTCATTTGCATAAGCTTAAAACATTTCATTTTGATATTATCATTTTTACTTGTGTTGTTATAAATTACATAAGAACAGCCATACTGGGTCAGATCAATGGTCCATCTAGCCTAGTATGCTGTCTTCTGATGGTGGCCATGCCAGGTACTTCAAAGGGAATGAACTAATCAGGGCAATCATCAAGTGAGCAATACCCTGGCAGTCACTCCTAGCATCTAGCAGTCAGAGAATTAGGGACACTCAGAGCATGGAGTTGCATCCCTGGCTATCTTGGCTAATCGGCTCGTGGAGCACAGATCCATCAATGGCTAATTAATTATTTTTTTAATTCAGTGTAGCTTTCAAAACATCTCCTGCAATGAGTTCCACAGGTTGACCCTGCGCATTGTATGAAGAAATACTTCCTTTTGTTTGTTTTAAACCTGCTGCCTATTAATTTCATTGTTTTTTGTGTTGTGTAAAGGGGTAAATAGGACTTCCTTATTCACTTTCTCCACATCAGTCATGATTTTATAGACCTCAATCATATCCCCCCCTAAGGTTTCTCTTTTCCAAGCTGAGTAATCCCAGTCTTTTTTAATCTCTCCTCATACAGAAGCTGTTCCACACCCTTAGTCTAGTTTTTGTTGCCTTTCTCTGTACCTTTTCTATTTCTAATATATCTTTTTTGAGATGAGGCTGTGAGGGGTTCGGTCACAGAGACCCCCTTGGGACTGTCACCCGACGTGCTGAGATTACCTCTGAGCCTGTTTTCCCTGCCATCTTGGAACTCCAGAACCCTGCCTTGTTGAGACAGACATGCTAGCCTGCTACAACACAGACCCAGGTCTGGTCTATGTTCCGAAAATTGCAGACTTTAACCAAAAACTGCTCAGCTGGTCATCTATCTCAAGTACTCAGACATTCAGTTCCCAATGGCATCCAAAACCCAAATAAACCCATTTTACTATGTATAAAACTTATACAGGGTAAACTCATAAATTGTCCACTCTCTATAACACCGGTAGAGAGATATGCACAGCTGTTTGCTTGTCCAGGTATTAATCACGTACTCTGGGTTAATTGATAAACAAAAGTGATTTTATTAAGTATGAAAAGTAAGGTTAAGTGGTTTCAAGTAATAACAGACAGAACAAAGCAAGTCATCAAGCAAAATAAAACAAAAACTTGCAAGTATAGCCTAATAGATTAAGAAACAAGTAAAATCTCACCCTCAGAGATGATCCAATAAGCTTCTTTCACAGACTAGACTTCTTCCTAGTTTGGGCCCAATCTTTTCCCCTTGTTTAGTCCTTGTTAGTTCCAGCAGGCATCTTAGGTGAAAAGCAGGGTCTTTCTCATGACTGGGACCCCCTTTGTCCTGCTCCACCTCCTTTTATAGCTTTCACACTAGGCAGGACCCTTTTGTCTCTCTGCGTCTCCATCCCTCCTTCTAAATGGAAAAGCACCAGGTTTAAGATGGATTCCAGTATCATGTGACTCGGTCATAGGTCCTGTGAGACTCCAGTGTCCATTCTTCCAGGGCTGGCTCATAGGAACAGAGGAAGGTCTGCAAGTAAACAGAGCCATTTACAACCAATTGTCCTAGTCAATGGGAGCCATCAAGATTCTCAACCACCATCAATGGCCCACACTTTGCATAATTACAATAGGACCTCAGAGTTATACTTGATATTTTTAGCTTCAGATACATAAATGATACATACATACAAATAGGAGGAATATAATCAGTAGGTTATAACCTTTGTTATGACACCTTACAAGAGACTTTTTGCATAAAGCATATTCCAGTTACATCATATTTATACTCATAAGTATATTTCCATAAAACATATGGAGTGCAACGCCACAGGGGCAACCAGAGATGCAGGCAGAATTCAAGGTGTAGGCATAACATGGATTTAAATAGTGGCATTTTGATATTTACTTTCTTACTATCTCTCTCTTTCCTAATGGGTCTTAAGATTCTGTTAGATTTTCTGACTCCTGCTGCACATTGTGTGGATGTTTTCAGAGAAGGATCCACAATGACTCCAAGATCTCTTTCTTGAGTAGTAACAACTAATTTAGGCCCCATCATTTTGTATGGATAGTTGGGATTATGTTTTTCAATGTGTCTTTCTTTGCTTTTATCAACCTTGAATTTCATCTGCCATTCTGTTGCTCAGTCATCCAATTTTGTGAGATCCCTTTGTAACTCTTCACAGTCTGCTTTAGACATAAGTACCTTGACTAAAGTGGTATTTTCTGCAAATTTTGCTATCACACTGTTTACCCTTTTTCCAGATCATTTATGAATATGTTGAAAAGCACTGGTCCAAGTACAGAACCCTGGGGGACATCACTATTTACCTCCATTTTGAAAACTTACCATTTAATCGTACCCTTTGTTTGCTGACTTTCAACCAGTTACTGATCCATGAGAGGACCTTACCTCTTTGCCAGGACTGCTTACTTTGCTTAAGAGCCTTTGGAGAGGGAACTGGTTAAAGATTTTCTGAAAGTCCAGGTACACTATATCCAATGGTTCCCCTTGGTCCACATGCATGTTAACCCCCTCAAAGAATTCTAATGGATTGGTGAGGCATGATTTCCCTTTACAAAAGCCATTTTTGACTCTTCTCTCCTATTTATTAGGATTTAGAGAATCCTCATTAATAAATACTGCCCTATGGGATTTCTGTCCAAATCATGTGTTCCTCTGCATGTTAGGCTTTTTTCCAGCCCTTAGTTTAAAAACTCTTCTATGATCTTTTTAATTTTACGTGCCAGCAATCTGGTTCTGTTTTGATTTAGGTGGAGCTCCTCCTTCCTGTTTAGGCTCCTTTTCCCCCTCAAAGGTTTCCCACTTCTTAATAAACTGAAACCTCTCCCCCCTAACCATTCTCCATCCACTCATTGAAACCGTGCAGTTCTGCCTGCTTTTCTGTCCATACATGTAGAACTGGAAGCACTTCAGAAAATGCTACCATGGAGGTCTTGGACTTTAATCTTACCTAACAACCTAAATTTGGCTTCCAGGACCTCTCTCCTACCTTTTCCTATGTCAGTGGTACCTACATGTACCACCACCACCAGCTCCTCCCCAGCACTGGAAATAAGACTGTCTAGATGTCTTGAGAGATCTGCAACTTTTGTACCCAGTAGGCAATTCACAATGCAGTTCTCTCAGTTATCATAACCCAACTATGTGTGTTTCTATTACTATTACTATTACCTGTGTCTTCCTAATACCAAGGATTCCCTTCTTCATAGAGGTATCCTCAGTGTGAGAGGATTCATAGATTCATAGATTCCTAAACTTAAGGTCAGAAGGGACCATTATGGTCATCTAGTCTGATCTCCTGCACAATGCAGGCCACAGAATCTCACCCACCCACTCCTGTAACAAACCCCTAACCTATACCATGACATCATCTGGAAGGAGGGTCCCAACTATTGGATTATTTCCCTCTGCTCTAGTTTGGTGTTCTTCTTCCCTGAGACTTTCATCCTCCTCAACAGCACAGGCACTGTAAAACTGGGGGTGGGACTGCTCTGTGTCCCTGAAAGTCTCATCTATGTACCTCTGTCTCCTTAGCTACTCCAGTTCAGCACTGCGGTCTCAGGAGCACGTACTTGGTCTCTGAGGGCCATGAACTCCTTGCACCAAATGCACACATACACCACCTGCCCACAAGGCAGGTAATAATGCCTGCTGCATTGAGTGCTATAAACTGGATAGTCTCCGCTGCTGCTGGACTTCTGCCAGCATTCTTTTTTTACTACTCTTTTTTCTGTTGGTTTTTTTTTGGGGGGGGGGGGAAAGGGGGCGGGGAGTGGTTATTGGCTTATGTTTAGAGAATGTTTATTCGGTGTACCTAGCTCTCATGTTTCCACTTTACACTCCCCTGTTTGCTAGCTCCTCTGGTTGCTTAGGAAGTGACTTTTTAAACTCCTATTCTCTCTGAGTAGTCCCCACCCCTTGGTTAAGAGTTAATGGTTCTTAAAGGGGTTAGGGATCAAAGCCTCATTAAGAAGCTCTCAGCCTTGCCTAGCAGGCTGCTAGGCTCAGCACACATCCCCCCAAACAGACCACAGTATATACCATAGACAAGCAGCAAGCACACAACAGACAGACAGCAAACTCACCCCAGTCAAATCATCATCAAATCAAAACATTTAAATGTATAAACAAAATGTTTCAATAAGGTCATTTTGGTGTTTCCAAAATGAAATATTTCAGAATTGCAGCAAATTTCACAGCACATTTCAAAATTTCATCTTTTAATTCTGATTTGGGATGAAAGGACATTTTGAAATGTTAGAATCTTCCTCAGCGCAGATTCTGTTTTCCAGCCAGCTCTATTTGTTACTAATCCCAGTGACTTACACTGTTTGCATGACTAAAATAAGTAAAATGTCACCTACATGTTTGATAGCAGTAATAGAAGCAGGGCATGAATCCTTGTTACTCAAGAGTCCAGCTTTCTGCCCACCATTTCATGTGGGAGCTACCTGGGAACACTAATCCAGCAGCCTCCCCTGTCCCTCTCAATTCTCAGCCAATGTGAAGGGAGTAACTATGTGGAATGAGTTCCAGTGACAACCTTAAAAACACAGTCCATTGCATCTCTTCTCTCTGTCATCAGCAGGAGATCACACCTTTGTCGTCCTAAGGGAATCATCAAGCTCTTCAGACTTCTCCTTTGAATCTTAGCATATTTCACAATGACTGGTTGGTCAGTTGTGTGGTCTCGCTTCTCCTCCACTCATCAGTGTTTACCACATTCTTCCCACAGCTGCCAATCTGATCCTCCTCTGTGCTCCTCCCCATCCTTCTTTTCCTCATCTCCTCTCTCATCTTCAATTGCCAACCATTTATTTCCCAACTTTCTGTTCCTCCCTTCTCACTCTTCTTCTACTTGCCTTTTGATCTCAATCATCCCCTTTAATACATAACTTGTATGCTTGAAACACACACCCAGATGTTCAGTGAGCCTCCAAAGAAAGTTCATGATCTTATGTTTGTAACTCTTGTTCTGTTGCCCGTTAGCTGCTCTCTTTGCCGTCATCCTCTGGCATCATGTTATCTCTATTTAGACTGTCAACTCCTCGGGAAATGGATCTTTGCGCATGTTTTGCAATGCACCAGGCATTTTTCTGGGTGCTGTCAAACAAATAATTATAGATATGAAACTGGCAGCCTGGCAGAATGCTGATATCAGGAAGAAGTAGAGGCAAATTACATTATTTCTGCCATTTCATATATATATTGCCACTCACCAACTTTGATAAATAAACCAAAATTTCATGAAAAGTTCTCATTGATTCACTGGATAAATATTGATAGAAACCAAAGATCCCCAAATAATTGACCCTAACATTGATATATTGTAAGGATTTCCATTGTGTATCTTGTGTTAGGCTTTAATGAGTAAAATGGCTGAAATCTCACATGACACTTTGAATTTTTGAAATGAAAGATATCTATGAGGTTAGGAATGTTTTTCAAAAGTATTTAAAAAAAACAGGGAAAAGTCTGTCTATTTACTGTGTAGTAACTAGGCTAGGTCACACTTTAAAATACACACACTATTGGCATTTAACAGTACATATTTTCCCAAAATGACAGCATCTCAATTTTCCTGATGATGTGATCAGAAACTCACAGTATCACTGAAGAGAGCTATCAAAAACCTTAACCGACTGACTTGTCTCATCATTACACTATATCAGACATTCTAAGAACTTTTTAAACTGCTTACGTTGCCAAAAGAAACAAAAACCAAGAAAAGAAGCTGATTATATTCTGCTTCTAGTGACAGGCCAGCCAAATATCTTTAAAACAATATAGCTCAAGGAGTGATGGATTTAGGCCAGGATTTAATAATAAAAAAATTACATATGGTTAGCAATCCCCTAACTAAATTATTTGCAAATTCCTGAGAGAAAAGCAATTTATTACAGACTTTGAGACAAGCCAATGTAACACTAATACTAAAGAAAAATAAACCAGCAAAGGAATGTCCTCCACTTCTCCCTTCATCAGCCCAACCAATATGCTTAGGATTGTTTCCAAAGTATTGGTTGTCATTCTGGCTCACAGATTAGAAGATTATTTAACTGCGTGAATCAAAAGGAAGATCTTCATTAAAGAAAAGAAAAGAACATTATTAATATTCCATAACATGCCATACATCTCAATCACCAGATTGGACAAAAGAGAGCAGATGTTTCATTAGAAGTTCGAAAGAGAATTAATAGCCATACATATTTGAGGTTCTGCAACAGCCGTAAGAATTGATCTGATGAAGAGAAAACTTTTATGTACCCAGGTGCCATAATTTTAATTAATTGTACATTAGAAGGCTGTAGCTAAGATAAATCTCTCTTCTGTTACTTGTTTTGCACCTGCCCTTAGAATACTGGTAATATAGAGAATGAATTGGAGAAAAGTGTGGCAAAGAAATCACAAACACAGCATTGCCCCTGAGAGTGAGAGCTTTCTATTCAGTTTGAGGACAAATCAATTACTCCTTGAATTAGCAAAGATGACTGATGTATGAATTTATTCAGATATAAGGGTAAATGAGGCACCCAGATATCACAGTGGTGGCCACAGGTATGAGAGCAAAATAGAAAAAGTCATACTACTTTCTTTGAAAAAAATGGAAACCACATTGTCAGGTAAATATAAAAGGAAATGTAAAGATGTACAAAAGAGATGAACTAGAGGAACAGCCGTATAGGATACTACTTTTCTTGTATATCTCTCTATTCTTCAGCTGTTGTGGGGATATTTGCAGTTGAATAAGGTTGCCCTCCCTGAGGGTCTCATTTCTTCTTCTGTTTGATACTTCATTCCCCTCCTGAATTTGTAACACCAAGGTCTATTTACTTGGAAATAGCTGATAACACGTAGAGAATGATGACTTCACTGCAAGAGCAGAAATTTGTCTAAGAAAATAATTCTGATTATAAGCAAAATTGAGGGGCTGAGGGGCAGGAATTAAAACAAGTGAGACAGTAGATGTATTTGTTCAGTCTGATACATGGAGAAGTTTCTTTCTGTGAGAAAGACCCTCTTTAATGACCCATACTTACACAATTAAAACTATATTTTGTCTGGGTGCAGACATATCACCAGACATATCACACATGTTCCCCTTAAAGTTACACTAACAGAGGGAAGTTTGGAAACTACATTTCTTCAGTCCGTTCTGTACTAGCAGAGCAACCAAAGGGGAAACAAGTCCAAGTGATGCTGAAGAATTCTTCTAATTTATACACTCTATACAAAAACAGTCTTTTGCCAGTTCTGAACATATCCCTGATGAACTGAGCAAAGAAGATCAACTTCCTTTTTTCTTGGCAGGGAAATTTAATTAAGGAACTCCCTAAAAATTTAGAGTATCTTATATACTTCTAAGGCACAGTGAAAAACTAAGTCACTTGCAAAACTTGTTTAGGTTGAGCTTTTTGATTATGGCTGTATAAAAAGTGTATCAAGGGAAAAATTAACCAGTCTTAAGCTGCTCTGGAAGTCACTGCTGAAGCTAAGTCTCCTGACTCCATGCATTCTGGAACACCTTGAGGGAATTCTGAAAGTCCTTTGTAGTTGTATTTGCAGTGCTGAGGACATTTTGAAAATCCTTATCGTTAATGTCTAACAGGCATAAATATTCTGTATGCATTCTGATTTTTTTAAATTATATGGTGGTGCTGTGTTCCCAAAATGGATTAAATAGATGTCATTCATTCCAGCCTGGCTTAGTCCACCTCTCTGCACAGACACAAATGCTGGATCCCAAGTGCTTATAATCCCTTGGGCTTGGGCAGTGTGTGGTCATTGTTCTTACTGCTGGATCTGTCAGGTATATTCTCTGTGTCTGACACTTTTCTTGGGCAGCTGGACCCTGAAGTCTGGCTGCCTTAACCTCATAAAATCATAGAATTGTAAGGCACTCAAGAGGCCATCTAGTCCAGCCTAAATCACTGCTGAAGATATTGAACAGAAACTGACTCAGAACCAGGGCCGGCTCCAGGCACCAGCTTATCAAGCAGGTGCTTGGGGTGGCAACTTGGGAGTGGGGTGGCACTTTCAGGGATTTGGCGGAGGGTCCCTCAGTCCCGCTCAGAGCCAATGACCTCCCGCTGAATTGCCGCAGATGGCAATCACCGCTTTTTTTTGTTTGTTTGTTTTGGCTGCTTGGGGCGGCAAAACCCCTGGAGCCGGCCCTGCTCAGAACTGATCCTTGCAGGACTTCACTTGATATCCCCTTTGAGCTTAACTGTGAACCACTGATGATTACTCTCTGGGAATGGATTTCCAACTAGTTGTGCACCCACCTTATAGTAGCTCCTTCTAGGTTGTATTTCCCTAATTTGTGTATGAGAAGGTCATGTGAGACAGTATCAAAAGCCTTACTAAAGTCAAGATATTAAACTGATAAGAACAGATACTACGCTTGATCTACCACTTCTCCCCATCCACAGGGCTTGTTACCCTATCAAAGAAAGCTATCAGGTTGGTTTGATCTATTTGTTCTTTACAAATCCATGCTGATTGTTACTTATCACCTTATTATCTTCTAGGTGTTTGCAAATTGATTGCTTAATTATTTGCTCCATTATCTTTCTAGGTACTGAAGTTAAGCTGACTGCTTAATTCCTCATGTTGCCCTTATTTCTCTTTTTATAGATTGGCACAATATGCGCCCTTTTCGAGTCCTCTGGAATCTTCCCCATCTTCCATGGCTTTCTGAAGATCCAGTAACCACCCTGAATACTCCAAGAAATCTGTTATAGTCAGTCAGGCACTCAAATACCACAGAATATGCTCCAAGGAGGTCTGGGATATACACCTCAACACATTTACAATCACCTTCACAAACAGGGACACTTCACCAGAGATCTAAATCATCTCATGGAATAGGCCATCCATATATCCAGAGAGAATCTGTTTCACTACACAAATAAAACCACCTCTGACCAAAGACCCCTAGTTGCCACCTACCACTCCACAGTGGAACCCATGCGGAGTTTCACCTGGAGACCACGGCCTGAAAATAACCTTTACTGACCCCTCTCTTCTGGCCTTCAAACAACCCCCAACCTCTCCAAGCTTATCATCAGAAACTTCCTGCAGACCAGGACACACCAACTAAAAATGGCACCAGACCCTGTCAGAACAACGGATGCAAAACCTGCTGATATATCTCCATTGCTATAATGATCACCACACCTCACAACACTCCTTTAAAGATACACTGGTCTTACACATGCCAATCCCAACGTGTGTTTTACCTCATTCTGTGCACTAAATGCCCTAATAGCAACTATGTGGGTGAAATGACACAATAACTATGCTCTCAAATGAACTCTCACAGAAATATGATTAAAGACAAAAACACGATATATCACCTTTGGTGAACAATATAAAGTCATCAATCTGCATATGACCTCTCAGTCCTCATCATCAAAGGAAACCTGCATAACATCTTCCAAAGATGAGCATTGGCGCCCAACTTCATAACTTTGCTAGATGCTAAAAATTATGGACTGAATAGAGACACTGGATTCATGCCTTATTACAACAGTATATAACCATGAATCAACGCCCCCATCAGTGTTTATTTTCCTTCTTTCCCCTCTATGACTAGAGAAGTATTTACTTCACCTTGAATGGTTCCTAAAAAATATGTGATAACTACTTATGTTAAGCAATGTGTTCTGCTTTGTATTTAGCTGTGATATTAGGAGTACATTTCCAAAACCTGAAGAACTCTAGTAAGCTCAAAATCTTCTTTCTCTCAACAACAGAACTTGTTCCAATAAAAGATATTACCTCACCCTCCTCAGCTCTCCTTTATCTGAAAATGTTATTTTCCCTCAGTTAAGACAAATTTTATTTAGTCTCCATTTATTAATACTACATACTCAGATATGTCAAGGCCAGAAGGGACCATCATGATCATCTAGTCTGACCTCTTGCATATCTCAGGTCACAGAACCTTACCCCCTGACTCCTGTAATAGACCCATAACCTCTGGCTGAGTTACTGATGTCCTCAAATCATTATTTAAAGACTTCAGGTTTCAGAGAATCTACCATTTACCAGCAAGTGTCCTGTGTCCCAGGCTGCAAAGGAAGATGAAAATCCCAATCTGACTGGGAAGAAAATTCCTTCCAACCCCAAATATGGAGATCAGTTGAACCCTGAGCATTTAAGCAAGACCCAACAGCCAGACACCTGGGAAAGAATTATCTGTGCTAACTCAGTGCCCTCCCCATTTACTGCCCCATTTCTGACCATTGAGGATTTTTGCTACCATTGATTGCAAATAGACAACATAACATTGGAGGCAGTTTCATCATACCATCCCCCCTGGAAAAATTATCAAGCTCAGTCTCACAGCCAGTTAGGATTTTTGTCCTCTTGGAGGGCTGTTCCAGAACTTTACTCCTCTGATGGTTAGAAATCTTCACCTAATTTTAAGCCTAAACTTGTTGGTGGCCAATTTATATCTGTTTGTTCTTGTGTCAACCTTGGCATTTACTTTCCCTTGCTGGGATTTATCCCTCAGCCTTTGTTTGGTTAGGTTAAACAAGTCAAGCTCCTTAAGTCTCCTCTTTTGAGGTAGCTGCAAAGAATCCTGTGGCACCTTATAGACTAACAAACGTTTTGGAGCATGAGCTTTTGTGGGTGAATACCCACTTCCTCAGATGCATTAACCCACGAAAGCTCATGCTCCAAAACGTCTGTTAGTCTATAAGGTGCCACAGGATTCTTTGCTGCTTTTATAGATCCAGACTAACACGGCTACCCCTCTGATCTTTTGAGGTAAGTTTTCTATTCCTCTATTCCTTCTCTGCATCTATTCCAGATTGACTTCATCTTTCTTAGACATGTGATACCAGAATTGAACACAAGATGAGGGCTCGCCATTGCCTTGTATAATGGTAATATCACTTCCCTGTCTTTACTGGAAATACCTCACTTGATGCATCCTAGGATTGTATTAGCCTTTTTCATGGCCAGGAGCTGAGTGCAATGGCATACAAACAAACACACAAACCCTGAATTATTAAGTGGATAGGACCTAGCTAAATTACTGTGTCATCTTATTTATGCAACCTTGAAACTTACATTCTGTGTTTGTAGTTCCCCTTGCGTGTACAATATAACCTGATGCAGGCAGCAAAGTCAGTGAGGCATGGCATGGACACAAAGGTTTATGCAGTAGGACCCCAGAGCAGTACTAGGGTAAGAAAGGCTGGACTTCATGGGGCAGGGTGCAATCTTTCTTATGTATGTTCTTGTTATGTGTGGGGCGGGATAAGAGGCTCTGTTGTTGTACTCTGGTTCTCACACCTACAAGCGTGGATTCAGCTACCGGCAGAAGTAACCTTCATGGAATGGCTTCACACTTTTAATGAGGGTTCCACTGACCTCAGCCCCTGTGCATCTGCTTAGCATGGAGACCAGTGACATGGGTTGGATGTAGGGCTGAGGATTTTGGCTCATAAAAGGCTGATGAATATTATCTTAAATAATTAAAAATAATTTTTAAAATAAAACAAGTAATGAATCAGGGGGAAAAATAACCAAAACCAGGAGATGGAAGAGGATTAATACTACCTAATATAAACTTTTCTTCAGTCAAGGAATGTCACACAGGTATACATAATGACACAGGATTTCTGCTTCCCTCATAGCTGAAGTTAAACATTGTGAGTTTAGAACTTGAAAAATCAGCCTTAAGCATCATATTCCCCTGTGAATGTGGAAGAGAAAATATAAAATATCCAGGTGCCTAGGATTTTCAGTTTAAATTATTTCACATCTTTAAAAGAATTATCCAGATTTATATGATACTATTCCAAAATATTGATATTAAGAGCAGCATTGGATTCTCTGCTGACTTATTTTATAATGGTTTGCTCTACGTTTTGCATAGTTATTAGACAACTTTGATATGCATAGAGTATGGACCTTTCTATACATATCTTCTAGCTAAAAAATAATTTTTGTGCAAACTGCTTTTTCTTCAGAAAATAATTCAGAAAGAGATAACAGAGAGAGAGAGGTAGTTTCCATACAGTTTTCATTAATCCAGCTACGTATTGTGAAATGCATAAGCAAGAAGTTTGTGATACTAGTGCAGGCCACAGAAAAAAGAATGTGAGTGGAATTTTCCCCCTATTAAATTCGACTACAAATGTGCTGATCTGCAATGTTTAAAAATTAAAGAAAGTTAAATAAATAACCACCCCCCACAATTTCAGCCTAACTGTAGTGAGATTGTTTTGATTGTGCGTTCATTAGTAAAATTTTCAGATAGAGTGGTGGGTTTGGGTATTATTTCCAAAGGTGTCATATTATCTCATCTTATCAGGGCTCTTGTTGCTTTAAGAGTTCATTGTTGTTTTAACCACTCAGTATTCAACCTATTCTTGTCATTGTCTTCTCATGTTACCAGTCTACTAACTGTTTCTGTCCCTAGTTAGGGCCATGCCATCCTTCCCTCCCCTGATACACACAAACATAGTGTTTTCATGGAATGGATGATAGACAAATATAGGGCTCCCAGCAGTAATATCCCTCTTGTCCAGAGTCTATGGACATCCCATTGAAGGAAGCAGTCAGGTCTGGTATTTTGCAGAGTGGCTGAGGAGTGGCAGGGAATGGTACACAACACCAATCTCTCAGAAATTCCCCAATGGAAGTTAATACTGCTGCTCACTATGGCGTTAATAATTTTATTTCCCATTACCATGGTTCCTATTCCTAACCCTAGACCACAGGTTCTGCTGGGTAATTAATGCTAGCACATCCGGGGAAAAGGAGCCCAATAATAGTTATACCAAGACCTAGAGGGATTTTAGAGTATTGATTCAGCAGGAGGGACATACTCAGCTGGATGGCCATGCTCTTGGTAATATCCCTTGGAAGGGAACTCGAATTTAAACTCATGGGACTAACATTTACTCCTCAGTGGTGCAATTTGCACCTCTCTGTATCAGCGGACACTGCAGTTTTTTGACATGCAACATCAATGAGAAAGCAGCTTTAATTTGCGACCATGGCTCCAAACGAACACCATCGACAAAATCTAGCTGACAAATGAACAGAATCTCTGTGTCTTGTGGGCAACATATCTCTAAGATAGTTCTATGGGTGCCATCAGCCTAGCATCTGAGTACCGCACAATCTTTAATGTATTTATTTTTATACCACTTCTGTGAGGTAGAGAAGTGATGCAATCCCCATTTTAGAGACTGGGAACTGAGGCACAGAGAAGTTAAGTGACTTGTCCAAAGTCAGCCAGGCAATCAGTAGTAGAACAAGGAACTGAACCCAGCTCTGTCAAGTTGTAAGCTAATGATCTAATCCCTGAAGCTGGGTCCCTGGTTGGCAGTAGTTACTTTCTTGTCAAACCAGGGGTTTGGTGCCTTGAGCCAATGAAACTTGCCTTCACATAGACTTACCTCAAAAGATGGCCTGTAGATAGTCCTGCAATAAGCCAGTGGAAGCCAGCATAATCGTAGCCTGGAATAAACACTAGTTTCCTAAGTAACATATCCCCTTGCACAAAATGCTGCTCATTACAATAGTTGTGTTTCTTTCTTCTCCTCTCTTTACAGTTCTCCTCTCTCCAGGTAAAATCTTGATCCCATTGAAGACAATGGCAAAGCTCCTGTTGAGTTCTATAGGAGCCATATTTTATCCTATGATTTAGATTGGGTCTTTGGGACAGGGGCCCTGCCTTTTAATGTATTAAGTAAAGACAAATGTATATTTATAACACTGAATATATTTTTCAGAGCATTAGTCGTTCCTTTAATGTGCGCTCCCCCCCCTTTTTTTTGAGTATTTAGCTGACTAACTATCTGGCACACAACTAGAATAAAGCATCTGAGAGCTCTGATATCCTACTTTAATATCAGTGGCACAGGCAGGCTTTTGGCTGTAACACAAGCTAAACACTGGATGTGTTTTCCCATGTTAACCACATTATTTTAGATGACTCTTAAATTATTGCTTCTTATTCATTATAAACTCTTACCTTTCTACAGTCAGGTGCTCAGTTCAATTTAACACAGGCAGTTTGGTCCATAGATGACTACATTTGCCATTCTTGATTTAGCTTCTCAGGTTTTAGAAATTATGTTCCCTTGTCTTTATCCAATATGCATTTGGCTGACTGGATTAGTTTGGCATGGGTATATCTCATCTTCTTCATACTTTGTCTATGATGACTGTGATTGACTCTTCCTTGATTTGGGATTCTTTCCTGGTCTAATCAAGTGTAATCAAGAGTTCACTTTGCCCAATTTGCATCAGTGCTGAACTCTGCAATCATTACACCATTCTAGATTCCTCTGAGAGGAAATATCATCATACTTCACATTTTACTTTCATGCCTTTAATGTAAAAGTTTTCTTTCATGTCTTTTTCAAGTCTGCTTCAATGGGCTGTGTATTACCAGTTGCTTTCCCATCTGTCTCAATTTAGTTTCTTAGACAAATTCCAATCTGGCCTTCAGAAAAATCATAGTATTAAACACACTCCACTCAAGGATATTAGCCATATTTTATTAACTACGAGACTTTAAAAATAAATCTTGATGCTTCTTGACCTCCTTGCAAGCTTTGGAACCATCACATGACTCCACACTGTGTCACACATTCTAAACATCTTCACGTTTCCCCCTATTGTTGCGCTCACTTTCTGGTTCCAGTCAAGCGCAGGACAAGGTTTTTCCGTTTTAATTTTTAATGCTCTTCATGATCTTACTGCACATTACCTTCCAGGTCTCTTAATTTCATAAACTTCAAAAGGTACCCATCCCTCTTAAACTTTACACCATTTATCTTTCCTAAACGCTCACCTCCAGCTTCATGGATATCATCCATTCACAGTTGTGGCCCTTAGGGTATGGAAGCCTGTACCTTAACACAGTGGCTTTCAACCTTTCCAGATTACTGTACCCCTTTCAGGAGTCTGATTTGTCTTGTGTACCCCCAAGTTTCACCTCACTTAAAAACTACTTGCTTGCAAAAATCAGATATAAAAATACAAAAGTGACACAACACATTGTTACTGAAAAATTGCTTACTTTCTTTTTATCATATAATTATAAAATAAATCAATTGGAATATAAATGTTGTACTTACATTGTAGTGTATCGTATATAGATGAGTATAAACAAGTCATTGTATGGAATTTTAGGTTGAACTGACTTCACTAATGCTTTTTATGTACCCTATTGTAAAACTGGGCAAATATGTACTCTGTGGTTGAAAATCACTGCCTTAACATGTGTAAGCCACCCAACCTAACACATTTTAAATATATTCTTTAAAACAAATGCTATCTAATTTGCTTTCTGCTTCCCTTCAGCTCTAGGATACAATGCATTTTTATTTCTGTCTTTTAATCTGGTATGTAATATGCTTCAGTATTTTTTTTTAATTAAAGGAGATCTCATATAACTGAAAGGGACCTTGAAAGGTTATTGAGTCCAGCTCCCTGCCTTCACTAGCAGGACCAAGTACTGATTTTGCCCCAGATCCCTAAGTGGCCCCCTCACGGATTGAATTTACAATTCACGGGTTTAGCAGGCCAATGCTCAAGCCTCTGAGCTATCCCTCCCCCCCAGTAATTATGCATGTTCTGCAAAACACTACATAGAGTGCAATACCAATGAGGACAGGAGAACTCAAGAATATTTTGGGTTTCATGACATTTATGGACTCTTTTTGGTCATATTTTTTCACCAACCTCTTATTCCCCACCTCCTCCCTTTAAACCACTGTTTTTCAAGGGAAATTTAATTTAAGATTGTATATTTGTAAGTAGATGGAAGGCTGCACTATGCAAGCAATAAAGATTCTTGCTTGAAAGTAATTGTTGGCCAGACTTCTGATTCTTAGGGGACTAATGGGTAAAAACATGCTGCTGCCCAGAGTTTGCGTTTTATGGGAACTAAAATGATTCTAAAAGAGCTTGGCTTGTTTAGCCTAGTAAAATGATGGCTGAGAAGGAATATGACTGCTCAGTATAAGTACATCACAGGGGTAAATAGCAAGAAGGGAGGAGTGCTATTTAAGATAAAGTACAATGCTGGCACAAGAACAGGTAAAATCTGGCCACAAACAAATTTAGGTTGAAAATTAAAAGAAGGTTTCCAATGATCAGAGAAGTTAGATTTTGCAACAGTCTTCCAATAGCTGTGGGGGCAAACAATCTAACTAGTTTTTGCTTGAAAAATGTATATACGGGATTTATGACAGGGTTCCCTGTGATAGCAAGGGACTGGACTTGATGACCCAGGAGATCCGTTCTGGTCCTGTGTGCTACCTCAAAGCTTAGACATTTTGAGTTGTCTCCTAAATCCAGAATCTACCATCTTCAGGTGGCTACCAATTTTGATAAAAACAATAACTTTCCAGAACCAACCACTTGAAACGTGAGCTGGTATTACTGCAGCCTCAGCTCAGGTGTCAGAATTATTGTAGGCAAGCATTTGTATCACACATTTCTTATACCGGGATTTCTAACCTGGACTAGGGAACTGTTCTCTTCCCCTGCCCTCCATATACGCTCTATTTAAATAAATAATTTTGAAATAGAAAAACCACAGACATTTGTGAAAATAATTGTATCATTTTAAACTCCAGAAATGGTATGGTTGGCTTTGAAAAAATTTAGTTTTTAATCTCTAACTTTTTAACTATTCTTTTTTTTTTTTTTTTTTTTTAAAGTGAAGTGAAAAAAGGACACTCTTTTATTCTGGTTCAGTAGCATCATGCTCCATGCCTACTGCCAATGATCTGATCCATTCTGTTTCTAAGTGGTAGAATGCTTGCTGAAACTTGCCCTGGGCCAATGTACTTCTGTATCACTTCTGATTATGGGCTATGAATAAATGACATAAATCTACCCTAAATTAGTAATATAATTTGTTATATTGCTGTTATATTGCTATACATCAATCCTTTTGGAAGCTAAGGACAAATTCTGCTTTATTTCAATTCTTACCTGACAATTGTAAAGTAAAACTCACTCCTTACATTAAAGTAATAGTTTTTGTAACATTCCAAACACTGGGAAACAATTTTCTGTGAATTTTTAGTGGAGAAAAGCAAATGTAATTTAAATAATTTCTCTAAATTAACTCAGTGGATGACAAATGACTTCTGTTTAAACATATCAAAAACTAATTTTAAAATGGAGAATACGAAGAGAGCTGAATTATTGAGATACTAAGAACAGCATTCAATTTTTAGATACTTAAAAGCATTTTTCTTTCCTGGAGTTTTTTAACATGGCCGTGTCAGAGTTTCAGTTAAAGATGATTTTATCCAAATAATAACTATCATAGATTACCACGTAGCCTCTTGAGTGAAGTTGTATTTAAATGAACATTTCAATTTATTTCAGATGTTATAGAACTGCAATTTACCAGTGGGCCAGTTGGGTCTTTCACTGGAACAGCAACAAAATTAGAGCAATAAAGAATTAATATCTTATTTAAAAGTTGCAGGTAGATGAGCCATTGCACATTGTTGGAAGGAAAACGATCCTCCAGTGACAAGTGTGTTTTGATACAATCTGGAAGATATTAGTTATAAAACCAAAATTTGGTTCATGAGGAAGAAATAACTTTCCAGCAGTCAAGCACACACAAGGAGAAATTTTAATCTGATTTACGCCCTGTACTTCAGTGACTTCAATATAGTTGGATGGGCTACAAGGCTCTAATTTGACCCAAGTGATTTGTTTCATTATCTAACCAATCAGAATCCCTTTTTTTTTAATTTCCACTTTTTCTTCCATTCCTCTCCAAATGCTTGAGTCTCAATAGACGATTTCAACCTTTTTCTGCCATTGTTTTCCTTACCTTGTTCCATAGAGAATTTAAAGCAACATTATGCTGATGCTTTGCCAGTTAAAAATTAGATATGCATACATTTACTCCTAATGTTCTAGACAGATAGACTAAGTATTTGAATATTGATTGTGCTTTGAAGGTCTGTCCTTCCCGTTCCAAAGGCATACAAATATGTAGCAACTTTAAGGCTGTCAAGATATATAGATGAACTATCAATGTTATATCATCTATTCAAAGCAGATGGCTTGGCTATGACTGTAAAGGGGAAAGATAAGGTAGACATAAGCAATGTTATGAGCCTCATTTTAAAATTTCATTGCCTAACGTTAATATTTCAAGCCTGCATTGATGGACCCATGCTGCCAGCAACTCCTAAAGGTGCAGAGCGGCCCTCAACTCTTACTAAAAAGGAGTAGCATTGCACCTTGCATGAGCGAGCCCCTAAAGCCCAAAATTTTCAAAAGTGGGAGCTTGAAGTTCAACTCTTAAATCCATAGTTAGGTACATAAGTAAGTGGCTTGATATGGAAAATAATTGATCCTCCTACAGCTTCTAAACTATGAGGCCCCAATATAGCAAGGCATTTAATCACGTTAAGTTAACCCTTATTCAGCAAAGCACTTAAATATGTGTTTAAGGTTAAGCATGTGCCCAAGTCTCATGAAAGGTCTACAAAGTGAACCACGTGATTATATTTTGCTGAGTCAAGGACTGAATGCTGGAGGAGGCTCAAAACTTTTGAAAGTCAGACCACTTATTTAGAACTTCTTCTTTCATATGGCTTGGCTAGGTAGCAATTATTACAAATTTGTATCTAGATTTGATAGCCAGCACACTGCAGCAGCAGTGAGCTGGAGAATGTCCTTCAGGCCCTCGGTGAAAGAACAAAGGGGACACTCAGATATGATGTGCCTGTTGAACACAGTTGCATACAGGTGTTTGCCACATTTTCCATTTAAAATGGGGTTTGTCCACATCTCCCATGCGATGTGTATATTTAGAACTAGGGCTTTCAAAAGGCCGTAGCTGAGTTAGGCACCCAAATTCCATTGCCATATGATGGGACGTGGACAGCTGAGTACATTAGGCCCCTTTGAAAAGTCCAGCCTAGGTTCCTTACTGTAGATTTAGTGTCAAAATTTTCAAAACTGGCTGCCTACAGTTAGATTCCCAATTTCTAACTTAAATGCCTGATGGTTTAGGTGCATTAGTTTGAATATTGGACTTGCAGTGCATTTTGTCTTCTAATAATAATATTTTTTTTAGAAAATTATTAACAGTAAAAAAAGCTTGCTGACTTGTGAGTATGCAAATAACTCAATTTCTTCGGAGTTGATAAACTAATAGGAAATAAGAACCTTCGCCATTCTTTCTTACGGCCAAACCAGACCACAAAGTATGCTTCTCCACATGACTGCACAGTGGTGTGAACTGCATAAACGATCATATATGGATGGTGAAAAATAATCCTTGTGAACGTTGTGTTATAGTTCCAAAAATATATTTACAGTCTATTACAAAGATTACAAATGGAAGTGTCTATGTAACGGGATTATGCTAATTAAAAGCTTTTTACAGATTTTCTTCAACAAAGGCAGAGGGAGAAAAAAATTGGTATAATCAAACTGATTTTTCTAACCAAACAAATAAATAAAATGGAAAATGTAACACTGTACAGGAATAAAAAATAGGGGGTGGGGAGAGATAGGAATGATCCATTTGAGTTTTTTGTAGCTGTCTTTGGTCCTAAATGTGGGAAAACACATTATGTAGCACTGAAAATACATGTTCTTTTGTGATGCTCTGCAAGTAAAATAGAAAAATATAGTGCATTTTCAATGTATTCAGAGCTCACTACACAGAAATGTGTGTACAAAACAAGACAGTATAAATTAAATTTACAAGTTTTACAAAGGAACATTTACAGTTTTTTTGTGGATGCCCACATTATCAAACAAGACCAATTATGACTGATCCCTGGGATCGTTCTCTATCAAAATCAACAGAAGCAGCCCAATTCTCTTTGGAAGTTCAGCATTTCACTGAAGGGGTAGTTCACGATTTTCATAATTTCTGAAAGCATCTCTCTCTGATGTGTATACATTCCTGCAATATCTGTAGCCACACTTCCTTATTGCTTATGGTAGTTTAATGTTTTAGTAAAATAAGGTACATATATAAATAAAAATGGCATAAAAGTTTTTAACTGAGGAAGTACTTTTGCGCTCGAGTTCCCAAATGAATGTGTGTGTGTACGGTGTTTGTGTTGAGAGCAATAAAAGCTAGTGAAAAATGTGAAAATTCTGAACTGCCCCTTGCCTCCTGCTCTACAGTTCTAATATAAAAGGTAAATCCTTATTCTTACAACTGGACTGCACTCAACTGAAATGCATATAAAATATATGCCAGCCATTTCTCTCAGATTTGCTAATGCAGAGCATTGAAAAAAAATGTGATGTGCTCAGATTAAAATAGTTAGGTAACACTGGAGAACTGCACCTGACTTCTGAGGCACTCTTATTATCATCCACTCCATAAAATACCTCAGTAGGTGTATAGTTATGGATCTACTCCTTAGAAAATCTCACCTTAAATCTAGTCCATTAAAATCATCTTGCAAACAATTTGTTAAAAGTGCCTAGGACTACTTAGGGGTCATTATTGCTTTTTTTTCCTTTTTTCCTTTAAAAGATAATATATGTTTAACTTTAAAAAATTCTTTAAAAAATATCAGAGCTCTTAGCAACTTGCATTTTCTTGACTCCCTGCCAGTTAGCAAAGCATGTCAATACACTGTTGGTTTAACAGAATAAAATGGCACAAAAAAGGATACCAATGTTTGGACGGATATATGTTGCTCAGTCATGCTTCTTACATTTCTAAAACTTCTAGTAACCTTTCAGAGGTACCCAGTGTAGTAATGTGTCATAGAATTAGCCCTAGAAAGGTCCAGAGATATAAACATCATACTAAAAGAAGGTCTTTATGAAGAATAAACACAAATGATTAAAAAAAGATTCTTAAATCAAAATTTAAGGAAAATATTTTGCTGAATTTAACAATAATATCATGATTTTATCTGACAAATATATTCTTTTTTAAATTCTTTATGTACATTTTAAAAAGTCTATTAGATAAAAAGGAGGTTAGAGAGCTCAAGGTGTTTGTATGTGTTTCAGGTAGTACTTTGTTTATTGTCACTGCTGTTTTCCTTGCCATCAGTGGTGGATCCCAATTCCCTTTTAGTAACCTCTGGTGGCACTTAGGAGTTCAAGTCTGTAGGTGCTTCTTGTAGATCTTCTCTTCACTGCAGGAAGGACCCAGGAGATCAAGTGTCTTCTAGCAGCACTTCATGATACTGAAGGCCAGTGTTGTTCTCTCAGTCTGTCACCTCCCTCATAAGGGAGAAATGTCTATCACACTTGGATGCCAGTGCCGTGTAAATGTAGCATTTGTGCTCTCATAGTCTGAATGCTGCTCATAATTTTCTTTTGATGACCAACCAACGTGATTCCTAAACTCATCACATCACTGGGAAAGATAAATGTGTACAGTATTAATTATTCAATGTACAGTGCACTTATATGGGACAAAGCAGTCACTTAAAACTGACTAGTACTCTGGGCACCCATGTTTGAATATACCAAAGCTATACTGGAGCCTCGTATCAATACTATGAATCGTGCCTAAAACCCTACTCAATCTTTTCATCAGAAATGTACATGTTTTTCTAGTTTTGGGAGTGAGACGAAATTATTTTGCATGTGTAACTGTGCCTATGAAGAAAACACAGTGTAGGAAAACATTCCTACTGGGATGCTTTCAGGATGAAGTCACTGTATAAGGGGAAGATTACTGTCACTACACTGTACCCTTTAGAGACATGCATGTAGGAATCTTCTGCATACGGATCTATCACTGCCATATGGTAGGTGGAAGGTAGAGTGCAGCTGCCTCTATAACACCATCCCACTACGTTCTGGCCTGGAAAGCCTCTCTGGGAAGAGGGTGGAATGGGCAGGACCTGGGGCTCTGCTTCCTGGAAGCCAAGAAGACCTATAAGAGATAGCAGAGCCAATATAGAGGCACACTCGACCTCCAGCAAATAATTGTGCCTCATGCTAACCACCTGCTTCCGTTGCAGGGATGCAAACCCCTTTCTTCCACAACACAGACAGCACGCAAAAATCTGTAGGACATTCTACAAGGGGAATCTCAATATCTTCCATTCCTTAAGATATGCTTGTTAGCAGGGAGTGATCTGGGTGGCGGTGGTGATTTTCATATAAATTAAAAAATGGGCTACAGTGTCTCAGAGAATCTGGCAGATCTGTACTGCTCAGGTGGCCCAAAAATTCAAACACTAGCCATATCTGGGCAGCTAATTCCCCCTTTTAGGGGGAGCTCTCAGTTGGCATGGGCAGTTTCTAAGTCTCCTGCCTCCTCAGCCTAGCATAAAGACATGCCAGGGAGGAGAAGGGGGTTGTTTTTGTTCCACTGATGTCCTCCGCCAATTTTCAGTTGGCAGACAGTCCTAATATGACTGTTACCAACTGGAATAGGTTAGAGATGCTGCTGGGCTGCTCTAAACTACACTAACTGTGCAGGGCAGAGAATCAAGAAGCCATGAACTGCTCCCTGGACTCACTCTCTTGTGCTGAGTAAACCTCAGTGAAGAACATAATCTCACCCTATGAACTGAGTTTGTACTGGGTCCAGTACTTTGCAGCTTAATATTATTTGGCTTTTACTTAGAAGGTTGCTAAATGTAGGTCATACATGCTCAGTGTTAACTTACTCAATAGTCATCCTGGCTACTGATTCAAGAGAGTTGTAGCCTGCTGCTGTGAAGTTATCCTTATATCTTTCCATCTTAATAGCTTGTAACCATTCTCCTACAGAGCAGAACGTGGTGAAATCAGGTGTGTTCTGGTCCAGAAGTGGGCTGATTGGTCTAGGCAGAAGAAATAGTAACATAAATTGTTTCCTAAAATAATTAAACATAAAGGAGTATTTGGCAGAATCAGAGAAGGTGGGAGTATTAAAAATTCCTAAGGAATAGAAAATAATAGGGTCAAATATTCAGTTTCACCTGTTCTGTTAATTGCTTTGCCACGGCTATCAATCACGTATGTAAGAGTATTTTGCAGCTTCTGGTAACATTCTCCTTAGCATATTGTAATGCATGACAAAAGTTCATTACGAGTGAAATCAACCTGCTGGGCTACTGCTATCAACTGGAAATCAACATTGTTTCTTATTATCTGTAGGGCTGTTAAGTGATTAACAAAATTAATCAAAATTAATCACACTGTTAAACAATAAGAGAATACCATTTATTTAAATATTTTTGGATGTTTTCTACATTTTCAAATATATTGATTTCAATTATAACACAGAATACACAGCATACAGTGCTCACTTTAGATTTGTTTTTGATTACAAGTATTTGGACTATAAAAATAAAAGAAATAATATTTGTCAATTTACCTAATACAAGTACTGTAATGCAATCTCTTTATCATGAAAGTTGAACTTACAAATGTAGGATTATGTACAAAAAAACTGCATTAAAAAAAACAACAATGTAAAACTTCAGAGCCTGCAAGTCCACTCAGTCCTACTTCTTGTTCGGCCAATCATTCAGACAAACAAGTTTGCTTACATTTGCAGGAGATAATGCTGCCCACTTCTTGTTTAAAATGTCACATGAAAGTGAGAATAGGTGTTCTCATGGCACGGTTGTAGCCAGCTTTGCAAGATATTTACGTGCCAGAAGTGCTAAAGATTCATATGTCCCTTCATGCTTCAACCACCATTCCAGGGGACATGCATCCATGCTGATGACGGGTTCTGCTCGATAACAACCCATAGCAGCGCAGACTGATGCATGTTCATTTTCATTACCTGAGTCAGATGCCACCAGCAGAAGGTTGATTTTCTTTTTTGGTGGTCTGGGTTCAGTAGTTTCTGCATCAGTGTTACTCTTTTAAGACTTCTGAAAGCACGCTCCACACCTCAGCCCTCTCAGATTTTGAAAGGCACTTCAGATTCTTAAACCTTGAGTTGAGTGCTGTACTATCCTTAGAAATCTCACATTGGTACCTTCTTTGCGTTTTGTCAAATCTGCAGTGAAAGTGTTCTTAAAATTTTTATTCCTGGAGGAATTCTGCATCACTGCATGTGCACAGAATTCATGCTTCCCCCTTCCAGCAGATTTCTTTGCTTCCCCCCAGAAAAATGACTTCTGACAGGGAAGCACAGAGAAGCCACAAGAGCGGTCACGCACCCTTTTTCTGGCAGCGGAGGCAGATTGGATCAGGCACCGGAGCAGCCAGTAGAGACGTAAATCTCCGCAGTCGTGTGTGTGAGAAAGAGACACTCTGTCCCTCTCGCTCGCTATTGTAGCACACTTGGTGTGGAGGGGCAGGGCTTCAGGGTGTTTCTGAGGAGGCAGGCGTGGGACAGGCATTGTCCCCTCAGGCAGGGCAGAATATAGCAGCTTGCTTGCTTAGTGAATTGTTCCCATTCTCTTTGTGAATTCCCCCAAGAGTAAAAAGGTGTAAAAGTTTTAAAGCTCCTTTACATTGCCAAACTATTGTAAAGGACCATATGGCCTTATAAATGCTTATGATGCTTTAGTGATCAGAACTGGATTAAATTTTTGGACTAAATTGTGAGTTTGATTCCCCAGCCCTCACTTGGTCTTCAGTTGGCTATGATGTAACACTGAGCATGTGGCTGCATATATTTGTTGACTAATAACTAAAAATAAAGAGTTAAACCTAGTTACATTACTGTTAGGCAAGGGTATTGGGAATTTTCTCCAATGCTCCCCACCTCAATTCTCCATCCATTTTATAGTAGTTTAAATAAATTACCAAAATAATTGAAATCACAGTGATTATATTATTTTGACAAATAAAGTATGCGGAATTCTATAATATCTTGCACAGAATTTTTAATTTTCTGCTGCAGAATTTTTAGTTCTTTTGGTGCAGTATTCCCCCAGAACTAGCTATAACATGAAATATACGTAAAAGCAGCAAAGAATCCTGTGGCACCTTACAGACTAACAGATGTTTTTGAGCATGAGCTTTCGTGGGTGAATACCCACTTTGTCAGATGCATGTAGTGGAAATTTCCAGGGGCAGGTATATATATGCAAGCAAGCTAGAGATAATGAGGTTAGTTCAATCAGGGAAGATGAGGCCCTGTTCTAGCAGTTGAGGTGTGAAAACCAAGGAAGGAAAAACTGCTTTTGTAGTTGGCAAGCCATTCACAGTCTTTGTTTAATCCTGAGCTGATGGTGTCAAATTTGCAGATGAACTAAAGCTCAGCAGTTTCTCTTTGAAGTCTGGTCCTGAAGTTTTTTTGCTGCAGGATGGCCACCTTAAGTTCTGCTATAGTGTGGCCAGGGAGGTTGAAGTGTTCTCCTACAGGTTTTTGTATATTGCCATTCCTAATATCTGATTTGTGTCCATTTATCCTTTTCCGTAGAGACTGTCCGGTTTGGCCGATGTACATAACAGAGGGGAATTGCTGGCACATGATGGTGTATATTATATTGGTGGACATGCAGGTGAATGAACCAGTGATGGTGTGGCTGATCTGGTTAGGTCCTGTGATGGTGTCGCTGGTGTAAATATGTGGGCAGAGCTGGCATCGAGGTTTGTTGCATGGATTGGTTCCTGAGCTAGAGTTACTATGGTGCGGTGTGCAGTTACCAGTGAGAATATGTTTCAGGTTGGCTGGTTGTCTGTGGGCGAGGACTGGCCTGCCACTCAAGGCCTGTGAAAGTGTGGGATCATTGTCCAGGATGGGTTGTAAATCCCTGATGATGCGTTGGAGGGGTTTTAGCTGGGGACTGTATGTGATGGCCAGTGGAGTCCTGTTGGTTTCTTTCTTGGGTTTGTCTTGCAGTAGGAGGCTTCTGGGTACATGTCTGGCTCTGCTGATCTGTTTCCTTATTTCCTCGTGAGGGTATTGTAGTTTTGAGAATGCTTGGTGGAGATTTTGTAGGTGTTGGTCTCTGTCTGAGGGGTTAGAGTAGATGCAGTTGTACCTCAGTGCTTGGCAAAAGAGAATGGATCGTGTGGTGTGCCCGGGATTGAAGCTGCAGGCATGAAGGTAGGCATAGCGGTCAGTAGGTTTTCGGTATAGTGGTGGTGTTAATGTGACCATCACTTATTTGTACCGTGGTGTCTAGGAAGTGGACCTCCTGTGAAGATTGGGCCAGGCTGAGGTTGATGGTGGGGTGGAAGCTGTTGAAATCGTGGTGGAATTTTTCCAGAGTCTCCTTCCCATGGGTCCAGATGATGAAGATGTCATCAATGTAGCGTAGGTAGAGAAGGGGCATGAGTGGACGAGAGCTGAGGAAGCGTTGTTCCAGGTCGGCCATAAAAATATTGGCATATTGTGGGGCCACGCGGGTGCCCATAGCGGTGCCACTGATCTGGAGATATATATTGTCATCAAATTTGAAATAGCTGTGTGTGAGGATAAAGGCACAGAGGTCAGCAACCAGTTGTGCTGTGGCATCATCAGGGATACTGTTCCTGACAGCTTGTATTCCATCTGTGCGTAGAGAGCCTCTACATCCATGGTGTCTAGAATGGTGTTTTCTGGAAGGTCACCAATGCATTGTAGTTTCCTCAGGAAATCAGTGATGTCACGGAGATAGCTGGGAGTGCTGGTGGCATAGGGTCTGAGTAGAAAGTCCACATATCCAGACAGTCCTTCAGTGAGAGTGTCAATGCCCAAAATGATTTCATTTTTACAGTGCAAATATTTGTAATAAAAATAATATACACTTTGATTTAAATTACAACACAGAATACTATATATATTTGAAAATGTAGAAAAACATCCAAAATATTTAATACATTTCAATTGGCAGTCTCTTGTTTAACAGTGCGATTAAACTGCAATTAATTGTGATTAATTTTTTAAATCAATATTAATTTTTTGAGTTAATTGTGTGAGTTAACTGAATAATCAACAGCCATAATTATGTGTATTATAGTAGCACCAAACAAGATCAGGGCCCTATTGTCCTGGGCACTGTACAAGCACATCATAAAAGACAGAATCCCCGCCCCAAATTGCTTGTGATTCAGACAGATAAAACAGACAAAGGATGGAGGGAAACATAAAGAGAGAAAGATGCAGTGACTTTCCTGAGGTCACACATGAGGTCAGTGCCAGAGCTGGGAACTGAACACAAGTCTCCTGACGCAGGATAACTGTGACTGAGTAACACATGGGAGCAGGTTATAAGAAGAAAACATTGAAGTCAGACCAAGAAATTAAATAAGATGAAATGGCTGAATGGAATTAAAAATAGAGTCATGAAGGTAAAAGGGAGAGCTCATTCTGTAGTACAGTATAAAAAGGGTATCTATATAGACATTATTTAAGCTTGGCAGAATTTGATTCTTTTTTATAATTTTGACAGAAAACATCAATGTTTATTTTTAAGCAATTTTTTTTATTTTTATTGATGACATTTTCACAGTTCTGGGAAATTTGGGGGCGGGGCTCAGACAATGGTAGGATCAGACAATAATTATTTAATGACAGCTGACACTGAGATTGAAAAAGTTAAAGCTTTTTAACCACAGAAACAAAAATTGTCAACATCACGTATCAAAATAAATATCCTTAAATCAAACCCTAATTAAGTTCTCAAGCTGCCTTTTTCTCACTTTGCATTTGTAAATGTTGATTATTACTGATGGAAATATTTTGTCATCGATTTGCATGTGAGCACAGTGAAATTGAAAGCAGTGAAGAGTCCTGTGGCACCTTGCAGACTAACAGACGTATTGGAGCATGAGCTTTTGTGGGTGAATACCCACTTCGTCGGATGCATGTAGTGGAAATTTCCAGGGGCAGGTATATATATGCAAGCAAGAAGTAGGCTAGAGATAAGGAGGTTAGTTCAATCAGGGAGGATGAGGCCCTCTTCTAGCAGTTCAGGTGTGAAAACCAAGGGAGGAAAAACTGTGAATGGCTTGCCAACTACAAAAGCAATTTCTCCTCCTTTGGTTTTCACACCTCGATTGCCTCATCCTCCCTGACTGAACTAACCTCGTTATCTCTAGCCTGCTTCTTGCTTGCATATATATACCTGCCCCTGGAAATTTCCACTACATGCATCCGATGAAGTGGGTATTCAACCAAGAAAGTTCATGCTTCAATACGTCTGTTAGTCTATAAGGTGCCACAGGACTCTTTGCTACTTTTACAGATCTAGACTAACAAGGCTACCCCTCTAATAAGTGACATTGAAGTTTATCGATTAAAATCAAATTCTTATAAGCTTAACTCTATTACTACTATTATTTTTATTGCAGCAGTGCATAGAGGCCAGGACCCCATCATGCAACCACAGAGACAATGATGGTCCCTGCCCTGAGGAATTTATAGTCTGAATAAGCAAAACATACCAAAGGGGAGGGAGGAAAGAGAGGCGGAAATGGGATAGAACGTACAAGCAGAGTGAACAGATGATGGTTTGCCAACAGGACGAAAGTTAGTGGCAAGATTTTTTTTCTTTTATTTGGTATTTTTGTTTTAGTTAAGTCATTTTTGGGTGGTTTTTATTTTTATTGAATGGCATTTAGGGCAGAAATGGGGAGAGAAGGAACAAAAAGAGAAGGAAGAAAGGAGGGTAGCAAGATGAGCAGCTGGATGGAGCTGGATCCAGCAGCTAATCAGAACACATTCAGTCAATATATATTCAGAGAATTATAAACCCTCACTGGCAGTTTTCTTACCTGCTGCAGGTTCCAAGAGGAGTTTTCAAACTGTTTGGGTTCCGAATCATTTTGTCCAAAATACCAACTATCTGCTCAAACTTTGGCCTTTCACCACGTTCCTTTTGCCAACAGTCCAGCATGAGCTGATGAAGGCCTGCTGGGCAATCCATGGGTGCTGGCAAACGATAGCCTTCTTCAATTGCTTTTATAACCTAATGGCCAGAACAAGAGGATGTCATCAAGGCAGAAATATTTAGAGAATGAATTTTAATAACTGCGAAAAAATCAAGCAACTAAATTAAGCAGTCAAAGCATTATGAAAGCAGAGTCTGTTGTTTTGACACTAGCATTTTTGTTTTCATATAATACCCTTGATTTTTATCTTCCATGATTATTAAACATATTACTCTATGATGTGCAGAACAGGGTTATATAACTGAGTCAAATCAGCAGTAAGGAGCAACAATTAAATTCACCTAGGGTGCAATAGATAAATGGATAGATGGAGATATTCTAGAAAGCAATATTATTTGCCCAAAGGCCTTTGAGAGAGAGGATGCAGTTGAAGACTGATTTGTAAATGGATATGAGTCTGTGCATTTACCCACAAAATCCCAAAAGCCCAAAGACTTTAAAAAAATAAGGAAATGTTTAGTAGATAGGAATTATTAGGAAGAAAAATTTGCATTTTATGCCAATCAGTGTTATTAGAGGCAAACAAGCAATCTGAATACAATGTGAAATGGGAGAGTGAGGCCTGGCTGAGTGATATCTTAATGTAACAGTCTAAAGCAAGGTCAGACTTAATATGAGAAGGTGGTACATGGTGATATAAGGGAGAACATAATGTCTGAGGCAAGAATTACACCCACAATTTGACTTCCTCAGTCAAGTCCATTTGGATTTAAGAGAAAGATAGAAATGATTAAAGAAAAATCACAGGAAACTGCTATGCACCTTGCGGGCAGGATAAGAAAGCATGTCAGGAAGCAATGCAGATAAGAAAGGCTTGTAAAAAAGGGCTAAAACACTGTTCATGGGAGATTTCAAGTACAGTGACATTGACTGGCATAACTGTATTAGAATTGCTAAGGAAGGGGGCTGATTCTTGAAGGGGAGTACACAGGACTGTTTCCTCTCAGTTTGTAGAGAAGCCAAGATCAGGTCTGGGCTTAGCCCTATGAAATGAATCTGCCGTAGTAAATTAAAGTTGGTGACTATCCAGGGTTTATTCAACACAATAACTTCATCTATAAAATACTCCATAGGATGTGTGAGAAAGTGCAAGAGCACTGGACTGCAAACTAAAGGCAACTGCAGAAAATACAAAACGAACTTTAGAAAGCTGGTTGGAATCAATGATTGTATCAGAATCTTTTATAGAGGGGAAGAGAAGTCCCCAGAAACATGGCCTAATGGAAATGGCTCTCATCAGAGATGTGTTCAATATCCTGCTCTGCCACAGACTTCCTTTCTGACATTGGGCAAGTCACCCAGCATCTGTGTGCCTGCGTACTCTATATGTAAAATAGAGAGTAGCACTTCCATACCTCACAAGGGTGTTGTGAGAATACATACATTAAAAACTGGCAAGTTCTCAGCCCTTCAGTAATAGGGGCTATATAAATACCTAAGATAGACAGGGATGAAGAATACTCAAGAGATAGTACAAGTGCCATTCAGATAACAGGAGGGTGAGGGGACAAATAATGGAAAGAGCTGTACTGTATACACGCAGGGAAAAGATCCATTAAGATCCATTAGTAAGATGTAAGGGGAAAATCCTCACATTTAAAAGCAACAAATGATTCAAAATGAAAAAAATAAGCACTATTCTGATATGCTAAAAAATGAATATAGGAATTACAGACAGAAGAAAAACACACGTCAAAATCTTCTTTTGTATCTCTCATTATAAAAGTATCAGTTTTAGGTCAGGCTTGTAGCGACAATCAGTGAATAATAAAAATGCATCCAGACAACACCCCCACAGCTATTAAAAGGTTAAAGGGATTTAAAACTGACAAGACTCCTAGGAATGACAACACACATTCAAGAGCTTTAGAGGAAGTGGCAAATGAAATGAGAGTCACATTAGTAAGTATTTTTACATGCTCACTGTGTTCTGGAGAGATCCCAGAAGATAGGAAGTGACTATGATAATGACATTATTTTTAGAAAGGCCTTAGGGATGCAGCAGGACCAGTTTCTTTGACATCTGGTGTGAGCAAACAAGTCTGAAGGATCAAATTGGGAAACAAAAAAGAATGGATTTGACTATAGCCAGAATGGTGGGAGCAGGAAGAAGGTGATTTCCAAAAGATTAAAAATGTAGTCTGTGTGTGTTTAAGATTCAAAGAACCAAACTGACAGTTAATAGCTAAAATTTTTAGCAACCTTGGTGCCTTTAAAATATTACTAATATCTAAGGGGAAAAAAACAGTTCTAAACTTGATAACAAGCAGTAAATAAAAAGGAATGAATGCAGGGATTTTTTTCTATAAACTATACGATTATAGTTTATAGAATCAAATATAGCTAATCGAATACAGCGAGGATTCATGCTAGTAGCACAGATTTGTATCACTTACATTTGCCTCAATTCTCTGTTCCTCCATTTCTGTGCTTGGCCCACTGTTTCTTTTAGACACCTTTGTGCTTCCCAAATTCCCCAGCTGCCTGCGGACTTGCCTAGTCCTAGCTTCAGATAAGAAGCTACCAGCTCTGGGGACAGAGCTGTGTTAGTTGGGTACTGTGATGCTTTGTTTGTTGTAACAGATCACTGCCAGGGACACTCCTTTTTTAAAATGCCACAACAGAAAACAGTTGAGTAAATGAAGGAAAAACATCCATTTGCAGGGCTATATCCTGCTCTTTGGGGAACACAAATATGGAGAAAAGGGAATGTAGTGAACTCCTCCTTCCACATAAGTATGGGGACCAGTAGTCCTGTACGGGACACACACCAAAGCTCTAATGGGTACCAGAGAAGGGTTATGAGCAGTAGTTGAGCTAGTTAGTGACTATTGTTTGCTAGTTTTGGCAGTCATGGTTAGGAACACACAGGCACAGTGCCTGCAGAAAGCCAGAGAGCAGGGTTCTGTGCCACTCACCCTGAGCCATCCTGCTGGGCAATTGCAGGATTGCTCTTGGGTTGAATGCTCATCTAGTACTTCTCAGCTCTGTATGGATATATCCACTGAGAACAGGAATGTGCTTAGACGGTCATGATTGTATTGCTACACACAAATCTATCCAAAGGCACTGAAACTGTTAGTGTAGGATAAAATAGTGTAGTAGAGGCTAAACCCTCCCTTGCCCCCCGCAAACTCAGGAAACTCAATGAGACATATTTTTAAAGGAAAAATAGGTCTGTAATTCTGCATCCATACTCAATTGTAGGCACAAATCATGCGTTTAAGTGAACAAACTGCTGACAGTGTCTGCAAATCTGGTAAAGACACATTTAAGTGTTGTCATTTGTGTCTGCAGTTAGCTGTAACTGTAATTCATTGTGGGTAATTAGAGGCAGTTTTAAAATTTAGCCTCACGGGTTAGCTGGTGTGCACGTGCACACTGTGTGTTCGTTTTAGGGCACAAATGCATATCACAATACATATCAGTGTCTGAAATTATTTTACTAGGAATTTATAAATCCTTAATCTACATGCTAATTGGGATATAACTTCTCATTTCATTTCTTTTGTCGTTGTAAGGATTTGAGATTAGTGTTTTTATGAACAAGAATAATTTACGTGTCCCTCAGCTGTTTACAACACAAGGAAATAAATTAAAAACAATTCCAAAATTCAGCAAGACGATACTGGATTTTTTTTTTCAGTTTTTAAGTTTTTCTTTACTCTTCCCTGAAAGATAGGTAAGCTTTGCCTTTGAGGCATCTTATATTCCTGTCAGACCCCTTTTATGTTTGACTCGAGTACAGAAGGAAGGTGTCAAAAGAAATGAAACCCTACTGGGCATCGAGGGAAGGTAAATATTTCTTTTTCTTTGCCCCAAGGACTTGTTTGCCCATATTTTGACAGTCCATGAAATCTTTGACACTGAGACCTGTCAAATATTAACAACTTTGCACTCTGCCAAACTGACTCATCATTTACACTTTCATATTCTTTTTTTTTTAAACTCTGATGTCGAGCATTCAATCAAAAACTGCCTCCAAAAATGAACAACTAGGAATGAGAATCATTCTGGCATATGTTTATATACAGAGTCAGTGTGAACAAATATCCTTGTAAGAAATTCAAGATTAATACTATTCTGTGCTATTGCTAATGACCTGCTGCTTTAGGTCACATTTTATACTAACAACAGTATTGTTAGACTATAGTGAAATTGCTAGAGTATGTCATTAACTGTTGCCTTGGACTTTGGACAACTTTTTCCACTTGACTAACCATAAGTATGAGTTCAAGAAACTAAGAATTCCTGTTTGAATTAAAACATGTCATTCTTGCTAAGCTTAATGTAATAAAATAAGAAGTACTTGTCTGTTTTACCATTTCTGGAGCCCCAATCCTGTTTCAGACTCATGATATAAACCTAAAACCCATACTTGTGTCAAAGAAGATGACCCAGTTTTAATGTTGTTGGCTAAGTAATCATCTATTTAATTTTTCACTATATAAAAATCCTAAAATATTTTTACAAAAATTATTATGCATTAAAATAAGTTATGTCTGTGTGTGTTGAAAGAAAAAAATTTGATAGGAACATTTATTTATATGTACACGTGTATGCAATCATACAAATATAGCGAATGTATAGCTTACATCTTGATTTGACATGTCCCAGTAAGGCCGCTCTCCATAAGACATTACTTCCCACATAACTATTCCATAGCTCCATACATCACTTGCTGATGTAAATTTACGATATTGGATCGCTTCTGGAGCTGTCCATCGTACTGGAATTTTCCCACCCTATTTTAAAAAAAGAAGACTTGTTTATAAATAAAATTTCCATAGTGTTTTTCTTAGTGGCATTTTTACAATTATTTCCATTAATCCTAACACCAAAATTATGCCATTCTGAAATGCTGATCAATGTTGGAATTTTCAGAGGAGTTTCAAGTGGGTCTGACTCTCAGGGAATTAGGTATTCAAATCCCACTGAAATTTCCTAAGGCTCCTTCGCAATCCATGTCTGATCACGTAGGGCCAGATTGTCATTAGATTTAATGTGGCATAAGTGCCAACTCTAGCCCCCTGTGCGTTCTCTCTGGATTGTTGTTCCAGTGAGGGATCAGGGATCAGCTCCATGAGGCAGTTATTATCTACACCGTAAGTGAGCAGGGTGAGGGTAGGGAGGAATGGGAAGTGGAGCTGGCTGGGCAAAAGAGTAGAGAAGTAAGCTGTGTCCTATGAACAGCTATGTCAAGGTGATCCCAACCAGGAATAATGGAAGATCCGGGGATGGCGGGGATTGTTACCCCTTATGTGGGAGTAGCAGCAAAGTTTCAGTCATGCTTTACATTAGTTAGCTTTCAGGTGAGATTAACTCAGCTCTGAAAAAGAAATACTCCTGGATTTCTGTGTAAATACTTTTACTTAGCTCAAAACAGAGATAAACAGTTTTATAAATCAACCTTCCATATCCTTTCATTCAGAAAATTATAAAGATATGAGTGAGACACTAAAACCAGTAAAAACTTCCAAGAATTCTCCCCACTAGAAGATTATGTTATTAAACATTTATTGAAAGTTATTTAAAGCCAGGTTTCTGAAGACAACTTGTAACTCCCTTGGACTACTTAGCTCCTCTCAGGCCATTAATGTATTTCCCTCAACCATATCTTCAAGAGGCTATTGCCCGGTTTGTAATAAGATCTCCTAGCCCCTAAGAAATATTGTCAAACCACTGGGTTTCTTACCGTAGTGGTGTAGACAGCTTCTGGATCATCTTCTATAACTTTGGACAGGCCAAAGTCTGACACTTTACAAACAAGGTTGCTGTTAACAAGAATATTGCGTGCTGCTAGGTCCCTGTGTACATATCCCATATCAGCTAAGTATCTCATTCCGGCAGCAATTCCTCTCAACATTCCCACTAGCTGAATGACTGTAAATTGCCCATCATGTTTCTGAAGGGAAGACAGGAGCAACACACTTGTTAATGCACTTGAGGGGGAAAAAGAAAATCAGCTTTGCACATTTTCTTCACTCTAGTCACTTATTACCCCAAAGGCAATGCATCTCAGGGCAAAGCAATCCGCTTTAAACAAAATTGTATTTCTTTTAGCCACAAAGCAGGACACATGAGAAAGGTCTGAATAGCTAAACATTCAAAATGAATGGAACCTGTTAAAAGTTATAAAAGCCTAATTAACTTGTGACATGACAGGTTCTTTTTTTTTTTTAACTACTTTATATAGCCTTGTTTGTAACTCGCCTCCATGTTTGTCACCTTTTACAATGATCTATATATATAAAAAATAAACTGTATTACACTTTTGGGATCAAAGCCTCTGTTTATCCTAAATACTGAAGATTTATTTACAGCACAGAATTTATCAAGGAAACATCCTCATCTTTCTGCTTTCTCTACCATCTTGCAAGTCATTCTACATTTCATGGTTTGTACATGTGGAATGTTAAAATGGTGAAGACATTGCTTGGCAGTTCTGAGCACTCACTCAATAAATGCTAAATTGTCATAAAGTAGTTTTTCTTTTTCCTTCATTCTTCTCTGAAGTACTGCTGTACTTCATTTAGCGATTCCTGTGCAGTGACTTTGACCATGCTAAAAAAAATAAATTGCTACTCCAAACAAATGTGTTCACACGACAGGGCTTCAGGTATCGTGGTATTAACCTCAATCTATGATGGTAATCAAAACCATGATTTTTGTACCACATTGGATCACTTAAATACCAAGAAATGTATCAGTTTGATCCTGTCTGGTCTTCTGATTTCTAATCTGATTTTGCTGGGACAATTTAAAGATCTATTGGTGTTTGCTATGTTCACATTTCAGACTGCGAAAATGTTTTATTATGCTAAATTGGTAACATACATAATATATTTTGAAGTACTGTGCATATTTCCCTTAGGTACTCACCCTAAGAAATGCATCTAGGGCCCCATTCTCCATGTATTCTATTACAATCATGACTGGTTTCCCTAAAGGAAAAGAAAGGACATTTTGTTTGAAAACCCATAATCTGAACTGAGTGCCTTTTTCTGATAAACACATATTGCTCCTATAAAAGGGCTGAATAGTGGAGACCAACATTCTTGAAGCCCCTAGCACTGTTACTGAGCTCTAAGTCCTTAAATGTCTGCATGGAGCATGATCACGATTTGCAAAATTAAACTGTACAAATCAAAATGTCAGCGTGTTCTCCTGACTCCTGCTGTGTGACGAGGACTCTGAGAAAATGACACTTCAGATAATATGAAAAGACATAAGAAACCTTATCTTCCGGCATGGTCTTTGAGGCTAATTGAACCTAGAAAAATAGTGTATTTCAAAGTACTCCATCTTTTAATCATGTGTGCATCTTAATTTTTTCCTCAGGTTGTAGCATAAAATGAGTTTTGTTTTAGTTAGTTACGCCTCAGGAGAAAATCCATTAAGAGTATGCAGTACATTTCTAATTTGAATCTCTGACCACAGACATCTTACAGCAATTACCGCCAATTAGCTTATTATCTGACTGATACATCTAGTCACTACTTACCTCTGGTAACTACCCCTTCTAAATGAACAACATTGGGATGGTCAAATTGTCCCATGATGCTTGCTTCACACAGGAAATCTCTCCTCTGTTTTTCTGTATAGCCAACTTTCAGGGTTTTGATGGCTACTGAAACATCTCGCTTGCCTGGAAGTTTCAGACGCCCACTGCACACTTCACCAAACTCTCCTAAAATAAATCACATTGATTATGAATGACATGTCATTTATATAATGTCCTCTCTAGGGCCCTCATTCAACATGGCACTTAAGTACCTACCTAACTTTAATCCCATGAATAGTCACACTGATTTTAACTGAACTACTCAAGAGCTTAAAGTTAGGTACATGCTTAAGTTCTGTGAGGAACTGGGCCTAAACAGCAAACATTTTATGTCAGTCCCTTCCCCCGCCCCCAATATTTGTCTTTATAAAATATCAGTAATTTTTTCTTTAAATATGTAAAATAAAATAAAATGGTTTTGTAAAGGATGATGCATTTTCTTGCTTTTTTAGGCCTGATTCTTAACTCACCCCTGTTTTCAAGTTACTTCTAATTTATACTGGTATGAGGTCAGAATCAGGCTGTAAAGGACTGTCAAAAAATAGAATAATCACACTGAAGTTTATGAAATGGAAGATATTGATTTAATTAATCAATGAAATGGGTAAATTCTCTCTCCCATGCCCCAACATCAAAACCTTTCTAATGAAAGTTTCATAGAAACCAAAATGCTCTGTTTGATTAAATGATGAAAATGCATATTTGTTCCAAACAGCTCTACCAGTCAGCACAACAGGAACACACACACACGTAATAAAACAGCACGGGCCGGCAAAGTCCACATGCCTTTACAAGCACTGCTTGTCCAATCATAATGACTGCTAAAGTTGGTCATCTGGCATAGGTATTCAAGGCCAGGCCCATAGATAGCCCCAGAAGATGTGTCACAGAGTGTGTAATACTCACAGCCAAGCATTCACTGGCTCAGCATGTCACCAGGGAACTGGGTAGAAACAAAAGGCTATAGTGTGGAACAAAGACTCAGCATAGTGGCACTAACTCCTGTATATAACAGGTGGCATCAGCAGGATGGCAATGACAAAGTTAGCAAGAAAAATCCCATAACCTTCGTGAAAATCAACAATCTCATGCTCACACAGCACTCCTCCAAGACAGGCTCAGTATTCTACCCTACCATAATAACTGAGGCACACGGAGAATTCTATGCTGCTTTTCTGACTGTCCCTAGCAGATGTTCTACAGTATTCGTTGCTGTGCAGTCGAGCAGTTCCTTTGTGTCTCTGTCAGCCGGCTGTAAGAGGTATACCTTTCCTTTCAATCTTGCTAGCTAATCAGATCCGCTGATTTGGGCCATAGCTAAACCCAGTAAAAATGACACCTGCACCACCTGCTTCTAATTTACATGCTCCAGAAAGCCCATTTTACACACTGAAAACAAACTGCTCTTGCTTATGTGTGTGCAAATCCAGAGTAACTCCAGGGATGCCAACAGTTATTCTGGATTTACACTGTTGTAAGTGACAGCAGAACTAGATTTCTGTCTTAAATTCCACCTCATTTACATGTGATGTTTTTCAGGATTTCGCTCAAAGTGACTTGACAAATAGCATTTCAGCCTAATCAAAGGAGGAGCACAAGAGCCTTTTACTTGAAACTGTTGATGTGGTAGTCTCTCATCTCAAACAATGGATTAGCAAACCAGAAAAGACCATATTTACTGATTGTACTGTGCCCATCTAGAATTTAAAACTGACAGCATAAAAAGTAATGCTGTACTGAAAGAGATACTGTTGTTCTAGTGTCATGCTAAATGCCATTTACTTAGGGCTAGTCCACACTAGAAGCGCCACATTCGCACAACTGCACATAAATCCATGAGGGGCAGGAGCTATGTTGGCAGGAGAAGCCCTCCCACTGACATAATGGTGTCCATACTGGTGCTTAGTTGGTGTAACTTATGTCGCTCGGCGGGGGAAGGAGCTTATTCACACCCCTGAGTGACGTAAGTTATACCAAAGAAAGTAGTGTAGACCCAGCCTAGGAACCTGATTCTGATGCCTTTACTCATTCTGAGTAGCAGCTTACTACATAAGAAGTTCTATTAATTTCAGCTGAGTTACAACTAAAAGTAAGGTAACATTCCTCATACGTAAGGGTACCTCAGGAACATGATTCTGAGAGTGGAACATTAGCTAATTCTAAGTGCTGTCATTCTTTTCTATAGCCTAAAACTTAATATTGGTAGATTTTTTTTAAAAAATAGCAATGTTGCACATAATATACAGTGCTTGTCAAACCATAGTAGAGTGATTGATAAAGTATTCTAACAATACTTGATAAAAAGAACACGAAGGCAAAGGAATGTTTCCTCCAGGAATCCAAAGTATTTGATATTTTTCTTACCCATGGAAACTTAATTTCACTACATCGACTAGTGCAATAAAAAAGTCACATATCTCATTAATGCAAACAAATGAAACTGCTTTTTTAGAGTATGAACACCACACTGCTTAAGTAGGTGGTAGACAGTTCAAGGGGAAGAAAAACAATGTAATGCTAGTACAATTACAATCCGGCATGAGAGGTAAAACAAGAACTTTTTTGTACTAATAAAATATATTTATTTTTTTTAAAGGATAGAACAGTTAAAACAAAAAGTTTTAAAAGAGGATTCTGTTCTATTAAAAAGGCCTCATTAGACCATACATTACAGGCTGTATCATGCTTTCTTAATGAATGGAAGTCAAGGGAACTATTTATGTGAGTAAAGCGAACAGGATTTAAACTAACATCCAACCTCTTTACTCTGACAATGAACAACAGGTAAAAAAATTACTTTAAAAAAAGTAATAATATTGTTTGCAATTTTTTTAAAATGGATCTGGAATTAGAAGCATACAAGCTTTTAATCCCACGCAAGCCTCTTTATTTTTCTATAATTATTTTTTACATTTCATAAGCAAGTGCAGCTTCATTGCTCTATCCGCTCTGGTAAACGCAAAAAGTTCTATACTTGAGGTATAATTATTTGCCTGTCATTATGATGTATGAGTTTTGATTCCAGCTAAATGGAACAGTTGAATACAGAAGCCACAGCAGCCTTACCTGCACCAATCACACGCTCAATTTTAATACAAGAGGCATCCAGCTCCTTGGCGAATTGATGGACAGCTCTATTTGGGTCCTCGTAGGTTTCAGGGTCAATGTAGGTTTTGGTGCCTGGAAATTTAACTGTAATGATGTAAGAAAGCATGACTGTGATGAAGCAAAGCACTTATTGTGCAGTCAGCCCAGGAATTTCATTATGCAGAATGCTCCTTGGAACAGTGAACCTGCTTCCATGCCACCTGAATCAGAGCAGCTTTAAGAGGCAACTTTAGTCTGAGGCATCATCTATAAGCTTCCTTGCACAAGTACATAATCCTTTGTTATTAGCAACTATCTCTGTGGCTGGAAATGTGAAGCATTTCATAAAAGTAATGAATATTAAATAGATTTCAATGGGTGAAAAGTAAACAGAGATTAAAGTAAGAGGGAACTGAGAGGAAAGGAGGGACTGCTTCCCCTGCAAAAAAAAGTAGAGATGAGCCACCTCCTCCTCTCTTGGCCTAGGTAAGCAGCAATTTCCCACAACTATGCCTTGTCTTTGGATGGGAGATGAGAGCTCTCACTCCTGTTTCAATATACTTTAACAAAATTTAACAGTGTTTATAGGCTATGGTTACAGAAGCTAACCATCATTTCGTAGGCCACATTAGAAGGTTGACTACGCTCCTGAGCTGGTGTGCAAGGGGACAGCAGGAATGTCCTTACTCTCTGTGGGTTACCCACCTCAATGGAAGAAACCCAGGATCAGAGAGCAGATTCTGTGGGACAAATACTCCCCTTCCCAAGCAAGGGAGTAAGTGGGTGGAAACTTGGGTCCTCCGCTCTTCCCATAATGCACCAACTATCTCAATTGAGGATGTAAGTGGCACTAGTTATATGGCTGACGCAGTTTGCTTCCTTCCTGGAGAAGAGGGGTAACCAAGGGACAATCGGTTTCTGCTTTGCTCCTGGGCAACAAAACTGCACGTTGCCCTTTGTTTGGGACTTGTGGTAAAGCCAAAATAAGTTTGAGGGTTCATACTAAATGTCTGTTAACCAAATTATTGTTATGAAATAAATTTCGATCCCAATCATTACAATCATTGGCTGCAATCAAATCAGCCTATTTAAAAAGATACAATAATTGTTCTCTATATGAAAATAAGGAAGAATGTTCTTATTCTAACAATACTGAATTGCTGAAATATTGAGATGTAGGAATTGGATCAGAAGTCAATACAAAACACAGATAATTTAAGGTGCTATGCAACCTCTTAGCTATGTATGAATCTATTGCATATTTTGAAATGTAATTATTAATAGCTATGTGGTATTAGTGGTATGTGTTAATATGTTTCAATTACAATCATTAAAAAAAAATCACATAATGGAAAAAGGCAAAACCAGATATAGGAAGTTTGAAGAGCCAAATGAATATACCAAATTCCTGTAGAAATTATTTAAGATTTCACCAGAATTTTATTTTTATTATAATCTGTATTTTCACAGATTTAGTTCTAATCTTAATGACAATGTTTCAAGTTTCTGAGCAGATAAACTTTTATTTGTCATTTAAATGAAACAAGAAGATCTGAGAAAGAAAGAAGAAAACAATAGGTTAACCTCGTATATTGTGCTTTCAGGCAGGCAGATGGAGAATGAGCCATCCTCTTGTGTCTGTGATAAGGGCCTGGATTGGAGGTAACCTTGTGAATCTCAAATGGGGCTCTGATGGTTCTTTATTCAAGCTGTCATAAAACATTTTGACAGGCCAAAGCTATCTTGGCATACCAACATGAAATAGTGCTGCTGTGGATCCGAACACATTGTTAAAAGAAATGGTAGGAGGAAACAAAATGTAAATTGGAATTGCTTGACAAAACTCCTCCATTGTGCTTATATTTTTAAATGCAGCACTTGGGGCCATGGAAAGTTGAGGAGGACTGAAATAAAAGATTGGACATTCTATTAAATGCAATGCTCTAAAAGCTAGTTAAATGGTTGCTTTCAAGTTACTGTAAAAATTGAATCTGTGTCTTAGCACATAAGAAAATTCTCTGGATACTAAAGGAAAAAAAGGACACCAAATTGTAAATAGCTGGTGACCACAGTGTTGTGTTTCATCTCACTGGGGAGACAGTCGTCAAATCAAATTAAATACTAAACTTTCCATCAAAAACATTAAAAAGTAGCTTGGTAAAAAAGTAATTTTTAATATTTCATCCTACAGTATTAATAACGGCAGTGTATGTTAACTGTTCTGACATATTTTCCAGTTATTGAGTATTAAATAACTAGATTTCTAGAAAAGAAAGCAAGAAAGAAAGAAAGAAAGAAAGAAAGAAAGAAAGAAAGAAAGAAAGAAAGAAAGAAAATTTCCTGACCAGCTGCTGAATATTAAGCACTAGCTTCCTCGTGAACTTTTTTACATCTTCACTGAAACTTAGAATCTGAAAATGACCATTCACAATTTATACTGGGGGAAGGAATTCTTTAGCTGGTATATTGTTTTGCCTTTATAGGCAAATCAAAGAAAATGCAATTGATTTCTCCCCTCCCGCATAAAAAAAGAAGTGGATCCTTTGGAGATGTATAAATCCTATACTGTAAATAAAAAGAGGCAATTTTCAAATCTGTCACCCTCTAGAGTAGCTACAGTTAAATAGCATTAGATTTCTGATGCATTTTTTTAAAATAAGCTAGAGTGCAGGCTATGTGATAATTAATCCTTCTCCCATTTCTATTTTCCACTTCTTATGTACAATATAATCGGTTGTCTGATTAAGGCTGTAATGATGTCACCGTTTGATTTAATATACCCTGCACATAAATGAAGTGACTTAAGGCAGTGACACATCCAAAACTCAGGGAGTCCAAGCTGACATAATATTGTCAGACTAGAAAAGTCAGACGGAAATCTTGCCACAGCTTTGACCTGAGTTTTTGGCTAGCCTTACTAATTTAAAGAGTTTTGCACTAAGAAGGTGCTAGAAAGTAAGGTTTGTGGCTAGTAATTGCCTCATCCACTATGTGACACCAGACCCTGATAAACTACTGACACAGTAACTTTAACACAAGGCAATAGAAGATTAAAAAATGTATTCTTGTTAGCAGTCATTTGTAAGAATTAACCTCTGGCTGTAGTGACAGTAAGTGATAAAGATAATTGGTGGCATGGTAAGAATCAACAGAGTATTCTACTGGTACTGAAATTATAAGGTATGAGAGGATACTGGCATAATCAGAAAATTATTTTGTATCACAACTTAAAGTTAGAGCTGGATAGGAAATGGTTTTCGTGTCCTGTGAAAATTTTTTGAGACTAATTGAAAAAAAAAATTCTGTCCTAAATTGTAACAAAAAGACGAAAATCTTAAAAAAAGAAATTGTGAACTGAAAATAATAATCACAAAAAAAATTCTGTTTGTATCAGTTGTAACATTTTCTTCCAATATTGATCATTTTTTAAAGTTTTTGAATTTATTTCTACTACAATTAGCTTATGTTTTTAAAATAAAAAGTTGATTCCAAAACTGGAATTTTTTGTTTAGAAAATGCTGAAACAAAAGGATTTGGACAATTACAAAACTTTTTCAGATTTTTTGAGTTGAGAAATTTGTTAGAACCATCTATCAAAAGTTTTGGTTTTGATAAATTGGCATTTTCCAATTCCATAAAATGTAATCAAAATATTCCTGAAGGCTCTACTGAAAAACAATTACGCTGTATTTTAATATTTTATGTTACCTGTCTGAACTGATACAGATGATCAAACTATTTTTGCACGGTTCTAATAAATTTTATAATAATCTGCCTAATGAAGTATGAGAAATGGGCACAGAACCCAAATGTATTGAGTATCAATTAACCTTCTTGCTGTCTTGACAGCATTCCTTAATACTGGGTGAACAGGTATTAGGCCAATCTTTCACCACTGATTTCAGTAGGAGCAGTTTTTAGTGCTATTTTTGCAGCTAGGCAAGTGACTCAATGCAGAGATTGGGAATTACAGAGATGAGCCTTTTTCACATCATTTTATTTTATTTTCTATTAATATTATGATCGACAAATGTCAGTGATGCAATGTTCACAGTAGCAGAAAACAGTTCTTGACCAGAACAGTTTCGCTATTGGGGTGACACAGTGACCCTTACTTTCTTAATCAGAAGCTTGCCTGAGGGAAAGCTCATACAGTCACTTGGCCAAGGACCTATCAATTTATAGCATCTCCAGGGGGATCATTAGGATGGTGTGAAACAATTATTCAAAGGAAAAATGCAGAATGGGAACAACAGTATATCACACAAATGTACAGAAATAAAATGCATGGCATGAACAATGTCGATTATACTCTGTCTCCCTTTGTGTGTAGGTCATATATTTTTATGGTTTCTAAATTCACACTTGCTGTTTACACAGCATTTCAGATTTATTATAGCCCTTTCTTTATAGGAATGTGGTTTTGGTATTGTCTATATTCCAATACCACTAGTCCAAATGTCTTATAATTGGCTTGGGAATTCCTGAGGGGCAGGGGGGAAGCAAAACACTTACAATGAAAGTAAAGTTCTTCATCCCCTTCTTGATCAGCTTTGCTATAGCCACAGTGCCTGAAAAAAAAAATGAAATAAAATAGGTCAGTTTTACAGGAAAATAAAGATTTACTGCATCATATTTAAAGTTCTACCAGACTGGAATTTTTGGAAGTTAGCAGCCTAACTCCAGCAGGCATTTTAAAAATATCCCAGCTGCAATTCTTTCAATAACAGGTTTTTAAACAAAACACGAACAGTTCCAATCAAAAGGCTTTTGTATCTAATAATTGCTGGGAAGAGTCCTAAAGGCTTAAACAACAAAACTGCAGTCCTCATTAAAAACTTTCTGTGATGCTATGAACAAAATAGCCTGAAGATTAAAGAGTCTGAAGAAGGAGTGACAAGCCTGGTATTTTTGACATGATGCTGCTCTTAAATGTACTTTTCTGGCTCTTGTCCCCAAATGCAAGTGTTATTTGAATGGCTGAAAAGGTAAAATGTCAAGTTCTCTACGTGTGAACAATTCAACAGAAATAGCACACTTCAAAGAAAAAGATCAGAGAAGCTGCAAATATTTAGAAAACACCTACTATAAGACAAAAAGAATTTCTTAAGCTAACAGAGTCCTTCCAAATGTAAAATAACTGGGCTAATTTGTCATCCTATAATGGAATTTAGATCTAAATTGTCCATATTAGATTATACATTGCTTTCGTTTCCATTTACAGATTCTAAGATACAGGCCGGTATAATTCCAAGGAATCTACAACAGTGGGGCCAGAAATGCCAACAGGTAGACAACATACAGTACCTTCGTCCAATGATGAATCCGAACACCATGAAGACCAGAATGATGGTGCCTGCCACAGCAACCACAGCTATGATAATGACAGGATTCTGCTCACTGGAAACGGCTGTGGCTACAAACACAGCAAAGAGCTACAGATTAACTCAAAATATACTGTAGAAAGGAAATGCAAAGGTTAAATAAACCCTCATAAATCACAGACAGATAGTTTACCTCTTCTGTAACCTGAAACTTTGTACAGACATTAAATGTTATGATAATGTTGGTCTAAAAGAAAGGCATCTATCCTAAGCTCACCAGAAATGTTGGGTGAGTTAATGAGTATCCAGAGGGAACAGGACTTTAGAAGTGAGGCTGTTTTAGTTGAAGGCACACAATAACTATTTTCTAGGACTGGACCCAACCTAAAGGAGCCCTATGTGCATCAATTTCTGAATGATCATGTTTTTGTCTGTTGTTGATCATTTTCATTGCTATAATTATCATTATTATTATTTATCGTTTGTTTCCAGATGCACCCACTGTGACAGGTGCTTTCCAAATGCAAGAGAAAACACAATCCTTGCTTCAAAGGACTTAATTCCAAGAAATCTGCACATTATTCCTTTTTTTTTTTTACTCAGTGACCCTACTATTGTTAATATATGTGTCATATTAATGTAAACTGATGATATAAGCACCCTGCTTGAGGAACCTCTATGTTTGAAATGCATGTGGCTTACTCACCATATATTGAGGGGACCACATGCTCAGAAAGGGTAAATCAACAGAGCTCTACTGAAGTCAATGGAGCTGTGTTGATTTACACCACTGAGGATCTGGCCCATGAACTTTAGACTCAAGTAACAGATGTTAGGCAACATTGTTGAAAAAAAGCATTTTGGAAGTGTCATTTGGAGGCAGTGGAGGGATAAGACAAGAAAGTGTGGCAATGGCTCATTAAATAATCTGAGGTGGTACTTTTATATGAGTAAGACTTTGTACAGTTCACTAAACAAGAATGGCTGGAGCCGGGGCCCTGTGAGTTCCACAGGTCTGGGGCCACTGAAATAACCTCAAAAACAGGTTCCTGTTCCAGAATTCCCAAGGAAACAAAACTCACATATTCTTTGCTCTGTTTGGCAGCAGGTGAGCCAATTAGCATGATTCCTCTGCTTCTTACAGTGGCCAATACCAGTTGCTTCAAAAGAATGTGCAAGAAACCACTCAGCAGGCAGTTACGGAATAAACTGCCGATAAGGGACCTGTCTTCCTAACCCTCCTAAGTTTGGAAAATGTTTATTACCTGAACAATGAGGATACAAACCCCTTCTGAACTATATTTTTCAAACTTCCTATCTGATATAACTCTGGAAGATCTCATTATTTGTATACATGTCTACTCTTTAATCTGGAGCACATGAAATGCCTCTCTGCCCTGTGCAACAGACAACGGGTCCTCCTGGTGAAAGCACTGCTCTGGAACTGAGGAAACCCAGGTTCTATTCCTGGCTCTACCCCTGCCCTGTTGGTAGACCTTGAGCAAGTCCCTTCACCTCTCTGGGCTTCACTTTCCCCAACTGTAAAATGAGGATAATACTAACCTGCTTTGCAAAGCACTTTGAGATCTACTGATAAAAAGTGCTAAATAAGGACAAGAAGTTATTAAAGGTAGTCATGGGTAACTATGATTTGGGTCAGCTTTGACACCCCAAAGGGTTGAAAAGTTATGGAGATGCCTAATGGACTATCTCTGTAGTGGATAACAGGAATATATGGAGATGGACTTAAATTTCTAACTGTCAATTATGGAGTAGTTATTTTCACTAAACACTCCTTGACTGCCATGTTTATGAAGAGGATAGGAGTTTCCTATCGAAGTCCATAATTTTGAAATGCTAATTCTGGACCAAATAGATTCCACTTTGCATGCTTGTGAGATAGGTAACTCATTCCAAACTAGAGTTGGATGCCTGGAATATTAAATAATTGATTCTGATCCCAGTTTATCCCCCTCCCTCCCACACACAGTGGAATCATGTGTGAGAACAGTTAAAACAGGCTCCCCGCAAAATCTTTCTTTGATACTGAAGTCCTTAAGTGTATACATCCCCATCTAAGAACAGGCATCCCTGTTTAATGCTCTGTCTGTGGTGAAAGATCCCTCAGTGTGTGGTCTGATAAAAGCAGGAAGATTGTAGCTCTACTTCACAGATGTCTGCATACATTCACAAACATTTAGTTCTTTTTTTTCCTATAAAAATTTTGATTAAAATGCATCCAGTTTTTCAACCAGCTCACTACATACTTCTGTTTGAACTCAAGCGTACAATTCAGGAGCACAATATATTCCATATACTTACTGGAACAAATAGTGCCCATGAACCTCTTTAGATCCATTGGCTGTAAGTGATTTAAACCATTTTTCAAATAAATCCAACAAATCAAAAGACAAAATGATCATTTGAGGGACATCATGTAGATTTATAACACTCCCCAGGGGACTTGTGTCTCCACAAACCAACGAATGAATTATAACAATTCATATACTTTGATCTGTGACATACAGAATACACATCTTGCTTTACAGATAATCTTAAACTCTTTTTATACAAATATATACAGCACAAACATTTGTGTTTGTTTACTATATAAAGGGTTTCCTTTTCCCTGTACTGAAGTGCTGCCATCCAGAATGGAAGATAATATCTGTTTTAATGAGTACAGCACCACTGTTCACACAGCAATTTGAGATAAGTAGTGAAAACACATTTGAAATTGGATGGAAAATTTAGGTGGGTAAAATATATTTATCTGAATTTGGATGCTGAACACCACTGGCATACATACTGGTACTTGTAGATCCTGCCAAAAAATGTTTGCTCCTAAAATTATCTATGCTAATCTCAGTGACTATTCTGGTCTACAACATGGACAATAAACATGGAGAACCTCTTCTTGATTGGTCAACCAAAATGAAACAGATTACAGACACTAAAGTAGAGACATTGATAATTAGAACTTAATGCCAAGATGATGGGTGCCTAAAACAGAGAGAATCATAAATAAGGACTAACCATTGAATTTATTTTCCAGAAATCTATCAAAGAAAAATTTGTCAACAGACTGGCTAAAATGGTAAGAATAGAATCTGCTATAATTTGCACTAAACTTCATTTTCACAGTCTTCCGTTTTTTCAAACAAATAAAGGTCAGCGGCAAGACTTAACTATGCACTTCCTCTGTCTCATGGTTGCAATACCTAAATACAATTAAAGTCAGGCACTGAATGCGTATCTTGGTACAGGAATTCTTCAAAGCATAAAGAAATACCACATGTAGCATACTAACTCCATGGCCTTTTCACCTTGCAAGCAATCGCTCCACATCAGGCTCCACATCAGGCTGAGCTGTTTGGCAGAGAGGTCTACCTGAAGCAGATGACCCAAAACAGGGAAACCTTTGTTTTAGAGACAACAGAGTTGTGGAGCTGTCAGGTAGGTAGTTCTTATAAGGGATCTCAATGTTTCTAAAGCTCAGTGAGTAACATTCTCAGGCTCCTCACTCTTTTGCTTCTTTTCCCATCTGGTCCCACTAAATGTGCAAGAATTGCTGAAGTCCTGCAGTCCTCAACATATGTAGCTATGTGGTGATGAAGGGTTAGGAGGAAAATAAGGCTATTTACTTCTTAGAAAAAAATAAATGATCTGGCAAAGTGTGAGTAGAGGCACATTCCCTATTCTTGGAAAATCTTGTGGGGTCCTCCCTCTTTCCACCAATCTCCTTTTATGTGGGGAGAGCATAGGGTGGTAGTATTTGGGCCAAACATCCCTTCTTTCTATAGAACGGGGCAATCAGACAGGGGAGCCCAATAACTTACAATTCTTCCCTGGCTATCTACAGCACTATAATTATTAGTAACTATGGTAAAACACAATAGGTAGCTCATCACCCATATCAAAATACAACAGTAGTAATTCATGTCTTCCCAAAGTATAAGATTCCATCCACAGAAAAATACTAAGTTAGTACAAACTCCATCCTTTCTAGTTCAGATAACACTTCAGTATATTCATTTTTTCTACTAAAAACGTTAATTGCCTTCAAACGTGAATACATTTTACCTGTGGCTTCCTCTAGTGTGGCAACATCTAGTCTGGGACTATAATTTCCATAACCAGCAGCAGTAAAAGCACGAATCTGGAAAACATACACTGTTCCTGGTTTCAAATTATTAATGGAAGCTGAAGTGGACTTGGTTTTTACTGTTGAATAAGTCCTCTCCCTTTGATCCTAGAAACAATAAGACAAAGCATGAAATTTTATTTCCAGGTCAGATTTCATTATTGTTGCACACAAGCAACTGACAACTGGTCCTGGCAGTTTATTTCAATTTTCTGTTTTTTTTCCCATATAAAGAATGTAGCACACTCTGCGGAGCATTACAATACTGTCATTTCATTGAGGGGTTCTTAAAACGACATAAAATTTAAATGGAAAGCACATGCTGTTAGTCATAAAAATCCAGAGATAAAATGACTGGCTTTTTGCCTCATTTCCTCAGATTCTGATGTTTGAACAGTTTGATCATCAGCGAACTCCAAAGAAGTTCTCTGTTAGTTGAGGAACAACATTAAAATGGTATCTTAACAATTCAGCTCCTACATTTAATGAAAACAATTTCTCGTATTGTTCCACAGTAAACAGTCTTTATCATGAACCCCTTATTCAGACAACTACGACTGTCCTCAAAAGGGAAAGGAAGCTCTCATTTTTCATCAGAGCAGTGCTATTTGCTTTCCTTTTTACAGCTTTCTACTGCTCTTTTAATGTCAAAAGCAATATATCAATATCAGGGCCAAACACTGAGGTCCTTGACTAGTTATTAACTCAGATTTCACTCAGGCAAATTGACATGGATTCCATTGCATAAGGTAAAACAGATAGAAACTGAGTAAGGAGTTCAAGATTTGGACTAGAAAAGATTAAAAATAATCATTATTTTTTAATGCTACACAAGCTGTATCAGAAACTACAAAACAATTCAGATAGCCATCCATACAAGGCATTTGCTGAGCCAAATTCTCTTTCTGTGTAGATATGGGTAACTCTGTTGATTTCAACGGCATTTTGCCCAATTAAACCAGTGGAGAATTCTGTCCACTGTATTTCAGTGTAACAACAAAGCCCTTCTGTTGAAATATAGCATTTCATATGATGTGTCAGATTTCTTCCATAAGATGTGATAATGCCTTCTCCCATGGTTTGTCCACTCGGTCTTTTGAGTGAGCATGTCAGTTAGTGTAGAAATATTTTTCATATCTTCCCCAAGAGGAAATCAATCATCTATAAGCATGGTTGGGGATGCTGAAATATATGTGTATGTGGGGGAATGGAGAAAAAAGGGGATGCGGAAGGAGAAGGAAGCAGAAATACCAGGAAACGGTGAATAGTTCTGGAGCTCTAGTACTGTAAATGTCAGTAGAACTCCAGAAGTTCAGAGTTTGGGTTCAAATACATAAACTAAGCTTATTTGAATTTTGAAAACCTCTTGAATTTGGGGAAAAAACTGGGCTAGAAATCTCACAAGAACAGACTTACCTGTGAGATTTCTGGCACTTCCAGTTCCAGCCCTAGCCAGATATCATACATGAAGGAACACTTATCAGAACATTTCAGAACCTCAGAAACTTTTGATATGAGTTTGGTTCTAAAACAAGGTGAATGTTCAGGAAGTTTTTTTTCTTTTTTTTTTTTTTAAGTTATCTAACTGTGACTGTTCCTGTAAGCAAGAGTCAGACGCACATTTCAAATTAAAATACATTTGCTTGTACATGCATGTGAGCAGTGCCATTGAATTCAAAAGACTACTCACAGGTACAAAGTTTAGTTTCTGAGTGAATATTTGCAAGATCAGGTCCTTAGTCTTGAATTCTCATTAATTAATTTAATTTTAATTGATGACTGGCAGGTATTTCCCTTATAGCAGTGATTTAATACATTTATTGCCAATCTCTTGTTTGCACAACTCACTGAAACAACACAAATATATTGAATAAATAATAAAAATCATATTCTCACGAGTCTTATTCACAAAAAGCTAAATATTTTGTGATTTCATCTAGCATTTTCACTATTTTACAAAGACCAGTGATGATTTTTACAGGCAAGCAACTATTTAGGATATGTAAAAGTGGCATTTATTTGCAAAAAAATAGGACTGTTTAGTCTTTGGTAAACATATGAAGACTTGCAATTTATTGCAAGGTAGAATTTCACTATTGTGTGTCTCTGAAAAAATGAATTAACTTGTAGAAACAGTAAAATTTTTATTGCAAGCTATAAAAATTGAGGTATGCAGCTCTCTGATAAGTGTTGTAATAAAAGTAATTAAATTACGTCACTCAGAGTCATGATAATTCAACTATCTATCTTTTTACTCTCCTTTCTAAACCAAGTAAAAATAATTAGTTAAATATATTTGTGTTATTCAGCACAAAGAAACTAGATGAGACATTTGATATTGGCTACAATATAGTATGAATTTAACTAATTGTATGTTACTTAGAAAGTTGACATGCTCAGCTCTGAAATAAATATAATTATTAGCTTGGCTATGGAGTTAAAATGCATCCTCAACAGAGATCACAAAAGAGCTCCTTCCTTTATTATATCTTAATTCAGCCATTTTTAAAAGCCTTTATAGCACTAATTAATATTTTGCATGTATAGAACATTTTTCATTCTGGAGGATTCAAATTTTTTTTAGAGATTATGGATAAAACCCTGGCCTCACTGATGTCGATGGCAAAAGAACCCTCATCTTCAATGAGGATTCAAGGCAAGGAGTTCAAGTTACATATACAAGGGTAACTTCACCCACCATGGAAATGCAATCACTTTCTACCAACACACTATTGAGAGCTTTTAGGGGAGCAAGTGAAAAATAATTCATTCAACTGAAATTTCAGGGAATATGGATCAAGATTTGAGACATCATGTCTAACATGCCCCACTCCGGAAAAGTGCCATAGGTTATTTTATTACCAAAAATGATCGGAGCTTTATTTTATGTCTGATCTCAACAGCACATTCCCAACACCCTAGACGTATTAAAAACAAGGAATAAGAGATAGAAAAGTCACAAGTCTCTGGCAAAAACATTCACAGCCCTGCTTAGAACATTCACAGCTCTGAAAGATAAGCTATCGAGTGGATATTTTCATTAGTGAATATATGAATACAATATACAGAACCTATCATGATAATAAATTAATGGGATAGGAAGACAGTTAATAAAAATCAACTACAACCTGAAATGACACCGACATATAATAGCTGGTATAATTACCATGGCATTAAAATTTGCCCCCGGAAGAGTGGGATGACATGATGCAAACAGCACATTGCTGTGTATTTCACATGCACTTACTTTCTCATAATACTTGATTTCATATTCAGTGATGACTCCATTAGGATGTTCTGGTTCCTGCCAGGAAAGCTCCACGCTCCTCTGCAGCACTCTCTCTTTCATTACTTCGCTAACTTGCGAGGGAGCTATTTGGACGAGATGTGTCAATAAACAATGAGCAAATTTGCTGGATGTTTCAAATCAAACGTCACTACCGGTCAGTCCCATGCTGTGCCACTTTCATTAAGGTAAAGTAAAGCACCTTTTCATAGTTCACAATTCAAAAGTTAATGAATATTCAAGCAGAACCTTATTACTGTTCATAAACCATAACAGAAATCTAAATTAAAGTGCAAACAGCAACAAGATAGCATTGTTCAAGCTAGTGCAAAACTGGAATTGATAGGATCAGAATGACAATTAAGCAAATGAATTCTAATTAAGCCAGGAAAGTAGATTTTTCAGATTAATCTCCTGTGGTAAATTAAGAGTCCAAATATTTATTACACATGTTTTGACAACACTTATAAAAAAAGAAAAGAAAAATGAAGAGAAAGAAACAAAAAGACTATCATACTCGGACTGATTTCAAACGACTGCTTCCAGATCCAGTTCAAACAATTACCAGCAATGTTCTTCTATGACCGCATTTTCTTGGTAGTGAAAACTAACATAGTCAAGATTGCAAACCCGTTTCATTATAAACCTTTGTTTTCACTCACTCCAAACATTCTGAAACTTTCTTCCTTTTGGAATTTTCAAGGCTTGATCTCAGTGCTTTATGAAAGTTTGACAAATTAATGAATACAGTATGTTCTTGCAGAGTGAAGAGGTAAAACAAAACAAAACAAAAACCACAAACCCCCAAACAAGCAAGCAAACAAAAAAACCCAAACCCCATACTCTGTGTTTTTCCTACTGCACCATTCTTTTGATACACATACTACAAAAACCAGGTGAATTTTAGAACTTGAAGCATGGTATGCAAACAGTGTGACACCACAGTCCTATTTGAAAATATATTCGTCAGGTAATAAAGTGATAATTAAGTTGTAAGTGATTGAAAAGGTTTTTGAACATGTAATTTTGATTTCTCTTACAACGGATCCAAGTTCTGGGTAAAAATAATAATGTATGGGTAATCCTGTCTAATGACACTGAAAGGTGGCAGATTTTCTTATTTATTATTAAGTGGATCTAGTGACACCATCCCCTTAATGGATACTTCCAAAGGTGTGGAGACAAAAAATTACAATGTGGAATAGAAAACTACCCAAATATAACCACTTTGCAAATGTCAGTTGTATGACATTTTAGCCCTGTTTGATATTACGTCATCCTGACAAAAGACAAAAGATTCCCATGGTATCCCAGGCACATCAGAGCTGGATCCTACTACCTTTTAAGTCAGTGGAAAGGCTCCCATTAACTCTAACAGTGCAGGATCAAGTTCATGTAGAACAGGGTTTCTCAAACGGGGGTCGCCGCTTGTATAGGGAAAGCCCCTCAGCCCACACTGCTTCCAGTAGCTCCCATTGGCCCGGAGCAGCGATCTGCGGCCAGTGGGAGTCGTGATCAGTCAGACCTGTGGACGGGGCAGGTAAACACACCAGACCGGCCCGCCAGGGGCTTTCCCTACACAAACAGCGACCCCTGTTTGAGAAACCCTGATGTAGAATAAGGTTATTGAGATGGTCTGATTCTCCTCCCACTGAAATCAATGGTGAGATTCCCACTGTTTTTCAAGAGAGTTGGATCAGATCCAGAAAATCTATTCAGAGCAATGGATCCATACATACTAGGAGTAATCAAAATTAGAAATAAAATTGATTTTACCTTTGTCAGACACAGGATCCACTGCTCTGGTCAGATGTCATAATTCATGAGAAGTGACCAACTACATATGGAAAATAATAAAATAGCAAACACCCCCCAAAATAGTCACTACCAACAAAGGTAATGGGTGGCTCTGGGGCAAAGAAAAAGAATCACTTTTAGTAACTCTTTCAGAAGATGGAAATAGTCTGAGATTTAAAAGATGCAGTAAAGACTATTCAAGTAGTTCTGAAACTAAAAAAAAACATGGTTTCCCAGAAGGACTCTCCACACCCTCTTTTGTATGCATAAAATTACATAATATGTAAATTTCATTCCTTCTTAACTATCACAAATTTTCAACCTGAAATCAAGGCACTTACAACAGACTGAAGGATCTGAAATCTAGTATTTGCATCCAAAGAAACTAGCAACTCAGTTTTGCCACTGTTAGAAAAAGCATATATTGACAACTAGGCTCAAAATATTACCCACCCACCCAAGATGCTGCATATGCTTGTTAGAATAAGCCCCAAATGGGAGTCTAAAATAACTTTGTGAAAGAAGGTAAGACTGAGGAAGATGTGGTTAGCATGCTAACAGGCAGGAAGATCCAACTCCTAAAAAAGGAATTTTGCTTCCATTCACTTGAGCTGGACAGGAATACCCATGAATTATGACACGCTTCCAAAGGAGTGAGAACAACAAAGGAGAAAATCACTTCTAAGCATGTTCCTTGGCATCTAATTTTTTTTTTAGAGAAGATCCTGATGAAACCCAAACCTTTTGTGATATCATAAAGTTTCTCTTCTCTGACAGGAGAAGGGGCTGTTGCACAGAGGAAATGGTAAAATTCTCACAGAAATGCACAAAACTCAAATCTTAAAAAAATGACTGCTTAATATCAGCAACAGAAAAAAATCATCAGTGAAAAAAAATATTGTGGATCCCATGATTTTAGGGGCTTTCCACAAATTCTCCTGCATTCTCTGAGATTCTGAAAGTCATAAACCGTTAGTCAGGGGAAAAAAGTTATCCTTGTTTTCAGATATGCAGATAGTGCATCATTTCACACTGCGATGGCTGTATCTCTAGACAGCTAATGGACTTGATCCTACTGATGTCACTGGATTCAGGCTCTATCCATAAGGAACCCAGAGAAGAGTTGGGGCCTTTTGCTGCAGCAAATGAGTGAACTCTGCTTTCCTTCACTCAAAGCCTAATTTGAACCTTTTCCATTCCAATATTAAGCATGGGCATTTTTCTTCTCTTAATTTAAAGACTACGCAAATTAAACTCTAACATTTATGCTAATTCAGAATTAAATGTTGTACAAATATAATGAAAAAGTCAAAATATGCGTTGCATGGCCAAGTTAATGTTGCTCTAGGAAACTCAATTGCCGCATCTCTAACCTCTTTTTATTTTAATTGTGCATTACAATATCTTTTAAAATATAACCTCTTTATGTTTCATTAGAGGGCTCAGAGAATCCAGGGAAACAAAGGATTCAAAGCATGCCTGATAATTTTAATTATAACCGATTATGTCATTAGTTAATATAATCAAAGTTGAAGTCCCTTAACATAGGCTGCTGAACTGATAAAATCTAACTATATCACACAAACTTCATGGTTTAGTAGAAGCATTCCAAATCCAAGATCTCTCTCTCTCTCTCTCTCTCTCTCTCTCTCTCGATAACTGCATGCTTGGAGTATTTTCACTCTAATTAGTGGCAAATACTCCTTTGGTAGCTAAGACTCTGGAATGCAGCAAACAATTTACTCTGTCTAATTTTCTTTGTGATGATTAACTAGTTGTCTTCTTTGTCTAAATGAGTAGCAACAGCATGCTGGCTGAATTTCAGAAGGGTCCTTGTGTTCCATGTATCATATTCCGTTTCACTCAGTAAAATGTTTTCAGGCTGTTAATTTAAAATTTTAGATGTCCAAAATATTTAATGTACATACTTATTCTAATACAATTATACAGTACTAAGGTCATCTGAAATTGTTCTCAATGTTCACTCCCTTTGGTTCTATCTGATTGAATTTTTTCATTCCATTGGTCATCCTATTTATTTTTCTTTTAACCAAGAAAGCAATATGAACTACTCCCTTTGGGATTAGTTAACCTTGCTTATCTGGGGATATTGGGAAAGTAGTGTGTGCCATGCATGGCTCCCACTTAACCTCAGGACAAAGCGTACAGCAAAAAAAAGGATTTTTTCATCTTTTCCTTAGAGAAAACAAATTAAGGGGAGGAAAATAAGATTATTTTGCAAACCTTCCAAATTATATTGTAGATGTGCAAAACTAGTCTCAGTCGGTGAACCTTATTTCCTGTTAACTGGCAGCCCTATTTTCTTCCAAGACAGATTTGATTTAAAAGCAAAATAAAATATGGGTATGTTCTTTTCCTAGTTAAAGGGAAGACTGTGCTGTGTAGTTGTGCTAAGAAAAGCCACAATCAGTAATTCCCTTGGTGCAAAGTGGTTCCCAGATTGGTGTTGGTGGCCCCAAGACACATTATAGCTCTGCTTGAAGCCCCTGACATAGAGCAGGGGGAGAGAGAAGGGGAAGGGATGTTGGTAAGGGACTGACTAACCAGAGTGTTCTACCCTGGCTATTCTGGGCTGGCAGAGCAGTTCACTGGTGCCTCCAGGAAGCCATTGTGAGTTAGAGCAACAATGTGGGCTGCTCCAACTTTGTCTGGGTGCTGGTCCCAGAATTCAACAGGCACAGAGGTGACTTTAAGCCACCTTACCTTGCCTCTTGGCTGCATTTTCTGAGCTCCTTTTGAGAGATGCAGCTCAGAATCAGGGCCTCTGTATTTATTTTTTTCGATTACAATTTTTCTCTCTTGTTCTCTGTGGTCATTTTTCCCCATAGTCTCTCTCTCTTAATACTATCTGTTTTGTATTTGAGTTTTCATTGATTTCCCCACCCTGTTTCTGGCTTCTTTCTGATCCTTAAACCCATGCCCAGCTACTAGGGGCGGCTCTAGACATTTCGCCGCCCCAAGCAAGGCTCTGCCGATCACCGGAGCCGCAGGATCAGCGGACCCTCCGCAGGCATGCCGCTGAAGGCTGCCTGCCTGCCACCCTCCCAGCAACCAGCAGAGCGCCTCCTGCGGCATGCCGCCCCAAGCACGCGCTTGGCGTGCTGGGGCCTGGAGCTGCCCCTGCCAGCTACCTCCCCACAGTCTCTCCTGAAGGATGTGAACATTCATTAATAAACCAATAGAATTTTTTAATCCACAATGTTTCTGTGAGTTGAAAAATTGTCAAACCATGTTAATCCATCCCTTAAAGAGAACTGGTTTAGCTAAAAAATAGTGTAAAAAAAAAAAAGAATTATCATACCCCCAAACAACCCTAAGCAACAAAAACAAACTAGAATTATGACTACATTGCTAATGTGAGTATTTCTTCATTCCAGTAAACTGGTAACCGCAGAAAGATCCATAGCAAAGATGCTTGTGGTAGAGACATTTCTGACAGCACCCCCAGTCAGTTAGGAACCTGATGGTAGGGCGGTGTGCTGTGCACTCTTCAACTCCCAGTGCACCACTGCTCCCACGAGTCACCATTTCTCAGAATCCAGCTAATTATTTCTATGATGTGCTCCACTGGGGAACACATACTCTTCAGAACACTGTCTGCCACCAACCTTCTTTCTGACGTTCCTCACCTCCTGTTTCCTTCCTTCATGCTGACACAACAACCAGTACATCAAACGCTCACAGCCTACCAGGGCTGACAGGTGGATGTCCCTACACATGCTGCAGAAGAAAGCACTGCTAGCATGACAGGTGCTCAGCACACCCCTTCACGTTTTTTAAGTGCTTCAAATATATCATTCAGCACAAGAAAAAATTGATTTTCCACTGGGTTTCAACATCTTAGCCATACAGAAATATAACTTTGCTGGGCTTTGCTGATAAAGCCTTCAAGTTATATGGATTTCAGGCTGGTCATCATGTTCAGATCAGGTTGTAGAGAAAATTAAAACTGAAGTGTCAAAAGGAGCAGGATATTCCAAGGAAATACTCTTCTATGGAGAGAACATTGCATTCGGTAGGGCAATATGTTACATCTATCTCCCTAAACCAACCACATGGCACATTATTAACAATATATATGAATACTTATAGATAGAAAACTGCAACAACTAATTAGTTAGAAACTAATCCTTTACATCCAACTTTTTTAACTTTTTTTAAGCACACTACTTGCCCATGCCTTTAACTTATATCCTGAGCTAAATAAATTAGTCTACTTCTCAGTCCTAGAATTTTCCTCAGGACAATGTGATAACCAAAGGACAGTGATCGATGTGAAATGAAATGCTTTCCTCTTTATATTAATCTGAAACCAGAATTAAAAAACAAAACAAAACCATGTCAGCTGAAAAATTGAAAGTATGGGAAGCTGGAGTTTGCTGTGTATCAGCAAGTAAGGTGTTGCATGGGCACTTTTAGCACAAAATCAACTGAAATGCAGCTTTCATAAAAATACTCTGCAAAAGAGAGCTACTCAGCCATTTCTCCAAGATTTGTTAGACTTAAAGTCCCGTACATCAATGCACTGCAATTACACCCAGCAACATCAGTCACAGAAACTTTTCATTTGATGTGCTTTGTGAGAAATCTGTCTTGAAATAACATTTCCAGGCAACAAATATTCATGTAGAAGTGGAGTTTGCATTAAACAAAATTGCTCAAATCCTTAAGGAATGAGGGATTCAATTCTGCAGCCATGGGTTATGCGAAGAAGTCCTGTTGAATTGATGACAATAAATACTGCAAGACTGGAGGATCCCTATTATAAAACAATAGTAGAACTACGGATGCAACTGGACTTTCCTCATCAGTGTTGCCATAATAATATTATACCCAGTAAGTGAACAGAGCTGACTGTTTGTAGTATATCCATTTATTTTATGACAAAAATAAGACACTTAGGACAATTAGGGCTTGATTCTATACTCATTGAAATCAGTGGCACAACTCCCATTCACTTTAATGGTACAGCACCCTAACAGCACTTCCGCATGAAGAAATAAGGAAACAGATCAACAGAGCCAGACGTGTACCCAGAAGCCTCCTACCGCAAGACAAACCCAAGAAAGAAACCAACAGAACTCCACTGGCCATCACATACAGTCCCGAGCTAAAACTCCTCCAACGCATCATCAGGGATCTACAACCCATCCTGGACAATGATCCCACACTTTCACAGGCTTTGGGTGGCAGGCCAGTGCTCGCCCACAGACAACCTGCCAACCTAACTGCACACCGCACCATAGTAACTCTAGCTCAGGAACCAATCCATGCAACAAACCTCGATGCCAGCTCTGCCCACATATCTACACCAGCGACACCATCACAGGACCTAACCAGATCAGCCACACTATCACTGGTTCATTCACCTGCACGTCCACCAATGTAATATACGCCATCATATGCCAGCAATGCCACTCTGCTATGTACATCGGCCAAACTGGACAGTCCTTACGGAAAAGGATAAATGTACACAAATCAGATATTAGGAATGGCAATATACAAAAACCTGTAGAACACTACTTCAATCTCCCTGGACACACAATAGCAAATTTAAAGGTAGCCATCCTGCAGCAAAAAAACTTCAGGACTAGACTTCAAAGAGAAACTGCTGAGCTTCAGTTCATCTGCAAATTTGACACCATCAGCTCAGGATTAAACAAAGACTGTGAATGGCTTGCCTACTACAAAACCAGTTTCTCCTTCCTTGGTTTTCACACCTCAACTGCTAGAAGAGGGCCTCATCCTCCCTGATTGAACTAACCTCGCTATCTCTAGCCTGCTTCTTGCTTGCATATATATATCTGCCCCTGGAAATTTCCACTACATGCATCCGACGAAGTGGGTATTCACCCACAAAAGCTTATGCTTCAATACGTCTTTCAGTCTATAGGGTGCCACAGGACTCTTTGCTGCATTAGCATTTCTTGTGTGGCTTTTGGCCTTGCACTTTTTTGTATCCCCAAGGTATGCTGCAATTATTCAGAAATGGTAAATTTTTTGTAATGTAGTGTTCAGATCCGCTTTTATATCACTGTAAATATTTATCTTAGACTACAATAAAATTATATGAAATATTAACAAAGTTTTTCTATAAGGGCATATTGTACCAATTGACAAAGCATTCAGTATTCAGTATCAGTCCTAAAAATGCAAAACATAAATGGGAGTACCAATCATAACATTACCTACATTTATTTTAATAATCTCTCTTTCAAATATATATTGTCTGTATGTTTTCTATGCAGATTATTGTAGACTGGAATTGCTCTGAATTTACACCCATTTTATCTGAGCTCAGTATCTGACCCATGCAAAGGTCTATACAGAAAGAAACTGAAATAGGAAAATATTCGGACAGGACTAGATCAGTGGCTCTCAGCCTTTCCAGACTATTGTATCCCTTTGAGGAATCTGATTTGTTTCGCATACCCCCAAGTTTCATCTCACTGAAAAATTACTTGCTTATAAAATCAGACATAAAAATACAAAAGTGCCACAGCACACTGCTAATGAAAAATTGCTTACTTTCTCATTTTTAGCATATAATTATAAAATAAATCAATTGGAATATAAATATTGTAGTTACATTTCATTATATAGATAAGTACAAACAAGTCATTCTCTGTATGAAATTTTAGTTTGTACTGACTTCACACTAGGCACTAGGCACGTATCTAGATGAGTTGATGTACCCCCTGGAAGACCTGTGTGTGCCCCCAGTGGCACATGTACCCCTGGTTGAGAACCACTGGACTAGACTATTGTGGCTGTTAAAGGAGAGAATAAAAATCTCCTCACTTCTCCATTACTAATCCTGTGTAAGGACTGTAGCAAATTAGTCTCCCCACAATGCAACTAGGGAATTTTGGAAGATGGTGCAGCTCCACACCACATCTTATGCTAGACTGTAGCTAAATGCCACAATTTAACCCAGAGAGTATATGCTGGCACTGACTTCAGAGTCTCTCTGGGTTTACACAGGCATAGCTAAAATAAAATCTTGCCCCATGTCTGCGTGCATTGTATAACTTTATTGGTGTAATATTTCCCTTATTTGTTTACTAAATTTCCAACACGCATGCAAAGCATTTTCAGGAACAAACCAAATTAACCTGTTCTGGATGGCACATCAGGATGGCACTGATGCTAAGCTTATGACAGTGATCTGTTCTACCTCTCTTCGTAGAGTGTGTGTCTGATTTGAAACATTTGTGTATATCCGTCTTCATGTTTGTGCTAATGTGCCAAAATCACACAGTAAGTGGCAGAAACCACAGAAGAGGCAGCAGAAACCATGGCAGCTCTTAAACTGAATATTTTAAAATAGATGGATAAAAATTTACAGCACTCTCACTCTTGTTACAGCGTATATCTCTGGCCCTCAGTTAAGTCTCCACATGACAAAGCAGCCTGTGATAAAAGGTTATTGAGCACCACTGTATTATGCCATTAGTACCTATTGCTTTGGATCAATGACAGAGAAATTCCCCACTGTGTTTACAAGCTGCAGCAAAGAGAAACATATCCAAATAAATCAGTTATTTTACACTAACAACATCCTACAGAGAAGCCACTCTAACTTCTCCTCAGATACACTTTGCTTTCTGGCTCATAAATATAATAGAGTGTGCTTACAATGCTCTGTAAGCTGTGGGCAGAGAGGCAACCAGCTCACTGAACCACTTGGGGATTTTTAAGTAGTAGATGGTAAAAGGTACAAACTCAAAATAACTGACTGCAATACTCCGTAACAGTTTTTCTCATTGTTTTTGTGGTTGAAAAGCTCCTAAATTACCCGCTGATCTATGGGCAGCAACAGTAAGAATGGCTGTTTGAATATATCTGCAAATTGATTAAGGAAAAACTAGGAGTCAGAAATAGATTAAAAGGAATCTACATTCTGATCAAATGGCTTTAATTACCCTCCCACCTCACTTATTAGCCAAATAGATCATATTCGCACCGTTCTTACTAAAATTACGCAGTTTCAGATTTGCAAGAAATGCCCTTATTTAGTATTGGATGTGCAATAATTTAGTAACTTTGCATCTGTTTCTTATTGCTGATGTATTCAGAATAATTAAAGAGGTTCAATGCTAATTCCTATTATCAAGCTTTGTAAGTCAGCCCCGGGATGAGTTATGTGTGCTGTCTACAGTGACACAATCATGGGACAGAAACCAATAAGGACAAAAGAACAAACAAAACAAAAACTCCAACCTTCAAAAAGACATAAAACAAAAACAAAAAACAGTTTTTGACGATAAGAGCTAAATGTTTGTCTGTCAAGTATTTGGCCAGAATCTGCTCCAAGACCTGTTGTATACACTTCCCTGTTTCTTTTGCCTGACATCTGCTACAAATATTATTGGCATCTCTGTGTCCGATTTCTTGCAAAGCCTCTGACATGGGTATCAATCAGCACCGAACTGATGCTGACTTGTGTAACAAGTGACAATATCAGTTCCCAAGGCATCCACAACTTTTGCTTCCTGAATGAGTTTTGACGTGTCAGGAACAAAGCAAATTCTTACAAATGTGTTAGAATAATAAACTAGCCTTACATCTAACACAGAAAGGCTTTTGTTCTCTAGCAGTGTTTGTTTTCTTCCACAGAAGAAATATTTTTATATTAATTAGGTTTTTTATTTTTGTTCTGCTTTTTTTTGAAATTCAGCTCTTATACTGACTCTTCAAAAGCAAAACATCTGCCTCTGGATTAAAACCCTGACCCAGAGGTCCTGCAATAAATAAAAGTCTCCTAAACACAGAGATATTGTTTTCCCAGTGGGCTACTCATCTACTTTATGTTTTCTTTCTCTTGCTATTAATCTCTAGTGACGAGTGTCAATTATGGACAAAAGATTGATGGGATGAAAAAATAAAGCACAATTTACAAATCATTTCCCGTGGAAGTAGACAGGTGTAATGACAGAGACTGTTTGCAGTAATTGAATTCCTTGCTGCTCTCTACTCAGTCACAAGAAGATGTCAACTTCAAGGTTGTTAGTCATGGAAAAATATCTTAATATATGTTGATTTTTACTGTATAGTTGGTAATACGATTCAAGCTTACCTTGTCCACAAACAAGAATAATATTTCTGCAGGGAAATGTGATTCCTGACAAATAAAACAATGGTTTCAGAGGCCTGCACACTGGTATGATTATGTTTATTAGAGCAGGATGTCCAAGTGATACTTGAATACATTCCAATTTCAGAAAAAAATACTTTGTTTCAGATGCAGCCAACCCTGGAGATGAGTACCATTAAAAAAAAATCACTGATCAAATATTAACTGCAAAATGTATAAATAGTCCATAAAGATGTCAATGAAAAACAATAATTAGTACCGTGCCAAATTCAAGGACATAATTGTGTGCTTGAAGAAAAAAAAAATTTTTTTTTGCTAGCACTCCTAAAATGTGTATAATTTCTATTTCATCTTTCCAATTTCATTTGAAATTCATTATAATAGCACTGCTGACAGTGAGTACATTTATGCAAGCACAGCAGGCAGCAGTCCCAGAGATTGCAGTGAGAGTTCCTGGAACAGAGGGCTCGCAAGTACACACTCTGGACCTGATCCTCCGCTCCTTTATATATCAGAAGTAACTCTACTGAACTTAATGAAGCTAAACAGCTATAAAACTGGTGTAAATTAAGCCAGACTGTGAACTCTTTACCGACAAAGATGCAAAGTTAATCACAACATTAGCCCCATTAATGGAAGTGAGATTACTATTCTGACTAATTGCTCACTAGTGTGAATAAGGTGATCAGCATCTGGCCTTATGTCTATGAATGTAGAAACTTCCTGATTATTGATAAAAATTCCCTTTGATACAATGTTACTTTGATGTATCCCTACAACAAAATGTTAAATGAAAGTCATTTCAAGCAGGAGAATCTTTTTTCCATAAGCTATTCCATAAATTAGATCTGGCTAACCAAGACAGAGAAAATACATTCAAACTTAAAAAAGAATCTCTATTTATAAACAGAACAATAGATATTTCAAAGAGAGAATATATATATTCCTTTAATAAAGTCATGCCCAAAAGAGATGCAAATATTTGAATTTTATTATAATATCTCAGTTTCCTGTAAATAATGTTCAACCAATTATACTGATAAAAATAACATTACCAGGGTTTTATGTATCATTACTAAGGGCTAGTTTATACATTTGTACATGTATACAGTAGTGTAATGCACACTGTGGTGGGGAAGGAGGGGATTTAAAAAATGTACTAATGTGTTGTGCATTAATTGATCTGTGCAGACATTGCTAGTGAGCACAAAGACTACATCTATAAGACGAGATAGGGGTGTTATCATACACATATTCTCACCAGTCCTCATCACCTGAGCACCAATAGCACCGTAGCCAAGGTTGTACTGGCAAGGGCAGCATGGCTTAGTTGTGTTGAGTATGTACCATTGGTTTCAGATGGGTTTGTACTCGTCATAGCTTGGCTGCACCACTATTTATACTTGAGCTAGCTGTATGAGAGTTACTGAGAGTATATGCACACAAGCTGGGAATCACAACCCTATCTCACCCCTAGTTTCAAACAGCTCTACATTAAATTACACCAGGGAACATTTAGTGCACACAAGCGGCGTCTACATGGGTCAGTGTGTTTTAGAACTCATGCTACAGTAATGTGCATTGCTGCACTGTGTAGACAAGTCCTAAGAATTTATCTAGCATCCTTTTAAAAGATACTCTTATTGTCAGTGTATCCGACCTTCCTCTTGCATAGACAATACACTACTACTATCTTCAAAAATGCTTACGCCTCATTGACTTTCAATGTGACCTAGGCTCCTGAGTCACTTAGGTGCTTTTGAAAATGTTACCCTATATCATTTCAGGGAAAGTCTATTCCTGTTCCAGTTTCTGCTTATAATAGAAATTTACATATGCACTTGCATGATGCAAAAAAATGTATGACTGGACAGAAATCAGTCATGCCGTGAAAGACTTAACTAAATGATTTTAGGGTACTAGGAAATTAGCAAATTGTTACACATGTCTTATTGGCTACATTTTCCTATACACTAGTGTAGTCTATCATGGATATGAGAGGAACCTAAGCTTATTGCCCAAAGGTTAAGTTTTTTGTATAATTACTCCATCAAATTTGCTGTTGATATACATTACAAAATGTCAGTTGAGCAAATTATAAATCAATTTCCTTTTTTGATTAGTTCCACTCTTAGCAGACAGATTCTGATCTCACATCAATTATACACTAGTTCAGTTACACTGCTTTCAGTTGAGTTACTCTTCATTTATACCACTGTGAGCAAGATCAGATTCAGACCCTAGAAGTGAAATGATGCTTTATAGCACAGTTGCATTTTTTTTAATGAATGGAATATGAAGCTTTTCCATGCCATTAAAAATTTAATTATTGCAACTGATCATGAACCTAGCTGCATCACTAATCAGCTAGTCTCTCATTTTTCACAACCAGATTAAAATGTCCTTGTGAATTCTGCCAAGGTATGATTATGTTATTACTCTGTAAGTAGTTTTGTCTACAATCTTCCCCTATTATCTGGGATTCCGTGTCCTTTTTCAGTACAGATGTTTTTCTATATAGACTGTATAGCACAACATCACACAAAGAGGCCCCAAGTAATATTTCTAAATATATAATAAAATAAATCACAAAAAGTTTGTGTTTACCAGTCATATCAACCAAACAATTAATGCTTCCATAATTCTCATCCATAGATCTCAATATGCTTATATGGGTGGGCATAATAAACATTATTGTCCACATTTAACAGAACTAGAAGCCAGAAAGGTTAAGTGTCTTTTTCAGGTCACATATTAACCCACAGAAGAATCAGAAGCAGAACCCATGTTGTCCTGACTGCTAATCCCGTGCTCTGTCTACGTGACCACACTTCAATGGAATTCCTTTTTTTCACAGCAATGTAAGTGAGATCAGGCCCTGTATCATAACAAATGCACACACGTGGGTAGACTTAAAGTTGCATGGTCAACTATAGCTTTTATTTCCTGAATTTGAATTTAAAGTACTGAACTTAAATGTTTTCACTGCTGTTCTTTGTACAAAATGGAAAAAATAAATTATTTATGATTCCCAGTGCAACACAGACTGGCAATAAATATAGTGCATGTTAGTTCTTTTTATTTGGATACATATGTAAAAACCCTGCTTAGAATGTTGCTATTCTAAACACTTCCCTGGCTACTCAGTGATAAAAATGTTTATTGACTCATTACTTCAGGATGCAGTTTTCAACGGAGGCGATTTCTAGCTTTTGCATGAGTCCTGCTGGATTCAGAATTAGAGAGACAGTTATTCAATCATTCATTGAACGCTTCACTGTATTCAAGGATTAGAAATAATAAAAGAAGCAAAAGAATTCACCTTCTGTTCCAATTAACCATCAGTAGCTCAATTAATCATAAAATGTAACTGGTGAGGATGAGGACAAATCTTATTTTAAATCACTTCTCAAGGGTTTTATAACCCGGTATCTGTCCTTTCCTAAGTGAATTAAGGGTTTTCTGAAAAGGTGCATCTTGAATCTGATAATATTGGAACTTGAAGTACTTTTTTTCAAAAATAAAACAGGTATCTCCTGGATAACAACAAAGAGAGCTTCTTACAAATAGGATTTGGGCACACTGCCTGGGGTTGAAATATCTGAAATTCCTTTCAGTTTTGGGAAGTTGAGGCACAGCCAGGGCCGGCTCCAGGCACCAGCTAAGGAAGCTGGTGCTTGGGGCTGCCAACACAAAGGGGCGGCACTCCACCTGCTGTTGCAGTGGCACGTCCGGGTCTTCAGCAGGAATTCGGCAGCGGGTCCCTCAGTCCCTCTCTTCCTCTTTAAGCTGCTGCCGAAGTGCCACCAAAGAGGAAGAGAGAGAGTGAAGGACCCACCGCTGAACTGCCACCGAAGAACGGAGTGGGGTGATTGAGCTACCACAGCTTTTTTCTTTTCTTTTTTTCGCTGTTTGGTGTTGCAGGAAACCTGGAGCTGGCCCTCGGCACAGCCTAATGTGGCCTCAGAATATCTGGGAACCCAGTGGGGAATGGGAGGGAGGCAGCAAACTGGTACTTCCCTGTGGCAGATGTCCAGGGCAGGTACTTGCTATGGAAGGGAGATGAGTTTTGGAGAAAATGGATTGAAAAAGAATTTAAAAGAAAACATTCCTTAAGGGAGCTTAGGAAGTGTGGTTCTGGGCTCCTGCATCTGGTACAGCACAGAGCCATCTCCCCCTCTCTAGCCCTCTTAACCTCTTACGAGGCGGGGGAGGCAAATGCCCAGACATGGGATGGCTGGGAACAGGTTGGGGATTGTGTGGAAATGATTAAGGACATGATAACCATCTGCACCGTACAATTTATTGCAAGATACTCCCAGCTATTTGAAGGGAATAATGTTGTGGCCCAATTAAACCACATCTATTGCCTCGCTTGTCTTCTGGCATAGAAGGACAATATCACTTTATTCATTCTGCCTTCACTCAAGCCTCCACCTTGATCTTTTCTCTCTGAGGTTTCTGGAAACAATTCTCATCCCTTATACACTAAAACACCCAAAGCTCTGAAACCCTTTCCAAAGGAATTTTAAAAAATGTATATTTGTACCATAGTATTGTGATTACTGCAACTTTGTGAGTGTAATGCAAAAAAAAACCCCAACAAATAATCAGCATAAATAGAGCATATTATCAATTAATATAGGATAGACTGCAGAAACTCCTCACCCATACAGTAGTGATATTTATCAGAGGAACCGTGTCTATGACTCAAGTGTTTAACAAGTCAAATCATGCACAAACACGATAAATAAAGGCCTTCTTTAAAGCTCTAATATTACATAATGGAAATTTCTTTTGAAGAGCTGGCTGTATATGTTCATGGAAGGTTAGCAAACTGTCCCTGCAGGCACTGGTAACATTCAGCAGCATGTCATACAGTAATTCACTCAAAGCAGATCTGACTCATGCTATTGGCACAAACATCACATGTTTAGCATTAACAATTTTTGCAATCTGTTTTATAAATACTATGTTTTGTTTTCCTTTCCAGATCTGTCTTGTCCTTCCCTTTGTTGTGAACATTTTTGCTTGTCATCTTAGTCTGCGATAGTTTGATGGTTATTACCTTAAGACACTGCAGGTGTTCTTTAGTGCTTTTCAGGGAACAATCTAATTACCTAAAGCATTTAACACGTTAACAGAGAGTTAATTTCAAAGGTTATCCACAAAGAAATAAAGTCCCCAGGGGAAAAACATCAATAAAAACAAATTGAATACTAGTGTATTTAAAATTCCTTTTAAATTGCAGTAATATAATTTTTAAAAGATGAAATAAAGAATAATTTAATCAATAGAACTTTAATACTATGGTAACAGATGAACAAATGGAACAAACTGAGTCTATTTATTATTGAAATGACAGGTGGATCAACTGTGTTACCATTTCCTTTTAATTCAGATTGCCCGGCTGTCACTAATTGTCCATGCGGTGGCATCATTTCAGGAATGCTGTTTATGACTAGAGAGGCATCCTTTGCTCCACTCTCTCTCGTTAAAAGAGTAAATCTCCTTTTCTCTTTCTGCTTAATCTCAAATAAGAATGGACTTCATAGCTTCGAGATTAAAATTTCACTAAGGGACCGATGCTGGACACAGAGAGTCAGTCCACTGACTTCTACGGGTGTTGTATGAGGATGTTCATCTTTCCCCCTCCCCAGAAAAATGAGAACAAGATGGAAGAAGATATTAACATAGCTCATACTCTCTCTCTCCTCCCTTTCCTGTGACTCTCTAATAGGATGCTTCTGGATTTCTTGCAACTCTATAAGTCCATCCTTGATCCCTCCCGTTTGCTTTTCCTTTATTTAGTTGCATGCATTATTTCTAGCCACCTCTCTGTGGGTCTTGACCCAGTGACCACTTGAGCATGTGAAATTTAAGTTGTCTGCACAGTGCACTCCGAGGTTTAACAGCAGAGAGTGTGGAATTTTAATTAAGTAACAGTAGGACCCAGCTGAGAGGCTGAATCTCACTGATACCACTACATGAAGTGGTAAGAAAGATCTTACGCTTCTCCTCTGTTGAGGAATTGTCAAGGGGGGAAAAGAGAGTCATGAGTCCCCACTCATCTTGCTTTATCAAGGTAACTGTAGAGGGAAGGAGGCCTTTGCCCTAAGCCACATTGACTGCAAGAAGGGGAAGAGCAGGCCCAAGCTACAGTATCAGATAAGTGGGAAAGTATAGTCCTGGTTCTCTTCCAGTCCCACTGCAGAAGAGAAAGGCAATGAGCCTATCTCCTGGAAGTGAGAGAAGAGTCCAGAAGTCAATCCAAATGAGAACAGGCAGCCAGGGCTGTTGGGCAAGTCATTGCAGAGAGGATTTCCAAAAGGGACTTATTAGCACAGCCTCCATCCAAACTGAACTCTGTCATCGTTTTTCACCTGCTCTCACTTGAATTCATCATTTCCCTTTAAAATCTCTCTGCAGTCTTCAAAGCCTGGGAACCATCTTTTTAGTAACTGCAATATCATTCTGAGCCTAGCCACCTGGAGGTTGTCTAGGGCTGCGTTTTTCAATCTTTTTGATACCGGGGACCGGCTTGCTGCCTTCCCAAACTGTGTCAGGGAGATCTCAGGGACCGGTGCCTGTTCACAGACCAGTCATTGAGAGACATGGGAGCTATCTGCCAGCACTGCAGAAGGAAAATGAAGATAGTGTGTATTGGTGAAAAGGAGGCAGGCTCTGAGGCAGGAGTGTCTGCCAAGTGCTGAAAAACAAATTCTGGTCTTTTAATCACTGGAATCAGCCAACCCAGCCTTAAACTATAGATTGAAAAGGCTGAATTATTCATATGGTATGAAATGATAATCCTAAAAAACTGAATTCTGTATCCCTTCTTGTTTTCCCATTGGTTCCTTGTCTCAGTTTGTTCTTCACAGTCTTTTCGTCACCATTTTTTCAGACTCAAAGGCTTTGTTTTTTTCCCAAATTCGTTTTCTATAATTTTCCAAGCTTTGAAAGCGGTTCATTTAATTTGTCCTCTAAAACCATTGCACTCTGTTTGTGATATGCTATTATTTATTGATTTGGACACTCTACCTTTATTTTTAACTTTCTAGGTTACTTTGCTTTTGTATTTGTGTTCTCTCAATAGTCTTAGTCGAGACAGACAAAATCAACTAAGTACCAGGACATTTTTTAACCCAACTTCTAGCACAACAGAGATAACACAATGTGCTTCCATACAAGACATACTGCCTGACTCTTTTTTTTTTATATGTTTACTTTTCATTTAGTTTGTTGGCCAAGCTGATTCATTAAACATGCACAGAACTTTGTTCTTCTGTTCTGTTTTATATTGCCGTCTGCATAAGTAATCACAGCTACTAATGACTTGTGCTTTGGTGACAAAGAAAATGGTGTGAAACTAATAATCTTTTTAGTCCTTACATCCTTGTTGAGATAATGACAAAATAGTTTATTTGTAAGGGTTGTCTGACTTATCTATTGCCAAGGCTCTGATTTCAGCAATTAACAAGAGAAGATCTGTGCTCCCAAAATCCAAGGCCGCTTGGGGAAGGGGGCGCAAGTGGGGCAATTTGCTCCAGACCCTGGGCCCTGCCGGGGCCCCCCACAAGAATATAGTATTTTATAGTATTGCAACTTTTTTTTCTGGAAGGAGCCCCCAAAATTGCTTTGCAGCAGGCCCCCTGATTCCTCTGGGCGGCTCTGCTGACATCCTGGGAAATATCACTAGCTTTCTGAGGTGGAAGATGGTGTGTTTGTTGCACAGTAGGGACATTTCTTAGGAGAATCCATGATAGGATATGCACCCATCCCACTCAGGTAGTGTCAGTTAGATGCACCTGCAGAGCATGGTCTACCTGGAGGAGTGGAGCTTCAAAAGGTGAAGATGGCCACACAGCGGGGGAGAAGGTCAATCCATATCTTAGACCTTAAGAAAGGGCATTCTGGCAAGTGGGGCTGAAGAAAAACTATCAGGAGTATAATCTGGCATTGACTTCTACACCTTGTCCCTACAAGGCCATTCAAAATGCCAATGACATCCTTCTCTTTGCATCTCTTCACTGGCTTCCCCGTTTTTCAACATATCAAACACACAATACTCATCTTTGCCTTGGTGATTAAAGAATCTACATTACCTTTCTCGACAGTGTCTAAAGAATCTTGTTACTACAAGAAGAAGCTAAAGTTAGCCTAAGACACACTTCCTTATGAATAGAACAATGGTCAATATTAACCATTCAATTTTTACCCTCAGTCATCACACAAAATTATTCTGGTTATTTCCTATTACAGACACAATCCTGCTCCCACTGAAGTCACTGGCAGTTTTGCCAAGTGTAGGGAAACAGTGATGAGATATCTCGGATATCTGTGTGGTAACTGTGTAAACAGCATCTGTTGATGGCAACCATCATAATTCTCTGTATTCATCAAAAAAGAAGCTACTGTCTTTTGGTTCCATATGAACTGGTTACTCTAGGGAGTAAGGGAAGGTGATTTGGGATGTGATCATGGCTACTTATCTGCTTATGTTAGGATAGCTGGGTTGACTATGGCCCTTCTTATGCAGACTTAAAGCAGAACCTCAGTTGGTGTAAATAGCTCCAGTAAGTACTGTACATTAATTTACATAGATGTATTCATAATGTGTTTGAAAGACTGATCTATTTTAAATATAGGAGTCAAATTCTGCTCTCTGTTATACTAGTGCAACTTCACTGATGGAGTAACTGAGACCAGAATATTGCTCCACCCGAGACAGATGCTGTGATTAAGAGAGATTTTTTCTTCATCATAATTTCAGATAGAATACCAAAAAAAATCCATTAAGGTGTCTTTCATCTCTTTGAATTTCTCATCTTTAACAATATATGTGATAACATATGCTGAAATGTTAATGTGCTCATGTGCTCTTTTAAAGGAGCAGAGCTACACTAATGGATCTGTATTCTTCGATAACCACTAAGAAAAGTCAATTGCTAAATAAAAAATAAAAAGAGTTACCCAAAAACTATAAGGAATTTATTCTATTTTATAAGAAAACCATATATTGATAATTATAGCAAGATAAAAGATAAAACAAGAGTACTGTTATAATAAACTTGCATAACACTGAAATTGGCAAATAGATTAACAAGTGCCAAAAATATTTCTAAATATTATTTAAATATTTCCTGCTTTAGCCAAAAATAGAGATATAAGCAATGATATCACTGCATTTCTTGTAATAAACTTGTTTATGGAAAAATTATGAATCATTGTTATGAATAGATATCTGGTAATTACTCCTCTTCACTGTATCCAGAAATCTCAAAATAGGTCGACAATCAAAACAGTTAACAGCAGTAACTTTTCTAGAAAAGACAAGTATATTTCTGTGGTCTTGTCTATGATGATGTTATCCTCAAGGCTGGTAAATGCATCAGTTTAAATACTCCAGAGAAAAGACATTTTTGCTTTCCTAGTTCTATGTGAATATCTTAAATCAAACGTTTCTGACCCATAATGCCTCACATCACAGATATGTGATGATATAGGTTATCAAGTCTGGTTCAAGTAAATCAGTGGCTACCTGGAAAGCCATTTGATTGGGGCTCCCCACAATAAGGCCTAAAATTTGTTGTGACGCCCTCTCAATCTCATCTACTCCAAATTTCTCTGCTGTATCTGCTGAAAGGATTCAGCACCATGGAAAAGGATAAGAAAGGAGGCAATTTGTACTAAATGAAGGGATGGAGATTTCCTTTTAAAACAGTGGAAGGAAAAGTGGGGAACTTGTGATGTGCCCCAGACAGTGCCATAATAGAGGGACATATCCTAATTACTCAGGGAAATCAAGAAATAAGAAGCATAAAGCTCATCTTCCCCATGCAGCATGAGCAGTAAATAAGACAGTAGCACTTCAATGTGTCCCTGATGAGGGATGGCATTATTTCTTAGTCTTACAACCTCTTTGGGTCAGATACCTTTTTATTATTATGTTGCTTATATTTATACACAACGCCTGACATAATGGGGTCTGGAACCTGACAGAAGACTCTACAACACAAACAACATATATCCAATAATTAAAAATAAAGGATGCCTAATCATGAACTTAGATTCTCCCTCTATGCAAGACTGGCAGTGTTGTCTGATTTGGCCCTGCAGACATTTGATATTTTCATTGGCACTTCCAAACGCAAGGTGAAGAAATTGCTTTGCAAATCACATTTCGATGGATTTAAAGAGGCATATTCAAAGCAGAGTAAGTAACAGACTCAAACAAATCTATTTATTTTTACTAGTTTTGGACAACTCTTCTTCCCGCTTAATCAATTTATCAAGGGTATCTGTGCTGAAACAAGGCAGTCTACCTCTCTTCCCATCTTCTTTAGCAGGACTTGAGCCTGCAGTGCAATCACTAAGCTGATTTGTGATATTACATTAATTTTCATAGTAAGAAACTGTCATAGTATAATTCCCCAGTCTGAAACTTAGAGTCCAAAAGATGGGGTATCAGCATGAATTCCTCTAAGCTTAATTACCAGCTTAGATCTGATAAGCTGCCACCACCCAAAAATATATGTTTTGGGGCACTCTGGTCCCCCCAAAAACCCTTCCCTGGGAACCCCAAGACCCAAATTCCTTGAGTCTCACAACAAAGGGGAATAAACCATTTCCCCTCCTTTCTTCCTCCCAGATCTCTCCCGCCCTGGGTACACTAGGAGATCACCGTGATTCAAACTCCTTGAATCACAACACAGAGAAATCAGGTTTTTTCTCCCCCTTCTCTCACCTTCCCAGGCTTTCCCTCCCTGGGCTATCCTGGAGATATAGACAGATTCAAGCTCCGTGAATCTAAAACAAAGGGATTCCACCTTTCCCCCCTCCCTTCTCTCTCCCTGTCTCCCACCAATTCCCTGGTAAGTACAGACTCAATTCCCTTGAGCCTCAACAAGGGGAAAAAATCAAAAAGGTCTTAAAAAGCAAAACTTTTAATAAAAAGAAAGAAAAAAAGTAAAAATTGTTTCTGTAATTGGATGGTAAAAGTTACAGGGTCTTTCAGCTTATAGACACTAGAGAGAAGCCTCCCCCCAGCAAAACATACAATTTAAAATACTTCCAGCAAAATACACATTTGCAAATACAGAAAACAATCAAAAGACTATAACCACCCTTTCTACTTAATACTCACTATTCTGAATATATAAGAGACTGTAGCAGGGAGATTGGCAAGAAACCTGGTTGCACGTCTAGTCCCTTTCAGGACCCAGAGAGAACAAAGCCAAACCCAAAAAACACAAACAAAGGCTTCCCTCCACCGAGATTTGAAAGTATCTTGTTTTCTGATTGGTCCTCTGGTCAGGTGTTTCAGTTCACTGTTTGTTAACCCTTTACAGGTAAATGAGACATTAACCCTTAACTATCTGTTTATGACAGAGACCATCATGAAAACTTGATTCTGACTATCCTGAAGGATCAATCAGTAAGAGATGGGCTGTGGGAGGAAAAGCACTTATTCAAACAAAAATATCTGAAATACATGTAAATTGAGTGGAGGAAAGGACAATTATTAGTCAGTTGAAATGGGTTCCAAGACAAGTGTGCTTTTCTAAATTTTACATCCCTATGAAAGATTCTTTAAACTGTCATGCCTTTGGCATAAATCTGCCATATGTTTGCTTTTAGTACAAATAGGCAAAACAGTTGGGTAACAAACGCTAATAGTATACTTTCTTATCTTACACTACCATCAGCAAAATCAGGTGTCCAATAATACAGGTGGTAACCTAGATCCAAATATTGGTCTGATTATTATTAGTAATGGTTATTTGTTTCTAGTAGATCCTACGTGCTATGCATTGTACAAACAAAAAAGAAGGCAAGGTCCCACCACATGTGTACTATTTATTACTACATACTACTCTATGTCTGCCAAACAGAGTCCATGAATGTCAACACAAGCAGTGAATAAAGCAGGGCTCCACAAAACGTATTCCACATGAATTACATGCAATTTACAAAGGCTCATGACTCAAAAGAAAAATTTCACCAAAATAATCATGGATATGTCACCTTAGTCATGGTTATTTTCCAGACCAATTTTAACTTTCTATCCCCGAGCAATTTTGGTGCCAGCGCTATTCAAATAATATTGCAAGATTCTTTTTTTAAAGCAGAAAAGTGTATTTTTCCTCACCCACTCTTTTTATATCTCCAAATAGCTGAAACATTTTCTGTTAAACAGTCAAGTCCCTTCTTTCTTAAAGAAACAAATAAAAACTTACCTTTGGTCAGAGACCTGGTCTGGAAATTATAGCCATAAAGGTAAAAGTTTATTGAGAAAAAATATTAATTTAATTATTGCATACAAATAAACAATAAAATCGCAAATAAACAATGTATATTTCCTTTTCATTTTAATGTAAATAATTTTAGTGAAGAAATCCCTAGCAATATGCACTCAAAGAAATGCTTCAAGATCTTTGAAACCAAACCATTTGAATGGAGAATGCAGTTGCACCCAGGACTGTGTGGTGACCTGCCTTTGGGTCATACCCCACAATCTGGAAACAATTTGCCCTAGCATAGCCATGGAACCAAACACATTTCAGGCAGGTGTGGCTTTATACAGTTGTTTCAGTTGTTGTTTATGATAAGCTTAATTATGAGTCTACATTTTGGGGTCTGATCCTGCAGCACTTACTCAAAGCTTGGCTGGATTAGGCCTCTGTTTTTTTTTTATTATATTCCTTTATTACTTTATTTTATTCCTTCTATATTAAATAACCAGATTTCTTATTGGCTACTGAGAGGGTTCACCATGGCTACCTATACTAATCAAATAACAAAAGCATCTAAAAATTATGGGTTTCTTAGTTTACAAGACTTTATTTGTTAATATGAAAGATCCCTGAAAGGAACGGATTACAATAAAACAGGAGCCATCCACACACCGCAAGACAAGATAACCAACCTTAAAAACACAGAGCATTTCTTGTTAAAAATGAATGGTTCTCTTCATGATAGTATGGGGTACATTTCAATTTTAGGCACAGCCCTGAGCAGGGGGTAGTGTGTAAACTGCAGCCTTCAAGAAGTAGCCCCAGGGAGCATTGTGACTCAGACAAATCCCTCTGAGTCACAACTTCTCTCCTGCTTTCTCCTAGCTCAGAGGTGGAGGTTGTAGAGCTTTACTTCTGGCCTATACAATCAATAAAGTACTTATCACACTGATGTGATCTTAGGCACCTATATTCATACCCTATACCCTGCTGCAATAACATTTGTGCAAAATATGCCTTGTGAGGTATATGAATGCTAACACCACTCTGGTTATTAATATCCATGTAAAATGTATGTGTTAACATTATATGTGAAGTTATGAATTCTGTCTGTATGATGTTACTAGAACATGTTTAAGAGCCTAGCCTAGGTAAATGAATATTAGTTTACCTCAATTTACATACTAGCCATAGATAAAGCCATCAAGCTAAACTGGCGGGTGTTATTCTGATCCTCAACTGGAGAAACAGAGAATTATCATGACTCCTGCACCCCAGAGAGACACATGGGACTGAGTCCCCAGGAGGCCTTCCTGACCTGTAAGACGAAGAATACAAGGAACAGAGAGAATCTCCCGCTTGCATCTTTACTTGTGAGACAAAGGAAACAAGTGACTTGGTCTCCGTGATGTGTCCAGTCCAGGCTGATTAGCAAATGCTGGGAAAGAGACTGTAGATGAGAGAAACCCCCTTGAACAAACTGTATCTTGCCAGATTAAGGCTCAGTCTTTCAGATGTGTTTTTGCTTTGATTTGCTTGTAACCATTTCTATCTTTGTCCCCTTTACTTGGTATCATTAATCCACGTTCCTTTGTTAATAAACTTGTTTTGCTTTCATTATAAAGCATCATTGCTGTGTAAGTTCAGTAAAGTGTGTGCTTCAGAAAGCTGACAGCATGGAGCGTTTTACTGTCTCTGTAAAGACAGCGAACCTCATATTTTCTGTGTGCGGGTCAGTGAGGGGGACTGGTCCTTGCAGTGGGAGGAATTCGGGGCAGGAAGTGTACTAAAGTCAGCTTGCAAGGAGCAACCAGATTGGGCAAAGCCAAGGTGAGGCTTGTGAAGTGCTGGGGTCAGAGAGCTGGCCTGAAGGTGCACAGCCACAAGACACCCAAGGTTACAAGTCAGATAGTGACCAAACCCCTTATTGGCCTGGGTGAACCCCAAACATCACAACTGTTCCCACTTGCAACTACCCTACATTGGCCCAGCAGCATGAGGCAGTGAGTGGAGTGGGGTGGAATAGAGACTAGGCTCCTCCCATTCCCTGCCCTACTGCACCCACCTGTCTCAGGAAGGGCATAAGTAAGGGTGTGGCCTAAATGCCCAAGACACAGGTAGCCTGTATAAGGGGCCTAAAATGAATGGTTCTTCCCTCTTACTCTCTGGCATGGGTATGTCATGTAAGTCACAATATACCTTTACAAATACAGCTTGCTATAACTCAGCAAAAACATTCTCCTGTTTTCGCTTCACCCACACACATGAATTGTTTTACATTTCATTATTTCTCTAGCCCTCAATAATAAAAGCAGTATGGAAAGGGAGGGGAGTCTGATGCAATGTACATTTTCAGCATGGAATAATAACTAAAAAATACTGGAACACATTATGTCCATATTATGTTTATTCTGTGCTCCTCCCATGGGACCACACTAACCAATTTGAGCAAATCGTGCACAATTATGATTTAGGCTGACTGCTGTAAAAATATATCCAGTTTTTTACTAGTTTTATGGTGCCTATCTTCAATGAGATCAAAAGTTCCATCATGTTGATTTACGTACTTTGAGATGAAGGGAATTAAAGAGAGGATTTGAAAAGAGGGAGAGAACACTATTCTCATGAAAATATTGAAACCCTCTACTTAGCTCTTGAATTTCAATATTACATTCTTATGAATATGGATAGGTGAGTTTTTTGGTAGGCTCTCGTACCATGGAATATAAAAGGATAAAGTGAGACAGAAGCCTTCTAATTGCATTGTTTTAAAAGACAGATGAGAAAACAAGATCAGTTGCACAGTAAAAACTGAAGCGGTCCTAGAAAGACAATGTATTCTTTCTGTCTTGTGAAATGGTTACTGTTTTCAAGCCTTTGAGGCTTAAGCACTATTGAGTGATGTGCTACTTGATAACTCAAAGCTCCATCTCAGGATCTCACCAAACCGAACCTTTATTGCCTCTGAAAACTACAACATATTTCTCAATGACTTGCTGAACTGAGCTCACATAGTTCCTTCATCACCTGCTCTGGCAAGTGCAAGAGGTTTCAAGAAACCCAGTGAAAGACCTGTCAAAGGATTGTCCTTTATTAGCAGCGTGCTTTAGAAAGAAAAATGTGGGTTCCAATCCCCCTCCAAACTAAATCAAAACTAATCTGCCTTTAAAAAATAAAAAAGCTGCAGTAAAGCTCACAGCTGGTAGAATGCTGGGCTATAGATTAATCGAGCCTAATCTGCAATAAATTCAGGATGTGATCCATTCCAACCTCATCAATGAAATCAGTTTGAATGCTTCTTTATAATCCAGTCATTCTTTTAACAGGATGAACGTTTGGCAAGATCCTTTCCCTCCCTTCCTCCTGGAAGAGATTACATTTAGAAAATCTATAATTTCTGAAATTCCTCAATATGCTAAAATATCGGCTGCTCAGAAAAGCAGCTTTAGCTCTGCATTTCAACAAATAAAGTGAGAGTAGGAGAACATACAGAGAGGATGACATTTACACTCATTGTCTCTCCCAGAAAACACTATTTTCTGCACATTCTCTTATTTTTATTGAAATGCTAATTCTGAAACAAAAATAATTAAAAAATCATAAAATACTAAATATTACTACTTAAAGCAATGATACTTTCTATCTGTAGCACACTTGGCAAAATTCATCTCTGGTAGAACTCTGAGTTGCACGAGGAATGAATTTGGACTTGGTGTCTACTCAAACAATCTATCTGTACAAAATAACTAGTCAGGAGCAAGCACTATTATTATTTTGGTTCACTTCTGTAAATATTCAGGTGATAGTTCACAGTTAGTTTTTCCACAAACTGCATTGACTTTTTTATCTTTGTTTTATCCATATGCAGTTATAATGAGTCAAATTATACTCAGCCAAATCCTCAATGGAGTTAATCTGGATCTATATGTGTATCTCCAGCAAACTGAGCACTCAAAATTAATGGATATTTTTTATCTTGATATCTATCTAAAGATGCAGATAGGCACCTAGTGGGGTTTTCAAAAGCGCCTAAGCACCTAATTCCTTTGAGTTTTTGAAAATCCCCATCTACATCTTTAGGTGCTTAAATACTTTTAAATATCTGGCTCTCTGCACTGTGGTGTCTCATCTGTAAAATGGGGATAATAAAACCATTTCACATAATAGGGATGTCGAGAAAATAAATTAATTTCCATTTGTAAGAAAAACAAAAGATACCACCATGATTAAACTGATGAGGCTCCATGAACACTTCAAATGTCCAGTCATCAAACAAACAAAAAAAGAAAAAGAAAACCCAGAACCTTATTCATAGCAAAATGTTTGACATAAAGCAAACATTCTGAAAAGAAATCATGCGGTTCCATCCCTTAAATCACTGTATTTGTACAGGAATGAGAGATAAATGAGGTTCAAAGCAAACTTGTTTGATTATGACTGCAGCCCTCTGGTATTTCCGAATGACATGTTCAGGATATTACTGGATGTCAAATTAGTTTGCAGTGATACTTAATGGTAAAAAAATACATATTAACTAAATGTGCTTTAAAAGTAGAAAAGCAGCAAGATGCACAGAAAAAGGCCGTTAAATACCTTACCCTGATGCTGAAATTAAATATTTGTTTAAGACTTTCCTTCAAATTTCAATTGTTTTATTAATTATAGTTTGGTTTGGTACACAGAAAATAGATTTTAATGAATCTATTCCTATATTGATTTTCTGTTCTAAGTCACATTTGATGCCCAGTGTTCATACTTTTGATGGGTTTATTACTTCTGTCAAAAATATATATACAATATGTATTTTCATGTTTTTTAATAGCTTTGTTTTGATGTTTGCTATATCTGTTTTTATAAGAAATAAAACAGTATTAATCTAATTGGAAGCAGGAATCACTTTGTGAAATTCTATGGCCTGTGCAAAAGTCAGACAAAATCATCATATTTTTTTCTTCTATGAACGTTATTGTTATCAGTGAACAGGTTAATTTTAGGAACCTACATGGTCTTTGATATTAAGAAATTTCTCATAAATTCAGGATATGAGATGATCAGAGAAACAGTGACTCTTTGGTCAATTTCAATGCTTTAAAACAAAAACACAGAAAGTGCTTTAAACAGGACCCCAAATATTATATTCTTCTTTTAGCGTGGAAGATGCTATAGAATTGGGTTTCAGAATTTAAGATTTAATTTTCAAAACAATTTGTTCTTTAGTCCTGATGGCAAAGGAAACTTCAAATATGAAAAAAATGCAAATCAAAGCAGTGGTGTCTTCTTTCGTCTGCAGAAACTCTAAAACAGTAGTTCTAAGATGTGTGAACAACTTCTACTCATTTCAGTGTACTATTAATTCTGAAACTTCATAACATTTCTTTAAAGTCCACATTATTAATTATTCACAACTAAACATTAAGAAAAAACATCCAACTAATGTGCTTGTAAGGACAGTAAAACTTTTGCCGTTGACTTCAATAGATGTCTATTCAAAGCCCATTATTACAGATATTGCACTCTGAAATTACTATACTTTTGCATGAAACTAATTATTTACTGAATCTTCTTTGTTATGAGGAATAGTTCTTCTTCTGGCATTTTGACCTTTGTGGGAGCTAAAGAAACACTCTGTCTTTTGTATTCTACTCCATCACGGTACTGCCAACTTCAAGTCTGACCTCCGAAAAAATGCATGAGTAAGGCCACAAAAAAATCATGAGATTTAAAAAAAAAAGGATTGTTTTTATTCTGATTGCTGACCCATCAGGGTGCACTCTCTGTAGGCTTTCAAGCTTTTCTGTTATTCTTCAAGATGTGTTGCTCATGTCCATTCCATGATAGGTATGGGCATGCCTGCATAACATGGAATCAACATGAGCCAGCACTTGAAGAATTACTATTTCTTTTTAAATGAAAACTTAAGTTCTCATACAATCTCTTGATTCCAGCAGCTGGGGCTTTAAGGGAAGAAACTCACTAAATATTGTGAGACTCACAGTAATATTGCAAATACTGTCAACACTACCATTTCTGAAAGCGAACATGGTTGTTTTATCTGGCAACTTTATCCAGAGTTTTTCACATTAATCTAGGCCTTGGATGGATTTTTTGCATTTTAACAGCTAGAAATGGGAGGACCTGGTTCCACAATCTGCAGAGGGAAAGGGAATTTACTGCTAAAAAGCTTTTAGCCTATTAAAGTAAATCATGCTATGCTTAACACATTTACTCAAGGTGTCCATCCTCTGCCCTCAGCCTTGTCCTGACCTGCTTGAACAACTATTAGCCTTTCACTCTGAAGAGTCATATATATTGTGTATTACAGCCCAGTGTGTTAACACTACACCACCACAAAAGAAAGTTCAAGTTGAAGGCTCAGACTATTATGAAATCACCCCAATATATCACTGTGGAGGGAGGGGGGAAACAGCATTCACTAGCCCAAAGGATATTTCATCACTTGCCAGCAATGAGGTGATTAGGCATCAATATATAGCACAGGGGAACACCTTTAAAATCTCTTAAAAGGGCTTATTCATTTCATGCAATGTAAAAAAACACACACTTCACTTTGCCACTTGTGAGTAGCAACTTTCTTGCTTTCTTCATGATATTTAAAAGAAGAGAAACAAGACTTTTAAAATAGCATTGGTTTAATTTGGAGAACACAGAGAAGTCAAAGACTAGAACAAAAACTAAAATAAATGCAAACTGCTCAGAAGAAGGGCCAAACTTACTAACATAACTTCAATTCTGGCAGTCTCCCAAACCACACTGCAAAGCATATTATAAACCAGCCATTGGTTTACCTTTATAAGCCAGTGAAAACTGTGAAGGCAGCAGCGTACATTAATCTCAGCCTGCACTTGCCCATCTCTTTTATGTTCAATAAGGGTAGGATCAGTCTCTAATAGCTTTGAAAAAATTGCAGGATATAGAGACAACAAGAGTGGTGCCAAGGCTTGATCAATAAAAGAAAAACTGGTGGATTTTACTGGCAGCACATCAAAAAATTAACGTAGGGTTTTTAGTTTGTAGCTCTGTTTCTCTTTTTCCACTCATACATTCATTAGGCTGATCCAGGTATGCTGGATTACTCACTGGCATTTTGACAACACTCCATAATGGTGGCTAGTCATACACACATAAAAGTAAAATAAATCAAGTCATTTGTTTTAGCTGAATTCATAGCATCCTTTGAAACGGTGAATTTTATGTAAAGCCCTTCTTTCTTAAAACACATTTATATTAATTTATTTTAGAGCTGTCAATTAATTGCAGTTAATATGTAATTAACTCAGAAAATTAATTGTGATTAATCAGTTTTAATCATACTGTTAAACAATAGAATACCAATTGAAATTTATTAAATATTGTTGATGTTTTTCTATATTTTCAAATATACTGATTTAAATTTCAACACGGAATACAAAGGGTATAGTGCTCACTTTATATTATTATTTTACTAGAAATATTTGCACTGTAAAAATGATAAACAAAAGAAATAGTATTTTTCAATTCACCTCATTCAAGTATCATAATGCTATCTCTTTATTGTGAAAGTGCAACTTAGAAATGTAGATTTTTTTGTTACATAACTGCACTTAAAAACAAAACTATGTAAAACTTTAGAACCTACAAGTCCACTCAGTCCTACTTCTTATTCAGCCAATTGCTAAGAGAAATAAGTTTGTTTACATTTACAAGAGTTAATGAGGCCCTCTTCTTATTTACAGCATCACCTGAAAATGAGAACAGGCATTCACATGGAACTTTTGTAACCAGCATCCCAAGGTATTTACATGCCATATATGCTAAACATTTGTATGCCCCTTCATGCTTCGGTCACCATTCCAGAGGACATGCTTCCATGCTGATGACGCTCATTAAAAAAAATAAGGTGTTAATTAAATTTTGACTGAATTCCTTGGAGGAGAATAATATGTCTCCTGCTCTGTTTTACCCGCATTCTGCCATATATTTCATGTTACAGCAGTGTTGGATGATGACCCAGCACCTGTTGTTCATGCAGATTTCACTGCAGATTTGCAAAATGCAAAGAAGGTATCAATGTGAGATAACTAAAAATAGCTACAGGACTTGACCCAAGGTTTAAGAATCTGAAGTGCCTTCCAAAATCTGAGAGTGATGAGGTGTGGAGCATGCTTTCAGAAGTCTTAAGAGAGCAACACTCTGATGCAGAAACTACAGAACCTGAACCACCAAAAAAGAAAATCAACCTTCTGTTGGTGGCATCTGACTCAGATGATGAAAGTGAACACGTGTCAGTCTCTATTGCTTTGGATCGTTATCAAGCTGAACCCATCATCAGCATGGATGCATGTCCTCTGACATGGTGGTTGAAGCATGAAGGGACATATGAATCTATAGCGCATCTGGCATGTAAATATTTTGTGACGCCGGCTACAACACTACCATGTGAACATCTGTTCTCACTTTCAGGTGACATTGTAAACAAGAAGAGGGCAGCATTGTCTCCTGCAAATGTAACCAAACTTGTTTGTCTGAGTGACTGGCTGAACAAGTAGGACTGAATGGACTTGCAGGCGCTAAAGTTTTACATTGTTTTATTTTTGAATGAAGTTATTTTTTGTATCTAATCCTACATTTGTAACTTCAACTTTCATGATAAAGATATTGCATTACAGTACCTGAATGAGGTGAATTGAAAAATACTATTTCTTTTGTTTTTTACAGCACAAATATTTATAATAAAAAAAAGTGAGCACCGTACACTTTGTGTTGTGTGTTGTAATTGAAATCAATATATTTTAAAATGTAGAAAGCATCCAAAAATATTTAAATAAATGGAATTCTATTATTGTCTAACAGTGTGATTAATCGTGATTAATTTTTTTAATCGCTTCACAGCACTAACTTATTTATGTATTGCCTATTAAGTTTTAATTTTCAATTCCTAATCATAACAAATGGATTATGAAGGGCCTTTTATTGTCTCTCTGTTTATAATGGTTAAACTTTCCATTATGCCAGTCCATTTTTCTCACCTTCAATCATGGATTACAAACTATTAAGTGAAATACAGGCTTTGTCCTAACTGGAATAATTCTTCTTATCTTCACCATGCACTACACTTTAACATAGTCTTTTTCTTCTGATCTCTTATAGCAACAGCCAAATTCTGATGACCATCACCGTGCAAAACTCCCATGAAGAAAGCCAGGCAAGCAAGATCTGGACTTAAATCTCAACATTTTGCTATCCACTTTGACTTCAGTATTCATCACCAGCTGTTAGTGCAAAGACGCATCTGGATTTAACCCAAGATCAGTCTGTTGAGTTCAATCTGATGTACGCTGCAAGCTGTCATCAAAATAAAATAAGAGATGCATCCTGAGAGTGGGAAATAAATATTTTTTTCACACCTGCACTTGTTTTTTTTTGCTCAGCACTGGCTTATTAAATGCTTAGTTTCATTGGAAAAGAGAAATGAGCATGTTTTTAACATACTGCTTTTTTAATGGAAGTGCTTATTGAGTAGACCAATTTGTGCATTTTTTCCTCCTTGAAAAGAGCCTTCTGGAAAGTGAACATTATGTTACTATGATAGGCAATGTGGCTGGAGACCAGTTATATTGGCTTTCTTTAAAATAACATGACCATTAGGACACACGGCATTTTAATACAAGTTTGTTACACAGAGGAGAAACATAACTCTCTCTACTTTATTATGAAAATTACCTTGTGGAACGTCTAAAGGTGCCATATCCGCAACATATTCTTTTTTCTTTTTTCTCAAAAAAAAATCTAATCTGGATACAATTAAGAGTATATTATCAAAATTGAAAAATAAAAATTTGGGATATTCCTTTTCATTTATCCATAATATACTAAATTACATAAGCATTAGTCTAAAAATATAATTTGGCCAAGTTCATATTTAAAGCTTGTATATTTGTGCTAATGTTTAGTGCTCTGGAGCCAGCATGGCCCAACACAATTAGTGAAGCTCAGAGACAACATTAAAAAGCTAAAAGGCAAGATAAGAATAAGCTTACTGAACCACATGTTACAAAAAGAATCTGGATTTCCATACAGTATAATCTCATTTTTAAAGGGTTCCACATGTTCCTGAATACAAGTAACTGTGTCCATGTTCTATGGAAAGAGTAGAAGTTTGAATATATTAAATACAGCCATTGCCTTGTAAAATATCATGGATGTTTACATCATAAAATATTATCTTACCATCATTTGACTTGCATAATTATAACTTAACTGTATGCAATTGCCCAATACTGTTGGAGGAGAGTGTTGGATGCGTAGTCCTTAAAAGGGACGCTGTCAGTTTAAATTATTTGAAGCTGACTAATTTTTAAAAATGTCTGGTACAGAAATAGAATTACTTAACCTTTTCAGTTTTTAAATGCTCATAAGGGCTTTCCTACTGCCCTGTAGATATTTTTTATAAGGGGCTTTTCAACAACAGAGAATCAAAGGTCCAAAATTCTGCACATGCTTAACTTTTGAAGAGGTGCAGCCCAAGGAAATGGGGTTGTCAAGGCAGCTTTAAGTCATCATTGCACCCTCCCAATCTTAGACTATTCCAGGGGCTAGAGAGGTCCCAAGTGTAACTTTGACAGCCCTGGGGCTCTGTCTAAGTTACAATAGCCTCCCAGGGCTGGCCTACGAGCTGCAGTGCTGTACAGAATCTCCCCAGAGCTGTCTGCTGCAACCTGCCCTTCTCCTCCAGCATGCCCCCCCACCCCACACTAGGGCTTCTAAGCAGCCCTCAGAGGCCAGAACAGTGCCTGCACTGGGGCTTTTAGGACTTCTTTTTATGCTGCTCTGGCCCTTTCCCAGTATAAAGGCCCAGCGGATCTCACCATGCTTTTTATGTTAACCCATCTCAATGATAATAACAAAAGGCCAAGTCTTGGCAGGCCCAGCTCTGCCGCCTTTGTACCGAGTATATAAAATAATCAGCTCCTGGTTTTCAGGTTTTTTTGCTGTTTTGTTATTGAGGGCACCCTCACATTTTCAGGTCAGATCCATGACACAGAATGTTTACTCATCACCAAAGAGGAAACAAGCATCTGTGTGCAGTGAGTAGGAGTAGTTTAGTGCTATGGTTCAGGCTAAGAGAGCAGAACTGTCTCAACTCAGTCATCTATAATGTTGCCACTTCAGATGGCCAGAGTGACACTTATCTCTGCTACTTGTGCCACTAGCAACAAGTAAAGTAGTATATTCTGGAACTCCACATGTCAAAAAAGGGAAATTAGCACTGCAGTCTACAGTATGGAAGAGTAAGAGGAACAGATCTCAATTGCAGTACATAACTCCTTAGATAGAAAGTATGATCGATCTGGTCATTCTGAGTACAGTATTATTCCTGTAATACTGTCAAAATCAGTGGTCCACATTCAAATTAATAAATGGGTGTAACTTTGGCTTGAACAGTTCTATCCATTTTTGCACCCGATTTGGATTTAGCCCAGGATACATAAAATTAAGTTTTCTGTCACTTGTATGTCTTAAATTTAACTTAGAAGCTTTCAGTTGCAATATGCAGTTTGTAAGGAAGTTTTCAATTCATGTATCTGTCCTCTTTATTTAGATTATAAACTCCTTGGGACAGAAACTCTCATTATGTGTTTGCATAGTGCCTGGCACAATGGGGCACCAAATGTGGTTGAGGCCTTTAAGCACTATTGTCTTACTACTACTAACGATAGTAATTTATTTGCAATTGTTCAGTTCCTATTCCTCCCTGGTCATGCATCACTTCTTAAGCTCTATCTAAATTCTCTGCTGTATAATAAGAGACCATGCAGATTCTGTATTCTGCCTGCAAAACATACATGATAATTAAACATTTGCAGATGCATATTATTCGTCAATTAAGCCTTCAGTTTCAGTGCAGCCAAGGTTATGATCTGAATGCCCCAGGCTATTTATTAAAACAAAGTTAGAGTAAGTATCTAAATATTTTATTTGATATATTTTTCTATTTTATTTTTAAATTTAAAACTTTTCCAGATTGAAACTACTCCTCTGAGGCTGGAGTGCTGAAAATTAAAGAATTTTACTCCTAACTGATCAAATAAAGTATCGTCTCAGCTTCCAGTGACTGCTGCATTTTAGCTTCTTTTAGCTTCATATCAGTTTTGGATACAGATAAATGCCAGCTACCCTGATAAACATGTACACTACCAGCTGTAGCTCCATCTGCTACGCTAAACATTTTCACACCAAATCTGCTGGGGGAAAAAAAACACACTGGTTTTGGAGTCAGTTTGTAATAACGAAATATTAAAATCTTCACTCCAGGTGGCTCTTCAGTCTTCTGTTCCTCTGATGAATATATTTACAAAAGCAACAAGCTATTTATGTAGCAATAATACTCTCAAAATTCAAGGAACTTTATGGGGAAGACTTTGGTATAAGTACGAGTGGATGTGCAAACTTAGAACTCCAGAGCTACTGAAACCTTTTTCAGGCGGTCTCTTCTTAGGCCTCCAGCCTGCATATACACATTTGCTTAACTTTATTATCATGAAAAATCCCGCTGACTTTAAAGAGACAAATCTTAGTAGTGAAATTAACCACGTGCATAAGTGTTTGAAGGATAATGATCTAAATCAGTAGTCCTAGTATTCATTCTTTTGGCATTTTTACTTTTATATTTTACTGTGCAAAGAAATTCACTGATAAAAATGTGAATTTTTCCTTTTCCTTTGACAAACTAATTTCTTTCAAATTCCTGAAAGCTCAGAACCATGAACTTGGCTTGAGTCTGTTTAAATATTGAAAGTTATGTAATCAAGCAAAGCCCCACCACAGTAATGAGGGCTCCAATACTGCCATAATTGTGAATATTTTGGAGTGACAGTCAGTTTATCATGTGTTAGTAAGAGCAAACACCTAATTTGTACCAGTTAGTATGCAGGACTTTCAATTCAACTATGCATGTGCTAACCCACCATTAAGGTATGTAACAGCCCAAATGACCACATCACACCTGAAGCCAGGGGGCTGTTGTCCGGGCTTCCAGAGGAAGGGTAGCAGTTCTTTATGGGTAGTGTGTGTGGGGGGAAAGGAGGTCAGAAGCTGCTGCAAAAAGGTGGGTGGGGGTCAGCGTGATGATGCTGACTCATTCCCTGGGAATGTAAGTGCAAAAGGCTTGAAAAGGGGCAAGCCTGGGTGTTAGAAACCCTTTCTCCATGCAGCAGGCAAAGCAGCATCCACCCTCCCTCCTTTCCCCCGAGATGGCAAGTATCAGGTTTGGCTAGGATCTGCTGTCGGCACTGCACTGCGGGGAGAGGGGCTGGGAAGGAATTTTCCCCTTGCCACCAGATTGGCCTAGGTGGAGTGTGTTCTTTTTATTTTATTTATTTATTTGCATTCCTCACAGCAGGTTTCAGGGAGGGGGTTCTGGTGAGGAGGAAAGAGGGTTAGGCTATATGTCACAATTCATTATGTAAGAATGGAGAGGATGTCCAGTGCAGGTTCTTCATAGAGAAGGCATCCAGTGATTGGACAAATGACCTGGTAAAGGACTTAAGAAGGAGGTGTTGTTTAAAGGAACGGAATGGGGTGGGGGAGGGGCTGCTATGATTGGTACGGTGGAAAGCCAACCCCCCTTCCCTAGCTCACTGTAACCTTCCTATGAGGTGGACGGGGTGGATGGTAAGGTCCCAGCCATAGGTTGGCTGAAGCACCTGGAGGAAGCCTCTGGGCCGTTACTGAATGAACATGGTGCTGCCTGCACTGTACACTTTTATCTGCCAGATAGTCCCAAACATCTAATAATAAATTTGCAGCCTGATTATCAAGTGGCTCCTGTCCTTCTTTCAGTATTGTCAGACAACTCCTCCGTACGTTAGAGCGTGCTAACTGAATGTGAGACAGGTAATAACACTGCAATGGGCCAGGCAGAAAGGAAAGCAGAGTATAGTCACAACAAGATTTTGAGATATTTCTCTTGGTAAACACACCAGTGCTTGGGAACCAGTGCATTAAATCCTTGAATTCCCTTTTCCTGAAAACAGACTTGATCTCTGGTTTTAATGGAGAGTAAAATGAGAACAATGGTTGACTGAGTGATCCACGCTGAAATTCATTTGGAACTGAGGAAAAAAAAAACATGGCCAGGGATGTATGGGGTGATTTTCTAATATATACAGTAGTATAAAGTAGTGATTCTCAACCAGGGGTCCAGGGCCTCGAACAGGTTTCAGGGGGGCCTCCAAGCAGGACCAGCATTAGACTTGCTGGGGCCCGGGGCAGAAAGCTGAAGCCCACTGCATGGGGCTGAAGCCCAGGTCCCTGAGCCCCACGATCCAGGGCTGAAGCTGAAGCCTGAGCAACGTAGCTTCATGGGGGCTCCTGTGGCATGGGGATCAAGGCAATTGCCTTGCTTGCTACCCCCTAATGCCGACTCTGGCTTTTATATGCAGAAAACCAGTTATTGTAGCACAGGTGGGCCATGGAGTTTTTATAGCATGCTGGGGGATGGGGATGGATGGCCTCAGAAAGAAAAAGATCGAGAACCTCTGATATAAAATAGTATAGTGGCAGGGCACAGATGCAGGTGTATTTTGGAACAAAACACAATTACATCCTGATGGAAACCTAGAAAAATAGAGGGTTGGAGGCTTCTCTGACTTACACAAATGCAAATTAACAGTAATTCTACCACTGAAAATCAGTGCAAGAGAGATCAGGCCAGATACTACAAGTACAGATGGCATGAAAATAATTGTTAAAAATACTATTAAGTCGCATTAAATATTTTGAAAATTTTGATTTTCCCCTCACCAAACAAAAATTTCTCTTATAAAATTGGGGGTTTTTTGCATGGGCTCCTATAAAGTCATATTTCCCAATATTTCCATATTGCCAAATGATATAAGAAAGTCATCTACAAAAAGATTTTATAAAATGATGGGTAAGATGCTTGGATAAGCAATTAAAAGGGTGGATGCTTATATAGATGTACCTGAACCTCTTTAGTGTGTGACTCTTAGGAGACAGATTTTTTAAAAAATGTTTCTTTCACTTCTTGGTTCCTACCAAGTATAAAATCCAGACAGAAAAGTCTCTCAGAATGCAGAGATTAAAAAACAAACAAAAACAAAACAAAACAAAAAAACCTCTGGGCTTGTCTACACATGCAGCAATGTGCACACCAAGGGGGTAAACTGTAGAGCAGGGGTTGGCAACCTCTGGCACACGGCTTGCCGGGGAAGCGGTGCAGGCGAGGGGTGTGCTGGCCGTGGCTTCCTGACACCCCCATTGGCCTGGGATGGCAAAATGCAGCCAGTGGGAACCGCAATCGGCCAAACTTGCCGATGCGGCAGGTAAACGAACTGGCCCAGCCCGCCAGGGTGCTTACCCTGGCGAGCCGTGTGCCAGAGGTTGCCTACCCCTGCTGTAGAGTGTTCTAAAATGTTGCAGTCTCCCTGCCCCATCAAGACCTTGGTGACATGCTCTACAAAGTACCAGAACTACATCAAAGTGTACTAGTTACATTTTAGAATGTGTTGGCAGGGTCTACACACGGCAGTTAAAGTGCTCTACAATTTACACACCTCTGGTGAGCACCAGATACAGAAGCCCTTGGAGCTTTTTAGATCATCAGAAAGGGAGCAGAGTTCTGCTCAAAGCTTTGCGTATATTTTGTCCTATCTGACTCACCCAACTCTAATTTGTACGCCCAGACTAGAACAAATTTTATAAAGTGATAGACAGAAAAAGGACCTTGGGCTAGAATATTATCCTATGAGATCAAATTGATTAATTCTAGCATCTTCTAACAAAGTTGTTAATGTCAGACACACTAGGATTAAATTCTTGTTGCTGTAATGTTTGCTAGTTGAAAGCAGTTAAAGCCAGAAAGACATATATGTTGTCTCCTTAATTGTCAAGTGCCTGATGTAGGAGGCAATGACAAAGAATCTCAGTTGCTACCTCCTTATAAGAGTCCCTGTCCCCAGATATAATCTAACAATTTCTATTAGGCACTGAGGGGAACAATGTGAAAATACTCTCTCCACTACCTTCAGTAACAGAGAAACCGAAGAAAAATATCAGGAATAGTATCTACAGGCAGAATTGACTGTACAGAGATTGGTTTTCAAATTCTTCCCTGAGAACCCAATATCGCTGCAACAGCAACATGACTAATATTAGGTAAAAATTATTGAATGTCACAATGTTTATTATTTTAGCATTTAATTTCCATGTAAATATTGTGTTATTTACGTTCATGAATGCTGGCACAACTAAAGATAGTTTAGCAACTTCTCTAGAAGAGAAGCTTATGAGCCACCTAATCCAACCAACCATCTCCAACCTTTGAGAGCTGCACCGGTTCACATTAGCTGAAGATCTTAACCCCTATAGGATTCTCACCTAGAAAGATCCAAATTCGATTCTATTCTGTATAGGTTCTTATACCACACTGATCACCAGAATGTCTGAGTGCCTGTCCACAGTGCATTAAGAGATGTGACAATGTGGTATTTGTGTCTCATCTTCAGCCCAGGGGGAGATAAACATGCAGCAGAGCATCTTATTCTGGCAGGGTGTTTTTGTTTTGTTTTGAATATATATGATGCTATGTATTTATGTCAGAAAAGACAAGGTCAAAGAAACGTGCCTTGCACTTGGAGCAGGTGGTGAGGTTTGTGTCGGTCCTCAGGTTCCTGGGGGAGTTCATTCTATTGTGTCTGATCAGCCCCAAGGAAGTTTTGTCTCTCCTACAGATGAGCTTTACTGTTATTGTAGAGGGTTCCATTGTGCCAGAAGAGCAAAGTTGTTGACCACGGTTTTCATCCCAGAGCTTTAGGCAGTTTAGGCTCAGGTCGCAGAGCACCTTGAAATTAAGGCCAAGGCCTTGAACTTAATTCAATATTGTATGGAAAGCCAGTGTAGGGACAGGAGGACAGGTGTGATGTGCTTGTGATTGTTTATGTTGCTGCAGAGACATGCTGCAGTGTTCTGTACTAGCTGGAGTTTCCTACGCACTACAGTCTTTATGGGCAGGTACACTGCATTGCATAGTCTATCTGAGAAGACACAAAGCTGTGAATAACTAAAACCAGGTCAACATCTGCCAGGATGGGATTCAGTCTCCAGCTGGAGAAGATAGAAAGCATTATTCATGGACTGAATCAACCAATTGTGGATGTGAACCTTCAATCAAAGGAGACTGCACCATGGTTGCAAATTCTTTCCTCTCTCCACCAGCATCACCTTTGACTTGCTTGGATTCAGCTTCAGACAGCTGTACCTCATCCATGAGTCGATCATGTCTAAGCACTGTGCAGGCTTGGTGGAGTGGGGTGGTCATGTCTGGTGAAGGATACATAAAGCTGGATGTCATCTGCATGTTTCTGGCACTTGAGTCCATATAATTTGACCAGTTCACCTATAGGGTGAACGTAGATGTTGAAAAGGACCAGAGAGAAAATTGTTCCTTCTGGGACTCAACAAGTAAGAGGTCTGGTAGTGAAGGTGCAGTTTCCCAATATTACTTGCTGGATGCATCCTTCCAGGTAGGACTCAAACCATTTTAGCACATGTCCCTGGACCCCTGCCACCTCTCTCAGGTGAGACAGCAGACTCTCATGGTTGACAATATTGAATGCTGCAGAGAGGTCCCAGAAAATGAGAATGGATGTCTTTGTCTTTCCTCTATCCACTGACAGGAGGAGATCATCCATCAGTACCAATAAAGAAGTTTCAGTTCCATGTTCTGGCCTAGATAAAGATTGTGCAAAGTCTAGAATATTAACTTCAATTTCTTAAGCTTGTAGTTGGCTTCTGGTGAGCTTCTCTATGAACTTGCAAGAGTCTTCACAATTACTTTGTGTGTGTATGAGGAAAGATTGAGACACACAGAGAAAGATCACTTCAGTCAGGTCTCAGGTGAAATGTGCAAACAGCTAAGAGCATCTGGAAGATGGAAATACTTCACCAAAGTTTGGGACATGAAATTAATAGCTTATCCAATTGAACTTACAGGTATTCAAGACATAACTTCTAAAACTAAAATTTGTTCACGACAGTGGGGTTAACATTGTAACCCTGCAAAGAATGCCAAGGCTACATTTGACAGGACTTTGGTTTTGTCTCTCATCTGAAAGGCAGCAACTCCATTGGCACAATTCCTTTTCTAATCATGGGCTATGGGTTCAGTATGATCCACAGAGAAAGTATCTGTTGAATCACCAACACTACTTTTTTCAATACTCCGATTTTCACTGTAAGTATTCTACTCAGTATGAGTGGGAAGATAATAACCTAAGGTGCTCTATCTACAAACCATGCAACATTCAAACTTTTCCATAATTTAGTCAGAAAAGCATCTCTCTTGACTATACCAAACGCAGTATTTTGCAACCTACCATAGATATTGGTCTGAACACTGAAATATGCATTGGATAGATGCTAATTAGTTAATTAAGATCTTGTCTACACTGAGAAGTTAATTTGGATTTAAATTTAATTTAAATTAAAGCAGAATAGCTAGTTTTTATTAACTCCCTATACAATTGCTTTTATTCCAGAATAAAAGTGTCTTATTCCAAATTAGCTTAAATCCACTTCTGAAGTAGATTAAGCTAATGTGAAAGCAGAGGGTCCACACAAGAAGTTGACCAGGAATAGCTATTCCAGAACAACACCCCATATAGATTAGCCTCTAGTCTAAACAAGGGTGGAAAACAGGAGAATGCAAATTAAACTAGCAGATTACAAAAATTCATAAAAACATAATAAATAAATTTAAAAAGGTTTAAAAGCTGTTCAATATTATAGCCACCTCTTGGCAGATAATCTAAGATTTTGCTGATCTTGACAGCATTACAAGGCAGTTAAAGGATATATTATTCTTGAAAACTGCAACAAGCTGTTACTAATCACCAAAGATTTCATAATCATGGGAGAAAAAACCCAAAGGAAATCCCTTCTCCCTTTCTGTTTAAGTTGCCAAATGATAATATATAATAATGATAAAGATAATAAAGCACAAGAGATATGAGCTGAAGCCCATATTCTTAAATGTTGCCTCTAAATCTTTGTTCTGATTCTGAATTTGTAAACCCAATAAAATCAACAAATATTTTAGGCTATTATAGGTTTTGACATCCATATTAAAACAGCAACATAAACTGTCAACATTGTTTATACATAAGTTTTCAACAGTCTTAACGCGAACAATATCCTTCTTGTCTCTATTTCATAATACTCTGTTCACATGTAGCTCCAGGAAACCTAAACAGACTCAGCTAGCTAGTTCTCTTCTCTATGTTCATCCTTTTAAAGTAGATGGTCTCTAACAACACATGCCCCGCCTTTCTAAGTTACTGGAAAATAGCACCATCTGATTATAGTGAGGGCATATCTGTGAAATTGGAGAATGGTAAGAAGAGAGCTTTTCACAAATTTGCAGTGGTTAAAGTTGTTGCCCTCTGCTGGATATCCAGCGAGCTTTGAAAAATGAGAGGAGGATGGAATGAGGACAATGCAATGAGGGGACAAATGGTCTAATAGTTAAAACACTAGTCTGGGACCTGGGTTCAAGTTTCTGCTCTGCCCTAGACTTCCTGTGTGACTTTGGACAAGTCACCTAGTTGTTGTGCCTCAGTTCTCCATTGGTTAAATGAGGATAATAGCACTTCCTTCCCTCACAAGGATTTTATGAGAAGAAATACACTAGAAATTGTTAGGAGCTCAGATACTGCTGTAATAAGAGCCATATGAGCATGATAGACAGATGGTCAGCTGGGCTGTGTCCCTGCCTGCAGGTATATGGGATCCTGGGGAGCAATTACCACACAGGTGGGGTGCCAATTAATTTCTTTATTAAAAGGAAAAGGAAATGGTGGGAATTTAACAATGAAATGCGATGGGATAGGGTGGATAAGGTGTTTACAATAGACAATGATGGGGGGGTTCTTCTTATTGAACAGTGTAAGGAGTTTTAACAGTGGGGTACAGTAAGTGGGGTTCAGCACAATGGGATACAGTACAGTCAATAAGCAACTTAACCTTATATAGAAACAACTCTAGATACAGTGTGGAATGCAAAACTTACCCAAAAGAAAATGCAAAATAAAATGGTAGCTTCTATATAAAAATGGTATACAAAGTATATTAGAAAAATGGAGGCACCTAATGGGGTGTTATAACCACAAGTAAAATGTGAGTCACAGTGCAATAATACAATATGGGTGATAACTGAAATTATGCAATGTAGAAAATTACTGACTTAATTTGTGAGGCTGTGATAGCAAGAGTGTACCTAAAAGCTGGGTCAAGAAACAGGAGGGGGGAGGGGAGTGAGTGATTAGTGGTATCTGACGAGAGGAGAGTGCAGCTGCAAGCAGCGAGAGACTCTGAAGCCCAGAGCAGCAGTCTTCAGGAGCCTGTGGGCTGGAGGTACGGGAGACAAGAGCAGCTGGAGCGCACTTAAGGGGAGTCTGGGAGCAGCAAGAGGGGAGGGCGCTGAACGTGTAAGCGATGAGAAGGCACGTGGAGAATGAGGGAGACGGCTGAGGGAAGAAACAGGCTGCAGCAGCGGAGAGCACTTCAGGGAAGTTGCGGAGCAGCGGGGTGAAGACAAACGGAGCAGGGTGATGGTGATCTTCGGTAGGGGAAGGGCAGCGGAGGAGCGGGGCCATGAACACAGGGGATACAGGGAGAGGCAGCAGAGAGGTGTAAAGAAGGGCTAGAGGGACACCCAAAAAAAAAAAAAAGAAAAGAAGCGGCAAAGGGTTTGGGAAGTTACACGGGGGGGGGCGGAAGCAGCAAGGGGTTACAACAGGGAGACACGGAGAAGTACACAGAGGGGGAGATTGGAGCAGGGGAAAAACAGACACGGGAAAGTTCAGGGAGAGATTGGGACAGCGGGAAGATGAATTCAAGCAGTAAAAACCTTATCTATCTTCTAACTTAATCAAACTTATATAAATTACAAGCAGCTTATACAAAGTAATAAAACAGATACAGAATACAACCAGGCAATGGCTTTTTAAAATCTATCTTAATCAACGACTAGGCAAAACAACAAATATCACAATTCTAAGCAAACTATAACAAGCAACTATACAGAGCAACAAAACAGCAAACTATAACAAGGCGGGTGAAACTTACAAGCTCTACAATCTTAGCAAACTATGACATTAAACTAAAAAGCAAAACCTACGGCACACCTTATGCTATGGAGAAGTTACAGAGGGCAGAGTGGTATGTGCCCAGGATACAGCTCCCAAGGCTGCCCCCAAGGAAGCCAAGGGATGGTGGCTGCTGCAGTGGATACAGCTGAAAGCAGGGAGCAGAGCTTAGCAGCGGCACAAGCTTATTTTTAGCAGCAAAGCGCTGCGGAATTTAAGAGAGGTTTTAAGACACAGACCAAGGTTTAGCTTGAGTCTGTGTGCTAGGGAAACAGAGCCAGCAGCTAAAGTAATAAAATAAAAGTAGAGAAAGTTTCACAGAGGGATTCTTACCAGTCCCCAAGGCAGCAGCAACATCAGAAGAAGCAAGGAGGGCTCGGTACGGTCTCGATAATCAGGAGATCTCTCAGGCAGCACTTCGTTCTTCGTGGGGGGTGGGGGTTTAAAAACCGGGGGTAAGCTCAAAAATAAAACGAGAGCGGAGAAAGGACCCCTCAAAACCCCTGGCTGATCAGACCAGGCAGCAATGCAGGAACCTTTCCGATGTTTGTTTAAAAAATGTCTGTTTTTAAAGGCAAACTTAGGCAGTTTCCCGCCAGTAATCCTGATAGGTAAAGGGAAAAAACTGCAGGTGAGCACAGAGACATGCCTGGGCAGAGTCCTGTGCAATAGGTGACTCAAAAGCACATGAGGCCTATGACTCATGCCCAGGATCTTAAAAACACAATAGGTCTTGCAGCTCTGGACATTGCCTGCCCTACACCAAGCCCAGGTTCAACAAGGTGATAACAGGACTAACCCTTTGAACAGGGCAGTGGTCCCACTTAGCACGCAGCACAAGTGGCCATCCCTTTGAGAAGGGCAGTGGCTCTTGGTAAACAACTTAACGGGCCCTCCCTTTGAGAAGGGCAGTGGCCCCGGTAAACAACTTAACGGGCCCTCCCTTTGAGAAGGGCAGTGGCCCTGGTAAACAACTTAACAGCCAGGGAAGGGCAGCCACAGGAGGAGAACAAAAACAAAATGGAGTATGGGGACAGCTGTAAGAAACAAAATGGAATAGGGGGATAGCTGTAACAGACAGGCTGGTGTCCACAAAACCACTATTACAACTAGTACCCTGACTTGTCTCAGCAGACAGGCCCAGCATGGAGTGTGCTTGACGATTAAGTATGTAAGGTTTCCACCAAACAGTGATAGAATCACACGGGGGAAACAGTAAAGAGAAGCTTGAGCTGGTGTCCATGTTGTCTCAATTCTGCATATAAACACAGAGCTTAATTCTTCAGGGTTGTCAATCTTGTACTTTTCAGAAGAAATATTTTTACCTTTATCAACCCCCCAAAACATAAGCATTAGTAGGTTTCATTTATCAAACTGAAGTGCAGTATTATTGACATTAATGATAAAACCATTATGTCCGTAGTCTCAAAATGCCCTTCAATAATTTTTTAAAAGACTAGCCTCAAACAACAAAATAACAACAATATCTAATGTCACAAAATTGTGGAACTTTTAATCAAATTCATGTAAGAGTCAGCCTCTTCTAGTTTATTTTTATCACTACTAATGTCTACAAATATTAAACTATATTAAATTTACACCAACACTTTATTTATTTTTGAGCTCTACTGCAACATATATGTTCACAACAGACAGTAAACAGATGTTTTGTGTGCTGAGAACAATTGAGTAGCTGTGGTTTAATGCATAATCTGTTATCACAAACCAGTTACTTCCAAAATTTGCTGCAGGACATTTGTCTGTCTATGCCACACATTTCAAATCACCTACATAAAAACTAAATATTTCATCCATTGTAACACTTACCCTTAAATTACTTTGGCTTAGTAAAATTGACTTGTAATTACTAATGCACTTGCTATAAATGGTTAACAATGTAATCTGGCAAGAGTTTAAATAAATTTAAAATGTATGCTTAAGCACTTTTACCGTGTAATTAATTTTGCTGCACCTCAATGTACTAATCTATATTTTCGCACAGAAAAGTTACGACTAGATTTTCAAACTCTAGCCTGCATTTCAGTGCAATTTGTGGGTCCAAGCAGCTGTAGGCAGTTTTATGTCCACAATTTAGTGAGTACAATCAAATAATTAATAATCTAACTGGCATAGTATGCACCTCCAAAATCATGAGCATAAAAAGGAAGATCTGGTAAGGCTGACCTGAAAATGTGTTCCTTAATGGGTTTCCTTGAAAAATTAAGATAAATATTCTCTGGAATTTTTAGTATCTTCAATTGCCTGTGTATGCCCTAACAAATCATACTGATAATACTATCAAATAGAACAGACTAAGGAACCTTTTGTGTAGTTGAATATATCTTGGTGGAATTTTTTTTATTATTATTTTTTTAAAATTTGATCACAATCTACCAGTTTCAAGGTTGAAAGAGTAATGCAAATTAACATGGCTCCCCAATGATTGAGGCAGAATTTATATATTTTCACTTTCACTAACAACACTGCTTTGGTACCACGTACATAGTTCTGCACTGTCATGATACATGTCTTGTATTTAGAAATCTGACAGTTTAAGAACCGATCATGGCATTACATTAAGTTGAATATATTTCTGTGCTGCAAAGGAGAAGCTAAAGAGGTCTCTCTTAAAAAATAATGTTTTTGCTCCATCTTCTCACTTGGCTTGTAAAACTGGTATAAAAATGCTGTACTTACCACATTGATAACATTCTATTTCCTTTGTTTCTAATATCAGGAGGAAAATTTCACTTTTCATTTAATATATCCTTTAACTACTTTCACATGCTATACGGAATACAATAGTTGAGTATAGCTCTACTATATAAGCTTCAAGGCCTACCCACAAGTGGGTTTAGACTAGTACTGGAATTCTTTCAAATTTTATTTGTAATCAGATTGACATATTGGTCAGCCTTTGGAAGCTATTAAAAAAGTTGACGAATTTTAAAAATAATCTATAGTGTGGGAGAAACACTAGTGCTGCTATGCAGAAGATCACCATCAGAAAGGCCTAGGAGAACTACCAGTATGGTGAAGGGAGAAAAAAGCAAAGACTAGAAATACACCAGCGAACTGGTCACAACCACTAATTGGTCCCAAGGTGGTGTGATAATAAAAGGTTTGTTGTGAGCAAAAGGCTACATAGCAGATACTCGTATTAAAGGGTTTACCATATTTTGGAATAGGGCGCAGTAGAACTCATTGTACACTGTGCACATTTGATAGCAAATTAGCCAAAATGCTTGCAATTAATTCTTGCCCATTTTCATTTGCAGTGGCAAATAAATAATGGGGACTTTGGGAACAATCTTTTTATTATTCCCTCCTCCCCATCCCACTCAGTGCTACATATTTTACTTTCCTTTCAACCGTAGAGAAGCAAAGCTTACAATCTTGAGAAAGTTTGGAATGAAAAATCTGACCAATGAGAAGCTGGCTTATGGTCACGTCATTAGCTTGACGTTCATTATGCCTTAATTAATGTCTTTTTGGTCTTCATACTGAGAAAGCCAGATTTCTCTTCCTCCACTCGGTGCTTATGGGTGGCTCTCTGAATAAAGAGGTTTGAAAAGCTATACTCTTTTTGAAACTGCAAAGCAATTTAGCATTTGCTCCCTCACACTCTCTTTCACGTTCATCCCTCCCCTACCCATTTTTGGATTTACTGTCTAAAATCATGGGACAAGATGCATGCTATAAGGAATTAGGATTTTTTTCTTTATACTGCACCCCTTTTTAATATAGGGTTCAGGGGCAGCTCCAGGCACCAGCGCAGCAAACATGTGCTTGGGGCGGCAAGCCAGAGGTGCAGCCTGCCAGTCGCCCGTGAGGGTAACAGTCAGGCTGCCTTCGGTGGAGTTTCTGTAGGAGGTCCATCGGTCCCGTGGTTTCGGTGACAATTCAGCGGTGGGTACGCCGAAGGCGCAGGACCGGCAGATCACCCACAGAACCGCTGCTGAATCTGCGCGACTGGCGGATCTCCCGCAGAAACACCACCGAAGGCTGCATGTTTGGGGGGGTGGCATAAAAACATAGAGCCACCCCGATAAGGTTCCATGATTTCTTAAGCAAAACTCAATGATTTTGTAAACATAATGGTCAGCTATATATTTAAGCCTGATTTTGCCACATCTGTTTTGTGAAACTGCAATTCACTTTAATGAGACTTACAGCAAGAATGAAAGTTATAAAATTGTGCTGAAAATCTGTAATCATTTCAGCTGCTATTTTACAACCTGCCTTATCTTATAAGAGCAGTAGATGTAAAGCTGCCTAACCTCATACCAATGCAGACACAGGCTACCGATCATATATACTCATATGCTAGAACAACTTCATGAGCTTTTTAATGACTGCAAATCAGCAGGAAGGTGACAGACGTGATATCTGAGTTGTAGGGACATCTACGGTATATAACATCCTAAGGCCTTTTCATACAAAAGATAAACAGCAGTGATACTACATCTAGCCAAATTAACTGCCTAGTTTGTGAGGGAGGGAAGTGAAACACGCAAGATCACTTTAATGTGACCAATGATGTTATTTTAGTACATTAGGTGAACTATTAACCACAACAAAAGAGGGCCCTTAAATAAAGTGCCTACAGAGAGTAGTGGAGTGCATCAAGCCTCAATTTTAAATCCACAACTCAAAGACTCACTTTTCTCCCATGGGAGACTGACCTAGAACAGTACAGAAAGATTCACAAGGACCAGGTTGCCAAAAAAAAAAAGTGTCAAACTGATTAATGATTAAAAACAAATGATTACAAAAACTGTACACAATTTTTAAAAAGTCACAATCACAAGATTTTTTGATAAGTGAATATATTTTAAAACAAACAAAGCACCACCTTAGGGTTAAATCGTGCTATCTGTGCAGAGCATCAAAGCATGGACTGCATGCAGAGGAATTATTTCATGGTCAGAGGAGGAGGGGGATGCATAGGAGGAAGTAGGCTAGTCCTCTTTCCAGGCTTCAGTGAGTAGCTAAGCTACTCTGTACATTCTACCACATTCGTCAGGCTTCGGTAGACTTCTCCACATAGTTGTGGCAATACTCACCCAACCCTGCTCCACAACTTTGCACACTAGAACTCAGGGTACCTCTATGGAGCTGTACTCTGCAGCATGTAGGGACCTTCTGAAGCTTTAGGGAGAGAGCAGGGGGGTCTATGCAAGGCAGGATTTGCCTGCTATTGAATCGAGGAGGCCAAAAGCTGCAAGTTAGGAATAAAACCACAAATGCTCAATATTATTTTATGTTTTATAAAAGAAAAAATTGCACGAAGATTGAGAATTTCAGTCTCTCAAAGTACTTATATGGCCCACAACACCTGAGTATCTGAGCTCCACACAATCTTTACAACTCCCCTTTGATGTAGGAAGGTTCTATTATCCCCATTCTTCACATATAGAATGGTGGTGCAGAGAGATTAAATGACTTACCCAAGGTAAAACAGAAAGACTGTGGGACTGACTAATTTTTCATAGATCTCGTTGAGTCTCAGTCCAGTGCTTTAATCAGAAAACCATTTAGCTTCAGAGACAGCAATAAAGGGACCAGATTGCCTCCAAAGAGGTGCAGAGACAGCAGACAGTGAGAGAATCCTCATGCTATGCACATGTTCAAAATCTTTCACAGTCCAACCTGTCAAGTGGGCCCTTCTCAGACTTTATTCTAAGTCTGCCTGCTTCATACACAGTGCTTTGGAAAACAGGTAATATGTTGGGGACACAGAAAAATGAGAGTGCATGTGCAAAAATTTGTTCACTCCAGATGAAATGTAACATTAAAAAGATCAGTTTGCCACTAATCATATTGCTAAGAGAGATGGAAATTAAAGGGGGGGTGGAATTAAGAGCACTGAGAAAGCTATGACTATTTTTAATTTTTCCTTGTTATGTTCAGTTAAGTGAACTGGTTTGGTTTTAGTGGTTCACTAAGCAATGATTACAATCTACAGTAAATGTGTTTAAATGTTAGCTAACTGGACATTAGTACATTTTAATTCTCTGAATCAACCATGTAATTCTCTTCATCAGTGGGAATAAGAGACACTAGGGTAGTGTACAATGCAAGTAAAAAATAAAATATTGTATTTAAAAGACTATTCTGTTGAAGGTCCTGGCCAACAATATATAGCAGAAAAATTAAGTTCTTTCTTTATCCACAGCACAATGTATCAGGATAAGATTCTCCATGTTTTGCCTTCACCTAGAAGGATTATGGTCAGGGATGAGAAGGTTCACCATGCCGTGAGCCTTTAATCCTTGCCTTCTGTTTTGGGACTTTCATAAGTACCAGTTATATGATGCTCACACACTAGAAAATGAACTGAGATCTTCATTTGATTTCACGTAATTGTTTGCTACTAAACAACTTTCAGATGGTAACAATTTTTGATCACTACCTCACTAGACTGGATTTGAACCGGTAACCTAGAGGTGAAAGATTCTGTACTCCACTACCAACCCTGTGTTATTCTCTCACTATTTTTGTTTGTTTGTTTTGTTTTAAGGCTTCAAAGTGGTGTGATGTGGATTAAACAATCGGAAAACCAATTTTATCCCCTCACCGCCCAAAATTAGATCCAGTTAAATTTTTTCAGACTTTAGATACTGAAGCTAAATTTTCTATATGTAAGCTGTATATTTTCAATAAGATTTCTGTGTATGGGAAACTCTTGATAAAATGAAAAAAGATTTTTTTCAAATAAAATAAGACTGTTCTGACTGGACAAGAGACAATCAACTGATTTATATTAAATGAAGTCTTGAAACCAACATTTAGAATATTTATTCTAAAAGTTTAATGCGGGGGGGGGGGAGAGAGGGAACAAAAAGCATTACAAGTTCTATTGCATCTGTGTTAAACTCCCTTTATGTTTTAAGGGGATTATGCTAAGTTATTAAAACAGCCTGCTACAACCAATTTTAAAACTGCCACTCAGAACTGATCATTCACTTCAGAAATGTTCATACTTCCCAAATGCAGTGCTAAAACACAGTCCAAAACCTTTAGCCTTCTGGCCTTAAGCTCTATGGCTCTATGACCCCTTGGAAACCTTGAACTCTGGGGAAGTTTAGAACGGGATATGAGCTAAGGGACTTGGGTCACTCTAGTTAAAATGTGAGCAACTAGAATTGGATTCATTTTAATTAAAACTCAGATCAAATAATTTTCTTTTTCAAGGTGGAAAAATAAACAGTTTTAGAAGCACTAAGAAGTTTTTCATAAGATGGATACAGAATTTCCCCCATTAAAGTAGACACCTAGCAACAAGGTTTTAATTGTGCTCTTTTATTTATTCATTTTTACTCTTAAAGACTGTATTTTCTCCACAGTTTCCCACATTCTGTAGCTTTCTAGCACCTGAGTCCTTAGTTACTATTTCTAGGTAGCAGTGAACAAGATATAAGAATAATCATCCCCACAAGAAATGTACATTAATCTGCTGGCTCAGGGCCCAATGTTTCTTAAAACTCTATTTTTTACCTCACAGAGCAGTGAAACTCAAAATTAAACACAACTGCAATTCCTAATCCTATAGTGGTAGGAGGAATATTAATATGACCTTTGAATGCACCAATTCTATGCTATGAACTCAATAAATTATTCAAGGACCAGAAATTATTTTTTATACCTAGTTTCACTGTCTACTGACTACTACTTCAAAGAGTGCATGGCTCTTGAGATTCTGCTATTTTAATCATTTGTGCTTCAGTCAGTATCTGCCACAGAGTTTAACTTCTGTAAACTCTAAAACGCTTGATAGCATCAAACATAGCAATTGAGCTACAACAGTCCACAGCAAAGGAAAAACCTTACCGGATAAACTGTAAAGAAAATTTGGAGCACCCAAAATAGTGTTTCATGGCCTGTTTGGTTTAACAACAGGCCCAATACCCATTCAAGCACACATAATTCAGAAGGTCTGCCTGCCTGCAATAAAGGCCGAAATTGGATACTTGGTGAGATTAATTACCTAGATAGGGCATGATAATGCAAGTCAAATGGGAATGTAATTAAAGTGCACCTTCCATGAAAATTATTCATTGCTGATGGATCAGGTGACAGATAAATCAAAAGGCATTTTAAAAAAAGAGCTACAGGTTAATTTGCGGCAGGTCTTTCCTCTTTAGAGGCTAAGGTAACTGCAGACATTGAATTCAATTCATGCTGTGTTGCTCTCATCATAGTACTATAAGACAAAAGAATAGATTGTAATGTAACCTCAGAGAAAGAGAAACCAATAGAGAAGTTATCAGGATTGAGCCTGCAAACAAAAGGTCAACTAGAGTGGAACCCGTTGGCTGGCAGCTTTCAGATTAGTATATCTCTTTACTTTTCCGCCATAATAGGAGTCTGCAACCATAAAAGAAGGCAAGTGATGAATTAATAAGTTGACTAGTCCCTTGGGTACAATCTTTACAGATGAAAGACATGATGTTATCATAAAACAGGGTTCTAAATTAGGTAATCAAGCGGCCCAAGTAGTATCTCACATTATTGCTATTTAATAAAGTCTTCTGAAATTTGTCATTAATTCTTTAACATCAGTACACGTATTTACAGTCCAGAAACAACAACAGTAAAAGAAAGAATGTTTTACAATAATGTGCAAGTGATATTTCCCAATGGGATATTAATTCTAAAGAAGAGCACTGCCTTTTATTTTTTACAGCCATAGGGGTCCACTGTGGACTCCTGGCATGCCAAAAGATCCTCTTGAGATATACTGAGGAAGGGGGATACATTGAAGTAAATGGATTTCTGAATGCGAAGGAATATAAGATTTGGCCCCCATTTGGCCAGATTCTGCAAATCGATACATATTCACAAAGTCCTTGACTCAAACAGGACTACTGACATGAATAAAGGTTTCGAAGATCCGTCTCTTTTTATACACATTTAGAAAGAAAACTAATAGGCTGATTTTAGATTTAATATCTGACGGCCAAAGACTGCTGGAACATGCAACCTAGTTGTTAACAGTAATTCCCCAGAATTTTAAAAAAATATATTTTCCTATTGATTGGTGTTGCACATTTACTTTATTTTACATTGTCTGTAAGATTAACAAAATCCCACAATTAAATGCTGTCTCCACAATGAGATTACTCAGGTGAGTAAAGTGAATAGGACTGTGGCCCATTCTATGTGACTTTTATAATAAAATAAATAATAATCACCTCCACCACCATCTTACAGGGCTTGATCCAAAGCCCATAGAAAGCAGTGGAAAGATTCCCATTGCCTTTAATGAGTTTTATAGCAAGACAATGTTCCTGAAACAGCAAGTTATTACACTACTTCTACAAAAAGTATATTCAAGATTTTCACAGATTTCCAGAAAATAGTATTGTATATTTAACAAACAGGTATTTTCTGTTCTAAAGAGGAACTCTGAGCGTTTTGGTTTTTTTTTAATTCACACATTATCATTTACTTCCCCTTCTCATACAAGATTGAGAGATTAAAAAAAAAGAAGAATGTAATTTTTGGCAATAGATGAGTATTTTGTTCATGCTACATGGTGCAACAGAAAGTTCAAATTCAACTGAAATTTAGTTTACTTGATCCCAAGTTCAGCTTTTTAACTATAACAAACTATCTGAGCTTGTCAATAAGTTCTGAAATTGCAGGAGGAGAGAATGCAATACAAAAAACAAGTCCAATCATTTGGGTGCTTTTTTTAAAATTTAAATTTGAAATCATTTTTGGTTCAATAAAGCAATGTACCAAAATATATAGGTCATAGGGTCACCGATTAGATATTCAATACTGTATGTAGTTCTATTTTCTTAATGGTTATTGATTACATTAAAAAACACAGTTACTCTAACCACTTGACTCATACTAATGAGAGATTATTTTTTACCTCTCACAACATGTTTTCACTTATAACTAGATCCCAACCAAGCTCTGAAGCAAAAACGTTTCTGTACGTCAGACTACCAAGCACCCATCTAGAGAACTGTCTGATATTTAGCCACTAGGACATTGCAATTAAGATTCATTCGTCCATTTCATCCGTGGCTCTGAGAAAATAATGAAACATCAGTGAAACAAGACAGCAGTTCACAGAAGGTGATTTAGCACCTTTTCAGTTGGAACACCTGTCTCTCCTTTATGTTTTTCTTTCTGTGTTGTAGATTAGCTAACATAAATAAATCTACATAAAGTCCATCAGTTTCCTAGTTTGTTTAAATTACACTATTTCTGACATTAGAGTTATCAAGGAAAAACTGAACCAAGAAGAAGAACCTGATACAGTTCCCATTGAAGGCAACAGGCATTTTGCCATTGTGTTCAGTGGGAGCAGGATTAGGCCTAAAAGAGTCATGCAGCAAACATACTAATGTGACATGCTTATTTTAACCATTAAATGGAAAAACTTAATTGTCAAGCTGTGCTGCAGTGGCTCAAGAGCATGAGTACAAACCTCAGAGTAGACTGTTAAGATCCAGGGCACACACCTCAAATTGGCTGTGAGTTCTATACTCTATTTCACCAACCAATTATCAAGTGTTAACTCCACTGGCATTATGACAGCCTTAACATGGAGCCACAGACAGTCCCCTTGGGAATTCTGGCTTGCCACCCAGGTAAGCCTACCTTTGTGATACATGGCCCCTTACCTGAATACTAAAAAATAATAAGAGGAGATATACCAATCTCCTAGAACTGGAAGGGACCTTGAAAGGTCATCAAGTCCAGCCCACTGCTGTCACTAGCAGGACCAAGTACTGATTTTTGCCTCAGATCCCTAAGTGGCCCCACTCAAAGATTGAACACACAACCCTGGGTTTAGCAGGCTGATGTTCAAACCACTGAGCTATCCCTGCCCCCAACTCCTGTTGTGATTCTTGGTGTTACTCCCAATCCAAAAGGACCAGTCACTTAACCCAGGTCAGCTGCACCTTATATCTCACACTAAAGACAAAGCTTGTATCCAAACCTATAATAACCTGTCTAAAGATTTATTACATAGGAAAAGGAAATAAGACAGTTATTTACATGGTAAAAGCATGCACAAATATATGCCCACAAGTTCCCATCTTAAATTTCAAAAAGTAACAGAAGGTTCTGTAATAAGCTAGCTTTATATGTCTTTTTGAGCTAACGAAGGCTAAGCACCACGGACCTTTTGCTTATGTCCTGCTCTCCATCCCCCGAGTCCCAGCTGCATGAAAATACAGTTCCTCCTTGTTAAGGTTTTTTATTTCCTTCTCCCCTTCTGCTTTGAGCTCTGCACACAGCAAATGGGAGGGATTCCCTTGCAAGACTCATCCTCATGTGGGGAGAGCAGGACAGAGTAAAACAAAGTCTTTTTTCCTCTTTAATGTTCTACTCTAGTCTGTCTGGTATCAACAGGCCTTCCTTTTCAAGCAGGACATAATACCTTCTGGAGACCAGCATTTCACTCAGATGAATGTGTCTCTCCTGTCTGGCGATCTACACAGTAACAGAGACTTACAATGTATACTCCGAGGGAATTCTGCACCACTGCACATGCACAGAATTTATGTCTCCCACAGATTTCTTTGCTTCCCTGCAGAAAAATGACTTTATGATGGGGAAGCAGAGGGAAGCCACAAGACCAGGAATTTGACAAATAAAATTTGCAGAATTTTGCAGAATTTTAAAATATTGTGCACAGAAATTTTAATTTTTTGGTGCAGAATGCCCTCAGGGGTAAATGCTAAATTATTACCTTACAATACGAGATACAGATGTTGTAAGTCAGACTAATGCATGAAGCAACTCACAAGCATTCAATGAAGTCTAAACACTAAACAGATTCTTATAACTCTAATATTTATTTTAATACTACTAACACACGGGTGAGCCAGACTGTGTATATGTCAGCAAAGACCTGGTCTGCCAATGTCACATTAATATTTAACAGGACTTTATTTGTTTCTAGAGGAGGGATAAGAAGGCATCCTAGTCTTGCTCATGTTACTCTTCATAAGACATCAGATACAGAAGAGTTGCTGAAAGTATTCAGCTATCAGTTAAGATATGGTATGTGGACTATCAAGAGTTAAAAGAATGCACACAAACTAGATGTCTCATATTGAAAAATAAATGTTATTGTTCTAAGATGTCCCTCTGTCCAAGCTGTTTGCTTTCTTTGAGGGAGCTTCTCCCTGTGGACACAACAAGCGGGGGGGGGAGGGGGGAACTGATCTGCAAAAAGAAGTTAGAAAAAATATTCCTAGGCTTAAAATAATTTGAAAAATCATAATTTTCACTATTGATGAAATGATTATCTAGTTAAGACAAAACAGCCAGACAGGACTTGACCATTAATAGTTGAAAATCAAGTTCCTTTGCTGTCTCCTGACTTATTGCTGAGTGACTTGACATATTTCTAACTTGAAAATTTGCCTTAGGACAGCTCAACAGAAAGGCAACCTTATAATACAGGATTTTACTAAAGGACTAAGCCTATAGGATCATCAGGCACACAAAATCTTCTATATAGTACTTTAAAAGACTTCAATATATCCTAAAATTTCAACTTCACTTGGTGCTTGTCCACATTGCCCCTCAGTTCACACTACGTGATGTCAACAGCATTGTGCACCAAAGTGCTGCACTATAACTCCTCCATGTAAATGCTGCGTGTGCAAATGAAAGGTTCCTAGAATGCATTAACACAGTCCTCTTCAAACAAGACTACATTAAAGCAAACTAGGAACTCTACATTACACCTTTCTATTCACATGTCTATAGTCCTAACTGCAAGGTAGTGTAGACACAGCCTTAGATTATACAAAACAATTACATATTAAAATTAAGCTTGATTGTTCGCATCAAGATGGTAAATGTATGCTACAATCTGTACTTGTGATGGCTGCCTCTCCATATTAAAGAAAGCTGAACTCCGAGCACCCCTGTTTATTGCTATTGTTAGAATTTTGTTTTGTTGTTAATTCACATAGTGAAATTTGCTCTGCTCTTTTAGACACTGATCCTGCTACTGCTTGTGTTTAAAACTGAGGCCCCAGGGTCCAATCCTGCAAGCTCTGAGTCTCATAATCCTTTTCCATTCAAGTAACCACATTGACTTCATTAAGGATTAGTCTGCCTCATGTAAGTAAGGCTTTGCAAGATCAAGCTCTTAATTATCATGGCAGCTTCACAAGAGGCAGAAATCGTTTCAGTGGCACCTAACATGGCTATAGTCTTTCTCAACTGAAAGGCAGAATGCAGACTTTCTCCAGCTAAGGATGCAAAATTCCAACTGCACACAAATGAGGTGCTTCTTTTTAAAAAGCTAAGAGCAGCCCACTTACAACTTTAAAATATCTAATGCACGTGGTCAATATCTTTGCCCATGCATGTCTATGCTGATATCATTAGACCAATCAGCTGCCTTCAATACCGTTTATCACAAAGTAGTGTTGTCTCATCTGCAGACCTCAGAGGGAGATGATGGGGCTGCCTTCCAGAGGTTTCATTCTTTTCTCTTGGAGAGATGTCAGTGGGCAGTTGTGGACAAAAACTCCTCTTCCTGAAGAGCAATCAAGTGCCGCAGATTCTGTCATCCCTCATTCAAAGCATATATGGGGTCACTAGGAGTGTTTGAAGGAGTCACGGGGTGCAGTCTTATCAGTATGCCGAGGACACCCAAATGTATGTCTCTATCTCATCCTATTTGGACAGAGTGGTTCAGGGCCTCAGGCAGTATCTAGCTGAGGCTGAGAAGTATATGAGAGGCTGGTTGAAGCTCAATCACACAAGATCAAAGTGATAATGGTGGGTTGGGGAAGCAAACAATTGCTGGCAGAGGTAATATCAGACCCTTTAATTCAGGGAATATGTCAGACATTGATTTCCACAGTTCCCAGCCAAGTGATGATTCTAGACCCCCAGCTGCTGTTAGATAAGCACATTACAGCAGGAGCCAGATCAGCTTTGTACCATCTGTTCCTTGCCTGGAGGTTGGGACATTTTATTTTAGATTGGGAACTTGCCAGCATTATCCATTTTTTTCTCCCTCAAAATTAGACTATTACAATGTACTCTAGTGATGAAAGTTAGAGCAGAATGTAGCAGCTCTCCTACTGAGCAGGACCTCTGTCTGGGAGTACTTGACACTCATGCTCTGGGATCCCTGCCTACTGGTGCTCTCAGGTGTTGGTTTTGACTTATAAAGCTCTAAGTCAGTTGAGACCTGCTTTCCTGAGAGATCACCTGAGAGGTGCTCAAAATGGATCACCCTCATTTAAAGCAGAGGAGGCCACCAAAAAAAACCAACATTTTTGGTGAGGGCCCCAGACCTTCAGAACTTGCTCCTCATCTTGGTTCAAGGTAGCCTGAACTTGATAACTTCTGGGCAAGAGGGGAGAAAGCTGAGCCTGGAGAAGGGGGAAGGGGAGAGGGAGGGTTCTGTTGCTCTGATTGAATGGCTAGCTACAATTATCTGTATATATTTATTTAATGCTACTGGCTGGCTGTGAATATGTATTGCAGGTGGATAATCATTAGTATAGGTCTGATTAATCGTTAGGGCACCTAGAGTTTTATCTATGGCATCTTTTTATTGTTGCTTGAATCTAAAGAAAAAAGGAATAAAACAAGTATTTTATACTGTTATTCACATTTTAAACATTCAAATATCATATATATTCATATCATACTAAGTATTTAAATACTCAAGTTAATGATTCTTATTTTAAAGACATCCCTACATATGCATATACTGAATAAAATGTCTTTGTTCAGTTAGTAGTAAATATCTTAAACACAATGTACTAATATGATTAAATAAATAGCCTTTTAGGCCATTTTAGAAAGTTGATTATGCGCCATTAATTTTCTTGTTTACTTATTTTTGTTAGTACTTTCTCAAAAATTAATGAAACATTAGAAAAGGCCCCAAAGATACTAAGTATATAACCTACAATTAATTAATTAACATGTTATGGTTGTGACAGGAATTGAGATAAAGGGCCACAAACCAACTTGGAATGCATACATAGAAAGGCAGAATGTAGCCCTAAAACTCTTTACTTGATTCATCCCACTGACCTCTATGGACATGTCTACACTGCAATTAAAACACCTGCGGCTTGCCCATGTCGGATGACAGAGGTTTGAGGGGCTCAGACTGTAGAGCTGTAAAACTGCAGTCTATATATTCGGACTTGGGCTGAAGCCTGAGCTCCAGGACCCCACCGGAGGGTGGGGTGGGGAGCGAGATAGCTTGGACTCCTGCCCAAGCCTGAACATCTACACCCCAGTTTTACAGCGCCACAGCCCAAGCCCTGAGAATATTTAATTGCAGTGTAGACGTACCCTGTACGATACAAAAGAGTAAACTGCTCCCTCTTCCTTTCTAATCAGATAGCAACTAAAGAAACTTAGTTACATCAGTAAATGTCTGGAGCAATTCCAGTGAAGGTTTCTGGAGAAAGAAGTACATTGGCTTTGAAATGCTATCACTCGGTTCTTTATTTCATATACACGATTCTGTCCAAGTCTACAAATGTTATCACACAAGTGGGTACACGGAACTTGCTGGGACAACAGTGTGCAACAAAACTCTTAATGTATGTGTAAGGGTTTGAAGGATATGGCCCTAAGGCAGAGAAATGGAAAACAGAAAATTACAGCTATAAGGCTATATCCTGGGAGGTCTGCCACAGACTTCAATGGAACTGAAAAAATTGTCCTACAGAGACCAGGAAATATAGTCTGAACCCAGGAGAAAGCGAGAACAGGAAATACTTCAAAACATTGGTTGTGTGTGTGTGTATCAGAGAGAAGAGAGATGGGATGAAGAAGAGGGGCATCCCCAAACTGTGGTTCTATACGGATTTTTCATCATTTTTTTAATTAATAATCTATTAGGATTTGCATGTAATTAGTTCATAGCCATGCCTTTAAAAATCTGTTAATACTGAAGTGACTTGAGATAAGTGGCCAATGTTGTCTGTGGTATGCTTTGCCAAGAATACTTAATAGTTTAAGGACACACAGGCAGTGGATTATAGAGGGAGCTTTAAGTTACAAATTTCATTTAAGGCTGTTTTGTTTTGTAGGTTGATATCTCAGTTTTAACAGCTTACCATAAAGAGGCATAAAATGTAGTTTATGGTACATTACAACTTAGTGCATTTGAATCGGTCACACAATAGCAGGATTTCCATGCTGTTATCATCAGCATGATTTAGTTGACTTGTGTTCACATGCGGGTGCACTTAGCTCAGACAAATGTCTCTGCTCTTGCTCTTCTCTAGTCTGCTGTAGCTAATGACCAAATATTGTTAAAAATTGGAACACTAATTATCTGCTGTCGACATGCTATGGATAATTAAGAATTGCTCATACTGAAGCCATGCTAATTGTTTTTCACAGGTCTCCTTCTCCTGTCCTTGTGTCCTCAAAAAGGCAAGCAGCTACAGGTTTGTACAAACATCTCTGTCACGTACATTGTCACAGAACATACATCATTCTTTCTGGCTCATCCCCGATTAATTTTGCTGGCTTGCAGCAATTATCTCTCCTTTTGTGACTGACCTCCTGGTAAATGGAATGCAGGATGGCTGTATAATTTTTTCCTGTGGATTTTACTACTCCATTGAACCTTGTTGGTCGCCCACAAAAGAACACAGTGAACTTAAGTCAAAGTATTTGAAACTGAAACAATGTAGAAACTGTATTTTAGCAATTGTAATTGATAGCTCTAAAAAGTCAAGTCTTGATAACGTTCTCTCATTTACTCTATTACTTGGATCAGTTATTTAAAGTTGTTAATGATCCTCCTGGATCAATGTCTTTTGCTTGTAGCTATAATTTACTGTATTGGTGGATTACTACAGATGTTTTCATAAATGGCTCTGCATCATTCCACCAGATTGCTTGCCTGCATCAAATTTGCTTCCATTCATCACTTATGAAGCAAAGAAGATAATCAGTATCTACTATCTTAAAATTAAATACTGAATGCAGGATAACAGTTTTATTGTTCTCAATTTGCAGCTTCCCACCATGGCTTTCTCAGATTGACCACAGATTTTGCCCTAGAACTAGATCCAATGATATATTTTGACTTTACCACTGAGAATTTATAATAGAAATGCAAATGTATACAAAAATAGTTCAATCAATAAAAGTACCACCATTATCACTGCACTATCCAATAAAGAATGTGTATTGAGTCTGATGGCTTGGAGAATAGCACTGGGAGAAAACTGTCCATGCTAGGTCTTGAACACTGGCTTTTTGGATCCAAAAGCAGCAGATTTATCTAATCTTAATATATCCTTATGGTTTTTTTTTCTATAATGCCCCTCACTAAGCGCTCATGAAAGCAGAGCAGGAAGAAATGAAGATATAGCCCCTCTGCCTTCCAGAAACAGTTCACTCTCTCTCTCAGCATGGACTCATGCATTTTTACTTCTGGACCCCTTGCCAAAACCCTTTTTTCCATGAAGCTGAATCTCTGCTGCCACTTAAGCAAGAAGAGTTTAACCTTAAGCAGCAGCAGCATTATTGTTGTTATTATTATTATGAATCATTTATAATATGGTAGGGCTAATCAGGACTAGACTTAATTGAACTAAGTGCTATATAAACACACTTGGATCTGCTTTTTAAGAACTAGAGGATGGGATTGAACATCCTCACTAGAGAGTTGTCTGAACATCATTTTAAGAAAGCACTCCGCTCAAAGCATTCTCAATACATTGCCTCATTGCACATTTGCCCTACAAACCATGCCAGCTATGACAAATTCATCACAGCGGGCATCCAGCTATTAAATAGGCACCAATGTGAGGAATCTATCCCTCCTAGAACTTGTAGACAGTGTCCTCCCAGAACTCGACAAGATGTTCTGCATAAACTGAGCAGAAAAGGTCTCAGAAGGTATCCCAGCACACAGATACTCTCTCATTTAAGCTTAATGTAAAAACTCATTATCCCTATGTGAACCATCTTCTTTTCTTTATTTACAGACTTCCATAGAGACCATTACAGTACACTGCCTCTATCATCACATTCTTCATTATGTAGAGATGTTACATTTAAAGAAATTTTAATTCACTACATAGGAGCTCAATTAGGCTTTCAGATACCAGAGCGCTTATGCATTTGCAATAGTGTTTTTCAGCAGTAGTGTTCATTTGCTTATCTCAGAGAGTGACTGTGAGCCTTTACTATTTAAAAAAAAAATTCCAAAAAAAAAACCAAAACAAAAACACCTATAATACCAAGGATGTGATGTCAGCCTACAAAACTCAGGAAATTCTGCGTCAAAAATCTCTTCACATTGTCTTTAATCATAATTATAACCAAGTACGCTCTCAAAACTCTGTTTTTACTAGGCAAAAAACATAAGTGGAACATTTTAATTCTAAATTTGCTGGTATTTCAGTCAGATCTTTGAAATCATGTTAAGTATTTTGAGTTTAGTATAATTCGAACACAGTAAACCAAAATATCTATACATTGTAGATATATTGATAATACTTTAAACTCCTATTGTTTGTTCCACTGGAAAATTTCAAAATATTTTGCAACTCCTGAGAAGTGAATCTTTACAACTAAAGATAGGCTAAGTATTATTATTCCCATTTTACAGATGAGGAAACCAAGGCAAAGGAACTAAATCTATATACTCAGGCCACACAAGAAGACTGTGGCAGAGCCCAGAATACAACCCAAATCTCTTGTCTCCCAGCTCTCTATTTTCTCCACTATTTTTCCTCAATAATTAGTTCTAAATATAACCACTACAATGTTGTAACTAATATGATGCATAATATGGAACTTCAACATTTTCAGAATAAGTACTTCTATGCAGCTCATGGTCATTGATATATAATTTATTTACATAATGATGCAGGTGCACACATGTGTAAAACATTCCAAGAAAGTGTCCTCACTTGAGCCCCTGACTTATTCTATAGCCTTAGGCACCTACTTGGACTGCTCCGTCCCTACATCCCCAGTGGCTCATTACATCCTAAAGGAGGCAGCAGAAAAGGAGGTGGGGGTCATGATTTCACTCCCAGAAACATTAGCCTATGGAGCTGTCACCTTCTTACAAAGGAGATAGTAAGCTGCACTTCATAAAATGGTGTGTTCATGGGTGTGTTGGCCTTTGCACTACAGAGATGCAGAAAACTTCCTGGTGTTCTGTTTTGGGATGGGCAGTTTTTCACTGACCCAAATGCAAGATTGTGCACACTTAGCATAATCACACTGGCTGCACAATCTCTCCTTTCTGGGTTTAGACTCTGCTTTGTATCTACCAGTTTCCACCACTGGGATGTGGTCACTGATTCTCTATTTGATGAGTCTGCCTTGGTTTTGCACATTTCACTGTGGTGAGATAGACTTCTACAGAACTACAGAGTTAATGTGAGATGTTGCTGAATTTAACAACCACCTGATTGAAAGGGATAATTTGATTTGCCCCATAAACAGTTAGGAGACCACACACACACACACAAATCCATAAGTCTCTGAGGCTGAGCAGGAAAAAAAAAAAGACTGACTTTGGTGTTGAAGTAGGCATGGAATAGTGCCTCTACATTGAAATGGAGGAACTGATGTAAGGCCCAACAACAGCAGTAGCTGAGTATCTGTAATTTAATAAGTATCTGCAACAATCAATAATGCACAGACTCCAAACAGCAGCACTAATATCAACTCAGGCATGTCCTCTTTTATATAACCAAATGGTCTATATATATATGCAAAGTTAGACACATTTTGGTCCTGTCCAAGGAACACAGAAAATGGCCAGACACTTAAATAAGCTCATTTCCACAGCTGGCCACTTTGTGCATTGTAAGAAGGCTGAAAATAACATAGCTACTTCCTAAATCAGTAGGTAGACCATACATTAACTAGTTGAAACCACCCAAAATTATGCTAAAATTGGGTCTACAGCATCATCCAAGCAGATCTTAGTGGTACATTCCAACTGCTTCCATTACCCACTTGTTAATTTTTCAAACAAGCACCTTCATGCTTTCTCCTAGGCTCACATTTGGGAAGAATATCCACAAAACTAATCCATTATCCTCCTTCAAAACCCTCCTGAAAACACTCCTTTTCCCATAAGACCTACAAAAAACTTGACAATAGGCTGCTGTTGTGGAGAGACCACTGTCTATCAGGCTGACCAACATTGTCTCATTGTTTCCTTATACTCCCCCATCTCCAGCTATTTGTCTCATCTTATATTTAGATTGTCAGCTCTTTGGAGAAGGGACCATCTTTTTTTTCTGTTTGTACAGCACCTGGCACAATGAAGTCCTGGTCTCTGATTAATAAAAACAGTAAATAATAATTGATGTGTGTGACACTCCATGGTAGAGGGAGTGTCCACACTTGGCGTTATTCAGCCAAGAAGTTTGATTTCATGTCCCACTCTGGTTCCCACTTTGGAAATTTCTCAAAGGGGGATTCACTGAAGATGTGCCAAGACTTACCTCTCTTATAAAGAGTCATTGGCCTTGTCTACAGTATGGGGGCAGATCGATCTAAGTTACAAAACTTCAACTACGTGAATAACGTAGCCGAAGTTGACATACTTAGATCTACTTATCGCGAGGTCCACACTATGGTATGTCGACATTGACTTTCCTTGTGCTTCTCATTCAGGTGAAGTACAGGAGTTGATGAGAGAGTGATCTTCAGTCAATTTAATGCTAAACTGACTGTTGATGCATCAATCCGCTCTTGTCGATCCCCCGGTAAGTGTAGACAAGCCCTCATAACATATCTTCAGATAGCCTACTTACACCCTTCTCATAATTTGTCCATACAGAGTCATCCTCCACCTACACTAAGAGAAGATAACGTAGTAAAAAAAAAGTTTGAGACATGGGAAATCTGACTACCCAACAGTTAAAGTCACGTAAGTTAAGGTTGAGGACAAAGCCATTTTTCAGCATGAAATCACTGCTTAGGGATTAGCATTGCACAGTCCATCAGTAAGCCAATGTTCTTTGGCACATGCTGTTTCTGTGTGTCCTATATACCATTTTATGACATTAGTTTAGTTAACAAATTTGGGGAAGGAGGAGGAATGAAGGCACAAAGTAAGTGAAAAGTAGCTTCAGTGCACAAGACTGAATATTTAACAGTCACACTGCCAGGCCTAATTATCTCCATTTCACATCGCTTTTTGACTGTGCAGCTGGCAACATAGAATTCAGCTGCAAATGTATAAGCCAATTTCCTATTTCCCATAAATTAGTTAGAGTATCCCAATATTATTATTAATTTAATAATATAAATTTCATATATGCTGTGCCACAGACACTTGCTGTATTCTTTTAAATGACTGTGGCACCCTGCTCTTGAAAACTGTCAGGTGTACTGCTGGTCAAAATATGGGAAACATTTCTGAACAAAAAAATTGCAAAAAAAGGCCAATATTTTATCAAAATATTGATTTTGACAAAAAATACTCAGGTTTAGAAAACTTTAAACAGCTGTAGTTAGCAATAAGTAAGATGTAATATAAAGTGAGAGCTTTCTATTCTATTCTATGCTATTCCTATATCTTACCCAACATTACAGTATCTAGCCAGTGCATTAAGGCTCAGACCTGCCTTTCACTGAAGCGAATGACAGAATTTCCTTCAGTGGTGCAGGAACAGACCCTAAGTGACATGACTAGCATCTGCCCTGTGTGTTTCTTTTCTACCTCTTAGTTAGGAATATCTACCTAAATAGTAAAACAAATTTAAATCCCATGTTCTGTGGCAAGTTTTCAAGAACATAATCTTTGCTCTTTCAAGCTTTTTTGATTTTTAACCTATAAAAACAGCCTGGAAATCACATATTTTGATGATTGTAGTTTACTGTGACTGAAATCTCAGTGGACTGATTACTATGCTTCAGATGGTTTAAAACTCTTAATATAATTTTTAGGGCTGATTCTATAATAATGCCCTAGCTAGTATTTTTAAGTATCTCTTTAATCTTGTGGATCTTCCACTAAAATGCTACACTGACTGACATAATCAGTCAACGAACAAACTCCTTCCTCAGATCTCGTAGTCTCTGTTTCAGACAGAGGAATTCTTATTGTCTTTCTCCATAAGCTTCATTCAGGCATAAAACCAGCTACAACCTCCTGTCAAATACCTGTAATTTTAATCTGACAAAATGATTTAGATGAATATGTATTTATTTCAGTGGATATAACCTGATCTATTTCTTAAAATTTTAATCATGTACAGAAAAGGCATAATAGCAATTGTGAGAAAAAATAACTTCAATGGGCCAATAATTTTTTTTACAGTATTACTTGTCCTCAACTGAAGCCACAGACTATACAGAGTTCATAAAGAACTATCCTGCCCATCCTTTGGCTTAGACGGGTGCATGCAAGGTTGAAGAAAATGCAAAGTAAACAAAAGACATTAAAATATATCTTGGACATTATTTTAATAAATAGAAGTAGCAGTGGTTTTCTAACTCTCACTACGAAAAGCAAACACAATGGTAGCCCAAAATATAACCATCAGTACGTGTACCTTTCTGATCTCTACAGCTTCAACAAAACTGATTTATGAATGTTACCCTGTACACAATCTAGGGCTTTATTTTAAAAAGTTTGTATTTTTAGTGATAATGGACCCAATCCTGCAAACATGTATGTACATTTTGAACTTTGAAGTATGTGAGGCATTTGGGAACGGAGCTGCACACTAATGTGTGTGAGAATTGGTTCCGTTCCAAAACTCAGTATCTCGGAAAGGAGGAAAGGGAAGGGGTGGAGAAAGGACATGCTGGGTTTTGTCAGTTTTCTCCTTAAAATAGTTAGTAGATTGGGTTGATAATCCAGTTAAAAATCAAAGAAACCCACAAATTTGTGTTTGTTTTTAAATTTTTGAAACAAGTAAAAAAACCTGATTATTGAAAAATTTCCACCAGTTCTGCAGCTGTTCTTTAGATGAAATTTTTTTGACAAAAGATTTTGTCAAAAAATTTAAAACTTGGAAAAATGTGAGCACCTCTAGAAGTTAGCAAAATCTGGGCTTACAGTGCTGCGGAGGATAAAGGCTTGAGGAAGATGTTGAAAGACATTAGATGTGATGGGGACTGAAACCTCTGAACACAATGAGAAAGGAGAAATAGTGTTAAAAAAGGAGAAAAAATAAATGTATAGGGGAGAAAGTCTGAATAGTTCCTGGATTTCCTCCAGAAGTGTTCAGAGGCATATAAGCAGAGCTGAGGAAGAGGGTGTGAAGCGCGGGTGTGGTGAGAGAGAGGGACAAAGGAATCAACAGTGGAAGATAGAACAGAGTTGACCAAGCAATCCACAGTGCAGAGGAAGGGAAGGAGTGGATAAAAGGTGGCAGAGACCTTAGGGATGTTGATGGATTAAAGCAGGGGTAGGCAACCTATGGCACATGTGCCGAACGCGGCACACAAGCTGACTTTCAGTGGCACTCACACTGCCTGGGCCCTGGCCACCGGTCTGGGCGGCTCTGCATTTTAATTTAATTTTAAATGAAGCTTCTTAAACATTTTAAAAACCTTGTTTACTTTACATACACCAATAGTTTTGTTATATATTATAGACTTATAGAAAGAGACCTTCTAAAAACGTTAAAATGTAATATTGGCACGTGAATCCTTAAATAAGAGTGAATAAATGAAGACTCAGCACACCACTTCTGAAAGGTTGCCGACCCCTGGATGAAAGCATGGAAGGCTAAGTGGTTGGTGATTAGTGCACAATAGTGAGAGAGATCAGAGTGTGGTTAGAGAAGAGGAACTTGGAACAGATGTAGAAAGGGAGCAGCATGGCATGAAGAAAAAGTCCAGGGAGTGGTCATTTTAATAGTGGGAGAACTAATCTAGGCTTAAAAGATACATGAGGTAGTAAGGTCCAACGAGTTGGAAGCTGAAGTGTCAGGCAGGACATCCGGGTGAGAGCTGAAGTCACAGAAGGTGTGGATGGGAAATTGAGGGATGAAAGTAAGTGTTAAGAACTGAATACATGAAGCCATTTGTAGTACATAACCCAGCAAACACTGTCTGGGAGGAAGGCAGAAATGGAATTACAGAGCAATAGGCAACAGACTGGAGTGGCAAATCAAGAAACCAACAGCTCTTCTAGTGCACCTTTGCTTGCTCACTGCGTCTGCTGTGAGACAGCTCATTGTTGAAGGAGGAGAGTCAGATTTCAGTGAGAATGAGGAGGAGGACAAAAAAAGGATGTGGATAGTGGTGAGATAGTTAGACCTGGAGCAGGCATTCCAAAGTGAGCAGAAGAAAGGTTGAAGGGGATGGGACAGGATGGATGGTGGAAAGGGACGGGGAAAGGTGTGGGCAACAATCCTGGGAAGTGTCAGGAGAAGCAAGGAGAGAAGAGGATGGGGAGCTGGAGTAGGTGGTGAAGGAGAACATAGAGGCTTAGATACCCTTAATGAAAGAGACTGCAGAAGTACCTAAGAATGCTAGAAACAGTTCATGTCACACAACCTTACTAGAGGGATATTTTAGACCCAGTTTAATTGTTTTATCCATTTGTTTATTTCATGTTATCTTATATCAAATACCCAACTCTCATGATTGTATTGTGAGTCATGATTTTTTTTTGTTTTTTCTTAAAGCCTCAGCTCTTAGAATCCTATAATAACATCAGAATCGCAGCTTTCATTTAAAAGGGGGAGGGAAGTTCCAGCCCTAACGATCGCACAGAAAAGCTTGAAAACATCAGTCCTGAAAGCACAAAAATTAAAAGGCAAGCAAAAAGAGCCTGAGTTTGTTATTTTTAAAAATCTCATGAGTTTCAAGTTAATCTTTTTTAGGGGAGAGGGCTTAACTCATGGATTTTTAAATGTTTTGGGCTGGCAACGTGGAATGGGTTTGGAACAAAACTACTGGGTGACTTTCACTTGTTGAGACAGAGCAAGCACTCGGCAGGTAATTCCTGACAAGGAGCCTGTGCAAGAAGGGGGAAGGCCGCTAAAAGTTCCAACATCTTATTTATTGCCTCTGCTTGTCACTGAAAATGCAGAGTGACCAATCAGTATTTATTGGGTAAGAAAGAATGCAGAATAAGGTAGTTTTAAAAACACTGGTAATAATACACATTGGTAAAAAATGTGATGACTGCTTAAATATCTAACTCCCCGAAATGACAACTCCAATTATATGGGATCGAATTATCAGTGATGTAAATATTGGGGCCTAAGTGCCAAAGTAGTCTAAGTTGCATGCCTGATAAGTACCAAGTTAGCACAAAAGGAATCTAACTCCTTGTAGTCTCGTGGGTTGTAGGTTGGGAGAGTAGGAAATCCGGAAGGGAGAGGGAGAGGGGTTGTGATCAATCAGAAAGAAGATAATCCAGGGGTGCGAAAAGATGAATTTCTCGCAAACACAAGACCAACTGTGGTCCAGGAAGTCATAAAAGGACTAAGAGGATGGTGTAAGACAAAGAAGTTCATCAACCCTTGTCATAAACAGATGGTTAAGGATTAATGCCTCTTTTACCTGTAAAGGGTTAAAAAGTTCACCTAGCCTAGCTAACACCTGACCAGAGCGACCAATGGGGGAACAAGATGGTTCAAAAGGAAGGAGGGAAGTTTTTCTTTTGTTTAAAGTTTCAGTTTCAGCCGGAGTGAAAAAGATCAAGGAACCAGCCTCTTATCAGAGTACTAAGTTTTAGAAAGGGATAAATAGGTTTATGTTTATTTCTTTGTAACCTGTCTTATGCAGTTAGAGGTAGAATCAAATTGGGTATTTGGGTATTATTTTTTTTGGGAGGGGGGTGTAACTAAATTTGTGCCCAGGGGAACATCCTCCGTGTTTGAAATCTGTTGTCTGTGAGAGTAGCTGGTATGCTAATCTCTCCCAGAGGGTTTTCTTTTATCTTTCTTTTCTTTAATTAAAAGCCTTTTTTCTTAATACCTGATTTATTTTTCCTTGTTTTTAGATCCAAGGGGATTGGATCTGGACTCACCAGGGATTGGTGGGGGGAAAGGAGGGGGATGGTTAATTTCTCCTTGTTTAAAGATCCAAGGGATTTGGATTTGTGTTCACCAGGGAATTGGTGAAGTCCCTCAAGGCTACCCAGGGAGGGGATGGTTTTGGGGGGACAGGGAGTGATCCAGACACTGAAAATTCTGGATGGTGGTGGCGATACCAGATCTAAGCTAGTAATTAAGCTTAGAATGTCCATGCAGGTTCCCACATCTGTACCCTAAAGTTCAGAGTGCGGAAGGAACCTTGACAACCTTACTGTAACTTACATCTGAACAAATGCATTCCCAAGTGCACTCACAAAGCTCTCAGTGGCATCAAGCTGTTGCATGCAAGTCTGTTCTTGGATCCAAACAGCATTTCAACAATGAAAACAGGGTTGTATGGGCTTTAGTGGGATTGTCTGCAGGAATCAGGTGATTAAATTTTGGTCCAGTATTCTCTATCAGTATCAATTCTAGTTAACTGGCATACATTTACATACAAAAAAAATATTGATGTATTTTGCAAAGAAATTGAGGGCTATAAGCAAATTACCAATACATAAGTTCATATATTTGATCTATTATAAAAGCTTTTGATTTTGTAACATTTTCAATCTTATATGCTGTATACTACTAACAGGCCATTCATTTAGGACCTACAGTGGTTCTCCAAAAGGGTTCCTTTGTGGGCTGACCCTAAAAGCTACAATGGTTGCTTCTTCTCTCAACTCCTTTGGTCTCCCTATGTTTTGTGCTGAATCAAGTTGAAATGTGCCTGCATGCAAACAGATGACATGAGGTCCAGGCACCATTTAAGTCCCATTTTGATGATTTAATGGAGTCTTAAATGGTGCATAAGCCTTGTGTAGCCCCTAGCAAAAACATAGGTGAATTTCACCCTCCATGAACAACTTTCTTACATGCCCCCACAAGGTGGGTCGTGCACCACTCCTTTGCTTCCCTCGCCAATGCACTCATCCACTGTGTCTGGGGCTTATACTGGAGTAGGTCCCACTCCTACAAGATTGGCGACCGCTGGGGTCTGCATAGATCAGCTTGCAGGATCAGAGTTTATTTTGCACATTTCATATCAGTAAACCTCAATTTAGATTCATGTTCTTTGGAAATTGCTAGCTCACACGTGCGGGCTAACATACTTTTTGTATTTCCACTTCTGACTTTGTTCTTTTGTGTTTTTGTAAAGTAGGCTGCATAGCTCTGGATACAGCCTATAACACCACAGGTTCTAAACACAAGATCCAACAGCTGTGCATCACACATACGTATTGCGAGCATTGTGATGCTGGAATGCAGTTTATCCACTTACCTACCTCCTCCTCCAATATTTATTTCACAAAAACAAATAATTTGATCTTAAACATCTAGCCCCTCTATGTTAGCCAACTTGGCATCCCCTTCCCTGACGTGATCTCTTTGTCCCATTAACGTCCTGTTATACGTGGGAGAATAAAAGCAGATTAATGAGCAGAAAGTATTCTGCAACCTCATTTCTTTATAAATGAGTTCATGTTATCATTACACAATTATTTGAATTTTGGGAAGATAGCCCCAGGGATCCATTCATTGAAACAAAACACAAAAAGGGCAAATCTTACTGCAAGATTCCATGCTTGTGGTATGCCCAGTTATTACGTATAACCACCTAATGTGACAACACAATAGAAAGTGCAAAGGGTTTAGTCAGATACACATTTACACAAACAAAAACTAATACAGGCATACAAAGAGAATCATTTTTGCAAGTAGTATAGAAGAGTCCCAGTAACAAATGAGAGCTGCATGAATTCTAGTTTACTTGGCTATAAATAAATCTAACATTTTTCTTCTCTCCATGGTAAAAATAAAATAGGAGCACAGATGCATTACACTCTCCTTTGTGTAACCAGTCCCTCCATTTTCAATTATAGCCATCAATCTGTTCCATATAAAATATCCTCCCCCCCTCACTTAACCAAAGAAATCAGCATTATGCAGCAAAACCTTTTGCTACAAAACAATGTAAATGAGAACATTCCTTTTCTGTGAATATAATTGTTCTTGAAAAATGTTAAAAGGAACTAGTCTTTTCTTTAAAAGGATTTCTGTAGTTGAGAGAGAAAAAATCGTTTCCATTTATTTAGCACTTTTCATCACAAGATCTCAAAGTGCTTTTTAAAAGATGGGTATGTATTGTTTCCATTTTACAGATGGGGCAACTGCAGCGCAGAGTTGGAAGACAAACTTTCAAAACCGGACCTATGCTGTGTCACTATTTGATTGCCCAACCAGAGATATCTAGCTCCTGATTTTCAGAAGCAATGAGCATCCAAAACCTCAACTGAAATTTCAAAATCAGTGGACACTTGAAAATGTTGGCTTAAGTGACCTGCTCGAGATCACACAACAAGTCACAGAGAGCAAGAATACTAAAAACAGAATCCAGGTCTCTCGACTCCTGTGCCCTTACAAAATTTACCTAGAGACATGATGGATTTTCCACCGCTTACACACTTTAAAATTAAGACCGGCTGTCTTTCTGGATGAGTTACAGCATTTATTGTAGAAGTTATGGGCTCAATGCAGGAATCACTTGGAGTAATTCTATAGCCTGTGTTACGCAGGATATCAGACTAGACCATCATAATGGTCCCCTCTGGCCTTAAAATCTATAAATCCATGACTATGAAAATACTAGAAAATGTATTAGGAACAATCCTATATTGGCAGACAGATAGAACAGATAATCTAATAAGTCTTTTCCCACCTCCTTAGCTATGAATTCAGCCACTGGACCACACTTCCTCATACATATTTAGTGTGCTACTGGATCACTAAGGTACATATAATGGAAGTCCATTTCGCCAGCTAAATACCAGAGAACTCTAATTCTCTTCACCATAGGATAGTTCAGAATAGATGTAAAGCTGTCCTGAACCGACCGTCCATCTGTTTGCTTGAAATGAGACAGCCATTTAATTAAACTGGTGGCAACTTCAAAAACCATGAGCAAGTGATTTAAAGGCAGCAAAGTAGGGTGCCAAAATGGGGTAACTTTTGGACAGTTATTAGTCTACATTCATAATCTCAACAGAAAGGCCAAAAGCTGAATGAACATGGAAACAGAGATTTCCTATAGGCAAGAAATGAGGTATATTGGCAGATCAATGTGGGGAGACTTGAACTACCCTGACAAAGCCTACATTTGAGGACTGTGATCCACAGAACCTAGAAATGTCACAGACAATCTCAGCATTAGATAAATGTATAGCCCCTTTTCATTGAAAAGATTGTAATCATTTTTTCATTTTCAAGGCTGTTTTTCTTAATTATCTCCACAGACCACCCCCCCCAGCCCTTCAATTCACTATGGAGACCAAAGTGGGTAGACGATGTTTAAATGAACTGGTACAGTGAATGCTTCCATAGAAAATAATAAATATCTGCATTAAAAAAATCAGATTATGATGATCAATAAAAAGAGCTAAAAACACAAATTATGAGAAATACTTTAAAACATTACTTAACATTATTTCTTAAATCAGTTTATACACATTCATTTCCTATTTGCCACTTAGAATTCCTTCAGAAACCCAGCAAATGTAATTACTGCACAGGTTAAGATTTCTGCTTAAACCTCAGATGGTTAGTTTCCTAGCAGGGTTACTACACTGTCCCAAGATCATGCCACAAAGCAAAATCCAGTAGGGTCATAAGACCATTTTTTAATCAACAAGCAATTTACCATTTCACTATCCTGATATGAGATTTCCTAGATTTTTTTTATTATACATGGAGAAAATTGATACATTTTTCCCCCCTGGGCAATATGCTAGTTTGATTTTATTTTCCCTGACATTTTACCTGTCAGATTACAATAAATATAAGAGACAAAGAATAACTGTCACATTCTCACTGAATTTCATCATCAAATATCTGGACAAATTGGAAGCGTAATCCTGAGGGAACACGTGAATGCTGAAAACAGTGTCAGATACACAAGTCATCTTCCAGGATTCTAATACAAGTTTAAAATACTCAGAAAGGGAACCTATGCAGAAGAACCTTCACACAGTATTTTTTCTTCAGTTCCTTGTAGCACCAAAACCGTAGTTAAGTAGAAGAGAGAATTTTTGTACAGACCCAAGAGAACCTGTATAAAAGTATGAAGATAAATACATTCTGTAAAATGCTATTTGCCAAAAGCAATTATCATGCCGAGAAAAGGTAGCAAGTTATCATGATATAGTATAAATATATGCTAATTAGGTGGCAAAATGAAAAGATTCATGAGATAGAATCCATCAAACATAAACCAGAAAAACTGCACCCGCATTTTGCTGGTTCACAGTCTCTCTTGCTCTCACAGTGAGTCATGAAAACTTACCTGCTTGACCAGTGGTAATACTGACAGCTGCAAAGAGCCTCTGGGAACGGCTCAAGTCAGATACCCCATTTACAGCTTCCACTTCAAAAGTGTAATTAGCATGAGCCAGCAGGTCCAGGACAGTGACGTAGTTATCTACTAATCCAGTTTGCTGGGGCATATATCCAATGTTACTCCCACAGGGAACACATTCACCCTGCTCCCAGCTGCACCTTTTGCACAAAATTCGGTAGGTCACATCATTTCTTCCCCCATTGTCGGCAGGAGGACTCCATTCCAAACTCACGGTAGTCTGGTTGATATTGAAGATGAGGTTCTGTGGTGCAGATGGAGGTCCTTTGTAACACACACAAAAAGGACAATGTAAATACATAAAATCAGTGAGGGACATTTACTTAGTGTTTTAATTACTGAGGCTCAAACTTGACGAAGCATTTTTCTTCACATAAACATTTTATTAGATTTACTACAAACTACATAAAAGCCTCCTTGACCTCACTTGGCAAGAAGCTTTATTTATTTTCCATTAAGGAATCAGGATAACAATTGTCTGTGTATTTACTGCAACTGACTTTGGCTGTTTTTCCTCTATGCAATTAGAAGGATCAGTTAACACACCTCAGAAGTTTACTCTTACAACAGTTTTAGTATGGGGATTTTTTCCCTTTTAAGTAAACAGCACAGAATGCATTTAGACATTCCTTAATCAGCTCTGATTGATTTACAGCCGTATTTGGGTACAGCTTTGGATTTTGGAGACCTTCATTACTTGAACCACCAATCTGTGCAGGTTAGTCTATTTGCAGATGGAATGTTAAGCTAGATCCCATTACATTTCAATCAAAGTCCAAATCCACACAGGTTACTTTTCATTTTGCATTCAATTCATTTTTGTGTAGTATCATATTAGGCATACAGTCTGTGACAATTTTAAGACTTTAGGAAAACCATGCCTGCATTCTTTCTATTATGTCTAGTTATGTATTTACCCAGCAACTTCTTTTCCAAGGTTACATCGGGCAAACATGAAATTATATTTATGTTGATTCTATATTCAGTGTACATTTTCCCATTGCAGTTCAATTTCATTTATCAGTTTCATTTATTACTTTGCAAACATACTGAAGGCCAATTGTAAGTACTGAGAACAAACTACAAATGGCTGCACCCTGTTGGTTAAGCAACATCCTTCACTATTAAATCCATGACTGACTTACTTGTGCATGCAACATATGGTGGATCAGAAGGTGCTCTATAATAGCTATCATCACAATCACATCGGGAAGATCCTTCCTTGTCAGAGAAACTGTGAGTAGGACAGCGAGAGCACTGTAGATCTTGAGAAGATGATTTGTAGAATCCTCGGCCACATGCTAAGGGAGAAGAAGAAAATCTCAGATATACACTTGCATGTGCATCTGCCCTGCTTCCTTCTCCATCTCAGTTATATGGAGAGTGTACACTTCCACAGCACTGATATTGTTGACATCAAATTACTTCAGCAAAAGCAAGGCATTGTGCTCAGCTACATCATGACAAATATATATTATTCTTCATCTTGTGCCATTAACTTGATTTAGTGGCATGAGCTGCAATGCAAACATACACTACAATTGGACCAGCAGCTGGTGGCCAAGTATTTTGACTGTGAAGATTAAAGAAATATGACAGCTAGGACCAAATTCTCCACTCAGACACATTGAAATCAACTAAAACTGGACCAGAACCTCAGCTGGTATAATCAGCATAGCTCCAATTTAAATCAGCTAACCATCTGGCCTCAGAAGTGCATATCTACAGGCATAATGAACCACTGGGTAAATTAACTCAGCAAAAGTTCAAATACATTGAAAGTCTTAATAGAACAGAATGAAAATCACGGCTTCAATCAGTACTGGTACTTGTGTTATAGGTACACTGTGGGCCATTTGGTGGCATTTAGCTACATCCCTCAAGGGGAGGCACAATATCTTGCAGAGTTCCCTAGTACACAAAGTGTGCATGCTACCCCATTCTTCTAGATCATTGAATCATAGATTATCAGGGTTGTAACGGACCTCAGGAGGTCATCTAGTCCAGCCCCCTGCTCAAAGCAGGACCAAACCCCAACTAAATCATCCCAGCCAGGGCTTTGTCAAGCCTGACCTTAAAAACCTCTAAGGAAGGAGATTCCACCACCTCCCTAGGTAACCAATTCCAGTGCTTCACCACCCTCCTAGTGAAAAAGTTTTTCCTAATATCCAACTTAAACCTTCTCCACTGCAACTTGAGACCATTACTCCTTGTTCTGTCATCAGGTACCACTGAGAACAGTCTAGATCCATCCTCTTTGGAACCTCCTTTCAGGTAGTTGAAAGCAGCTATCAAATCCCTCCTCATTCTGGATTAAGCAGTCTGTTTTCACCAGGGTGCCCAACCAGCACCTAAGGCCAGTAGGAAATGGAGCCTGGTCCTTCTGGCTGTCCTGGACAATTGTGCCTGGAGTATAAGGAGTGAGGAATGGCTCACTGGATCCCCACTCCCACCCCGTGCACTCACTAAAGGGCTATGGACAAACTAGCTCATTGTGAAGTTACAATATTTGTTTGCTTGCTTGATTATTGTACTAGCTATTAAACTGTAATTTTTAAACACATTTTCAATCACCAGCATTTATTTTCTATTAAACCAATCACAATGCGTTTTCTTGCTTATAGAGCAAAAACATTTAAAAACTTACCTGAATGTGATTAATGGATGTATTTTTAACCTTTACTTCAGTTAACTACTGGGTGGAAAATCAACCTGCACAGGTTATTAAACAGATTATTTTCTAAGTAATCCTCCTTGTTCCCAAACCTGCTGGAATATTTCAAATGGAGGATGGCTGCATCGTACTGAACAAAGGAAAAAGCCACCAATGGTAAACAGATTATGACCCCATTTCACCTTAAGTGAATAAGGTTACAGGGGCACACTTGCTAATATAGCAACCACTGTCAACAGAAAACACGCAAAAGTGCAGAATTCCTCTAAAAGCTGTTCAGGAAACTCAGGCTCTTTCAACTGCACAGCTTCATTCAAGTTCTGTTCTCCAATAAATCAGGCAACCACAGCACAGACAATTTAACCTCTAAGCCACTGCTTATGTGTGTGAAAAATGTATTGTGGGTGAAGCTTAATATCAGGTGTTAAAATCTTCACTGGGAAAAGCTAGTTAAATAGTCCTTATAAATCCACAGAAAAAGCATTTGCTCTGGTAGCATTCACATTTGATTGGTGAGGCTGTCTCACAGCAGGTACTGAGTTACTGATTTAAAAATATTTACATGTGATTTTGGAGATCAGATACCACAGTTATGGGCATGGTCTAAAAACACTGGGCCTCATTCAAAACCCATTAGAATCAATGAAAAAAGAGTCATGTAAACTTCAGCAGGTTTTAGATCAGGTGCATTGTAGTGTAGTAGCCATTCAATTCCACTTAATGTATAGGAGTACTATGCAACTCGGATATAAATTATACAGGTCAAATTTTCCTCACTTGGACTGATAAAATCCACTCTTGATTTAGTTCATTACACATGAAACAAATGAAAAATTGTCTGAAGATTTACCTCTGATTTTTTTCAATTTTCTACAGAAAAAGCAGGTCCAAAAGACAATAATCATAATGACACTTTGGAGTTTGTCCTGTTTAAAAAGCAGGGGTTCTAAGTCAAATTATCTGCTTGATGTCAATGAAGTTGCATTAATTTACCTCAGAAGAGATTTAGCCCTATGTTTGGAAAATATATGTTCTCTGTCATTGATTGTATCCCTGCAGGTAACATTCCTAATATAGAACCATTAAAAACAAACATCTAACAAGAATTCCTTAGTATGCATTCATCAGAGCATTTTGGAACAAACCTTTGGATAAACTTGACACACTGAGTTTTCAGATTATGCTAGGAGTTCAAATTTAATGCAGCATTAGTCTTTTTCTTCCTCTTTCAAGATTATTCCAAGATTTCCAGGACAAGGATGAAGGGCACAGATGCTAAACTGTTTTGTAAATATGAACTATAAATAAATATTAATGCATTAAACTTACGTCTATTATTCCAGCACACTCAATTAAGATCCAGCCACCTGACCAAATAATAAGTTTCCTGTCTTGTCTTAGCTAGTCAAGTTCCTCAGAAGATGAGGAAAGCATTGGACAAACACTCTGCATCTTCCAGCATGCAGTCCTCTGCAGAGCAAAGAGCAACTTGAAAGGCACAGATGCCTACTGTGAATCCAGTCTGTCCCTCTCAGCAGGGAACATTACAAAGCAAAGATGCCAAAAGAAAATAGAGATTTCAGACAAAACAACAAAACAAACAGAAAACTCCTTTACATTTTTTTTCCCTGATGGCTTGATCTAGACATGTATATGCTCAGTCACTTGTTATTTAAAGTAAGTGTGCATTTCTTATTATAGATCAAAGGATGTGAATGTCTGCTACTAGTCTAAGTGAATGCTCTTTATTCTTGTGCAGTGCATACCAGAGGCAGCAGGATCAGACACTTATTGTATCATACTACTATCTCCATCATCTTTAGTTCTAATAAGAGGCCCATGTGATGGCATTTAATTACTATTCCTTCAGCTTAAGCACCCCATAAATATAGAGCAACATTATTCCTGCAATGCATTCCTTAACAGCCTTAAAAAGGTGCTTTCAACTGATTCTACCACAAAGTCTAATAGCAAACATACCAATATCACACACAAAAAAGTTTTAAGAAATTTAAAAAGGGATATTTTCAAGGTACCATATATTATACTAAAAAGGGCAATGCTCCTCTTTTTTCTGGTGGAATTAAAGAAACAAATTAGCTTATTGCTATTTTTTCCTTTCTAAATTTGGTTTCTGTTCTTTTAAGCTAAGACAGGAAATTATCTATTGATTGTTTTTCCCCTTGACCCAATCCCCCTGAATTGTCAAAATTTATTTTTTTTAACTTATAAATCATTAAAATATATATTTTGATCTAATGGAGAAAAAATGACTAACATCTCTAGATGGTATTTGAAAGGCCTGTGGAGCTGGAAAATTTACCTTTTTCAGCAACAAAAGTTGGTCCAATAAGAGATATTGCCTCACCCAGCTTGTGTCTCTCATTAATTGTAAATAACCATTTACCAAAGAAATGCTAATGCTATCCGCAGACCGCTATATATAGTATTATACTTTTGTAACAGCTACTCTGTAGCCAATGCTGAGGTGATGATTTCAATTTAATCCCCAGTTTGCTTTTGATCCCGTATCTCTCAATATTTTGATACTTTGCCTAGGTAGCAAGTAGCTTTGTTTTAAAATTTAAGATTTTGCATATGTGGTGGTCCTAAATGGGAAAAAGACAATTTGCTGTGTTTAAAAAAATAACAGGAGTCACATTTAAATGTGGCACATAGTGCATGATGAGCAAAACAACAAAATTATTGTTCATGCTACATTAGCACCTAGAGGCCCGACATAAGCTCAGAGCCCCATTGTGCTAGGCATTGTATAAATATGTAGGAAAAGACAGCCTGTGTCCTGAAGAGAAATAATAGAAAAAAGCCCGAAAGGGGGAAACAAAGGCACACAGAATTAATGCAAATTGTCCAAGGTCAAATAGTACATCAGAGCTGGGAACAGAACATATGTCTCCAGAGGCCCTCTCCAATGTATCATACCGCAGTAACTCTGGGTATCTCCTAGTACACATATGGCTGTACAGGGAATTTAAGGAGTGAATCTCTCTAGTCTGGCACCCTCAAGACCTGACTGGTGCCAAACCAGAGAATTTTCCAAACCACAGGAGGTCAATGCAGAGTGCCAGCGGCTCTCCATAGGTGCAGGAAGTAGGGATGCAGGGGTGCTGAAGCACCCCAGGCTTTGCGCCCAGCGTGGCCCCCTGCCTGTAGTCCCTGCTGCCACCCAGGGTCCCAGTCGCCAGCCCCCTGACCAAGGGCTACGATGCCGGCCCCAGGTCCCAGCCGTCAGCTCCTCGCCCGGGATCCCAACAGCAGGCTGCTCTGCTGCCAGCCAGGGTCCCAGTTACTGGCCCCAGGTCCCAGCTGCTGGCACCTCTGCTACCGCCCGGGGTCCCAGCCATCGGCTGCAGGGCTCCGCAGCCGCCCAAGCTCTGGTCTCAGCCTTATCCCTCTCTGAGCACCTCACTGCCCTGGGCTAGGACCAGCTGGGGGCAGCTGTGGAGGCCCGGGCCAGGGCCAGGAGTGGAGGCCAGTGGCCAGGACCCTGGGCAGCAGCAGAGCCCCTGCAGATGGCGGCTGGGACCATGGGCAACAGCAGAGGGACCAGCGGCTGGGACCCTGGGGCCTGCATTGGCGCCCCCAGGCAGGGCGGCCAGCAGTTGGGATCCCAGGCGGCAGCAGGGCTCCACTGGGTGCAAAGCCTGGAGGTGCTGCAGCACCCTCTGGCACCCCTACTTCCCGTGCTTATGGGTCTCTTATTACATTTATCTCACCACTGAGGTAAATAAACTGAACAACGCTTCCAAGGCCGCCTAGCCAAGGCTTACGGTGTTAGTGTTGTTACCCAATTTTACTGTATTGGCACATAGAAATAAGTAGATAAAGCATAAAAACATAAAATATGAAAAATAAATAGATAATAATACAGGCAAATCTATAATTTACTCATCTAAAATGATTCCTTACAAAGTGATGTGACAATAACTGCTAACTCAAGTTACATCTAGGGTCTCTGCTGTAGGTATATTCGGAGTAGGTGAAGTGGAGGCAACAGGACTTCTGACCGTAGAGTGCTGCTCCACACTCCTCTTTGCTACCTTTAACCAAACTTCCAGCGGGGCTTGTCTCATGTATTTTGGTTTTTCTTTAATGAGTTTTTCTCGTATCACGTAGAAAGACATGATCGCTTGCTCAGAAATGAAATGTCTTTGCTCCAGTCCTTCTATTAAATTTGTTGCCAACTGAATGTATTTATTGACAGACATTTTTTCTGTGACATACTCCTGATCATCTTATCACCGTCACTGGCTTCTTCCTTATCTTTGGTTTTTCCCTGCTGTACCATTCGCACAATTTCTTCATCCATCATTTGATTAGCAATTGGTGCATCTGTGTCGACTTTCATCCAGTCTAGTAAATTTTCCTCTCCCAAATCCTGACTAGTTCAAGTACCACAGCGTGAGACATACCACTGGTATACTCCATTAACTCACTAACAATTTTTTGGTTTTCAGACCCTTCAAATCCAGTGAACTCGCACTTGTCATTGACATCAGGATTGTCCTTAAACATTAGGCCTTGCCACAATTTGTGGCATCCATTCTTCAGAGTAGGAATTACTCTTTTCCAGGCTCTAGCTAGTGTCCAAATCATATCCTTGAGGTTAAATTATTTCCTAAATGTTGTCAAACTCTTCCCATCCTTAAGCAATACTAGCAATTGGTGCATAAACTTGGACCTGTACATACACTTCAGGGATCATAAAATACCTTGATCACAAGGCTGAATGTCAGGTACAGTTTGGGGGTAAATACAGTCCCACCATGTTATTTTTGAAAAGCAGCTCTGCTTTAGGGTGGGCAGAGCAATTGTCGAGAATTAGTACAATTTTGCACTTCGGATCCAGACCTACTGAGATGAAATGGGCTCTTGCCTCCAGTACAAAATACTTCTCAGACCACTCAAGACATAGATTAGTTGTTATCCATCCATTTTTGTTGCCACAGTAGATCACTGGGAATATTTTCACCCCTCTGAATGCCCTTGGGTTTACACTTTTCCCAATAACCATGAGCTTACATTTGTGAGAGCCTGATGCATTGCTACAACCAAGGAGAGTTACTCTGTCCTTTGACTCCTTCATACCAGATGGTGGCTCCTCTGCATCACTAGCCAACATTATTGTAGGCATACAACACCAATAGAGAGCAGTTTCATCGGCATTATATACCTGCTCTGGAGATAACTTCTCATATGCCACTAACTGTGCAAATTTATCAACATACTTAGCGGCAGCTTCCGTATCTGCACTTCTTTTTTCACTGCACATGCAATGCAGACTAATGCCATGCCTGTTTTGAAATTTCTGAAGCCATCCTTGCAAACAGTCACACTCATGCTGCAGGTTAAGTTCTTTGTGGAATATATTTGCTTGTGCCATCACCATCTCACCTGAAATTCTAACACCTTCGTTCCTACGAAGCTTGAACCAATTTATAAGTGCACTATCTAAATCACTGCTTTTTCCCTCCTTCAATGTCTTACGAATACTCATACTGTTTTTAACTGTCACTTTTAGCAAAATACTTAAGGATTTGATTCTCTTGAGTCTTCAAATCATATACTGTAGATCAGTGCTTCTCAAGCTATCTGATGTGGGGAACCGGCAATTTTTTTTTCCAATGTGCCAGGGGACCGGTGCCATATTATTATCCTATTTGACGCTCTTATGAGGAAACTCACCACGGACCAGCAGCCGACGGTCCGCGGATCACCACTTTGAGAAGCAGTGCTGTAGATGACCCTACATTGTTAAACTCACACAAAGCATACACCGATGTGCCCTTTGCCAATTTCTGCAACAATTCCACCCTTTGCTATATTGATATTGACACATTGTCATAAACAGATAGCTAAGGGTTAACGTCTCTTTCACCTGGAAATAAGTATCTGAAGCACCTGACCAGAGGACCAATCAGGAAACAGGATTTTTTCCAACTCTGGGTGGAGGGAAGTTTGTGTGTGAGTCCTTTGTTCTGGGTCTTCTGTCTGACTCTCTCTCTCGGCTATGAGGGGATTTCTATTTCCTGCTTTCTAATCTTCTGTTTCTAAGTTGTGAGTACAGAGATCATAAAAACAATAGGGGTTATTGTTTTTTTCTTTTGTATTTACATGTCTATAGTTGCTGGAGTGCTTTGAATTGTATTCTTTTTGAATAAGGCTGTTTATTCATATTTCTTTTAAGCAAATGACTCTGTATTTGTCACCTTAATACAGAGAAACCATTTTTATGTATTTTTCTTTCTTTTTATATAAAGCTTTCTTTTTAAGACCTGTTGGAGTTTTTCTTTAGTGGGGAACTCCAGGGAATTGAGTCTGCAGCTCACCAGGGAATTGGTGGGAGGAAGAAGTCGGGGGAAATCTGTGTGTGTTAAATTTACTAGCCTGACTTTGCATTCCCTCTGGGTGAAGAGGGAAGTGCTTGTGTTTCCAGGACTGGAAATAGAGAGGGTGGACTCCCTCTGTTTAGATTCACGGAGTTTGTTTCTGTGTATCTCTCCAGGAACATCTGGAGGGGGGAAGGGAAAAGGTTTATTTCCCTTTGTTGTGAGACTCAAGAGATTTGGGTCTTGGGGTCCCCAGGGAAGGTTTTGTGGGGACCAGAGTGCCCCAAAACACTCTAATTTTTTGGGTGGTGGCAGCTTTACCAGGTCCAAGCTGGTAACTAAGCTTGGAGGTTTTCATGCTAACCCCCCCTATTTTGGACGCTAAGGTCCAAATCTGGGACTAGGTTTATGACACACATGCTTACGTTTAGCAGCATTACCAACACTGCCACTGCTTGCCAGTCTCTTAGAAGACATATTTATGGGTAAATGTGAAGTAAATACAGCACAGAACACTGAGAGCCAGGACTGGAAAGACTTTGCCTGACCACGGGAAACTTGGGCCCACCCATGATAAGCAGACATCCGGCTAACTAAAAATCATGCTTAGGAGCCGACTCCTCATCTTTCCAGGGGGGTTCTCGACCCCACCCCCTCTGCTCGAGGCCCCATCCCCATCCACCCCTTCCCCAAGTCCCCGCCCTGCCACTGCTCCACCCCCACCCCACCTCTTCCCTGCCTCCTCCCCTGAGCGCACCCTGTCCCTTCTCCTCCCCCTCACTCTCAGAGCTTGAACGCTGCGAGTCAGCTGTTTGCAGTGCTCCAGAAGTGCTAGAGGGAGAAGGAGGAGTTGGTAAGCACAGGGTCGCTGGTGCATGAGAGGCATGGGGAGAGCTTGGTGCCAGTGGGTCTCTGCACCCTCTAATTTTTTCTCATGGGTGCTCCAGCCCCAGAACAGATGTGGAAAGCAGTATATGGCATTTTGGAGTCCCACTTGTGGGAGACAAAGAGGACAAAGAAAGCTGTTAACTTAAGTAATATACATTTTTGATGCAACTTTAAAAACTTTTCAGTGTAAAAGCTATGAAAAGCTAGGTGTATTTTTTGTGCTAGTACAGCTGGGTTGGACTTTAAATTGGGAGAATATAGGAAAGAAGGATAAATTAGCAATAAATCTTGTTCAGATAATAGGAGGAAAGATGGCAAGTAAGACTGACATTAATGATACATTCATTCAGGAGAATTATTGTTATGAAGAAATGTGGAGAAATTAGGGAGAGCAGTTAGATTAGAGAATCAAAGGGCATACAACCACTCTTTCTACCATTTTTGGCATGGTGGATGCTTGACTGAACATGGCTTTTTGATCATAACTTCTCAATCTGCATGAAAAACAACAAAACTTAATACGTTGCATGTGGTGATTGGAACTTTAATTACTGTTTGTCACCAATATATAATATTGGAATAATCACTGTAAGAAAACGAATAAATATACACTGCATTATCAGAATAATAGAGCTTAATCATTAATTCTTGATATGTCACGTTTAACTGACCATGCCATCAAATGCAAATCATACTGGTACAAATACCATAGTTTGATACATAGTGCAGATTAAAGTAATGTTAATAAAACAGTAGCCTCTAAGAAGTTAATAATCCAATGGTGACAAAAAAGTGGACCTTGGTGGAAATGAGAGTTAAACTGCTAGTAATTTACTTACGAATGTGGGAAGAAATCCTGGTCCCACTGAAGTCAATGGCAAGACTCCTATTGACTTCAGTGGGGCCAGGTTTTTCACCGTTAATCCTCTCCTCCTGTACATTTTGAATAAAAATTGATTTGATCAATAGGGATTCCCATTTACCTTTTAGTTTTGCTCTGTTCAGTTATTTTTCCTTAGACAGTGGCTAGAATTTTTGTTTTGTTTTGATGTGGACATACTGAACATAAATATCCGTTCTCCAGATAACGTAAACGAAATCACAAGACCACTTTCTTGCCGGTAGACATTAAGAGTAATTCAGCTAAATCCTTCTTGTAGAAATTATGTATATGCTAGGAGTTTGTGCAGATGTTTCTTGGTTGAAGTCAAGCAGCTGCAAGGAGCTTATTAATTATAAAACATAAAATGGATTGTTCTGTAATTTTAAGTCTCTGGGGTTCTAATACATTAAAATTAACATACATATAACTCAGGACTGGGATGGATATTGCTAGATTATTTATTACAGATGGACACTGTAGTTAATGCAGAAAAAGACTGGCCTTTCTACACTGGAAGTTAAAAATACTTGTATCATATTAACATCTATGGTTCTATAATTCAGAACTGAAAGCACAGCTTGCAGAAAGAGTACTCACACTGCTAGTATTGCTGACCTCATCTAGGATGGACAGGTCCAGAATCTTTATTTTAATCCTATTGACAGTGCCTCAGTGGGAGTAATTACAACCATCAGCCTCAAATCCAGACCTCCTGTCACTGATCTATAATGATTTCTCACAATGAAAATGAACAGCAGACTGGGAGGATGAAAACAACATGGTGTAATGATTATATTAAGATTTTTTGAGATCCCTTCTGTATTATCCTATTGCAAACACATGACAATTTGGCACAGGACATATAAGATTTGTAATCACATGGACAGTAAATATATAGTTATAAACAGAAGTTTTTAAAAGAAAAAGTTTCACTCTTACAACATAGACATGACTGATCATTTTAGAGTCAGTCTATTTGCAAAGTTTAGGTAAATAAAAGCAGATAATCCTATAATAACTCTCAAATGCAGAGTTCAGTGCAAAAGGGGGCTGGGAAAAAAATCCAGCAGCAAAGAGAGACTTTATAATCCCAGATCCCCTTTTCCAGTAATTCATGTGCATGTTCCAGTCATGACTAAGTTAGACAGTGTAAATTACTTTTATAGTCAGAGATGGCATCTGTTATGCCTTCTATGGCACCTAATACATAGTGTTTTATAAGGATCCCAGACTGTAGTATTTCATTTATCTAACTACTATACAATGATAAATGTCTAGCTGAAAAAGATGTTTATTTCATCTTGCAAATGTTTTTTTAACTGCAATAGTGTCTAAAGATTATGTATGTTTCAATCAAAGAATTATGTTGTATGGTTTAGCCAGAGTAAACACAAGACTTTTAATGGTGCATCAGCAATAGTGTGAATGACATATCTAAATAGGGCTGTCCTGTGACTGCATACCATCACTAGCAGAATGTTTGCTGTTGCCTGTCAAGAATCTCTCTGACTTGATATTCACCTCCCAAACCTAATAAACCCTTGTTGTCCAAAGCCTTCCTAATGTCTTCCCAGAGATGTTCACATAATGCTGTTTGCACAAATTTTTGAATATTTAAATAATACTATAGAGGGTTTTTTTAAGATTAAATGAAAAATCCTACTTCCTACAGATCCTCTTAAATATGAGGTTCCTTCTGATACATTTAAAATTCAAACAGTGTAGCAAGATGCCAGATCATTTATTTAACTTTTCTAGGAGCAAAGAAATCCAATAGTTATAGAGCAATACTCTCAAATGTTTTGCTGGCTTATACTTAAACAATCACAGAACATAAAGCTTCTTTTCTTGAGTGGGCAAGTCAGAGAATACACAGTTTCACTGCACTGCAACAACAGAACTACTTAGAGCCTAAATACTATGAATGAAAACACTGTAATAAAGAATGTATTTAAATGGCAATTAAAGTGACATTAGTGCAGTCTTGAACAAAATTAAGTGCTTGGACAAATTTTACTGTTACATAGTACCTAATGCTTACCCCCTACATTTTCAAAGTATGTAAAGATTTAGACATGTGACCTCACATTAACCTTCATGGGAATAGCACAGCTAAATTACCACGAACAGCTTTGAAAATTTAACGGGTGAAACTCCCAAGAAAAAGGTAAATGAAAAAGGCTGAAACTCTGGTAATGATGACCTTCAAAAAAGGGGATGGCAAAAGAGGAAAATAGATTAGTTCTTTCCATTTTTGTTTTTTTTTAATGAAAACACAAGGATCAAACCTTCAAGATGCTCGTTCTAATGCTTGAAGTTCACCACACACTAAGTGCTTTGCTTGATTGGGCCACAGAACTCAAGCACCTTGCAGAATCACACCCATGAAAAAGTGCCTAAAAGTTCAGGGTTTTTCCAGTTCCTCACAGAAATTTATTTTTCCCTGCTGGAGTCTACTGAAGATTCTATGTTAAACTGAGGAATTAATGGTACTATGATATTACAAGTATGGAAGAAAAACATAATTAATTGAAATGGAAAATGTGAGGGTTTTTTTTACTTAAGTAAAAACCCTGGTATAAAAATGACTATTGTTAATTATTTAACATGCCTAGTCTTTAAAAGGTTGAGCTGATACAAATATTCTGAATTTAGATTCTTTTCAAAATTATTTTTGGACTCAATTAGAAATTCTAATGAATGTTAATATTTCAACAAGAAAATTTGGTCAAAATTTTCTTAAAGAGGACAAATTTTTCATCAAGACTTTTGTAAATAATTGTACTTGTTCAGCTCTAATAACAGCTGAGAAAACTCCCACTATATGTTTCCAAGTCATGAAAGAAGTACACCAAGGAAAATAGGGAAAACAAGACGACATTCCTGATATTCCAGAGGCGAAAAAAAGGTAAAAAACCAACCAAACAAAAATATAATCTTTCCAGGTATCCTGTATATAAAACACTCACTCTAGGTTTGTGTGGACTAGGATAAACAGTTTTTTTTTTAATAGAACATTAGCTAGCACATTGTAACTAACAGCTTCTAAAACTCTAATACAGATGAGCCACATTTTACTTCAGTGTGAGCTGCTAAATACAACTTCTTGTATGCTAGAATTTTAGAATTCATTAGTTGAACATGCTAGCTAACATGTTCTAATAACAACCCTTTATCCTATGGGTGAAATTCATAACACCGGGGATACAAGCTCTATGCAGACAGTATGTGGAGTGGTGGGGGAAGTGAAATGCATCCCGCAACGGAATATCAGGGTACAGAACTACACCCCCAGCCCCACCAAAGAAGAAAGTGGATTCCTCCTACCAGAACCTGATCCATTCATTTGGAGACTGTGTGCCTCCACATTTGCTTGGAGGGCCTATCCATGGAGAAGTCTGAATGAACTAGAGGGAATGATGGACTAAGACTCTCCCCTCCCAACGCTGTCTTGTCTCTCTCATTTCAGCTACTGGTCCATCCTTCTCCTTGCTGAAGGCTCTTCAAAGGGATTCAGAGCAGTATGGTTTCTCCATGAGCAAAGGGTGATAGACACCATCAGAGGACCTCAGGGGAACAATCAACCCCTAGATTATTATGCTCTCACAGTGAAGTTTTATGATTATATAACACAAACGCTGACAGATCATTTCACTATGTTGGTTTTAGTCACTAAACATTGTTATAATGAAATAAAACTAGCTACACAAACTCAAACTTTCAATACAAATACAGTGACATTTTCTAAATAGACTCACGAAAGGTTTTTGCTGAATAAAGGTCACAGATTTGTTTCAGTGCGTAGCAAGAAACAGCTCCAAAAACAAACAAAAAGGCAAAAAAATTACCAGTGAGGAAATCAATAAAATAGATTATTTTCATCAGTTATTCCTTTGATTATAGCTTGGATGAACAAAGTTGCTTGAAGCTTCCCAGTGAGAATGATCCACAAACCAGCTACATTTTGTGCTCTTCTTTTTCAAACTCCACTGCAATTAAACTCCAACTCCACCAAAATCAGTGGGGGTCTTTGCAGGCCACAAGTGTCTGTCCATGCACAGAGGTCTGTCCATGAGCAAAGCACAATCAGGGCCTTAGATAGCAAGCAGTGTAGGCAAAGGATTGTCTTCTTTTATGTCCTACATAGCATCAAGATTACTGCCAGAGCTCAATAAGTAATACACAGTAAGTAATAATATGATTCAATTTTCTGAAAAAAAATAAAAAAGCAGTCAAAGCTGACAACTGTTGTATTTGTCTGAAGGCTTTATAATGAACTACAAAATATCCATAGATTTCACAGCCAGAAAGGACCACTATGAACCTCTAGTCTGACCTGTACAACATATGACATAGAATTTCACTCAGGATGGCTTTAAAATATTTTTATTTAAGGAAGAAAGTTCAGGTAGAAATACATAGCAAGAGCTGAAACTATAGGTTACCATGTGGTAAATTCTGGGCAGCAATTTTTTTCCTAACACTATATGCTCAATTAAAAAGCAAACAGGCTTTGCTGATGCTTCTTGTTACACAGCCTTAGAGCAGGGGTGGCCAACCTGTGGCTCTGGAGCCACATGCGGCTCTTCAGAAGTTAATATGCAGCTCCTTGCATAGGTACCAACTCCGGGGCTGAATTACAGGCGCCAACTTTCCAATGTGCTACAGGGTGCTCACTGTTCAACTCCTGGCTCTGCCCCAGGCCCCGGCCCTACTCCACTCCTTTCCCCCAGGCCTCCGCCTCTTCCCCTGAGTCTGCCCTGCCCTTGCTCTTCCTCCTCCCACCCCAAGCCTCCTGCACACTGCAAAACAGCTGATCGCGGCAGGTGGGAGGCGCAGGGATGGAGGGTTAGGTGGTGATCCACAGTGCTGCTAGCAGGTGAGAGACACTGGAGGCAGGGGGGAGCTGACAGGGGGTGGGGCAGCTGCTGACATGTTACTGTGACTCTTTGGCAATGCATATTGGTAAATTCTAGCTCCTTCTTGGGTTCAGATTGGTCACCCCTGCCTTAGAGGCTGCTCTCAATTCAAAGGGGACTTCTGCTTTGGCAGCTATCACTAGTTTAGGCATTATGCTGCTGTCAAATAGTTCCCCCCCTTTCCCAGAGCTACAGTGACATACTCTGTAAAGATCAACACCTTTGGCAACTGGGTGCATGAAAAGGATGTCAGAGAACACAGTGAACAGGTGGAAGGTTTATTCTTGTCTGATTGGCTTTAGAAGATCCATACAGTCTGAAGTAGCCTTTCAAAATGAAGTCAGACAGGCAGAGCACCCAAAACACTATCGTCTCCTTCACTCTGCTGTGAACAACTGAAGTCTGTGGCTGGGCCTTCCATATTCCTCTCATCAGATCATGAGAGGGAGTGTGAGGTTGGTTGAGGGAAAATTCATGACATTCTCTTTGTGGAGCTTCTTCCAAATTCTTCTGTCAAGGGAGGTGAAGGGGTAGGAGGGCTAAAGGAGGAGTTTTTCTCCTTGTAAAAACAACAGGGAGCTTACTCCCCAGCAGTGCCCTGTATAATTTGGGGTCTGCCAGCACTAGAGGTCTATGTGTTCAGATGCCCTGTGCCTCCATCCTACCTGTCCACTGCAGCTCTCCTCTGGTTCCCCATTAGTACAGCTCTGTCAGAGCCAGATTGACACTGGGCTTCCCCAAAAGGCAGCAGCCCCTTGAACAACTTACAAAGGGAGGCTCCACTACTCAGGTGAGCGCTTTCAAGAATTAAGGCACTCTCAGGTATAAACTTCTGAGCACATTTCGCCAGTGTTGGCGGGGAAGGACATTCTGAACACTCCCACTCTTCCCGAAATGTGGCCTCATTCTTTTCAGTCCTGGATTCCCAGCCCTAGAGAGACTTTCTGCAGGATGTGAGCGTTCTGTCTGAGGTCTGTTGACCTCCTTATTCCACATACAAAGGATGACATGCATCACAGTGATGCGGGGAGTGCTGCCACACCCCTAGTTTGAAGTGGTTTCCATTAGGCACAGCGTTTACAGCTTGATTCAATGTCTCTCAGCACCCCACTATCAAAATTGTTCCAGCACCCCTGACATGCATGCATAGATCTCCAGAGGACAATCTCAAAATTCTGCTTCACTGCATGAAATCTCTGTCACAGATTGAATTACAGGGATTTTCTTGAGAAAACTAAGGTAACCCGTTTCAGGATAAACTATTCTGTTTAATTAAAAAAAAAGCAGTAAGTGTAGATTTTTTTTTAAATGCTTTGACACAATCTATTTGAATTAGATTTTTAATTTAATTGTAGTAATGCTTTATGACGAGCCAGCAAGAAATACATCCAGAGGGCTTGTTCATAATGTAAAACAGCAGCAGACATCTCTATAGGTTTTCCAATTGAAATGTAATTAAAATAATTCAATACCAGATTTTTGTTTCCTTTGGATAGTGTGACCTACTGTTAATGTTCTAGGCCTGGATCCAGCAGAATATATTTGGGGGATTCTAGGCTGTCCCCCAGAACTATACAGCTGGCCAACCTATCAAAGAGAAAGGTCATCCTGTTGTGACAAGGAAAAGCAAAACAGGCCATTCTCTGCATCTCTGTGCTGGGGAATGGAGGACCTGATTAAGGCCCCAATCCTGCAAATATTTATTCATGTGCTTAACTTTAAGCGGTAGGTCATCTTTTTGACTTCAGAGGGAACAGTCACATGGCTATAGTTAAGGAGATGCGCAAGTATTTGTGGTTTTTGGAGGAAAAATTATGTAACTGAGCTCCCCGTACTCCACAACTAGGTCTAGTTGGGCGGGAGGACTAGAAGGTATGGGGAAGGAAATAAAAACATGAAACTTTTTCAAAATATGGGCCCACTCCAAAACCCACTGAAGCCAAAGGAACTTTTGACACTGAATTCAGGAGGAGCTTCATCATGCTCTACGTTTCTAATATTATAATAAAAAATTGTTAGATTAGGTTTTATTAATAATCTAAAGAAATAGGTAGCAGTTTCTGAAGAGATAAAAACAAATCTAACTTGCCCATTTGAAAGAAATTCAGGAAGAAGGACATTATCATGGTAATATACTAGTACAAATTGGAGTTAGAATAAAATGTGAACAGATTTCTTTTTCTGGGTTTGCTTCAGTAAGACTGTGGTACTAGAAAGGGTGATAACCTTATTTGCTGAAAGTTTTCATGAGGGAAACTTCCCAGAATCTCATAACTCTGCAGATCCAAATAGTAAAGCAAGAGGCACAATACTATGAAATGAAGCTGTCTCTACTAATTGCACACCCTGATCACCACTGTATCTTATAGCTGATAACATATCAAATCTGCCTGGCTGATCCTGAGGATATGGAAATGTCACTTCACACTAAGCAGCTCAGAGAAAATAGGGAGGGGTAGTAAGGCAGTTCAAAGACAGCACCCATCTGAAATGATAAAAAGCATGCAGAGGAAAAGCAGATGACAGATTGTGAAAACAGAATAATCACAGATGGAGGCCAGGTGGGTCGGTCAAACAAGATTTTTTTTTAAAATGGTTTATTTTCATACTTAAACAGCACCCTGTTGTGTAAATGTTCAACAAAGAACTGATAAGAAAATGTATTTGTAAATGCCTTTGAACAAACAAAATGTCTTATAGTCAAGAGTGGCTTAGTTGTATATAATTAAGGGATAATGTGCATGGTTGAAGAATATGAAGCAGCACATGGCTTTTGCAAGTGAATAAACACCAATGCGAAGTGGAGGAGTTGGATGCCTGAAAAAGCATTTTAGCACCAGCATGGCATCCTCTGAAGCAACAGACTTTATTCCTGTTATACAAGACAAAAAGATATTCACCAAACCCACACAAAAGAATATTTTTCTTGGATTGGAAAGTCCTATACTGCTGCTTAATCAAGCTTTTTAGCTATGTCACTCTCTGGGAAAGGCTACAAGAAGTAATCTTTTCATGGGCTGCCCTAAAAAAAAAAGGTGTAAAAGTAAGAAAAAATTGCAAACCAATTTAGGGATTTCAGGGGCATTAATTTTTTAGGGTAACTTAACATTCTTCTTCTCTGAAATTAACTCCAATCTTTATTCTGAAATCATTAGCCATTTATGTTGACTGTAGCGTTGATTGTACTTTTCTGAAACATTAAAAAATGCTTCATTGTACACTCATTCACTACACTATATTTAAAGGGTTAAATCCCTCAAATACTGCAGAACATGGATAACCCCATGCACATGAGTAGTTCAACTGAGTTAGGACAGTTCATTGTTTGTGTATCTGCACGTCTGGAGCCACAAATGGGACTACTCACATGAGTAAAGTAATTTGGGCCCTAAAGACCTGATCCAAGCCCACAGAAGTCAATGGGAGTCTGACTTTAGTGGGCTTTGGATTAAGCCCTGTGATAGTGCATCCAAAGGGCTATTTATTCGAATGCCATTTATAGATTTTACTTGATAATTGCCACTATAAATACACAATCTACATTGTAAAGGAAAGCTTTCCGCAGCACACAAGACAAAGATCCAAGGTATTTACCATATTTTAGTGTCAGACTTAAAATTCTGAAAGTTCTGATTTTTGTGTATGTTGTGCCTTCCGGTTCAAGTTGGTATCAGAAAAGTGAGGAGAAACATTCTAAAGACGCTGCAATTCGATAAAGAAATCAGAGTTCTGAATTTGGGGGAGGGCCCCTGTATGTTGTCATGCTACATCTATTAGTTTTGATTGCCAAGCCAATTCATAAATTTATCTAACATGTGTGACTATGACTCAGAGCCCTGTTTATGAATAATCTGCCCCTCACGTAAGTTCCTTTTTTGAGTAATCATTCAGATAGCTACTCCATGTCACTGGTTTGAGACAAGAACTCTCATCAACTTTGATTTCTTAGTTCACAAGACGACATGTGGACGTTTGCTCCACAGTCTGTTTGCTAGCTGCTAAGCAGGAAAAAAAAACAGAGGAACTGGATGGAATTGTTACAAGTAAGCAAAGAAAGCTGATTCACAAAGTAAAAAATTGGATTTTTTTTAATAAGTCAGATACACAAAGTTCCCAACTGGCCTAACTGATAGATGGGGCTAACTTCTTCCCTCATACCACGAAGATGCAATTCCCTAAAGAGTTACTCTTGTGTTATAGAAGTTCCCTAGCAGCTCCATAATTAAGGCTGAACTTAGTTTTACCTCTTAAATCTTTCAGTCTGGGAGGAAAATCTATAGGAATCATTCTCAAATGTGGGCTGCCTCAAGGAAGAGACTAGAACACATCCTAGGGAGGAAGCGATGGGCACGGCTAGAGGTGCATGGACAGATGCAACGTGTAGACTTTGGCAGAAGGCATTCCGCGCTGCTTCTCTGAGCTCCACCATGCATCTGCCCCCAGTCCTACTACACAGTCCAGTGCCCTGGCCCCAATGGGAAGCCTAACTCTCTAGTTTCAGCCTCCCTCTCCCACAATGGCCTTCATGCCTATTAGTTCCCTTGCCTACATCTATGTTCACCCCCTTCCACCTGATAAGACTCCTTGATGCCTATTACATTTGGCAGCAGGACTATAGTCCAATAGACCTGCTCATTTCAGTCTGAATGGGTTTGCCCTCAGGAGAACGACAGGATGCTCAAAGGAGAGAGTCTCTACATAACAGATCTGCAACCTTCACTCCTGAGAAACAGAGGCATTTTGCGCTGTATTTCTCCTTACCTCTGTCAACAAACATAGGAGATGGAGTGGAATGCCTGATGGCCACTCCCAGGAAATTTGGGGGGGGGAAGGGATTGTTGAGAGGGAGGCATATATGGTGACTGCATGGATGGGATGAATAAAACACATGCAAGGGAGCTCAGGAACAGAGGTGCTAACAACCAATGCCATGGTCTACACTACAAAGCTGTGCAGAGACTTGCTGACTAGAGGTTCTAGACTAGTTTCTCAGCTACTCATGTCAGTTCTAATGTACATAGCCAATACACCCATCCAGTTCCTCAAATCACACTCAAACGCACAACTTCACCTTAAATATTTCATTTTTTAATGAAAAAGTAACACCTTTTTAAAAGTTTACCTAAGCCACTAGATGAAGAATGAAGAATAATGACAAATGGACATAGTGAATCAATCTCCAAACAGAGTGTTTAAAGCTATCCTGGGCAGATCATAGCTTCCCCTGACATATACCACACACAGACTTTTGTAACACTTGTATTGCTCTGTCATGCCAATAGAATCTCAGTGACTAAAATGAGGCGAACAATCTGTCTAGTGCAGAGATCCGGTCTTAATCAGTTGAGGTTGCTATATCTGAGTGTGCATGTGGAGAATTGGTCACGTGCGTTTTGACTGGCTATCTGTTGGAACTGAAAGTGAGTTAGTTATGGAGCAGAATCTTCTGAGAGGGTTTTTTGTTGCTGTTAGGAGATATTAAATTTTTATGGTAAGGCACTAAAATAGAGTTTGGTGTGAATGTGAACATTGGCTTAGCTAGTAATTTCTTTGATTTTCAGTGACTGTATTGAGTGAACATGCATTTGAGCAACCTTAGTGCTAAATTAAGGATTTTCTGCATGTGGTTATATTAAAGAAGAATTGAATCTATAGGGAATAACTTATGTGCCACAGCTTAAAATATGTAAGGTTTTTTGTTTTGCTTTCTCCTTTTATGAGCTTTTGCAATAATTAAAAGTACACATTCTGTCAGAAAGTAAAATACAGGAATTGAGTAATAAATCACATAGAAGGGGGAATTAAAGCATATCAAATCCTACTATAAAAACAGCCAGTAAAAAATAACACCATAGAGATGACTAAGTATTAAAAGAACTGAGTATCTTTTAGCTAGTATTTATCAAAGAGAGTGTAATATAGCGATTTTTGGCATAAAAACAAATTAAACCCTAGAAAGATATTGTAGGAAAGAGAACATCACAAGATATTATTGATATTATTGATATTCAGGGAGCAAGGATTTATCAGGGATTTCAACACCTGAATCCTGTTCTTCACTTACAAGAAATGAGTTCTGTTATTAAACTGTAAAATGAAAAAAGATTTTGCATTACAGTGTTATGTAATGGCTTACCATTTTAATTAAATAAAGTTAGTGGAAAGTGATACCAAGGACTGGAAAGGCACAGAACAGAATTTGAGGATAAAACTGACAATTGTCTATATGAAGTATAAGTAATTTTATAGAAAGCAACAAAAACTGAAATTTTATTTCAGATTTACTTTGTTTCCAGACCTCATTCATTATCTATTTGTTGTGTGATGCTGAGAAAATGATATTAGTTTTACTTACAATAGACATGTTCTGCAAAATAAAAATTGTTGGGTGGTTTTTTTTGTGTATTTTTTTTTAAGAAGATGTATTTAGTTTTTCAGGAATCCGCATAGTGAATAATAAATCTCCTGAAATTCCCAGAACCAACATTTCTATGCCATGCACTAACTTTCTTTAAAAAGTTTTAGCCACTTTAAAGATAACAAGCGAATATGAATGCTGTTCCTATTAAGACTTGAACATATGAATGACTTTAAGTACATAAGTTCCATTGACATCAGTGGGACTATTTATATTCCTAAAGTTAAGCCTCTGTGTGTTTGAAGGATTGGGGCTTTAGTCTTGGCTGACTAGTATTTTCTTTAGAAGTTCTGTCATTAGATCCCTTTATTTTATTTAAGATATAATGGTAAAATACATCAGCAATGACAGAGTCTCAAAATGCACTGCTATTTTACTTTGTGCTATTCCGTTCTATACTGGTCTTTTATTTTTAAACTGGTAACTGACAGGAACAGGTAAGAAACTGAGATGAAGCCAAGAGCAGTTAAACATTACCAGTTATTACTGGCCTTGCAAAAGTTCAGCTTTCCAAGGCTTTATCATTATTCTACTATTACACTTTTAGAAAAGTGAAGCACTTTAGTTGGTTTTGCCCTTTTTATTTTCCTTTAAGTTTTGAGACACATCACACACATGACATCTGTGAAATCTCAGATGCAACAGTGACATATTGGACTTAACCATCATGCACATGGGGCACAATAAGCAGGAAGCATGTACAACGCTAGGTTATGAGAATCCCAAATTAACAGCCCACCATCACATTCTGCACTGAAGAGGCTGCCAGCTCCTCTGCCTAACTATTAACTCCATTGTTCAAATCACTTAATGTGAATTATTCCTGCTGGAGTTTAAGAACGTAGCATCTTTCTTTATGTCCACTGGCAGGTGAGAATAAATTACCCCTCTTCTCTTTGGAACACTCCATAACACGTCAGCAGATTGTAAGACCCTGCAAAAGAATGCAGGGTTCTTGTGTTCTGTCATCTTTGGCTCAAGTACTACAACCCCACATTCAGATTCAGGGGAATTACTGCTGACCCTTGCTGCCAGGTGAGTCCAATCAACTCCTACCACAACATAAAGGGGCTGGGATGGGAGGGTGCCTCTTCAGGCCAGGGAGAAGTAGAATAGAAGGACAGGGTGGAGGGAAAGCCCAGTTACAGCCAACCTCAGAAAGGAAGATGAGGCTGAGGTTTATGATGCCTTTTAGGTTTTGATTTACTGATAAAGCCAAACTTCAGAAATGGGTCTTTGTGCTCTGCTAAGTATTGGCATGGAATCTAGCCCATGTACCCACGCACCCCTTTCCCTATGCATAAATGTTCTGGTTTTATACTACTCCCGTTAAATTCAGGAAATAAGAGTACCCTACTGTTCTACTGAAGGTCACACAGCCACACAGTCTTTTCTCAGCAGACTCATTTACTGTCTGCATCTGTTAAGCTTTCGGAGAGTAGTCTTAATTTCATGAGTTTTAAATTACTCCAAATTATGATATATAGACACTCCAAATATTGTGGTGCAGTGAGGGGTAAGTAACTTTATAAATAAATATAGTATACCTCCTTCATTAACCTAAACATTTCCATTTTCTCCTTAACTACAGTTTAATGGCCGGGATCGCAAAGTACATTACTGTTATTTTCTTTACTTCTCAGTCTTTCCAATAAGCTACTGCTGTTGAGTTGAGTAGGTTCTCTCTTGAATATCCTTTTTCTTAGAAGATGATGACCACAATCATTTGATCTGTCCGCTCCTTGCTTCTATAAGTGGAGCTTCTAGCAAAGTGTTTCAAGACTACTTTTGTCTGTCTACTCTTCCTCAGACTGTCCAGCTGACATTTAGATTCACAGACCTTCTGTTTCAGTTTGCACAGCAAATTCCTTCCTGCTGAAACATGCCTATTATTCTTCCACTGCTCATTACTGCCCTCATTCAGGTCTCTATACTGCAAGGTGCTGAGTAACCTCAACTTCCATGGAAGGCAATATAGCTAATCAGAAGCTATATATAGAAAGCTTGGGCTTTCTTACTCTGCCTTGCTCCAATTGTCCTTGATATGAGGCACACACATTTAAAATGTCATGAAAACAAACAAACAAAAAAAAAGCACAGCAAGTTTTAATACTGACTTTTTCTTTTAAAGTTACATATACATATACTTCTTTAAGTATGCAGGAGCAGATTCTCCACCCAGTTCCACTCCCTTTGTGATGCTCAGATAAAGAAGAGAAAGCAAAAAAACAAAACAAACACCCAGCATGGAAGCAGAAGAGAATCTGTCCCATGAACAGATGGATATTTGACTCACATTTTTGGTTTGACTAATTTTTAATCATTACTGGGATACCATCTTACCTGGACAAATTGCATATACAAGCAGTGTTTGTTTCTGTGCAGCGCACTGGGCTATGTGCAGCAGCTTCCCAACCTCAAACCTTCTTTTCTTTATTCACTTTCAAGACGCTATTGCTAGCTAAATATTACAGGTGTTTGGTAAGTTTTACATGATCTGCTTTTGCACAAAAAATTGTCTTGCTTGAGAGAACTGTCCATTTCAGCTGATGGCACTAATGCTGTGCAACAGATGCTGTGAAAGCTGCTGCCTCTTCTGTCAGTGTTGTTGATACCACTGTGAGGCAGTAAAGTAAGTAGCCAGGGGACTAGACTGGGAGCCAACAGCCCTGGGTTCTATTCCTAGCTGTGCCACTGAGCTTGCCACTTGCCATCTCATTTTCCTCTTTGTTTTGTCAGTTTACACGGTCAGCTCTTTAGGGCAGGGACTGTCTCTTACTGGTGTGTACAATAGCGAGGACAGTGGAGCCAAGATATTTCTGTAATAACTAAAAACAAAATTTTCTTCAATAAATATATACAGCTCCAGAAAGCACTTTTATTGTTTAAAGGAAAATGTTAGTGGAATAGAGAAATTGCCCTAAGCAGTCGATCCACTGAAAAACCCAGCTACAAAAATAATGACTATATTTCTTTCAAAGAATAATACCTGGCTCCTACATAGTGCTTTTCGTCAGCAGATCTCAATATTATACCTATATATTTAAAAATAAATAGGAAATCATGAATTTGGAAGCAGCCATATTGTCAGCCTGATGCCATGTACGTAACAAGACAAGAAAATCAGAGCTGTAGTAAAGAATTAACAATTGCCACATCTTTTTACGTAACTGGGGGTGTGCACACACATGAGCATGTCCATATGCAGGAGGGACTTATTTTGACTGGTCTGTTTTAATGAAATACTTACATTTCCTACCTACAGAGAGCATGAAAAATTCCTGCTGGTCCCTGTGCCTTTAAGAATAGTTTTCTGTATCTCTGGCAGCAGCTCTGGTATTCTTGTCTCAATTCATTTAATCAAAAGGCATTGTCTTTTAGAAGTGCCATTAAAATGGCAGCTTCCAGGACTACACAGATTCCTCGTTCATACAAAAGATGGTGAAATAGTTCCAGAAATTTTAAAATACTTATTTGCATATTGAGGAAACTTAGGCAGAGGAAGTGAAGTGACTTTCCCAAAGTCCTCCAGCAGGCCAACTGCAGGATAGGGAATGGAGTCTAGTCTCTGAGTCCCAGTCAGTGGTCTATCCACTAGGCACTCAACACCTCACAGGATCAGGCTGTAGGGGATTTTTTTCCTTCTATAATCACATAAAGCTATAGTAGCTTTCCTTTAAAAATTCATAATGGTATCAACAATGGTGACAGAGGCAGTTTTCATAGCATCAGTTACATCAAAATTAGTGCCATCAGCATAAACAGATCATGTCTGACACACTTTTCCCATGTGAGTCAATAAAACTCGGCTACTCTGTCCACTGATTGCTGATGGAGAATTCCTTTGAGTTGATGAGTAATGTCTGAAGTTATCTCGCCATATTTTAAATTGGAGCTCATGAATTACTTTCTCCAAATCACTCTCTGATAAACATACACTGCTACTTATTTGGGAATTTTTTGCTAAGGAATACAGTGCACTCAAAGTACTGTACCTATATGGCAATGTAGAAAAATCAACTTAATTATGATTTTGTCCATACAGGCTAAATAATGATGAATAAAATGTGAATTCTGAATTAGGATCTTCCCACAACCTCCTTTCTAATTTCCAGTATTCAGAGTCACAATGTCAACCAAAGTCAGGAGAAATGGAATTCCAGAAAGCACTACAACCATTATTAGGATGCTCTGTTCCAACTACTATTAGACTCAAATTAATCTTGATGTCTATGTGACTCATTACAGTGAAATGAAATGAGAACAAATAGACAAAATGTGTATCTAGAACTTTTATCTCTAGATCAGTGAAAGACAGTCACTGAAACATTCTGAGGTATAGTAACCAGCAATGAGTTTTGTAACCTTTAGGAATATAATTTTGTTACTGTTTGCAATTAGCATACTTCATTAATCTTTATAACAGATAAAACCAACCAATGACTGAACTCTTCAGTATTTCCATACAACAGCCCCACTCTTACACTTACAATTGCCAACCCAGCAGGATTGTCCTGGAGTCATCAGGAATTAAAGATTATTTTTAAATTAAAGATTATGTCATGATGAAACTTCCAGAAATACATCCAACCAAAACTGGCAACTCTTCTTAAACTTTACCTGAAAACTGCACCCCCCTCCAAAAAAAAAAATACAACATGCAGTTTAATTCTAAAATGTTCCAGGCAGAAGTAAAAGCAGCATAGGTAAGCAACAAAGGAAGACTGATCTTATACAGCTAGCAAGAGTGTTAAAACACGTGGTTCCCCTTTTATAACTGCATGCATTGTAAAAGCACAGAAGCTCTATGTTCACACCAAATCAATCCTCCATTTACCCCTAGACATTTTAATCTGTTTCCTTAAAAGGACAGGTGCTGATAAAGATTTGAAACAGAGCCTGAATTAATAAAATGACAGGAAGAAAGGATCCCTGCTGCTGGTAAATGGCACTCTCACTGGGATTGCATTTCTTGAATATTCTCCTTCAAGGAGAAGAGCATATCAGTTTTTACACTTCAGCCAGGGAATGCGATTGACTGAAATTAGAGCTGCTAAAACTAAACAGGTACTGTGAAATCTAAGGAAACACAGCACAGAGACCTTGGAAGGGGGAAAAGGGATAAAATTTTCTTTATCCTTACAAAATCGGCACATTATTCCTACTGAGCTAACAGGCTTAAGCGTAAGGTAGATTACAAGGTAGCTGAAGACAAATGTTTCGTTCAGAAATCCATCCTTTACAACAAATAACTTTCTGCACAGAAGCATCGTAAAATCACATCTCTTATTAAATTCACTTCTCCTGTTACTATAGAAAACACTTTTAGAAAAAAAAATTGTTCATGAATGTATTGGCAAGTGCTCTATGCATTGTTCTTAGCTGCAAAATTCAACATGGAAAAGTAACCTGTACCCTACCTCTATTAACCATCTTTCAAAAAGTTGACAATTTTCCTTTTCACTTCTCGTCATTATCCACTGAGGAGCAGCTGACTCATCAAAAACCTAGAAATAAACCTTGTGTCATGGACTTCTCTCTTTTTTATTGTCTAGTTTTACAAAACACATTTACCTAAATCAGGATCTTATGTTGTTCAGAAGTTCAGCTCTTGCTGATATTTCTTATCTGAAGTCACAAGTCTTCTGTGACATCAATCAGTTGTCATAGAAGTAATAAACAGAATATTCAAAATCGAATCCTGGCCCCATTGCACTCAATGGGGGCCAGGATTCTACCCATTGATTTTAGCTGAGAAACAATCAGCTGGAACTGAGTAACAAAGATCCAGTTTTCATGCAAATATTTGGACCAATCCAATAGTTTTGCCATTTATTTCTATGGGAGCACAAGGAGACTGATCACTTGTAAATTGAATAGTGGTAGAAATAAATATACATGCACACATACATGGCAGCACTCATGAAGAAATATTTCTGTGTACTATGGAATGTTTTTCAGACTTTCCATAAGAAACCAGTATATCTTTAAAGTGACCTGAACATCCCTATAACTTTAGCAATGTGCTAATTCTCCAATGAGGTAAATTAAGTGAGGGCATTCAGTATAAATGTGAAGGTTACTTTTTTTGTTCTTAAATCCCAAATTATCCTGACTTGCTCTGAACACCACCTCCTATTTGAATAATGACGGGCAGTTTGCTGATGAGGCTGTATCAACCTTGAACCAAGGAACTGGGTTAAGGAATGAGTGGTGGAGGGAGAAGGGAGGGGTAAACTCTGGGGTTTTTTTGGTTTTTTTTTTGTATATTTGCAGAGAAATGTTTTATCATTCTTTCAGATTCAAAATATTAAGAGTTAAAGTTACAACACCTACATGATATACTATCTAATTAGAGAAGCAAGGTGGGTGAGGTAATATCTTTCATTGGACCAACTTCTGCTGGTGAGAGAGACACACTTTCGAGCCACGCAGAGTTCTTTTTCATGTCTGGGAAAGGTACTAAGTGTGTCAAAACTAAATACAAGATTGTACAGATAGAATATGTGCTGTTTATGCTAAACTAAAGGACCATTCAAGGTGAAGCAGCCCTTAAACACCCCTATATTCAGAGGACAAAAAAGGGGTGGTTAGCAAGTTACAGATTGTTATAAGAAGCCATAAATCCAGTGTCTTAATAAAGACCATGATTTGTAGTGTTTAGCAAAGTTATGAATTTAAACTCCCAGGCTCAGCTTTTGAGTGTGTTGTGCAGATTTCCTTTGAGAATGAGGACTGATAGGTCAGATATAGAGTGATCGCTTTGTGAAAAGTGTTCATCCATAGGTGAAAAGGGTGTTTTTGTCTTTTATTGTTTTCCTGTGTGAGTTCTTTCAACAGCATAGTGATTGTCTGGTTTCACTCACATAGTTACTACTGGAACATTTAGAGCACTGGATGAGGTGCAGATCATGTGTTGTGATAGGCATGTGAAGGACCCAAGGATCTTGAAAGGTGTGTTGTGCGGGGTGCTAATCATAGATATGTCTGCAGGTTTTGCATCTATTGCTTTAGCAGGGTCTGGCACTGCTTTGAGTTGGTGTGTCCTGATCTGCAGGAAGCTTGTATCTGATGGTGAGAGATTGGGGAGATTGGGGGTTGTTTGAAGATCAGAAGAGAGGGTTCGGGAAAGATTACTTTCAGGATGGGGACTGTAGAGGTGCGGACTCACCCCTGTGGCGCCTCCTGCTGGTGACTTCTGGGAATTAGTTCGATTCAGCTCCAGAGCACCCTCTGCAGGCTGGTAATCCGCCTATCTTCTGGCCCAGGTGCACCTCCCTGGAGCCGGTGCCCTTTTATCTGAGGTGCTGCCCTAGCAGTAACCCCTCAGTCTTCGGGTCTCCCCTCCCTAGGGAAGCCCCCACCCACTATTCCCACCTTGCCTCAGTAGAAGGCTACTGCCAGTCATTATCTAGCCCCCACACCCTGAGGCAGACTGCAGTATCAGCCTACTCATCACTGGCAAGGTTGGATTTGGACCCGCTGCCTTGGTCTACCCCTGGGCTGCCCTCTGCAACCCCCAGTACCTTTTAGCCCAATGCTAGGTTGCAGCCTGGGGCTTTCCAGGCTAGAGCTCCCCAGCTCCTCTGCCTTTCCCCAGCCCTGCTTCACTCAGGTACCCTGTGTCCACCTCCCTACAGCCAGGCCTCTCTCTCTCTACAAAGAGAGAGACAGAGACACTGTTTTTGGGCTCCTGGCTTCTCTGCCTTTATAGGGCCAGCTGAGTCTGTTTGGGGCATGGCCCCAGCTGCAGCCACTTCCCCCAATCAGCCCAGCCTAAGAGCTGCTTTTTCCAGCCATATCCCCCTCCCAGGGCTGTTTTTAACCCTTCAGGGCAGGAGCAGGGGTCCACCCTGCTACAGGGACCTTATCAAGTATGGGTTGTAGTTTGATGTTATCCCGAATAGGTTCCAGTGTGGGGTGGTAGTTGACAGCTAAGGGTGTGTGATCAGAGGGGGTTTTATTTCTGTATTGAAGCAGGTTCTCTCAGGGTATTTGGGTGGCCCATTCTACGATGCAGTCTACTTCTCTGGTAAAGTGTTCTTGTTTGGTGAAGGCGGTTTTGAGTGTGTTAAGGTGTAATAACCCGGACTCTCTCTTCAGAGCACATTATGTATTACCGTAGTCCCTGGCTAGAGATAACAGATTTCTTGGTGTGGTTGGGGTGGTTACTGGATCTGTGAAGGTAGGTGTGGTGATCCTGCAGTTTCTTGTATATAGTTATGTGTGAGGTTCCATTGTTGAAGCTCATCTTGATGTCCTGGAAGTTAATGCTAGCATGGGAACATTCCAGAGAGTTTAATGGATGGGTCGTGGTTGTTGAATTTGTGGTGGAAATCTATGAGGGACTTTAAGTTGTCTGTCCAGAGGATAAAAATATCATTCATGTATCTCACATATATCACTGGTTTTGTGGTGCATTTTGTCCAGAACAACACTACAAACTATCTAATTAGCACTTACCTTAGAATTTTAGCAACAGAATGAAAATAGCCAAAATATAAAACAAAAAGCTGGCATCTAAACTTTTTTAATCTGTTCTTGCCCTGATAGTTAATATAGCTCATTTATCACAGAAAAGTACTGTATGTGCTGACCAAGAATGCAACTTATTGCAAATGCACAAAAGCAAGATACTAATAGCTCTGAGTGCTATTAATACATAGTGGTAAGAATAAACATATCTCTGTGATTTTAATGAGTTTAAGAGGGATGCCTCTGGGCAGCATCAAGGATACTCTTGCTGGCAGGCACTATACACAAATATAATCCATTATTTGTTATTAATAAATAAATCAATCAGTTTTCTTCTTCTTCCACCTCTGAAGCACACAACAAGCAATTAAAAAGAAAAGAGGGACAAATGAGTCCACACAAAACAAGATCTACCTTCCTTCTCCATCCAAAAGTATAATACCACAAAACATTAGTTACTTTCCCCCTCCAGGGCATGAATATTCCTCTTGGAAGCTCAAAAGGCTCTAGCAGGTAGGTAGAGTTAGTCCAACCTAAACCTCACAAAAACTACTGGCCGCTGCCTGGTGACATGGCTGTCATCCAGAAAGCCCTGCCATGGGACGTGTAACTTCACCTGTTTGTGTTCCTGTGCTCTAGGAGTCAGGCTGCTAGGGTTCTTTTTTTCTGGGCAGAAAGACTTCTGTGTAGCTTCTCCCACAGCATGGTATAGCATCTCACATCACAGGTATGTGATCGCTGTCCCACGACGGATTTCTCCTACACTCTGTGTATGCAGTACAATAATGCTTGAAACATTTTTGGACCAGCTGTCACAGAGTAGTCCCCATATAGCAAATGCACATCTGTCACATGAACACATGAACTTGAGAACTTTGCTACAATCTGTTTATGTCAACAGCCTCCTTCTGATTCCACTTACATCTGTGAAAATTAGGAGTAAGCTCCTGAAGTTAGTGTTGTAAAAGTGATATGAGATCAGAATCAAACCCCAAGTGTTCATGTTCCACTGTCACCAAGGGAAAAAACAACTGACAGGCACTAACATACATAGAGAGAGAGGAGAATGCTGTACAAGGGAATGAAAAGGAGGTATGTTCACTACTGCCAACATCAAGCATTTAAAAAAAAAAAGCATGAGCCAGGCCCCCCAAAATCATGAAATTGGCTTAAAAATTGTGAGGTTTTTAAATAATATGTGTAGGGTTCTTTTTCTTTGCCCTCTGGTTTATGACCCTCTGAGGTACATTCAGGTCACATTTTCCAGCTTTGCTCCTTAACCAAAAATGAAAGCTGAGATTCAAGGCTCAAGGAACAGGGTCTTTGGGAGGGGGACCCAAAATCACAAGACGTGATAAAATTGCTCAGTTTGGAAACACTGTCCATTGCAGAGGAATAAAATTCAGCCCTGGTATACATGGCTATGGCACCACATTTAGCGAAGTGGTAAGTGAAGAACTGGAAGTTATACTACCTGACATGCCTGCCCACCTCCCCACAGGTCACCCACTGCTCCATGGAGATTCAGTGAGTGATGTAATGTCACCAGGATAAGGCATGCCAAATATTAGAATGAAGCAGGAATAGGAAATCCAAACAGAGCTGGATGTTGTGAGACATGAGAACAACAACAAAAAAGGAAGTTTTAAATGTATAGGGCTAGATCTGCACATTGTAAGTGCAGTGTTGTACAGTAAACATAGAAGAGGATGTGCAGGATAGGGAGAGCAGTGGAAACCAACCCTGAAATAATTAGATTGTTTCTGCATAGCCACCAACTTACTCCAGTTCAGCAGCAGTAGTAAGGCTAAATGGAGAAATACATAGCTGAGCATTTGATCTGCAAACAAGGATCAATTTTCAGCCCACGTTTCCTCAGATATGCTTGCTTTTCACCAGCCCTTCCCCTCTTCCTTTCTTATCCGGCACTTTTGAGTACAAAGGAATAGGTGTCCATGGGCCTAAAAATTATTCTGGTCAGTGCAGAGGGAATATTCCTAATTCTACACCCAACTTGAGATCACAAGTACCCTCCGTTTACATGAGGATAGGAATGCAACTATCATGTGCTCCCTGATGTTTACCATAGAAGGATTTGCACGATCATGCCATTATGTGTTCAATGTTCCATTCAGCTTGTCCATTGGGGGTATTCAGCACACACTACTTAAAGCATGGTTCTACTCTAAAAATGTCATTATGTGGATCCATGTTTATCATCCTTCAATTATTTCTGTATCAAATTTGCTCAGTTTGCAAGTAAACAGGTATTTTTGCTAGCTGCCAACCATGCAAACTCAGTCTGGACTTCTGGACTGTGAAAACCAAACAGGCTTCTTTCCATCTCAGGCATAATGAAGTTTCTGCAAGCTAAATTACACCCTCAATTATACCAGTGCAACCCCATTGTATTCAGAGAGACCTTTGCAACCCATTTGTCTTCTACGGGTTTGCACCAGATATAATCTATTGGAACTCAGTAAACAATGTTGTTGGTGATGATCAGATTTAATAGCATTCTCAACTCACTCTTTCTGAAGTGTGTTGGCTCTGTAGGGCTAAAAGCATTAAAAAACAGCAAGAATGTGAGCAGGCCTGACCATGAATACACAAATGGAACACATCTAGTCATTAAGAAGGTCCTATTTTTACACAGGAATTTCAGAGAAGAACTACACATTTAAGTTGCCAACTCACATGATTTTATGGGGATTCTTGCGATATTTGGTGCTTCTCTTCCGGTATGTCTATGGGGGCAGGGAAGAGTATAGACACTGCATTCCCAGCTAGCATGGGTACAAACAACAATGTAGACGGTTAGGCACAGCTCAGGCAAATAGAATAGAGTGCTCTAAACACCTGAACCCGCAGGGTATACATCCTACACAGCTCTCTGTGCACCCAAGCAGTGCAAGCCCCATCTACACTATTTTTAGCAGTGAAAGGCTCTGACAGCTGGAAAAAGGTTCTGGCAACAGGCAGGACATGGGGAAAGCCTTCAGCTTCATCCACTTCTGCTAGTCCATTTCCACCCACTTGAGCAGGAAGGTCAGTAGTAGTACCCTGGTGCCTACTATACCCTCCGGTGCAGGGTACGGTGATGCGCACAACCCACACAGTACAGTAAAGTAGCTCCTCATGCTTCCTTACTTCACTGTATGGTGCACAGCAAGGCTCATAGTTGAACCCTTCATTCTCAAGTTTAGTTGTCCAGGTTAAGAAAATGTGTCTCCAAAAAAAAATGAGAGAGAATGAAAGAAAGAATGAAAGAACGTAAGAAAGAAAGAAAGAAAGAAATTGCTATTATCTTAAGGTACAAAGTGTACTTTGGAAATAGTATTAGGGGATAAAAAAAACAGTCAGACAGGAACTGGGCCTGCCCTTGTTCCCACTGACGTCAATGATAAGACTCCCACTGACTTCAGGAGAAGCAGGATCAGGTCCCAAACTTGTTTTCTTGCATTCATTTTGCCACTTTCAATAATCAAAACCAAAAGGTACTTCTAAGAATCTCTCAAATAAACCTATTGCCCAAACTGTAACATTCTGTGGCTAACCCCAGGCGCAGCTCTTCAGCATAATGGACATTACCATGGTTGAAGTATAGGTATATTACAGTATGAAAACAAAGAAAAGCCGTTTAACCAATTGGAGGCATTACGCTGCAGTTGCCCTACTGGTGGAAACAAGTGGACTGTTTCATTAATTTGAGGATTAAAGAATAATATCTAAGATTTAACCAAGATCCTTTCTGCATGTCCCAAATGTTGTTTGTTGTAAAATTATATACTTTAGTTAAATTAGTGATGGGCTATCTGGTTGACTTAGCTTTCAAGATGACTCTTTATTAGTGGTTTTTTTTTTAATTGAATAGGGTAGGCTACTCACCGTAGAATATTCAGTCTCCTCTTTCAAAATGATTTTTTTGCCTTTTTCCTGCATTATTAAGTTTTTCAAATACTTTTTTGATGTTTATTCTTTATAAATGTAATCATCTGCAGATGTGCTGAAGACTGCATGGTACACATTTGAAATTTTGTCTAGAACTCGAGAACAAAGCAATTTTTCATGCCTAATTCCTTTCTTCTCATTCCCACTGGATGTAACTGTCAAAGAAAATCACAGCTATGCTGACAATGCAATTCAGAATGAACACCAATCCATACAGATCTTTTCTACAGAGACCCAGAGGTAGGAGGTGAAAGTTACCCATTATTCTGAATAACAGAAGCAGACCAAAGCCTGTCACTGAAGTCCTTACCCCCTACAAGTTAGATTAATCATAGTAAAATCATCCTAGCTCCCAATGAGAATGTTATATCCTCTCTTTTGCCCAGTTTCCTCCACAGGAACAGCTGGACAGAGTGACAATGTTAAACCAGCTATTGGTACTATCAGGCTTATTTCTCCCTTCAAACAGCAACAAAGAGAAAACAGCCACCTCCTCCGACACCCACAGTTCACTATTGGCCTAATGAATCTTCCACTGACATTTAATACAAAGAACCTATCTTCTGTCTTTTTACAGGGAAAAACAAACAAAAAGAAAGGTATATTAAACCAAACACTTTCAATTTACATTATTTTTGGATCACTTACTCAGTTTTTTGCCTATAGAAAGCTGAGATTTTGTAAACTTTCAACTAAAACAGGACTCATATTCAGTACCAAAAGGAGAAATGAATCAACTTCCCCATGGTTTAATTCAAACAAGCTTTTTCACCCTCAAAGCACAATACAGCATTGCGTCAAAAATATTAAACAAAACACCATATTCCACTATCCGTTTATTTTATAAGCAATGGCAAAAACAAAAACAAAAGAGTTTCAGTATGTTTTTGGCATTCCACAACTTCCCCAGGATAAACCTGACAAAGGGACAGAATATCAGAACTGAGCCAGAAATCAGTGGATTTAGGAAATCAAGATCTGGCTCAGAATCTAGCTAGTACTGGATATTGCCTGCACAATAAATAGATCCTTTTAAAGGTCTCATAGGTAGTAATTTGCTTGTTTAGTAATTTTGTGGCTTGATCCAAAGCCTAATGAAATTAAAGAAAAGACTCCCATTGTCTTCGAATGGACTTTGGATGAGGCCCCCTATTGCACAGTTCAGTGGTTGACTATATTTCAGCAATTCTCTTGCTTCTCCGGGTAACTCGAGAATAATAATAATATTGTCCATTCCAAAACCACTGTGAAAACGTCTTATTTTAATTAATCTGTCTGCACAAATTGGTCTTATTGATCACTTCAGAATGATCAGTCCAAAATTGAAAGTGGACCTTTTAATTATTTGCTCTGTGAGATAGACTGCATGTGTACTCTCAGTCTGTAGGTGACTATCCAAAAGCTAATGCAACGCAGTGCTGTATTTTAAACAAAACTGGTCAGTGATTACATAAATGCAGGAACATGTTCAGACTCACTCTCTTCTGAAATCCCATCTGAAGATCTGAGTTGGTATCAAGCAAAACCCATAAGTAAAACATCTATCTTATCAGATGCTGTCTAAGTAAATCTCTCATTACAGGAAACATGTTCACAGCTATAATAGATACAAATAAACAAAACTGATGAGGTGAACAAAATCAATACACAGCTTCCAAAAAATTCTAGGACTGTTTACTTTCAGATCAAATATGAGTGATGCCAATTAGATGCAGATCTGTTCTGGTGATTGTCATGATAGCCAGCATGTCACATAATCACCTACCAGCAATCCCTGTGATTATAGTACTCACTTCAACCATTAACCCAATCTTTGCCAAAAATGTCACAGTTTTGGATTATTTTCTTACAGATATGGGTTCTAGCCCAAACATTAATAATCATTCCACAGAATTTTCAAAAAGACTGATACCTATGATATACTTACAGATAATTCTACAAGGAGTCCTTGGGGCACCTTAGAGACTAACACATTTATTTGGGCATAAGCTTTTGTGGGCTAGAACCCACTTCATCAGATGCATAGAGAGGAAAAGATAGGAGCAGGTATAAATACATGAAAGGACGGGAGTTGCCTTCTACCAATGTGATATGTGCCATCATGTGCCAGCAATGCCCCTCTGCCATGTACATTGGCCAAACCAGACAGTCTCTATGCAAAAGAACAAATGGACATAAATTTGACATCAGGAATCATAACATTCAAAGACCAGTAGTAGAACATTTCAGTCTCTATGGTCACTCAATAACAAACCTAAAAGTGGCAATTCTTCAAAAAAAAAAAAAAATCAAAAACAGACTCCAACGTCAAACTGCAGAACTGGAATTAATTTGAAAACTGGACACCATCAGATTAGGCCTGAATAAAGACTGGGAGTGGTTGGGTCATTACAAAACCTAAACCTAATTTCCCCAATACTAATTTCCCTCTACTGCTACTCACACCTTGTCAACTGTCTGAAATGGGCCAATCTCATTACCACTTCAAAAGTTATTTTTCCTCCCTTGGTATCCTGCTGTTAATTGATTTGTCTTGTTAGATTGACCTCACAGTTAGTAAGGCAACGCCCATCCTTTCATGTATTTATATCTGCTCCTGTATTTCCCACTCCATGCATCTGATGAAGTGGGTTCTAGCCCACGAAAGTTTATGCCCAAATAAATATGTTAGTCTCTAACGTGCCACAAGGACTTCTCCTTGTTTTTGCTGATACGGACTAACACAGCTACCACTCTGAAACAGATAATTCTGTTATCTATTGCTGTTTTCTGTTCATGGCGGGGATGGCAAGGGGAATGCAGCTGTGCAAAGTTTGCTGATGGATACAGCTGGACATACTTGATTAATAATAACTGCTCAACCTGAGCCATACTGTGCTACCACAAACTGTGATCTCCTAATTTCTTATACGATAGCATGCCTGACATGGGACAGCAGATAGCTGGCATGCCTGCAGGGAAGACTAGAGGGGGTGATAAGCATTTCTGTTAGATTAGGTAGTTTTCATCTCCAGTGCTAGGTGCTATTCAGAAAAGCACTTAAACACAAGTGCTTCCTTGGATCAGGGCCATACACTGCTGTGGAACATTGTTGTGCTTTGCTTTAAAAATAGCTGCAGTGTTTCATTTTTGAACTATGGTAGCTGTTTTCCAATTGATTTTATACAGAAATGGTGCACATGCATTCAGTTAGTACGTCTGTGATGTGTTTGGGGATCCATGTGGATGAAAAATACTATATAAATACAGCTATCTGCATAATAATCAAGATAACATATTCAAGAAGACAGTTTATACATGCTCCTTCCTGTGTCTCTTCATTAGCTAATATTTTACTGAACTATAAGTCCTTCTGTGAAAGCTCATGATGATATTTTTCTCTAAAATACATTTTCTCGCAAAGCAGGATTGTGAAAATTGTTGGACTTTCTGTAATTAAAATACTGTTAGATGAACAAGGTTTGGTCATGACAAACAGTAGCGGAGACAAAGGAAGATCTTAGCAATTAATTTTAACAAGATCTCTCAAAAAGACTTTCATAGACTTGTTTTAAAATACTGTACTTTCTCTGAATAAATCTATAAATCAAATAAATTCTAGTCTGAATTTTTAACTCATTGGGTTCTGAAAAAGGCATTCTCTTGAAAACTATTTTAATTTCCTATTCAGTTATCAACATACATACAGTTTTCCTCACTGGCCTCTATATTTCTTATGCAAGTCAGCCGAGGTACCTCTCACAGGATAAGAGTAAGATATAAGGACAAACAAACTGAAAATATAACAAAGTTGATTCAAGGCCAAAAAGACATTTGTGATAATGATGGAAATCAGTTAAAATGTGAGGTGGCTAAACAATGTATATTTGTTTACTTGCTCAGCAAAAAAGAAAAAAAAACCTGCCAACATTTGCTTTTTGAAGTGTCAGATAACATTATTTCCAAGATGTCATCAGAGGGCCTTCATTGGCTATGCATAAGGTCAGTGAATATGAACTTCATTTACACTCGGCTGAGAATTGGCTGGTGTCAACAATAGAGGTGTTTAGATCCTCTGCTGAGCAGGGTTTGAAGCTGACAAAAAGCTGCCACAGAGGAAGATGGATGATCATACTAGCTGACCCTATTCTTCCCTTAGTGTCACAGGTTCTGCCTCCTTTCTCTCTCCATAACAAAAGACCCTCTCTGGGTTTCCCAGTGGCCTTTGGCTTTATTGGTGCTAACAGGTCCAGACATTTTCATCGATTGGATTCTCTTCCTTTTAAACATCAGAGCTTGCCCTCTTTGGCTAGCCAAACCTTGGCACAGATGTCTTTTTCTGTAACTGCTTCTCTGCTGTCTGTTGGGAAGGATGCAATCGGACAGGCGAACATCATGTCAACACAGAAAATGTTTCACCATTTATCTCAGTTTCCCAATGGCATTTTAAGGAAAGAGAGATGTGGTTTGCCTGGAGAGTTTAACCCTTTCAGATCTCATAAAGTGCTGATAAGCCAAGAAACAGCCATTGTAATTTTGCAAGCATCAGGGAACAATACGTTCGTCTTGATACCAGACATAATGGCTAGACAAATTAATTTCACTGACAGAAAATACCAAAAAGTAAAGGACTTGCTATTAATTCTCATAACTATACAGTATATACAGAAATCTGTCTACAAACAGTAGAATTCTATTTTATACTGTTTGCAGTCAAACTGAAAGGCTACAAATGTGTAAATAAAAACTAGTTTTAAACCCCCTCCCCCACATAATTACCGTGTGGAGCTTGCTGACACAAACAACACTGAGGTCAACAGCTTAGCAGAATTCACAAAAAGGGTTAAGCATTTAGATGAATGGGACTATTCACAGTTATGGTAGATAGGGTAAAAAAAAATCAGAGATTTAAACCCCCCAGCATTCTGATACCATAGTTATGGGCACGGTAAAAGAACATACAGTTTTCACCACTCCAAGAAGTGCACCGAATTGCCACCGCGGGCAGCAGGGGCAGTCTGTGTGCCCTTAGGGCAGCAGGCACATTTCCGCGGCAGTGGCAATTAGGCGGCAGCTTCTATGTTTAGCTGAGGCCGCCGCGGACAGCTATACATAGAAGCTGCTGCCGAATTGCCGCCACTGCGGAAACGCGCCTGCCACCCTAAAGGTGCATGGACTGCCCCCCGCCATCCGGCGGCAATTGGGCGCACTGCTTGGGGCGGCGAAAACACAGGGACTGCTGCTTCTTGCAGATTGCCGCCCCAAGCACCAGTTTGCTTGTGCCAATGCTGGTGCCTGGAGCTGGCCCTGAGAACATGAAAAGAACAGAATTAAAGAGAATGCTTCAGGTAGGAGGAAAGATTTACAGGGTTCTTGCACCTTCTTTTGAATCATCCACAGATGGCCACTGCCAGAGAAAAGATAATGGACTAGATGCCCCACTGGTCTGTCCCAATACAGCAGTACTTACGTTCCTACACACGCTGTGGAAACTGCCTCTCACAAAAACTGACACATATTGCCCCAGACTCTGGGCTGTGCTACATCTGTTTTGTACTTTACTGGTGCTTCTAAGTGATCCTACAAACAGTGTAGCCAGACATAGAAAGATTGGTCCTCCAGTGCTGTATAGCCAGTGTAACAACCTCTACGCCATTTCCATCATGGCCAACAGAGGTGACAAACGAGGCGCAAAGGGGCATGGCCACATACATCTTGCTAGATCGTATCTGTCATGTTATCACCTTGATGTGATTTGCAATTGGCACAAGTGAGAACAGCTCTCAGGAGCTCCTGGAGTTGTACTGTGCATTCCTAAGCTACAGCTAAGAATCATATTTAAACTATTTCAGTGATGCATTCCCCAATTAGTTAAAAGTACAGCTGGTCAAAAATTTTCATTTCAATGGATTTTTAACTGAAAATTGGGTTTTTACTACATGCTTGTTCCCATCCCCAAAAAGAACAACCAAAAACTCTGAATGTGCAAAAACCAAAATATTACAATTCTGAAATGTTGAATCAAGATGTGATATACTCAGGCAGGATAGTCAAGTGGTTAGGACACTGGCCCAAAACATGTGTTACTTCAGTTCAATTCCCTGCTTTGCCATGGACTCTGTGTAACTTTGGGCATGTTGTTTAGCCTCTCTGTGCCTCAGATCCTCATCTGTAAAATGGGGATAATAGTGCTTCCCTATCTCACAAGACAGTTGTGAGGATAAATACTCAGAATGACTATGAAGTGCTCTGAGGTCTACGGATCAAGAGTGATAGATAAGAAAAGCATTTTTATAGTTATTATTACTACTACAACCAGGGACCTGGCCTACAGAGGTGAATGGAAGCATGAGGCAGCTGCACTACAACTCCCATGACACCGCAATGGCATTTCTAAATCAAACTATTTCAGTGTTCCATCAAAATATTTTGCTTTTTTTTTTTTGCCAAAAATGTCCCACAGAAAAAAAGCCTATTTCTCAACTAGCTCCAGTTAAAATGAAGTTTCCCTCAATCCCAAAACCAGTAGAAAAAGAAATCTATTCACAACCCCAGTCACAAATTTAATACAGATGTACTGTGAATGACAGCATGCGTAAATACATATGAAGCTAACTCCATCTATTTGCCTAAAATTTGATGTTTACTGCATACAACATACTGCAACTTAAAATATATGATGTTCATGTGAGTTTATGCCAACACTCACGCTTGTTGGCAATCACTAAAAAAAAAATAATAATAAAAAAACAACCACCACCACCACACTACTTCAGGGAATATCACAATGGTAATAATAAGAAAAACTGCATTTTAGGAGGCTAATCCTGCATCCCTTTTTCAAGATAACTCCTATTAAACTGAAAGGGGAGTTCTGCTTTTGTAAGGACAGCGAGTTTGGGTCCATGCTCTTTGTGTTAACAACAGATGGTTCTGACAGGAGGCCAATTCCTGCTCGTTTTACTCCCACAAGTGGTCCCACAAGTGGACTAATTACTTGTAGGTCTAACACAAGCAAGATTTTGCCAAAGGGAAAATAAGCAGTTTTATATTTAAAACAAAGTGAGAAAGAAAGAAGCTTTTGGTCCTGCGCTTCACTACAAGAGATAGGGGAAAAGAGAACTGCCTCTGCAGTAAACTCCACTCAGTCATGAGGAATGCTCAGAGGGGTTCTACCTCCACCTAGCTGGAGCAGGAAGAGAGGAAACAGACCAGAGAGAGGGAGAGTAGTTCCTTCTTCCAAGCCTGAAGCTATGGAAATTTCCACTGGATTGCCCCTCCATGCTACATAAACCCCAAAAAGGGATATCAGTGGGCAAGGGGGCCCCACAATGCAGCATCTTCCCTAGCTCAGGGGGGACCCAAAGCAGAGGTGGAGCCATAGGGTCTTCATATGGACAGGCCTGGTCCTTCAGTGGAATGAGAGATCCAGAAGCTGACCATGGTAGTTACGTTCTGGAATAGGATTCCAGGGAGGTTGTGGAATCCCCGTCACTGGATATTTTCAAAAACAAGTTAGACAAAGATCTGTCAGGGATTGTCTAGGTATACTTAGTCCTGCCTCAGCACAGAAGGCTGGACTTGACAATCCCTTGAGGTCCCTTCCAGATGTACATTTCTATGATTCGATAAGCACTTGTGGCAGGGGACATTTAAATTGAGGGTCTATTCCCCACAGGTAATCAATGGGGAATGATTTAATCCAAGGGATTCCCTTCCTTCCCTGCCCCATCTTAATGAATAACCCACTTTCTGTTTAACCTTGGTCACATAATGCAAGTCAAATACGATCACTTTGCCGGTGGACTTTACTAAGTGTTAAGGTGCAGGAAAATGCAAATAGTAATATTTTAGTGCTTATATAGCACTCCACAGCTTCAAGTCACTTATATTGTACACCAGCACAAGGGAGTAAGAGGCTAGCACATACCCCCTCACTCCTCTACATGGGCTACCAATATCGCAGATTGTAGCACCAGGCTATTGTCCCTACTCATGCACGTGTGGGTGGGCAACAGTGAGATGTGGGGAGAGCTTACGCTGTCCTCTCTTGCCCCAGCCAGCACAGCTGAACCAGCATGGAGGGGAAGTTACATTGTGCCAGATATAAGTCTAGGACAAAATTCTTCCTATTCCAAGGCAGAAGTAACCAGGGACCAAACTGCAGTCACAATATGGTCAACGGGTCTGCTCCCAGGGAAGCACAACACCGCAACGCCCTTTACCTTGGGTTTGCAGCAATACCACAATCAATCCTTTATAGAACTTAGTTACTGCACTAGATAAGCAAAACCACAAGTTCATTTCTGCATTATATGGAGACTGAAAGCGTCAGTGAAACACTGGGTGGTGCCTTATCAACATTGAACTCTTCAAGCTCTGCATTTTTAGTGTTCTATCTAGTTGTTCCCCCCACACCCGCTAAAAAGAACCAATCATCTTTAGGTATGCATATTCACATTATAAAACAGCATAAAAAAAAAGTGTCAAGATGAATGATTAACCACCAGATTCCCCCCTCAGCTCACAGACAGAAGAAGCATGAATACAATTCACCTATATTTACCAGATCAAACTAGACACTTTCCTTAATTGATGACAATGCTGTTCGAAAACTAAGGTTTACCTTATCAATCTCGGATACTCTGGGATACTTTAGAAGGAAAGGAAAGCTCAAGCAAAGAGTCTTTTTGTGTCTGTGGAGCCTAGTTACAGTGGTTTTTATGTGTTCAAAATGACCTAAGCAGCCTATTTTGTCCATATTCTCAGAGCATGTCCATCTATCATTGTCAATATTCACCCAGACTCCATTTTGACTGGCAACTGGCAGTCAGCTATCTCCTGAATGTTAATGAATGATGAATACCCTTGTCATTGCTTAAATAAACATACATCTCTCTAAAATGGTGGACTTTAAATGTGTGGTTTGATCAGGGAAAATTTAGATTGTGTTTTCATGTACATGTTGTATTAGGAGAGAGAGAGAGAAAAAGAAAAGCCTGCGTTAAAAGATTTATATTTAATTTGAACTATTGTGAACATGAATGTTTCTATTTTCTAACAAGGCAACCTTGTCTCAGCTTGTGTTATACAAGCTTAAATCTCAGACTTCTGAATATGCATTTTAAACCATTCTAACACACAATACTGTGTCTCTGCAACTCTGTACTTACGACAGGAAATCTTTATATTAAGGATCAAAAGGAAATATGTCACTCCTCCCCTCTCACTCCAAAAAACATCTTAGAAAGACATTATTATTCTACTTTTCTTCATTTCTTGTCATAATTCACCAGCAATCTCACTGACACGACTTTTTTTTTTTACATTAGACTAGTCACAAAGATAAACAGATTCACTTTAATTGACACATTGAAACAACTGACAGACCACGACCCCTGGAAGGTCAAAGAGTATCCCTTTGTATTCAGCCAATGACATCCTTTATATAACTAACGAGAGGCAAAAGTGAGTGGAATGAAAAGGCATATTCATGGTCCATGGATAGAATATTGTTTTCATAGCCAAGATAATATTTACTATCTTCCTTAAGATTTAAAATATATACAGCATGTTACTTTTTGGTCTCCCAAGAGACTGCAGGTTGGGTCTGGCTGAAAATTCTACAGGTGAGTTAATTAGGAGCTGACATTATGGAATGTTGGAATTTGCTGCCAGTTAAAACAGCAATGCCACTTTCTAAGTCTTGCAAAAACAAAAAGCAAACAATTGTCCCTAATTCCAAGAGCAACCAGGCATCAGTTTTATTTTCCATTTGTATGTTACAAATATATTGCTCATATACAGCAAACATGAAAATAAGTATGTTAAGACTCAGAATATTTTCTAGTGACAGTATGCTCAGTGTGAAAAAAAATAAGTGTTTAATTTTACTGTACAGGAGTCAGATGCATAATAACACACAACCAATATAGATTGTCATAACAAAACAAATAAAATGTGAAAGCTGTCAAATCCCAATTCTTTGCCAATTCTTTGGCAAAATCCAGCAACAAATGTTGAAATTTTGAAACTTGAAAGACTATGACCAGCTCTAACAGCCAACGTTAAATGGTTGATGGATCATGTTCTAAAATATCTCATCAGGAATTAAGAAGAAAACATTAAAACAAGTCAGAAAGCACAAGAGAGGCTTTCAAAGAAGAGAGGGGATCTTTTAAGAAATAGTGAGAAAATCCAGTCAGGAATAAGTATTGTTAATATTATATAGCTGTACAAATAGGACGGTATATGGCCAAATTGAAAACATCAGCTTTAGGTGCACTTAGGGCCAGATTTTTAAATTAATTTAAGCAACTAAAGATAAAAGACACCTAGTAGGATTTTCAAAAGTGGCTAGGTGCCTAACTCCCTTTGACTTCTGTATCTTTAGGCATCTAAATACCTCTAAATATCTGGCCAAGGCCTTTGCTAGCTTTGACTTCCATGGCAAAGTTCATACATTAGAAAGACAATTACTGGAACCCTGTGGCAGTTCTGGTGCCTCAGTTAACATACTGGAAAGGGTTCAGAAAAAAAAGTAGCAGAATGATTCAAGGTCTGGAAAACCTGCCTTACAGTGAAAGCTCAACTATATATTTTATCAAGGAGAAAGTTAAGAGGTGACTTGATCACAATCTATAAATACCTACACTTGGATAAAATTTCTAATAGTACAGAGCTCTTTACTTTAGCAGAGAGAGGAAAAACAAGATCAAATCACGGGAAGCTAAAGACAGACAAACTCACACTAGAAAAAAAGTGCAAACTTTTAACAGTAAAGGTAACTAACCACTGGAACAATTTACCTAAGGACATGGGATATTACATCACTTGAAGTCTTTAAATCATGGGATGTCTTTCTAAGATATATACTTTAACTCAACCCAAAGTTATAGGCTTGATGCAGGACACTGGACTTGATGTTGTCCTGAGTTATGCAGAAGATCAGACTAGATCTTAATAGTCCCTTCTAGCCCTAAAAATCTAGAGGTGAAATCCTGGCCCACTGAAGTCAATGGCAAAAATGTCAGTCGTTGGGGTCAGGATTTTACCCTATCAATCTATATCTTCTACTACTAATAGGAGGGTAATGGTTAAGGGCTTGTCTTCACTATGGCGCTAAATTGGTGCCACTGCCATCGATGCAATGGCATAGATTTAGCGGGTCTGGTTAAGACACACTAAGTCGATGGCTGAGCGCTCTCCCATTGACTTCTGTAATCCGACTCAACTAGAGGCATAAACTATGTCAACAGGAGAGCTCTCACATTAACATAGCACAGTGTAGACTCCGCAGTAAATCAATGTAGGTTACATTAACTTCAGTTACATAGTTTATGTAACTGAAGCAGCATAACTTATATTGACTTAGTGCCATAGTGAAGACAAGTCATAATATGCTAAATAAATACATTAATTTAATCTAGATTATTTCTTGTATTTTACAGATAAATAATGGATGGTTTCTGTGATGGCATTTATTTTCATGAGTAAATCAGAAAAGATGGTGCAGCCAGAGATTAGTCTGTGTGTTATGTGAACATCATATGTGATAACTTCACTGGAGTTACTCTTGACTCAACAAATATTTCCTTCCCGGGTATATGTCTACTCCTACCCATATTACCCAAATTCTGGAAAACACACCTATTCAGGAAAGCATTTAAACACATGCTAAATTCCACTGACGTCTAAGGGACTTAATAAGGATAGGATTTCAGCATGATACTGCTTTCACAGAAATCAATAGAAGATTTGGCATTGACTTTGATGGACCAGGACTGGGCCCATCATTCCATTGCTTTAAATAGAGAGTTTGTAGGATTGGGTATTATACACCCAAAACTCCAATGTCCTCAGAAAGAAAAAGCATCATTATGGCCCACTGTAGCTGCACCATATATGGCAAAAAAAATTCCATTGGAAATATTTTGGGATTACTTTTTTAAATTTCTCTCTACAATTGTGCAAGTAAAAATTACACAACGTTAGTTGAGTGCACTATTTCAAAAAGCAACTTTTGAAAATTTGACCGTAACATTTACTCCACACTTGGCACACCATCTGTGGTACTCTTATGCACCGAACAATATGCACAGTAATATTCTGTGTAAAAACAAAAAAAATTAATAACCTAGCTCTCATATAACACATTTTGAAGTAAATATGAAGCACCAGAAACTATAAAAATTGGTAGTAATGTTACAGTTATCTGTTCATTCAAGATGGCTGATGCTATTATTGCAGTAGATCTGCCATTATCTAAAAGGATCACATGAAGCTATAATCTAAAACAGAATCAGCAGCAGAGGATTACTACAGCTGCAGTACATGTAAGACAAAAACCCACAATATTAAGCTCCAGTCCAGCAATCATTTATGCATGTGCCTAACTTTAACCTCATAAGTTGTTCCAATGAAGTCAATGGGGCTACCCACACAAATAAACAAGGTCTGATAAGATAAAATAATTGAGTCAGATTCTGATTTGACTTACTCCAGTTTTACACTTCTTTGCCTTTAGTAAGGCTGTTCCTGATTTAGTCCACTAGAAGTGAGATTTGACTGAGGCCCAAAAACAGAAGCTTTTATGCAGATTTGCTCACCTGAGTGATCTTCCCCACAGTCTGGGTCAACTTCTCCTGTGTCTGATCAGGAGTTGGGAGGTTTGGGGGGGGAACTCAGGCCCACCTTCTACTCCAGGTTCCAGCCCAGGGCCCTGTGGATTGCAGCTGTCTATAGTGCCCCCTGTAACAGCTGCATGACAGCTACAACTCCCTGGGCTACTTCCCCAGGGCCTCCTTCAAACACCTTCTTTATCCTCACTACAGCCTCTACCTCGACCGCTGCTGCCGATCCATCTACCACCGCCCCTGCTGGGGCACCAGCGGCGGTGAGTACCTGGGAGACCTCTGCTGCTGCCACGTCCCTCGCCCCTTCCGATTCGGGGGGAGCCCACCCTCTACTGCAGGTTCCAGCCCAGGGCCCTGTGGATTGCAGCTGTCTATAGTGCCCCTTGTAACAGCTGCATGACAGCTACAACTCCCTGGGCTACTTCCCCATGGCCTCCTTTAAACACCTTCTTTATCCTCACTACAGGACCTTCCTCCTAGTGTGTGATAACGCTTGTACTCCTTAGTCCTCCAACAGCACACTCTCTCACTCTCAGCTCCTTGCACCTCTTGCTCTCAGCTCCTCTCACACACTTCCTCTCCCCTAGCTCCCCCCTCCCTGACTGGAGTGCCTTATTTGTCTGCCCCACCCATTTCCCTCTGCAGCCCTGATTGTCCTGCCCCAGCCCTGCAGCTAACCTCGTGGTCCCTCCACCCCATTCCCAGCTCACCCTTTTTTCCCACCACCCCACCCTGTGATCCCGCAGCCTTGATTGGCCCCTCCCCTTGTGCGCCCATGCCCCCTCCCATGCGCTTGTGCCCTTCCCCCATTTGAGTTTGCCCTTGTTCACTGCATCCCCCTATGCCATTATCCCCCTGATCCCCTAGTGCAGCTAGAGGAGAAGGAATCCCCTCTGAGTCGGTGACCTGACACTCTCTCACCCCTAGGTCCTTGGTTGCTCCCCACGCCCCTTCAGCCCTCTCCTTCTGGCACCCTCCTCCCCTGCCTGCAGCCTAGCGGAGAGGGGTGGTTGCCTCTTCTCCTTCCCCTCCCCTCGCTGTTTGTCCCCTCCCCGCTCTCATTATGGCGGGGAACACAGCGGAGGAGACCCCTCACGATGCTCCCACCCGCCCCTCCTCCAACTGCCCCCGTGTCAATTTCCCAAGCCTCAACCACTGCTGCCGATCCACCTACCACCGCCCCTGCTGGGGCACCGGCAGCGGCGAGTACTGGGGAGACCTCCGCTGCTGCCACGTCCCTCGCCCATTCCGATTCGGGGGGAGCCCCCCCAGCCTGCGGGAAAGGTTGGGGTGGGAAGAAGGGTAAGGGCCCCACTAGAGGGCCAGGCCCTCCATGGCAGAGAATGCCCCAGCTACTGCAGCCTCGCTACCGGCCGCGGCGTCCCTCCCCACTACTCCCTCCACTAGCTCCGCGGGTGTCCCTCCCCTGGCCCCCAGGGCGTACGCCCAGGTGACGGTGGCCCCCCCGCCTGCCCCTGCTCCTCCTACCGCCACTTCCACTACCATCTATAGCAGCCGGGGACCCTTCCCCAACTTGACCAGAAAGCACGGCATCCGTTGCCTCCTAGTGCCCGCCTCGCCCCACATGGAGACCTACATGCGGGTACTGGCGAGGGTGGTGGGGCCCATGGCCATCGTGGCAGCCTCTAAAATGTACGGGAGGGTGGACTTCTTCCTGGCATCGGAGGCCGCTGCCCAGGAGGCGGTAGAGACGGGCCTGGCAGTGGGGGGCATATTTGTTCCCCTGGAGACCTGAGTGTCCGCTTGATCCTGACCTCTGTCCCTCCCTTCCTGCCCAATGCCGCCCTGCTGCCCGCCCTTTCTGCCCTGGGGCACCCCATCTCCGTCATCAGCCCTCTCCTGTTAGGTTGCAAGGACCCCGCCCTCCGTCACGTCCTCTTGTTCCGCCGACAAGTGCAGCTTCAACTGCCGCCGCCGGCACGTGGCCGAGAGGTGCTCGAGGGGTCCTTTCTGGTCCCCTACCAGGGAGCCCACTACCGGGTGCATTATTCAACGGGGGAGGCCCGGTGCTACCTCTGCCAGGTGATGGGGCATGTCCAGAGGGACTGCCCCTTGGCCCAGCATGGAGGAGCGTCTGGTACCCCCGAGCCCTGGCAAGGCGGTGGCCCTGTCATTGCCGATACCCCTGGCTGCCCGGCACCCGAAGCTGCCCCTCCTCCTTCTCGGTCCACCGCTGTGGAGGAGGGTGTGGCAGAGATACCGCCGGAAGTGGGAGAGGGCTCGCCCCAGAGGGAATCCTCCCTCATTCCTGCTACCCCACCATTGCCTCCTCAAGTCCCTGAGCTATTGCCCTTTCCCCCCGACCCGATCCCTGTTAGCCAGCCCCCGGATGATGCCAAGGGAAGCGGCGCAAGCGGAAAGCTCAGGCCCCGTTACATCCTTTAGATTCGGAGACCCCCTGGAAGAGCAGGAATGGGGGCACCGATGACGAGCTTTCTGCTTTGCCCGCTGATGACTCCCCTCCTGTGCGCCGGCTGGGGACATCGTGGCAGCACCGGAAGGTAACACCGCCCCTCCTCCAGGGTCCCTTCCCGTGGAGGCCCCCTAGTGAGCCCCTCTCACCCCCTTACCATCGGAAGCCCCTGCAAGCACTGAGGTGGGCGTCGCCTCGGGTGCTGGCGGGGAGGGCCCTGGGGTGGTGGACGGTGATCTCCCCTCCATTTACGAGGAGATCAAGGCCCTGGGTCTGACCCCAGTCATGCAGGAGGAGGACGACCTTCTGCCAGAGGGCCTCGATCTGGGCGACCTCACCCCAGTCTCCTTGTCCCCGTGTTCCCTTCCCCTGACTGCTGCTTCTGCTCCCGCCTCTGAAGGTCCCCTGGAATCTTCCATCAACCAGGCTGCGGGGGGCACACTGCTGACGGCCGCTGAGCCCACTGGGGTGACGGCTGGTGCCCTGCTGCTGGGACCCGGAGGTATCCCTCTTGAGTGTGGAGCACCCGACCTCCTTCCCAGGCAGGGACCCCATTGATGAACATCCATCTCTGGATGCCGGGGCTGCTGCACGAACCATAATGGCTGAGCCCGGCATCATTAGGGGTCCCCTTCCCACTTCCCAGATCCCTGAGCCTGACCGGGAGGGGCCACCTTCCAGTGGCCCGACTATTGAGGCTCTGGATCCTACTTCTGCCCCCCTCCTCGATTCTCCTCCTGATCCCCACCCTACTCCTGTCCCCTGCCCTATCCCTGATGCCAGCCCCGTCCTTGTCCTTTCCACCTCCCGTGATGCCATTGCCGCCCCTGGGGTTACCCCTCAGGGAGTGGCTTTAAACGTTTTTCTCTGTCCCGACCCATCAGGAGCTGATGTGTTCCTTCCACCACCCCGTTGAACTGGGGAGCGGGGTAGGTCACGTGGCGTCAGCCCATCGGACGCCACGTCGGGGGTCAGCCCCCTGCCTGCCCGCCTCGGTGGGCCTCGGGGCTGTGACGGGGCCCCCCTCGGGGACGGTTGTAGATCAGTGACCCCGCCTTCCCCATGCGCTGAGGGAGGAGCTGCGGGAGTTCCCTGAGGACGTCCATGGCTCCCGTAACAAAGTCCAACTTGCGCTTCAGCGGTGGGGGGATTTCCATCAGATCCTCTGGGCCGCGAGGGCCCTCATGGGGGAGGGTAAGAGGACTGGGAAGCAGGCTACCGCGGCCTACCAGTGGGTGCGTGTCTTCCGCGACTCTTTACTCACCTACGGTGTAGGTCACGGATTGCTGCGCGGCCCGACGGAGGCTGTGGGCGTGTCTGCCTGCGAGGATCCTCCCCAGCCCTTCTCATGGCACCGATCATCTTTGCCACCTTACACACTCGGAGCTGTAGGATGGGTCTCCGCAGGAGCCAGTTGCTCTCCTTCCTCCAGGAGGGGGGTACTCTGTGGTTTTCCTGCAGGAGACCCATATGGATCCAGCCGCTGAAGCTTGCTGGTGGCTGGAGTGGGGGGACGGAGTCTACTTTAGCCACCTCTCGGTTCACATAGTTGGAGTTACGACCTTGTTCTCCCCCAATCTACGGCCCGAGGTGCAGGGGGTCGCCAAGGCTGTGCCAGGCCACCTGCTGCACGTCCGGGTCTGCATGGAGGGGCTTGTGGTTAATCTTGTCAACGTCTACGCCCCGACATCGGGCCCGGAGAGGTTGCATTTTTATCAGCAGGTGTCTGCCTTCCCCGGCTTCCTGGATCCTCGTGAATGCCTGGTCCTGGGAGGGGACTTTAACACCACCCTCAAGGAACGAGACCGCTCAGGGACCGAGCAGTGCCCGGCTGCCGCCGACATCCTCTGGGAGATCGTAGAATGCCACTCCCTGGTGGACGTCTGGCTCGACCACCACCCGGACGACATCTCGACGTTCACCTTCGTCCGGGTGGAGGCCCATCGGTCGCGCCACTCCCGACTGGACCACATTTATCTGTCACATCTCCACCTTTCACAAGCCCACTCCTCCAGCGTTCGCCCGGCCCCCATTTCAGATCACCACCTTGCCACTGTGCCGGCTCTCTCTGCACGGAGAGGCCGGAGCAGGCCTATTGGCACTTTAATAACAGTTTGCTGGAGGATGTGGGCTTCATGGTGTCCTTCCGGGAGTTCTGGCTGGCCTGGCAAGGGCAGAGGCGCGCCTTTCCCTCGGCGCAGTGGTGGGATCTGGGGAAGGTGCGCGCCCGGCTCTTCTGCCGTGACTACACCCGGGGCACCAGCTGACGGAGGGATGCAGCGATAGGGCAGTTGGAGCGGGAGGTCTTGGAGCTGGAGAGGCATCTGGTCGCCAGCCCCGAGGATCCATCCCACTGCGGAGCATGCCGGGAAAAGTGGGAGGAGTTCCAGACCCTCGAAGACCATCGGGCCCAGGGTGCCTTTGTTCGATCCCGCATCCGCCTCCTTCGGGAGATGGATCGCGGCTCCCGGTTCTTCTATGCCCTGGAGAAAAGGAGGGGGACCAAGAAGCACGTCACCTGCCTCCTGGCGAAGGACGGCACCCCCCTCACGGATCCGGCGGAGATGTGCTAGAGGGCCAGGGCCTTCTAGGCGACTATTTTCTCCCCAGATCCGACCGATCCTAATGCTTGAAGAGTTCTATGGGACAGACTCCCAACGGTGAGCACGGGCGACCAGGCCCGGCTCGAGTTGCCTCTCACTCTGGCAGAGTTCTCGGAAGCCCTCCGTCGCACGCCCACCAATAAATCTCCGGGCACAGACGGGCTGAACGTGGAGTTCTACCACGTGTTCTGGGACGTCCTCAGCCCAGATCCTGGTCACCATCTGGGCTGAGTCTTTGCAGAGTGGGGTCCTCCCTCTCTCGTGCAGGTGAGCCAGGCTCGCCTTATTGCCAAAGAGGGGGGACCTCCGCGACTTATGGAATTGGCGTCCCATCTCGCTCCTCAGCACGGACTACAAAATCGTTGTGAAGGCCATCTCGATGCGGCTAGGGTCCGTGCTGGCGGACATGGTCCATCCAGACCAGACCTACACCGTCCTGGGCCGCACGATCTTTGATAACTTGTATCTGGTCCGGGACCTTCTGGAATTAGGGTGTAGGGATGGTCTGTCGTTCGCCCTCTTGTCCCTGGATCAGGAGAAGGCGTTCGACAGGGTGGATCACGGGTATCTCCGGAGCACTCTGCGAGCGTTCGACTTCGGATCCCAGTTTGTGGGTTTTCTTCAGGTGCTATACGCTTCTGAGGAGTGTCTGGTCAGGCTCAACTGGACCCTGACCAAGCCGGTCAGCTTCGGGCGGGGAGTACGGCAGGGGTGTCCCCTCTCAGGCCAGCTGTACGGTCTGGCGATCGAGCCCTTCCTCTGTCTCCTCTGCAGGAGGTTGATGGGGTTGATGCTTCGGGAGCTGGAGCTGCGGCTGGTCCTGTCGGCGTACGCTGAAAATGTGCTCCTCGTAGTCCAGGACCCGGGTGACTTGGCACAGGTGAAGGCTTGCCAGGCTGTGTACTCAGCGGCCTAATCCACCCGGGTCAACTGGGTCAAGAGCTCTGGCCTGGTGGTCGGGGACGGGTGGCAGGCGAGCTCCCTCCCACCCACGCTTCAGGCCATCTGGTGGAGCGCAGGTCTATTGCTCTATCTTGGCGTTTACCTTTCTGCCACGCATCCATCTCTGCCGGAGAACTGGCACAGTTTGGAGGGCAGGGTGTCGGAGCGGCTCCGGAAATGGACAGGAGTACTCTGGTGCCTCTCCCTTCAAGGGAGGGCACTGGTGCTTAATTAACTGATCCTGTCCATGCTCTGGTACCGGCTCAACACCCTGGTCCCGGCCCCGGATTTCCTGGCCAACCTCCGGATGGCGATTCTGGAGTTCTTTTGGCCAAGACTGCACTGGGTCTCTTCAGGGGTCCTCCACCTGCCCCTGGAGGAGGGAGGGCAGGGCCTGAAGTGCCTACGCACTCAAGTCCATGTCTTCCACCTCCAGGCCCTGCAGAGGCTCCTGTATGTTGCAGGTAGTCCGGCGTGGAGCGTATTGGCGCATGCCTTCCTCCGCCGCTTCCGAGGGCTCCGATACGACTGGCAGCTCTTTTACTTCCATCCGAGAGGTCTTCCGCGAGACCTCTCTGGGCTGCCGGTCTTCTACCAAGACCTCCTCCGTACCTGGAAGCTCTTTTCAACGACCAGGTCTGTGGTGGCCACTGTGGGGGCCAATCTCCTCGCGGAGCTCCTGCTACACAATCCCCAGCTTCGCGTGCAGGTGGCGGAGTCCCCCGCGGTGCGCCAGAGGCTGGTCTTGGCAGGAGTCACCAGAGTCGGAGACCTCCTGGACTACGACCGGGGAGACTGGCTGGATCCCCTGACACTCGCTCGGCGCATGGGGCTCTCCAGACCTCGTACTCCCCGGCACGTACTTCAGGAGGTGAAGGCCGTTTTACAGCCAGCTGCTCGGGCCTACCTTGACCGGGTCCTGCCAGAGGCCACCCTCCACCCCTGGCCCCGTGGACATTTTTATCAGGCCCCTGCCCCATGGACCTAATCGGCCCCCTCACCCTTTCACTGCGAGCCGGCTGCACAATCTGCAGCCAGTTCTGTTCCAGGCCGCGCCACGGAAACATCTGTACACACTCGTGCTCCACACTTTCCACTACCTCACCCTTATGTCCCACCCCAATACCAAATGGCGGGACCTCCTGCCACCTCTTGAGGGTGAGAAGCCCCGGTGGGCCAGCTTATACTCTTCCCTGGTCCCAAGGCCCGCCAGGGATGTCAGTTGGCGGGTCCTTCACAGGGCCATGAGCATGGGCATGTACTTGGCGCGGTTCACCCCTGTCCCCAACACCTGCCCTTTTTGTGGCGTGAAGGAGACCCTGGCACACATTTATTTAGAGTGCACCAGGTTGCAGCCCCTGTTCTGGCTCCTCTTGACTCTCTTCTTGCATTTTTGGTTGCACTTTTCCTCTCACCTGTTTATCTATGCACTCCCAATCCATGGCCCCACAAAGTCGCGGGATCTCCTTTTCAACATCCTGTCCAAACTAGCCATCTACAAAACCAGGGAGAGGAGGTTGGCCGACGGGATTTCCTGCGACTGTGGGGCCTATTTCTGCTCCTCCGTCCGTTCACGCATCCTCTGGGCGGCGTCCACTGGCTCCTTTGACGCGTTTGAGGAGCAGTGGGCATTGTCCGGGGTTCTCTGCTCGGTGTCCCCATCAGGTTCCCTTCATTTAGCCCTATGACCTCACTCCCGATCCTGTTTTTTCAGTAGTTGTCCCACGGAATTATTTGGTATCACAGCCCTGTGGATCCTCCCCTTAGGCTAAGGGGAAGTCCTTTAGAAGTGGGCGGGTTTCGCCCACCTACCTCCTGGATACCAATAGTACCAGAGTCCTGTACCCCACTGGCCTGGGTCTGTCACAACAGATATAATAAATAACCTCCATGAGGGAATCATGTCATCAAGAAGCCATGAGTTCATTTTCCCAACTGTTGGTCATTTGTTCAATGCATTGGACAACATTTTTGTACTACAGAGGTTCAAACAGAGTCACAAGCAGTTGTGGGGAAAGGTTTAAAAAAATGCTCTTCTCCCTTGTCTTAAGAGAACCTTTAAGCTCTGGGCAGATTTTGCCATGTTTGGCACATGTCTGAGGAGGGTCCCGAGAGGAAAAGTTCTGAGAACACTTTTCTGCTATAAACTATAACAGAAAGAAAGAGACAGAGAGAGAGAGGGTGACACACACACACTTTAAGAAAATCATTTTACTTCCTGTAGAGACTAAATGCTTTCAATGACAGTTATGGACAACTGAAGGAATTTGAAATGTGAGGGAATGAAAACTCCTGAATGAGATTTAAACTTTAATAATTTGTGAGCTATTAAATTATGAATGAAATTCTAAGTGCATATTAAACTCAAAACACCACAGTCCTGGAAATATCTCTATGTAATAAGGTATAAATTTGTAACAGTGAGAGTAATTAACCATTGAAAAAGTTTACCAAGGGTCATAGTGGATTCTCCATCACTGACAATTTTTAAATCAAGATAGGATTTTTTTTTCCCTAAAAGATATTCTCTAGGAATTATTTTGGGGAAATTCTATGGCATGAGTTATACAGGTGGTCAGCCTCACTAGATGGTCACACAGTAGTTCGTTCTGGCCATAGAATCTATTAATCATGTTGTTTCCACCTTCACTGCACCAGCTCAAGGCCAAAGGAGAAGTTGGCTAGTTCACTCATTGTCTGGGAAGGAAACTCTTGCAAACAGCAGGTAACTTCAGGGAATTAAATGACAGGTAATGCTGAATTAAATAGGAGCTGGCCATTGTTTCTTGGGCTTCATGAAAAAGTTGACCATAACACCATATTTTAGTGAAGACTTACAATGGCAAATACGAAGTTTCTCCAAATCACATGAGTGATGGGGTCTGTCAAGGTTTTTTCCCCCACTTTGAAATTTAGAGTACAAAAAGTGGGGACCTGCATGAACACTTCTAAGCTTAATTACTAGCTTAGATATGGTACGCTGCCACCAGCCAGAATTTAGTGTCTGGCATACTTTCTGTTCCCCCAAAACCTTCCCTGGGGAACACAGATCCAAACCCCTTGGATCTTAAAACAAGGAGAAATTAACCATCCCCCTCCTCTCCTCCCCAGACTTTCCCCTCCCTGGGTTGCCTTGAGAGGCTTCACACCGATCCAAACTCCATGGATCTTAAAACAAGAAGGAATTAACAATCCCCCCTCCTTTCCTCCCACCAATCCCTGGTGAGTTCAGATCCAATCCCCTTGGATCTTAAAACAAGGAAAATCAATTAGATTCTTAAAAAGAAAGCTTTTAATTAAAGAAAGAAAAAAGTAAAAATTATCTCTGTAAAATCAGGATGGAAAATGCTTTACAGGGTACTCAGATTCATATAGACCAGAGGGCCCCCCCCACAGCCTTAGATTCAAAGTTACAGCAAACAGAGGTAAAAATCCTTCCAGCAAAAAGAAATATTTACAAGTTGAGAAAACAACAATAAGACTAATCCGCCTTGCCTATTACTTACAATTTTGAAACATGAAAGACTTATTCAGAAAGATTTGGAGAGCCTGGGTGTACATCTAGTCCCTCTTAGTCCCAAGAGCGAACAATGAACAAAACAAAAAGCATAAACAAAGACTTCCCTCCAACAAGATTTGAAAGTATCTTGTCCCCCTATTGATCCTCTGGTCAGGTGTCAGCCAGGTTTACTGAGCTTCTTAACCTTTTACAGGTAAAAGAAACATTAACCCTTAACTATCTGTTTATGACAGGGTCTCTCACATTTATTATGAATCCTTGAATCAACATTAGATTTTTTTTTTAAAAATCCAGGTTTTCTTCTTAGTTCTGTTCTGATCTCAGCAAAAATTTAGTTCTTAATAATAAAGTATATTTAAAAAGCGTGAGTTCTAATATTTACAGAAGAATAAAATGTAAAACAAAATTACTCAGTTTATAAAGACCTACTGAAATATTTCAGTAAGTGAATCCACTTAGAAAATTCCACTTTGCCTTTTGCAGAAACAGTAGTTTATAATAGTTTAATTCATAGTATTTCAGGTTAAGTGAATATACATTCACATTCTATGAACATCTTAGCCTTTTAAATCAACCAGACTACCACTGCAGTCCAGGGCTTGCAGAATGGAGGGAAAATATTTAAATCATGTATTATTAATGCCTAAAGTGAGGGAGCAATAACTGGTTTTTTTACTCTAAAAATCTTCAGTGGTAATAAAACAATAGCAACTGCAGGCCCAGATAAAGATCAAAGAAAGAACAACTTCCATGATTTCTCAGGTAGTAAGAGCCAGGTATTCTTAGAATGCCTGAGCTAATCAATACTGATGAACTGATAGCTGGGACAAAGTGAAAACACGATTTCATGTCATACACTGTTGAAGCTCTGAAATACAACAAAACTTTTAAAATACTAGCCCAATCATGCAAAAACTTTGCGCATGGAACTTCTGTTGCCTTCAACTCCTGTGCCACACAAGGCAGGTATGGACTCACTTTATCAACAAATGCCACCTCCTGCCTCTCTTCTTTTTTGTTTCAATAAATCCCTATTACTTCCCCACTGCCCCATATTTATTTCAAAAATAATTTACCCAAACGCATTTACACGTTTATCAGCACTTGGATTCCAAAGTGACAGAGGTCTTATATATACACACATGCTCCCCTATCTCCCCTGAGAAAACACAAAAACAACTATCTGCTCCCCCACTCATTTGTAGCCTCTCTGCTGCTTCCTTAGTTCCTCCTAGCTTGCAAGTCTTTCTAGTCCCATTACTGCCACACACACCCTGTCTCCCTCACCCCAGCTGACTCCTTGATCCCTCTAAACAAATGTAAAAAGTCAAAATGGAAATAATTTTATCCAATGAATCAGAATTCTACATTTTATGATTCACACCAGGTGAGCATCAGGTTTATAATTGCTCACTCTTAAGCTAAAATTCTTTAGCCTGGGAAATCCTCACATTTAACTCCCATTTTTCTAGACATCTGTGATGGGGTATTCACTCCACAATAGCCTGGAAAGGGTTAACAAAACTGACAAGGGCCAATTAAGCAGATAGGCCACACCTGAGGAGAATCAGGTGGCCTAAGTAACCCCTGATTTATGAAGGAGCTCAGCTGAGAAGGAACAGACAGGGCTAGTAAAAAGCCAGGAAGTTGGCACCAGAAAGGGCTACAATGAGGGAGCCTGTGGCTACTTTCTGGATTAGAGAAGGAGGACTTAGGGGAAACGGTGCAGGAAAAGGCTCAGGAAAACATCACAAGTATGTATCCCTAGTGTGCAGTTCTCACAGCTGGACAGCAATAGGAGTACTTTGGAGATCCTCACGGCTTAAACACATATCCAGCATTTGATCAACAACTAAACACAAATCTTGATTTATACCTGATTTTGATTATTCAGGGAAGACGTCTCTGGCACAAGTTCCTCAACAAAGGATCCCCCTTCTTTGCAAACAACTCTAATCTCAGATATGACAAACTCACTACATCAAATACATTGCTCACAGATAATTATCCATAAAGGGTAACACGTAAGGTCTCTGCTGAAAGCTTGTTTATGATCATGGCATAATGTATGTAGGGGTAACATTGAAGGAATAATGTAACAATATTGTAGTTTATGGCCCTAAGTTCACAAAGTTAAAAGGAGTCCCCATGGAGTGATTTTTTTGGTGATGGTCTATTCAGGCAGGAGGGAGTTGCCTCCCTCCCTGGTTAGCCAGTGACGTAAAGCAAGGTTCTATTGTCTGCTACTGCCCCACCATAGAACAGTCAATGGAAAACCACCGGAATCCCCCTGCCAACAATCAAAACCATTTGGAAACAAAAAAGAAACATAACAGACAGGGGATCGCCCTGCCTATGAATAGAGACAAAAGGCCGTTTCAGTATAACACAGTGAGAAGAGGCACTCTGAATCCATTCACTGATCAGATTCTTTGTTGTGCAGAGGTATTTTTTGTGAAAAGCTGGATCCTGGTTCCTGTGAAGCCAGTGAGCTCTGCAATAGACTGAACATTGGGGGGAAAAAACTACTATTTTCCCTTGTTCCTACTAGACAGGAAAGAACTATTCATAGGTGTAGGCCCTAGTCTGCGTTTTATGATTTTGTTTTGTACTGTAACCATTTGTCCACATCACTCTCTTGTTTCTAATGGAATCTCTATTCTTTCTTAAATAAGCCTACATTTGTTTCATTGCAAGTGTTGTGTGTTATGCAGGAGCCGTAGTTTAAGGTAAAACTGGTAAAATGGGCTATATTGATTCTGAGGGTCTGGGATTTCTGTGAGTAGCTAGTTTCAGGGGCAGGATACCATAGGGAAATGCTTCAAGGGAACCTCCTGTCTATGCCTTGCAGCTTAACAGGTCTGGGATATCCCATAGGCATGAGTGACTGAAAGGGTGGTGGTGTTTGGGACCTATCACACAGTGACCACAAACAAGACTCCCTCTCTCTCCTTTAACTTAGGAAAGCATGGAGTCCTGCAGGAGTTGGGGGCTGAAGGAGAAGGTGGAGAAGGCTGGAGAAATAGTAAAGTAGAATAAACTTCTTCCTCCTTCCCTTCTCTACACAAAGCAGCCAGACGGCTAGAGGAACAGGACAGTACTGAAGACCCATTCTACCTTCAGTTAGACGAGAAGGATGTAGCAGAGTAGTAAAAAACTCTTGTCTCCATAACAGCTAGGATGCTGTGGGAGAGAGAGAGGACAGAGAAAAACTCTCCCACCCAGCCACTTCATGAATGGCAACCAGAACATTCTGGGAAAGAAAAACAAATCAGTATCCTTTTACCTTCTAGTAACTGAAAGAGGATGGAGCTTCAAATTTAGAGTCACTTTCTAGCCAAAGACCAATATAAAAACATGGTGTCCCTAAGCAACATCTTCAGGAAATCCCAGCTCCCCTCTGAACAGCTGGGGATGGCAGGGGGTCAGAACTCTGTACTTACCTACTTGCTGGAGGATGAGAAAGGTATCAGCCACATTTTTTAAACCCTGCCCAAATTCTTCACAAACTGATATTTACAGAAGCATCCCCCACTGAAATAAAATCACATCTGGGGACCAAACCAGCAACTGTTTAACAGTGCACAGAAACATTACAGAACACTTTAGAAAAGGAAAACGAATACAGGACAGAGTCTGCCGCATCCAGCTTTTGCTGGGTGCAGAAAGGAGAGAGGCCATCAGAGAGCCAGCTACAAATTGCTTATGCTGTGCCTTAGCTACAGCTTACTTGAAGTCACACCACAGACAGGTGAGGACAGCTAGTGCATTGTGTTCCAAGCACACCTCCTCCCCACCCTGAAATGCCCCATCTAATACAGCTCTGTGCCTGGGAGTACTGGGAGGGAGACGGGATCCAACCTTACTGGCTCTACTCCAGCAAGGGATTTGAAGGCTCTGTATGAGCCTTCTCAGCAGTGCAAAGGAAGAGGAGAAAGGAAAACTGAAACAGCATTGAATTTAGATAGACAGGAGATTATTACCCCAAACTACAGGTTAGCCACAACTTTTGAGAGAGACACCCTGGGCCAAATTCTACATTGATTTACAGTCCATACAACCCACCTTTATTAGAAGTGCTATGAGATCTTTAATGGCCAATCTTTAAGTCTCAGAAATGGGCTCCTCCAGCAGTACAGTCCCTCCTAATAGTAGGCTAGGACATTAGCTCAGTGTTAACTCAGACTGATCAGAAAAATTATTCAGAAGCGGAATATGCCTGCAAATGTAACTAAAAATGCCATATCGCAAATGTGTCCTATATAATATATCTCGTAGGCTGGACATCTCTGTCAAGTCACATTTACTAGCAACAAAAGTTTATATCCCAAAAGAAATCAGTAGTTCCTGTAGCAGTTCGTAGCTTGTTGCAAGTTGCATACAGTATACAATGCAGCTCAAAAATCAAGTATGTATTCACTTCAGTGACATGCATTCCATAACCAGCTGTAGTCCTCTCCCATTTTTTTGATAAGCAAATTTTATTCTGCTGTGTTCTTCTAATGCACGTAGTATTACAAAACAGTTAAGAATAAACTGTACCTGTTTGGCTTACTCCAGAATTCCAAATTTTCAGACGTGGTGCCAAATTAATTTTCGTATATATTTTTTCAGTTCATTCATGTTGAGAGGTGCTTCCTACCTTCTGAAATATCACACTGCTGCTCAGCAGTGAATGGGTATAATTTCTCTTTAAATAATGTGAAACATATGGAAAGTGGATTATACTAGAACTTTATAAAGAATTTCCCTCCTTCCCCCCAAACCACAGTCATTCAAATATTATCCCAAATGTGGTCCGTGCATAGGCAAAATAGCTGAAATTCCCACTGCACAGGTCACAGGTTATGTGAGAATTGCAGGAATGAGTCCTATGTAGTGCTTCTGAGCGCTAACATTTCCATTAGTTTTTATAGTAGCAGAAATGGTATGTCTGTGGATGTTTTAGGGGCTCACCATTTCCTAAGCACTGACAGGATCAAGCACTAGAATGTAAGACTAGAATCACCACCACCAAACACACACACACACATTTCATTTCACCTAGTTGTTATGGCTTGCCTTAAACTAGGACTGTAAATTCTTTAGGGGCAGAGACCGTTATTATTACACATCTATGCAGTACCTAGAACAATGTTGCCCTAACTTGGTTTAGGTATCTAGATGCTACCTGAATGCAAATTTATGACATGAATAATTCAATGTATATCCAAAATAAGGATATTTACATATAGATACACATTGAAAGATTTGGTGCTGGAGATAGAACACAACGGGAAAACTAGTGCCAAAGTTCAGTATTTTATCTTTGATAAGCAGTATCATTTACTACTATTTGCAGAGTATTTGTTTACATGACAGATATCCTCTGCCAACATATCAGGAGTGAAATTTGTCTAAATTACAAATAAAAGATAAACATCGTTTCTTAAGGTCCTGCAAATACTTACTCATAGGGAATATCATGAGAGACAAAAAGGATGACTTTGTCAATTAAGGTAGCTCAAATAAGTTAGCATAACACAATCAAAAAGCCCTGTTAGGATGCTGGCTAACACATGTATTAGATGGCTATGTTGTAGTCTAGGGCTCTCGCCAACAATCCTCCTTTGGCTACAACATAGCTAACTAACACATCTTCAGACATATTAGCCTGCACCTTAGCAGGGTTATCAATGGTGTTAAATTAACTCTATTGAGCTACCATGATTGAAGGAAAAAAACATATCCTTTTCACCCATCAAGACAGGGTCTTATATCCAATGCTTACTAGCATGAAGTCAATGCAGAATGCCTGGCACTGAGTTTTTGCAGCACTGAGCCCTTAAGAAGGACCACAAAAGCTTTGGATTAAGGAAGCATGCACCAACTTGCTTCTGCTTGATCTGTTACAAAGCTTGACAGTAACAGATAGCCACTTGCATTAGTGTCAACGTTCTGATAAGTTTCTTTCAATATCTGTCACAAAAACAGTGACTGTATCAGTATGTCAGCTGCATTATCAGTCACCATATAGTTGATCATACTTAATAACATTTTCAAGTGCAGAGAATCCTAACAAGTATCAGAGACTGCAACTACCTTAGAGCCACAGAGTCACCCAGATCATTTTGACTTCAACCTGGTAACATCATTCATTCAGTGAGTGGCTGCCTCCCACCCTCTCTCGCGCCTCAATATATTAACTTGTCTCAATGTGGAGCTAGAATTTGTTTTCAAACTCTTAACAAGATCACTGAAAAAAAAGAGGAGAAATTCTATCAATGTGCCTCTGGATTGCTTCCAGAGTTGCGAATTCTCTTAGCAATTGCTCTGGAAGCAGGCCAAAAATGGGCAATGTTCTTCCAAATGAACTCAAGTACAAGTTATCATTTAATTCTTTTGTCAACATTGCTGTGGTTAGAAATTAAGAAGCCTATTTACTAAACAATTTCCTTGAATTCCAATTACCAAACACTGATTCCCTTCCCCCTCCCCCATTTCCCCTGCTTTCCCTTTGGAAGGACACTTTCTCTCCTTTACTGGGGTCAAAGAAAATTAGTATTATAATTATAGACCTACCCATGATTCACATCATCAACTGTGAGTTAACTAAGATGCTTTAAAAAAAAAAGTCAGCGTCACTAGAGAATACCTTTGAAAGTTTAAGAACGTGCTTTGATGGGGACAGAATGATTTTAATACTTTTAACAGAACCTAGACACACCGTATTGAACTGATTTGTGTAAGCAGTTTTTCACATTATAACTCTTAATGAGATCACCCTCCACATGGTAGAAACTCAGCCCTTTCCCCCACAATGCTGAAAGAGTGCTGGAAAGATCCCAGATCAACTACACACACTCCAACTATGTACCAAATCTTCCATTGTAACCCCTGCTGAAGGCAATCATGTGAGTTTCCTGAGGACTAAGGATTCAGGATGAGACACTACTTTCTTTCTTTCTTTCAGTACGAGCCAAATCCTGCAGTCCTTTTCCAATCCTTACAGAGGCAAAAAACTCTCATTAAACTCATTGACTGCAGAGTTTAATCTTAGACAAACCCCAAAATAAGTCAGGTATACGTCACTCCCTGGATTCTTCAATGCCTGTAACGGTTTTACTTTTTGGAGTTCTCACTTTCACATTTATTTTTATATCATTTTTTTTCTGTAGCCCTACGAACAGATAAGTATGTTTCTATCATATGCTACAAGAAAAGTCTGACGGATATCAATTTCTGTGTTAAATATATTTGGAACCATTAATCACTATACAAAGTACCTAGTTTCCTAGAACCTTCACTGTAAACAAAACAGCCTGGTTGTGTCACACTTATGTTCAGAACTGCCTTTGTATCCAAGTAGCCCCATTTAAATCAGTGGGGACTCTAATTGCAGAGTAAGTATATGAATACAGGTGACAGAATCAACACCTAAAAGGATTGTTTTCAAAAAACAAACTACTTTGAGATTTTTATTCATTAGCCAGGGTGAAAATGTTAATCCTGTGTGTTACTCTGAAGTATAATTTCTTACCAATAACCTAACACTACGAGATGAACTACATGCTGAAAATACAAAATAAAAAGCTCTCCACAGTCTTGGATTTACTGATAATTTAACCAGACCCAATGTAATCCATAAATAACCCAAAAGTTTTATTTTTAAGATTCTAGCTGAATTAATTTTATGTAAAAAAAAATTGACTGAAATTCTGCCACTCAATATTTTGATATATTCTGTTTGAAAGAAACAGATTTAAAATAAATAAATCTACTGCATTTGCACAGGAGTGAGAATGAAATGTAGATTTAAAACTCTGCCGCTCAGTTTTCATTTGGAGTATGTGCTATACGTTAGCACAAATTCTATATATCCTGAATTTTATTTTCCTTATAATTTTCTGTCACAAAACATATGGAACAACAGCAAATAGTTTATATCAGGGATCAGCCACCTTTGGCAGACGGCCCGCCAGGGTAAGCACCCTGGAGGGCCAGGCTAGTTTGTTTACCTGCCGTGTCCATAGGTTCGGCCGCTCGCAGCTGCCACTGGCTGCAGTTCACCACTCCAGGCCAATGGGGGCTGCGGGAAGCAGCGGTCAGCACATCCCTCGGCCTGTGAATCGCGGCTAGTGAGAGCTGTGATCGGCTGAACCTGCGGACATGGCAGGTAAACAAACCGGCCCGGCCCACTAGGGTGCTTACCCTGGTGCGCCACATGTCAAAGGTTGCCAATCCCTGGTTTATATAATGCTCACACGCAAGAATGTTAATAAGGTCTTCTTAGCAAAATACAATCTGCTAGGTAGCATTACAAAGAACTACACGGAATGTCATCCTGACCTTATTTCTGTGTGAACTGTAATTTCTGCAACTGTATTTACATTAAACTGTGCTCTGAATTGCCTGTTTTATATTTGAAATGCAATATGCAACTGCTGACTTCCATTCGTGAAAGAGCTGATTGTTTTAAATTAGCCAATGTGAAGTGTATAGATTCAAATGCTCAAAATATTAGTATGGGTCTAATAACATATTTTGATACAAAGACAATATAAATGTGACTGTAGAACCCAACTGCTATTGTAGGATATTATTAGAAGTGTAGGTTTACTCACGTTCACAAGTGTCTCCTTTTTGCTGGTACCCAGCTTTGCAGATACACTTTCCAATAGGCACTAGCCATTCTCCTTCTGCACTACAATGCATCCTAGGAGAGTTATCAGCCTCCTCTTCTGCACTGCTGACACAAGTTCCTCGTACCTCAACTAGAGAGGAGAACTCTGAGCCAGTCACTGTATCTGGAAAAACAGCTAAGTTCTCAATAATAGACCAGCATTTCTTGTAGTAGACTTTGACGGAAACCAAAGCAATGCAGGCACCTACATCTTGAAATGCAAGATAAAATCCTTTCTTGGACAAAGGTCCAATCTCTCTCACTTCTGTGTTAAGTTTCATTTTTCTCTCCCCAAGGTCACCTTGGGTAAAACTTTCATCTGCTGCAATGGTGTCTATTTTTACATACTGATTTTCTCGGATATTCCGACCAGTGTCGTAGTCTGTTTCATAATAATATAAGTTAAAAGTTTCTTTACATGTCCCCAGTACTCCAGGAAGACTGTTACAATCCCTCAGAGTGAATTTCAGTTCTACAAAAATCCTTTGTGCATTGCCTTTCGCAATCCAGTTAGTCCGAAGCCAGTTATTTTGGTTAGGTTCCATGACCTGGCATACCTGGTATGTTCGTATAGGAGTGTAATTTTCATCCAGTCCACTAATTTCTTCCCACTAAAACAACAACAAACAGTTATTAATACAAGACAGCATTTTACTGCTGTACTAAATCCGTACATATATAAAAGTACTCTGACACAGATCTGGTCTTCTTTCTTTGTAAACAGTGAAGCCTCATTAAAAAAAGTGGAGTATTACTAAAATGCTAATGTTTTGTGTAAGAAAATCACAAATTTTAATGGTGTTCTAGTTTGTGTTTCATGTATTTTAACATGTAAATAACCTTCAAAATATATTATTTATATTACAACAGTTTACAGTTACATTAATTACAAGTTCTAGAAAGTACTGTACAATATACTCAAATACAGCTTATAGTTGGGGTTCAGTCCTATATTTTCTTACATCAGTCAGAACTTTAGATAACCAAGGAATGAAGAAGGTGGTCAATGATATGCTGCTGGAAACAAATCTACAACCAACAAAGAAGTCTCAGAAACGGATAGCCCTTAAACTTGCAGTCCTTGCACATTTAAAGCTCAGTGACACCTTCTGGTGCACAAGCAATGCACTCTGACTCTTTATTAGTAACTGTAATCTGCATTTGGAATTATTATTTTTACGTTTTAATTTATTACCATTATTGTGATCATCATCACATTTTGCAGGGAAAATAAACTGAAAATGAAGAGAAAAAAATATCATGAAGATGACATTTCCAGCTGTTTTAGCACTTTATGCATTTAGGGCCATTTTCAGCTCCCATTTACAAGCTACAAACCTGATCCTGCAAATCCCTACTCATATGAATAGGCTCACTGACCAATGGTGAAACAATCTTACCTCACTACAATGGAATTTCATTTGAAGTCAATGGGGTTACACACTTGAGTAGGGGCTAATCATTTGAATAAGGATCTGCAAGTTGAGGGCCTGCTTTCCTTCTTTTTTCATTTCTCAGGCACCATGGTATCTAGGTGCTAAAATGGTAAATGCACAATAATTCCATTGTTTTTACAAAGTTGGAAACAAATCCCAGACCTATTGAAGTCAACGTTAAAACTCCCACCGACATCAGTTGAGCTAAGGTTAGACCCTTATTCCAGATTTACCCAGGTACAACTAAAAGCACAATCTGACCCTTATACTTTTTATAAATGTATTGCAGTTCTCAATTCATAGCAGAAATTACAACTTAAAAAAAGTGGGACTCTTTTGAAGAGTTCAGTTAGTTAAATGGTGTCTAATAACACAGCCAACAATAGCTCAATCCATCCAAGTGCTCAGCCCATTTCAACAAAGCACTTAACCACATGCTCAACATCAGTGGAACTACTCATGTGCTTAACATTAAGCATGTGTTTTATTGGATGGCTAGAGCACACAGCACCTGCCAGGATCAAACACCTGTAGAGTGTGCTGTTACTGATAATCAGGCAGGAAAGGCAAACACTAATTGACATTGGTTTCCCAGACCAAGAGTCATGCAGCATGCAATACTTTACGAGCCTATAGGACAGCAAATGAGATAATTTAATGTTGCTCCAAGAAAAGTAAATGTTGATGAACTGATGCTGGAAGTTATTACCACAAAATATATTATGGCTGTAAGTGTTGAAATGTACAGAAGTTGTACATATCAAAATGCATTTCAAAGTATTTCTGTTACTATAGGTATGGTATATATGGTACCACACATCTGGTATTAGCTTACAGTAAAATATGAAATGTTTCTATAGTTAACAAAGGATTACATTTTAAAACCTAATACTCTTTAGAAAGGAAGAAAGCTTATCTTCATTATACAATTAGTAGATTTTAACTACCAAGATTTTTTTTCTCCTATATGAACTAGTATTGATAAGGGTAGCAAAAAAACAACAACAAATAAAGATGGCCATGGAGTAGGGCTTTTGGCATTACTGCAGTTCAAAAAACAGTTCACAAAAAGGGCTCAGAGCCTAAGTTCACTCTTAAGAGTTTCACTCTGCTGCTCTCATTCTCAGTTTCATTTTCAGTATATTTTATCTCATGTAAGCAGTTTTCCCATCATGATCGAGATTTTGCTCTCAGATATTCCAAAGTTACAATAATGTAACACCTCTGAAGTCGAATTAGTTACCCTCGCGTATCCAAAGAGCAAAATACAGACCACTGATCACTTTCATTCCTTTCTTCCCTCCCCAAAATCCTCCAGAATAATCATAAAAATACAAAACTCTGCATTGGGTAGGGTAACACAAACCAGAAGAAGAGCCAGTGATTCCATCCTTGTTAATTAATGTAATGAATCTTGGAGGTGCTCAGATTACTCCTTTGGATGGAAAAAAAAATCCAGTAGAGATCATCTCTTACGCTAACACCCATTGTCACACCTTCCCCCATCTTTCTAAAACCACGGGGAAGATCATAAGGATAGTTTATATGCATTTCTTTTTTTGGTTTATCTAAAAAAATTCAGTAGTCATAGCTGTACTACTCAAACATTCCTCTGAAAGGATTCAAACTTCCTCCTCTTGATAGGCACATATTATAGATACTTTGGTGCATAATTGTATTTGTCTACCATATTTGAAAACTACTGCTTAAAAAATCATCTTGGAATGATCTGAACACTATATTTGATTTGTCACACATTTAACTTTTTTTATTTCTCTTTATCCCATTGTTAAAACAATGATATATATATAGATAGATATATATATATATATAGAGAGAGAGAGAGAGAGAGAGATATGTCATATGGGAGATATATATGTGAAATACATGAAGTTCTCTTCCTCCACTAATACATATTGTATTCGTACACCATGTTTAACATGTTAATTCCTTTAGTTATTTAAAACATGCTTCATGTCACTCAAAGCCAGAGAGTACATTTGCCACTGAAATTTAACTAGGATATGATGATGTATAAGTTTCTCTCCTCTATTTGTGCATGTTTTCATGATATTTGTATTACATAGGAGAGAATTAAATGCAGCTGAATTTAACAAAAAATTGTACTATATTTTTAATTTTAAACACCATTAATAAATTGTAATTTTTTGTTAATTCATAAGAAACTACTTTTTAGTCATCTTCACTGACTATCGTTTAGCTGTTATTTTGGATTCTGAATGTTCCTTTGAATCCATATTTCTAACCTTAAAAAGTCATCTTTTTACCATTTATACAATATTAGTCAACTATGTTTCCACCTTTCATTCTCAAATACGTTAGCAAAGTTCATACTTACATTACCTCCAGGCTAGACTACTGCAATTCTCTTCCAACTAATCTTTCAGACACCTCTATTAAAAGGCTTCAATCAATGTAAAATGCTAATGCCAAAGTTATTACCCACCTTAAGCGCTCAGCTCACATTATGTAGTTTCTTAAGTCTTCAGACTCATTTCTGGTTTGTGCTTGTATTGATTTTATGATCTTGCTTTTAAACTAAGACACTTCCATATTTTCATTCTTCTTATTTAAAGGATTTGTTACACTGTTATATCCTCACTCACGTCACGCTCTTCTGGTTCCAGATTTCATAAAGCGCTGAAAATTAAGGGCCTGATCTCGCAAACCCTAATTCATGAGAGTAGCCCCAACAAAGTCAATGAGACCTTGGCTACACTGGCGCTTTATAGCGCTGCAACTTTCTCGCTCAAGGGTGTGAAAAAACACACCCCTGAGCACAGCAAGTTACAGCGCTGCAAAGCGCCAGTGTATAAACAGTGCCCCAGCACAGCTCCCAGTGCTGCAAGCTAATCCCCACGGGGAGGTGGAGTATGTGCAGCGCTGGGAGACCTCTATCCCAGCGCTGGCGCCGCGACCACACTCGCACTTCAAAGCGCTGCTGCGGGAGCACTCCCGCGGCAGCGCTTTCGCATTTCGAGTATAGCCAAGCCCTGAAATGGCTTCCAGGAGTAAGAACCACTTACATGACTTCAGGTTTGTAGGATTGAGTTCTAAGGTAAATACAACTGGCCATACTCTCCTCTCTTGAAATGTTCTTCCTCAAGAGATGAGGGATGTGGTTTTTCTACAATTTCTAATTAAGAGCTGACGACACAACTATTTGCATGTTGATAAGTTTTCATAGAACATCTTGGGATGCATTTGTTCTAAAAGGCATTGCAGTGTATAAATGAGAAGTGGGCCCAAGCCACAAAATTTGAACTTAGATATCAAGCTCCTTAAAATTTGGGAATGTTCAGGTCTGGGTTTTGGTTTAGACCTAACTCTAATACAGACATTTATATTGCAGAGCACTTCATATTATGCTATTTAATTACAACAAATATACTGTATATACATTTCTTATCACTGTTTATCTGGAAAATATCAAATAACATGTTCTGAGGCATTTTCCATATACAAATATAATTGCTTCTAAAAATAAAAAGAGAAAAGAAAATATACTTAAAATACAGTGTCACAAGTACACAAAGCCTTCTAGAACACCACAAAGGATTACACTACTAAGCATAAAGCTAATAAAGGGGTTTAGGTGAGTTACTGAAGAGATTCTTCCTTGGAATTAGCTTGCTTTTGTACACTGTGACCTGAGGTATGCTTCTTTTCACAACAGAAACTTAAGAGCCATAAACACTCACTATGATTACTGAGGGAAATTTGGGAAATACCAGCTTGTTTAAAGCATGTTTAAAATTTTGTCTAGATGAGACACCCAGCAGTGTTTGGAGTGTTTTGGGGGGTTGTTTGTTTGTTTGTGTACTTACCCCATTGGGAGGAAAGGAAATCCACTCCAACTCTGTCTGTTGTGCTTTAGAGTCCAGCAATATTACTGCAAGAGAAAAAGTTTCCACTATGTATTAAATAAAGAACTTACGAATTTTACTAAACTAAATAAAAAACTTTGTGATGAAATTCAACAAGAATGTATATAAAGTCTTCTTTTTATCAGTCAATATTATTTAATAAAGGAATAAATATATTATGTATGTTCACCACTGTATGCATGTTTTAATTAGAAAAGTTTGTTATATTATTTGAGGTATGATAGTCACATTTTTTATTAAGCAGAAATATTTAAATCTTATTTTTTTACTGCATCTTTGTCTACATATTTGTACTTACCATCTTATTATCTAAGTGTCATAAAAATTCTAAGGTTTAATCGTGAATATGTGTTCCTCTTGCTCCTTCTTACAAAGAATATTTCCTATGTGCTTTTCATTAAAATTAGGATTTTTTAAAAAATGAAATTCGTCAATATTTCAACATTGTCCAGACTGATTTGGACACTGTTGGACACTACATCCTGCTTGGATCCCCACTCTGAAGTCAAGGGTAGTACACAAGAAAAGATGGTCCCTTAATACTTATGAGACTATTAATTTAAACAAGTCAATATATGACAAATAAGTTTCCACAAAATAAGGCTTTATACTTATGCAGCATTATGCATTTTCAAAATACTGAATGAGCATATTAGTTAGAACTAATTCTTGTGCAACATTTTATTAAATAAATATTTTCATATGTGTATACATTTCCAATGAGACTTCTAAAAGAAGTTCTGATACACAAAGCTGTTAATTAGATGTGATTTGCTGGCAGAAGTGTTTAATGCAGACTTCTCAATCTTAGTCCAATAAATAAATCATTAAATATAAATATAAAATTTCCACTTTATTACATATTGGGGAAAATCATATTGATATTTTGTCAACTATCAGCATGAGATTATATTTAATTATAGTCTTAAACCTCAGAATATATTATTGCATATGTTTTCACAAAATTTCTAAACAGCACTTACATTAGTTAACCTTGACATTTCTAAGCAACTCTGTGAAATAACTTCTTAGATTGCATTTTAAAAAATAATCTTTTAAACTGGAAAGAGATATATCCTAATGTTATATCTGTTCAGATATGCTACATTTTTGGAACAAAAAAACTCATATTTACTTCTTAACAAATAATTGTTCCATTTTTAACAAAAGAGAAACGAATTTCAATTTCAAATAACCTCAATATACATTTTAATTATAAAAAATATAACATCTCTACCAATACCAATGTAAAAAGTTTTATATGAGTAAGTAATTACTTATATTTTGATCTTCTGCTTTAATTCTTAAACTTAATTTCAGTATAATTAACTTTTTGTTTGGTAGAGCAATACCTTTGGTTTAGAGCCTATGTCAAATATAATTTAGAATACTAGTTTTTTATAACTTTATTAGAAGGATCGCAATACTTTTTTTACATAAAGGTTCATGCTGAGACAGGAATAGCTAAAACATGTTAAAGACAAAACTATAACTTCAATTTCTGTAAGACAACATACACTTGAGCTAATCAATTAAATTTGCTATTCTCTCTTTACATAGATTATCTTCTTAATTAATTAATTAATCTTGCTATCTAAGGGGCTTTAACTAGTAATACTAGGTAAAGAAGAATTGATGGTGTGTGTGTTGGCTTGCTAATCAAGGACAATGCTGATAAGCTAAAAACTGAGGTACAGTGCAAGTTTAACCCCTTCATCACCATGCCCATGCAATAGTGGATGGCCACATCATGTTGTAATCTGGCAGTAATTCTTCCTAAAAAAGCAATATGAAAAGCCAGTGCCACACAGATGACCTTCATACAATCATATGTTGTACTCCTCACTGCACTAAAAGTTATTGGGAAATATCTTTCCTACTCCGACGTTTGTACAATGCCTTAAACAGGTAAAATGCTATATGAAATGCTAATTTCCTAGTGCTGGCTTAGTTTTCAAAAGTTATGTGGGTGACACCTTCTTTTTTATTACACAGTTACGGTCTAGATCCAGCATGTCTCGTTGCTGAGATAAAGACACTTTCCCCGAGAGGTGGGCAACTTTCTCCATCTACTTCCCAAGGCAGCCCTGAAGTTCTTCTGTGCAACGCTCAAAGTGAGCAGGAGCTGAGCTACGGAACTTCTTGTTGCAGAAACTGACTAGCAACGCTACCCAGTTTTGAAGAAAGGCAAGTCTGCCTGGTTCACTCCGTTACAACGGACACAAGACAAAGCTGGGACAGAGAGGGAAACGTTGTTGGGGAAGTCAATGGGAGGCTTTAATCCGCCCTTTTCGGCCTGAACCATTAACTCGCCCGGTGCCCCTTGAGCTGAGCTCCCGTGCGCTCCCCAAGCTGGGGACTCCCCCGCGGGCTCTGCACCCAGCCACAGGGGCGCGCTGTTTTCGGAGAGCCACGGGCAGCCTCTCGCCTCCTCCGCACTCCCGACCCGCGCGTGTTCTCAAGGGAGCTGAGATTTCCCCTTAAGCCACCGCCGGCGCCCTCACTTCGCGGCTGGGGTCAAATGCTGCGTCTGCGCTGACAAGGCATCTCCGTGCCCAGCTCACGGATGCAATCTCGCCCCCCAGTCCCTCTTCAAGTCAATGGCAAAGGCTCCCCTTGGCTTCAACACGGCTGAAGCAGCCTTTCCGAGCCCAGCAGCCGCAGCCCACGGGAGGCAGGAGGGAGCTAAGTCACATGTGGTGTTTAACCTGTGTCTAACCTCCAAGCCATGCCGCTGCGATTCCAATCAATGCCTTCAAGGGCTGGAAGGCAGCGAACTCACTGCCCCGTGTAAGCCAGCGCGCACCCCAACCCCGGGACCCAGTTTCAATTCACCCCACACTCAGGATGCCTTTATGCTAAACTTTTCAGACCCGGCCTGGCTAGGTCACCTCTGCCCCTGCAAATTCCCGTCTCCCTAGTCATACCCCCATCACCTTCTCTCCCCCTCGAGGCACCTATTTATGCAGCTCCTGCTGGGAAAACTTTGGGACTTCTCGGCTCTCTCCTCCCTTACCCCCAGCCCCTCTGCCTTGCTAGTTTCCGACGGAGAAGGAAGTGTCTGCAGAGGGCTGGATTCTCTCATCACCACAGACGTGAGATCCAGTGGCAACGAAAGTTTCTTTGCGCAGGAGATTTGCAGCAGGTTAACAGGCATAGGGATCCGAAATCCCTGCCCGCCTGCTGCTCCCCCCTCCTCCTGCCAGCTCATCCTACAACCCACGAGTTGCTGAGCGCTTGAAGCGGAAACACAAACTCGAGGTGTACGTGGGACTCTGTCCCAGTGAGCAGAATGTCACAGCTCCAAGCGCTCTCCCCAGGCAGCCCGCACAAACCAGCTTCCAAGCCCAGCTCCCCACTGCGCTCTGCGCTGCGCTTCGCTTCCGCTCACCTCCCCCATTCAGCCTCTCTCGCCCTTCCAGGAGTTAGTTCATTATCCCATTTTTTAAATCGCTTCAGATAAACTCTGGAAATGCCGCCCAGGAAGGGCCTTCGGGGTTCTTTCTTTCTCTCTCTCTCTCTCTCCTATTAGGGACAAAGAACATCTTAATTGAGAGAGAGCTTAGTTTTAAAGCTCCAGCTACAGGCTCAGAAAGGTACTTTACCTTATGCCAATGGTTCAAAGACGAATATTGACATATCGGGGAGAGGAAAAAACCCCAAGTCCCCTCCTCCCAAAGATGGAAACTGATACCACACTATCAGAGGTAAAAGGTCTCATTTTTAGTTCTCCCTCCCCACCCCATACGAAAAGAAATGCCCGGACTGACTTTCTGAATTGATTTGTAGGTTAGTCTTGACAGAAAACTGCCCGTGCTCGCTTTTAATAGGAAATATTATGTGCTATGTAAAATACATTGATGCTGGAGTGAAGCCCTGTTTGTGATACGCAGTGGAAACAAAAATTTCTATCTATATACATCTAGTCAGAAATGCCTACAGATTAGATAATATACAATTTATACTGACACACTGATATAATACATGTATATAGCTTCCTATAGATCCATCCCTCGAATACATTTAATTGAACCCCAACACTATCTATGCCACATCTTTCCGCGTAGCGTCTCAGTCCCAGCGGCTTCTGAGACCTGCAGGCCCGCATAAGCAGGAAATGGAGAAGCGGATTTTTATTAGCTAGCTTATGATTACCCGGGGGACTAACAGAAAGTCCCCCACTACCCCGTTAGGGGACCTCCAGAGTCATGAAACTCCGCTGCAGTCTTGGCTGTGGCACTCGGGTTCCGTGCCCCTGACAAACTACAGTAGCTTCCACCCGGAGGGGGGACGGGGGATTTCTTATCCTCATCTTACTAACAGTATTAATACTACTAGTACTATTAATTCAATAGACAGTATCCCCCATATTGACTCCCCCTCCCCAATATATCAGCTCTTCAAGTGCAATGCCTTGCAAACCCAATTCCTTAAATGAAATGCAGTTTGTCCCGACCGACCTCCCTCTCCCTCTCTCACACACACACATTCACACACACTGCTCGTGGTGGATGCCTCTCCCCCACCTCAGTTAAGAAGCTGTTTAACTAGAGGAAGGGGCTGCATGCAGTTTGCACCAGACCCAACACTAAAACATTGCAATGTGTGCGCACGGAAATAAGCCCAAACTTTGTTTTCTGCATCGCCTTACCTTCTTTTGCAGCCTGTGCCTCCCCCGTGTGTGCAAAGCGAAACAGCCAGATGGAGCATACAATAATCCAAGAAGGGAGCCTAGTTTGAAAAACCATGATGCAGGAGCAGGATATTTTTATATGTACTGTACGATCGCTGCTGCCACTGCGGCTTGTTGGGGATTAAAGGGTTTGTTCTGCTATGTGTTTTATTTTGCCTTTGCATGGAGCTTGCTCTCCCCCAGCTGCCTGCTCCTCTTGCCTATGCGTTTCGGCACATCGTATTTGCTGCCTGCGAGTCTCCGACTGCAGCCTGGCTCCTAGCTCCACACTCCGATAATATCAATTAGGGGGGGAAGGGGCGGGGCCGGAGCCAGGAGTGCGGGCCGTCCCTCAAAATGACTGGCAGCCGCAGCCGGCCTAAGAGGAGCGGCAAGCTAGAGCGGGGAGGCTAAGCTGGCGAACGCATCGCCTCGGCAGTGGAGGCGGGGCCGGGGGCGCTGTCCAATCAGCGGAGAAAGGTGTCAGGTTGCAGCTGGCACCGGATTCCCCGCAGGTTGAGTGTGTAGCCGGAGCCGGGCTGTGAATGAGGAGTGGGCATGGTAGGACTGGGAGCCGCGCTCCAGGCAGGCTTGTTACTGCTGGGGATTGCAATAAAGCAAAGACAAGAGTAATGGTTAAAAAAGACGACAAGATCTTTCAGGGTGGCGTAAAGGAAACAGGCTGCACAAGCCCCAGTCTTTAAGGAGATGTGATTTTCTGATCGTTCCTCTAAGTCAAATGATTCATTCTCAGGGCACTGACTCGTTAGACCATCTCTCGCCTGCTAACTTTGTTAATTATCTTTCCTGCAGCATCCCCGCCGCCGCCACCAAATTAGTTCCCCCGAGTGGGCACCGCTCGAAGTGGGTGATGAACGCAGTGTGTTTACTGGTCACAGTGAAATAGCACGTTTGCAAGTTTTAAACAAGCCCCAACCAAGGAAGCGGGGAAAAGAAAGGAAAGCCCCTAAACAACGTGATCATTTAAAAAACCCTTTCGATCGCGGTATCCGCGGCACGATGAACATCGCCAGAACGGAAGCAAAGGTTTATTGAGAAAAATCTGGACAAGTCGAAACCACTCGGCAGAACGTTCCGCCTTGATAGTTTTTCTTATTTCTCTGACCACTGCGGGAACCTTTTACTATATTTTCCGATCTCTGTGGTGCCACCCATAACACAGAGCAAATAAACACTTTGCTACTGAAACTCAGAACTTTTTGTACGTTTTGTTTCATTTCTTAAAACAAGTCTCTGTAAAAAAAAATTAATCCAGACATAACACTAACATTTCATTTCCCTACTTTCCCAAAACTATGAAGAGACCAGTTAATGGCAACATAAATCTGATTGATATTAGACGCTTTTACCCTATCGGGTGTAATCCAAAACGAAGGGTAATCCGATAAAAATGAGATAAGAAAAAAAAAGAAACTCGCCAAATCTCCCTTTGTCAAAGTTCACTCTCACTGACTTGAATATTGCTTTTCCAGGAGAAGATCAAACAAAGTTTTTGTTTCCGAAATGAAGCTTTAAAAATTAAAAAAGCAAGGGTGGACTTGGAGATGGAGTGAGAGGAAAATAGAAGTGCTACTGATGACTGTAATGGGGATGTTACCATGGATGGCCTTTGTCTGAATGGAATACACAACCTAATTTTGTCAACAGCTATCAGATGCACAGTTGTGCTGTGAAGGAATGTGAAGTTTCTACTCTTCAAATGAGTTTACTGAAGGACACCATAACATAATAATTAAATGATCTTTTCCTTTCGTTTCTCCTCTTAAATTCTTGGCTTGGTATTTTTGATTTTATATTGTATATGTCCCACAGATTTATTTTATATTACATTAAATGTTTTTATATAATTATAAAAAAATATCATCAGTGTCCTTTTAAAATATATAAACTGAATAACCGATTATATCTTGGAAGCAGATAATTATAAAGAGACACAGGGAATGTAACTACAATTCAATGCCAAGATTATATGACAGGTTTCAGAGCAGCAGCCATGTTAGTCTGTATCCGCAAAAAGAACAGGAGTACTTGTGGCACTTTAGAGATTAACAAATTAATTTCAGTATAAGCTTTTGTGGGCCACGAAAGCTTATGCTGAAATAAATTTGTTAGTCTCTAAGATTATATGAGAATTTGAAACAATCCTTATATAAACGGAGACACTGATACTGCAAAACAGTATGTTATAAATAAAAATTTAAAATGTGAGAGATTGTTTATAGGATCCTTGAGTAGATAAAACAAAATTAGAATTTAAAAAATCATCTGTGCAGCACTGTCTGATAAGCAACCTCCAAAATGGAATAGATCCTCTAGGCTTTCAACACTTTTCCAGTGGCCTCATCATTACTTCTGAGAATGACACTGAGGTAGCATGTGAAGTTTACTGTATTCCTTTCATCTACTGAATAACTAATACTCACTGGTGAGAGTATGAATACTTTTCCATTAAATTCAAGAAATTCTTGAACATACCATTTTTAGCTACTGTAGATACTGTTATTAATATGGTGACATGCTTTCTGGTGCTATTATTCTCTTGCTGTCTCTCTCGCACTCAAGAGAGAAAGAGAAAAACAATGAGTTTGCTGGTACATTTTTTTAAAAGGCTATTTTATTTTAAATCCATATATACAGGTATTTTATAATTTCCCTGCAGGTTTTCACAGGTAAATTTGGTTTTCAGATAGCATCAAAATGTCACACACTATAACTGTAATAAAGCCAGATGGAAAGAAGTCCTTAATCAGCTAGTCTTCTAGTTTCCTAGCATAACTGTGATGAGAGGTAATATTTTAATTCAGGATCACTAGGTCATAAATATGTTTTTCACTATATAGCATTTGTAAAAAAGAAAAAAAAGATATATGAATTTCAGTTGGGACAAAGGGTGCTGGAACAATTTTCAGTGGGGGATGCTGAGAACCAAATTGAACCATTGAACCAAAATGTAGAGCCTCTATATGATGGAAACCACTTCAAGCCAGGGGCTGCGGCAGCCCCCCCAACCTCCATAGTTCCAGTACCTATGGTTGGGACTAGAGTTCGCTAAAAATTGAAAATGTAAAAGCTTTTTTTAGAGGAAAGCTAGGGAAGAGGGTGATAAAGAGATATATAATAAAAAAATAAAGGTTTTGGTCGTCTCACCTGCAGTATACAAACATTCTTATAATTTTCTATACTATATGTTATCCATATGTTATGTTAATTATTTGAACACATAAAAACCTTCAAAATTTGGCAATAAAAATAATATTGTGTGTGTACTTTCTCTCTCACAAACACAAATCAAATTACCATATTTCTTAAAATATTTATTTTTCCTCAATAGCATCATTTTCAAATTAACCTGCCTGACCATCAGACATTGGGCTAAAACTGGCAGTTTTACAAAATCCTTTACAAATTTTAAGTACCTACTGCATCCTAAAGACAGTGATGGATTTATTCACGGTTAAGATGAAGCAACTTTAAAATACAGTGGTAAAACATCTTAAAGCTCCCCTGTTGTACCTCCTCTTTTTTATGGTCACATGGATAGGGAAAAAAATAATGTCATTAAGGAATTTAGGTTGTACCACAAGGAATCTTTATGAGATGTACACTGAAGTTGAAATCCTTTTCCATTAACATGATTTTTCCTTCTCCCCTGCCTCTTGGTAATGTTTCTTAATAATTTCTTTTATTCCGTACTAAGGTACAGAGTTACTTTGTCTCATCGTGCTGAGTGGTTGCTATTTACCTTGTGTGAACAAGGTCAGATTATAAAAGAAGAAATATTACTTACAAGTATACTGAAATACCTGAGGGGAATGGACTATAACCATCAATTTTCACATACAAATCCTTGAGAAAAAAGCAACTGGAAATTCCATTGCACTTAGTATGTTACCATTCAAACACCGTCAAATTAAATGGTTAACTGCAACAATGAAATCAAAAGGCTGTTTTTTTTTTTAAGATAATCTTTTTTATTCTGCTCTCAATTAAAGCAGTGTGAATCTCAAGCTAATGTGATGCCAATTTTTTAAAAGGGCTCCAGAGGTGATCCTGGCAATTACAAACCAGTAAGCCTGACTTCAGTACAGAACAAACTGGTTGAAATTATAGTAAAGAACAATATTGTCAGACACATAGATGAACATAATTGGTTGGTGAAGAGTCAACATGGTTTTTGTAAATGGAAATCATGCCTCACCAATCCATTAGCATTATTTGAGGTCATCAACGAGCATGTGAACAAGGATGATCCAGTGAGTATAGCGTACTTAGATTTTCAGAAAACCTTTGACAAGATTCCTCACCAAAGGCTCTTAAGGAAAGTCAGCTGTCATGCGATAAGAGGGAAGATTCTCTCACGGATCAATAACTGGTTAAAAGATAGGAAACAAAGGGTAGGAATAAATGGTCAGTTTTCAGAATGGAGAGTGGTAAATAGTGGTGTCCCCCAGGTGTCTGTGCCTGGACCAGTCCCATTCAACATATTCATAAATGATCTGGAAAAAGAGGTAAACAGTGAGATGGCAAAATTTGCAGATGAAACAAAACTACTCAAGATAGTTAAGTCCCAAGCAGACTGCAAAGAGCTAAAAAAGGATCTTACAAAATGGGTGACTGGGCAACAAAATGGCAAATGAAATTCAATGTTGATAAATACAAAATAATGCACATTGGAAAACATAATCCCACTATACATATACAATGATGGAGTCTAAATTAGTTGTTACCATTCAAGAAAGAGATCTTGGAGTCATTGTGGATAGGTCTCTGAAAACATCCACTGAATGTGCAGCGGCAGTCAAAAAAGTGAACAGAATGTTGGGAATCATTAAGAAAGGGATAGATAATAAAACAGAAAATATCCTATTGCCTCTGTATAAATCCATGGTACACTCACACCTTGAATATTGCATACAGATCTGGTCACCCCATCTCAAAAGAGATATATTGGAATTGGAAAAGTTTCAGAAAAGGGCAATACAAATGATTAAGCGTATGGAACGTCTTCCCTATAAGAAGTGATTATTAGACTAGGACTTTTCAGATTGGAAAAGAGATGACTAAAGCGGGATGTGATAGAAGTCTATAAAACCATGACTGCGGAGAAAATAAAAAAGGAAGTGTTATTTACTCCTTCTTATACCACAAGAACTAGGGGTCACCAAATGAAATTAGTAGGCAGCAGGTTTTTAAAAAAAGAAAGTATTTTTTCACACAAACAGTCAACTTGTGGAATTCCTTGCCAGAGGATGTTGTGAAGGCCAAGACTATAACAGGGTTCAAAAAAGAACTAGATAAATTCATGGAGGATAGGTCTATCAATGGCTATTAGCCAGGATGGGCAGAGACGGTGTCCGTAGCCTCTGTTTGCCAGAAGCTGGGAATGGGCAACAGAGGATGGATCATATTAGCCAAGATGGAACAGGGGATGGATCATCTGTTCTGTTCATTCCCTTTGGGGCACCTGACATTCGCCATTGTCAGAATACAAGATACTGAGCTAGATTGACTTTCAGTCTGACCCAGTATAGCCATTCTTATGAAGCCTCATTTTGTTGACACTCACTGAGTTACACGGATTCACTGCATTGCACCAACATCAGAATTTGGACCACTGTTAAATGAATCAGTCCTTTGGCAAATGTGAAAATGCACATTTGGTCACATAATTTATTGTGAATAATAAAGAACCCATGTAGAAAAAATGGGACAAATTCTGAAGTTGTACAGTTTACACTGGAGAAAGAACTGTATTTGCAAATAGTTTCAAAATTCAGTTCACACAAAGCTCCCCTCTCAGCCAATTTTAACAATCTTTGTTTGCTACTGTTTACAAGGCTAAATCAAGTTCAAAACTGTGGTTACAAAGATGTTCAAAAACAGCCTCAGGCATGGTTTATGAAAATGATTCTGAGTACAGGTCCATCCACACAAGCCACTATCCACAAAACCAGTTCCAAGGACAGTCATATTTGAGCTGTTTTAAAACAAGGAATGAGAGTAGAAATCAGTCTATATTAATAGAAATGATAGGAAACAGTTTGTCTATTTGTGATTTTAGTCCAAATCCAAATAATCTTTTCTCTGTGCAGAAAACTATTTACATAATGTGTTTATATATACTAGCAGAATTTTTGTACCCTGTGACCAGGTGCACTCACCCAACACCGGATAGGAAGAGGTTAATGCCACATTGTGGGCTGAGGAAGCCACGCCCCTTTCTCCCTACTGGGCATTATCCAGGTGTACCAGTATACCTGGTACACCTGGATACCTGGAGAGCAGCCCAGCTCAGTCAGGAAGAGATGCTGATGGGGAAGGATGTATGCCAGAAGCTCCTCCTGAGGACAGCCTCCAGCATGTGCTAGAAGGGAGTGGAGATGGGGACCATAGCTTCATACTCTAGAAGCCCACAGAGCCTCAGGGAGCTGGCTGGTGCTAGGGAACTAAGAAATCCCAAAGCCTCCTGGACTACAACGCCTGAGACTGAGATAGGAAGTGACTCAGGGGTGGTCTCAGAGGAGTATCTCCCACTAAAGTAAGCTTGGTGTGCTTTGGTGGTACTCCCCGCTAAGCTGGTAGATCCACCGCTACTAGGGCCCTGCATCAGGGCCCAGTAGACTCGGGTGGGTTTGGGCCCCTCTATCTGAGTCACTGGCCCCCCTGGCCATTTGGCCACACTGCCCTGACAGTAGGGGTGTGTTTCATGGACTTTGGCCGCTAGGTCGTACTACCCCAAATGACAAGGGCATTCGCATAGACTCTCTGGCCTTATGTTAACTTGTATAGCTAAATATTGGTGATGGACATCCTTCAAAGTTACCCTAATTACCTTTTGTTCCCTGAGGAAATCCCAACTCTTCAAAAGACATGAAACTGTATAAAAGATCTTTGGGTCCTGATTCTGTCATCTCTGCTTAGACTTCATCAGGGGATGTTTGAGTCGCAAGACTGAGATCCCAGTTATACTGGTATGCCCTGAATATGAGATTTCAACAGTGGACTCTTTGCACCATCTCAGCTGTGACTCTGAACCTCAATGAATTGAACTCATGTCTGTACATATAGTAATCTTTTAACCATACTCTGTCTTTTGCTTTTTAATAAATTTTAGTTTAGTTAATTGGCTGTAGCATGTATTTGGGTAAAATCTGAAATATTCATTAACCTGGGATGCAATGTGTTCGATACTTTGGAACTGGTAGAACCTTTTCTTTTGTATGATGAAATAAGATTTACAAAAAAATTTCATCATATTTGATGTGGGTACCTGGATGGAGGCCTGAGGCTGGATCACTTTAAAGGAACTGTGGTGTTTGGACTTCTGAGTAACCAGTAAGGCAATAATGAAGCTGTTCTATGCTGGCTTGGTGAATCTAAGTATTGGAATATCCACCAGCTTTTGCGGGTTTGGCTGCCCCGTTCCTTGCAGTTCACCCTAACTGAGTGACCATATCTGGTCCTGTGCTCCACTTACTGCTTTTTCTAGAGGCATCCTCAATCCCCCTTCCCCACCCCCTGGTCCTATGGAGCCCTGCTAGGTTGGGGGGAGGGGAGAGAAATGATTTTTTTAGCTCTTGAACTCCTCCTGTGTTGGGTAATATGAAGATCCAAGTGGTAGACGCCCACTATTTTGTTAGGTGAGGGAGGGTGTAGGAATCAGCGGTAGGATCTCTAGTATTCTCATCCCTAGGTTTGGGAGGGGTAGTGGTGTGTGGGGATACTGGTGAGGTGGTCTGAATGTTGATAAAAAGAGGGGTTAATTTGGTATGTTGGGTTCACTGCCTAGTTAGTAAGTGTGTGTGCAGTTAATGAATATTTGTGCTAGGGAAGGCTGGGTGGGGAGGAGGTTGATGAATATGTGTGATGGTAGTCTGTTTTTTTCCAGTGATTGCTTGTTAGGGAGAAGGCTTATCAATGTGTATGTTTGGGGGGCTGGGAATGAGTTGATATGTGCTAGACTATGGTACTTCAACTGGTTTCTTCAGTGGTTGCTTCTGCCCTGACTGCAGATCTTTACTAGAAATGGTTGAAACATTTCAAAATTTGAAATGTAGATTTTTTTTTAGTCAAAACTATATAGCACAAGGGGACAATTTTTTAGCAGAAGTGTCCCATTTTTCACCAACATCCCAATCTCAACATCCCAGTCTGTCCACTGAACCTACACTTATTCCCTTCCAAGACACTCTAACTCCACTTACCTGTGCCTCCCTCACGGCCATTTGCTCTCTCACTTTCCACACCTATGGGTCAGCCCTCACCACATTAATTCATTGAAAAGCTTGAGAACTAATTTTGCTGTTTACATGATATGTATAAGCTTTGCATACTTACAGCTAACCTCTTCCTCTGCCGCTCATCACTCACCTCCTTAGCGAAGTTTGTGCCCTCCAAGCTAAAGTAAATCCTCTTCTAGGAATCTTATCATTTACAAATGAGCTCCCTCAAAGAAAACTTTTCACTACATAACTCCCTCTTTCCCCTCCTCCAGATCACTCCTACAATCCCTGAAGTCTTCACCCCTGCACACTGTCTGTTGTCTTCCTCCGCAAAATCAGTTCTCTCTCCTTCCAAAAATCAATCTTTCTCCCCAACCTTTTAGAAAGATAGTTTTAAGCCCAGAAGGGACAGCAGATCATCTAGTCTGACTTGTTGTATACCACAGGCAACCAACACCACCCAGCTGCTGCACACTAAACCCAACAACCAAAACTAGACCAATGTATTACAGCTCAGGAGACTAAACTGTATGTGCAACAGTCAGAAAATAGGAGGGACTGAGGTGCACCAGTGCCCCTGCAACAGCAGAAAAATGATAAAGTGAGATTTACTCCTGAGGGAATTCTGCACCTCTGTGCAATGCAGAATTTTGCAGTAATTAATACTGTGTGCACAGAATTTCCTTTCCCCCACAGAAATGGGCTGCAGTGCTGCTAGCCCAGCTCGCACATGAAGACACTGCTGTGGGGAGGGGAGAGAGCTAGAGCAGGGATCGGCAATCTCTGGCATGCAGCTTGCCAGGGTCAGCACCCTGGCGGACCAGACAGGTTTGTTTACCTGCCGCGTCTGCAGGTTTATCCAATCGTGGCTCCCACTGGCTGCGGTTCACCACTCCGGGCCAATGGGGGCTGCGGGAAGCAGCAGGCATCACATCCCTCTGCCTGCGCAGCTTCCTGCAGCCCCCATTGGCCTCAAACTGCGGCCAATGGGAGCCACAATCGGCTGAACCTGCGGCCACAGCCGGTAAACAAACCAGCCCGGCCAGCCAGGGTGCTTACCCTGGCAGGCTGCATGCCAAAGGTTGCCAATCCCTGAGCTAGAGGGTTCCTGGCAGCTGCAGTTTCCAGTATGCCCTGAGGGAAGGAGAGGACAGTGTGCAGGAAACACCATGCAAACCTGGGACTGAGCTGTTTCTCCCTCTGGATCCCTGGGCTTGGGGCAGGGGGGTGGGGGTGGGTGTCTGGGCTCTAGGGGTGCAGGTATTTGTGTTAGGGACCCCACGGCTGGGCTTTTGGAGAGAGGAGGTTTTGGTGTATTGGCCAGGGGGCACCATAGCTGGACTCAAGGGGAGGGATTGTGGGTGTCTGCCTCCCCCACCCCCAACTGTGCTCTGTACGGGCGGAAGGAGGCAGAGAAACAGGAACTGAGTTGCATAGGGGTTTCTTTAACTCTCTATTCCTGGAGGAATTTTTGTGGGTGTCTGTATTGTTACGGACATACTTGCTGACAGATATTTTGAAATAAATTACCAAAATAATTGAAATTGGCATGATTATGTACTGTTATTTTAACAAATAACATTTGCAGAATTTTAAAATATTTTGTGCAGAATTTTTATTATTTTTGGTGCAGAATGCACCCAAGAGTATGAGCTATTCCCAGATAATCCCAGCAAGTGACCAGCACTCCATGCTAAAGGGAAAGACCATCAGCCCTCCGGCACTGACCATCTCACATGAGGGAAAATTCCTTCCCGACCCCACATAGGGCCATCGGTTAGATCCTGACCATGTGATAGATTGCTAACTATTATGCATTATCTAATCTAACATGCCCATTTGTGATGTTTCTTCTTACACCAAGACAGTGGTTGATATATTGTTCTGAACCATGATGTTTTATATGGTATACATTTGATCACAAGTGCTGTAACTGTGGAAATTATCTTATGGCTATGAGTTCCACATATTAGTTATGCTTTATTTAAAAATGTATTTATTTTTATTGGTTTGAAATTTGCTGACTTTCATTGAGTGACCTCTTTTCTCCATTTCTTGTATTATGGCACTTGACTGACTTCCTCTATGCTATTCATTATTTTATATTCCTCTATCATGTCACTTTTTGTTTCCCCCTATAAGGACCAGATTTTATCATCCTGACTCAGGTGTTCCTTACTCTATGAGTAGTTGCACTGAGTTCAGTGCAGGTAAGATACTGGTCAACCTGAATAAGAGTGAGGCCCTAACAGGCCCTAACAGAACGCTCCAAATCTTTTTTTAATGCCTACTCAGATGAAAGTCATTCTATGACAATAATCATTTTCATTGCTTTTTTGTAGATCTTTTTCTATTTCAGCTATATCTTTTTTGAGGAAGGGGTGGCAGGACGTGAACACAGTACTCAATGTGAGGGTGCACTATGAATTTATATATTTTATCTTCAGTATTATTCAAATTTTTAAAATACAACCTACTGTATTTTGTTTTGTTTTTTATCAGTGATGGCACAATGAGCAGTAGTCCCTGAACTGTAGAGTTTACAGTGATGTCTAGATCTTTCTCTTGAGTGGTTGCAATAAATGTAAAGCCCATCAATGTGTTTGAATAGTTCACATTTTTCTTTCCAAATGCATAACCTTGCAGTTGTCTACAGTGAATTTATCTATTATCATATTGCTTGGTTGCCTAGCTTTGTTAGGGCTTTTGGAGTCTTTTCCTTTTTCTCACAGTCTTTTCTAAAATTGACTACCGTAAATAATCTTGTGTCATTGGCAATTTTTATCACTTGTTCATTCTTTTTGAGATCATTACTAAACATATTAAATAATGTTTGTCATAGTATGTTACTTTGGCACACCCCATAATTTACCTGCTTCTGTGATGAGATTTATCATTTATTAATACTCTTTATTTCCTATCTCTTACCTAATTTGCAATCTGTCGGAAAGTTAGCTGTCACTCTGCAATAACTCAGTTTCTGGAATAGTCTCCTGTGAGGGACTCCCCTGTTTCATTTTGAGTTTAATTTTGTTTGTTTCTTTTTAAATATGATCATAAACAACCAGATGAAATGAAACCAAAAATATGAATTCATATAATCTGAATTGCCTGATTTAAATTTATAGAAGCAGGAAATTTGAAATTAAGATACCTTGAAGTACACTGCAGTATTTTGTTCATATATTATAGTCTATTATGGTCCAAACCATTGAGCAAAATGAACCAGTCTGTTGCAATAATTATCCTAACAATAAGGAATATATTTGAAACCTAACTGAGCCTTTTATACCTTTCATACCTTTTAATTTTGTGGTTTTACAGCTCAATGGATCTGTCAGGAACATGTCACTAGACATTAGTTTTCTGAACACTTGGAGCAAAAGTCTAGACTACACTGTCCCCTATATAGTTTTAACATATGTTTCCTCCTAATCATCCTATTAGGAAGAGGGGAATTTGCTTCCCATGAAACAAGAACATGGCTCATATTGAATATTTTCACCCAGAAGGTGAGATATCATAGAATCATAGATGTAGAGGCATAGCACAGAACTTGCAGCTCAGGGAATGGGGGGGGTGTCATAAACCTAGTCCCAGATTTGGACCTTAGCGTCCAAAATATGGGAGTTAGCATGAAAACCTCCAAGCTTAGTTACCAGCTTGGACCTGGTAAAGCTGCCACCACCCAAAAAATTACAGAGTTTTGGGGCACTCTGGTCCCCCCAAACCTTCCCTGGGGACCCCAAGACCCAAATCCCTTGAGTCTCACAACAAAGGGAAATAAACCTTTTCCCTTCCCCCCTCCAGGTGTTCCTGGAGAGATGCACAGAAGCAAACTCCGTGAATCTAAACAGAGGGATTCCACCCTCCCAGTTTCCAGCCTTGGAAAACAGAAGTACCGAGAGCTAATCTCTCTTCCCCCCTCACCCAGAGGGAATGCAAAGTCAGGCTAGTAAATCTAACACGCACAGATTTCCCCCTGACTTCTTCCTCCCACCAATTCCCTGGTGAGCACAGACTCAATTCCCTGGAGTTCCCCCACTAAAGAAAAACTCCAACAGGTCTTAAAAAGAAAGAAAAATACACAAAGAATGGTCTCTCTGTATTAAGGTGACAAACACAGGGTCAATTGCTTAAAAGAAATATGAATAAACAGCCTTATTCAAAAGAATACAATTTAACACATTCCAGCAACTATACCATGTAAATACAAAAGAAAAAAAAATAACCCCTATTGTATTATGATCTCTGTACTCACAACTTGGACACAGAAGATTAGAAAGCAGGAAATAGAGAAACCCTTCCCATAGCCGAGAGGGAGATTCAAGACAAAGACTCAGACACAAACTTCCCTCCACCCAGACCTGAAAAAATCTGGTTTCCTGATTGGTCCTCTGGTCAGGTGTTTCAGATTACTTCTTTCCAGGTGAAAGATGTTAACCCTTAGCTATCTGTTTATGACAGGGGGCTAAGACAGCTTTCAGCCACTTCTGTGCTCACCTGATCCTGTGATGCTTTGGGGGCTGGGAAGGCACTGGGAGCTTGTCTAAATTAAGGCAGCCTTCTAGGGATGCCCTGAGGGCAGCAGCACTGGCACCAATCTCTGCATGCTGAAGCTCTGCCCCTGACATACCCTTCCCATTCCCACAATGCCCTTTTTGCCAAAACTTGTGATAGGATGCTTGGAAGGCCGTTTTGCATAGTGCCTGCACTAAGAGATTCCTCTCCTAGACAGAACTAGGATTTTTAGGACCATTTATGTGGCTAAAGGCCTTGTATCCTGCCATATAATGGGCATTGCATGTAGGCAGTTGAAGCGTGATTATGCTAGATTTGGGGATCTTAATCAGGCCTAGCAAAATAACATATTTGGTCACATTCCTTCCTGCTGAAATCAGTACATATCTTTTAAGTCTGTACTGCTTCTACTGCACCTGTGCATTACTGCTATCAAAGACTGAAAGGGAAGGATGCTTTACCAGAAATTGGAGGAGAACCCAATATTTTATCCTTACAGAAAAAATGCTGAAGCATATCTGTTTAGGGCCTGATCTTTCAGTATGTGTATAACATGCAAGTACATGCACAATTCCCACAGAATGTTCATAGTAGTTTTACATAAAGAAAGAAGGTTTTTTATCTAACTACAGATACTGAGCTGGACTAACTGTCATCCATACTTATGTCTGTTGGCCGAGCATTTGGGAAATCTATATTGCAGTTGTGAAAATTTGCAAATTAAAAGTATCTTTAGTTATATACGGTGTACGTCTGTATTAGAAACTTAAACATAGTGAAACTATATACATGACTATATACAAATAAAGAGCCAGATCTTTAGCAGCTGTAAATATGCTTGATCCATGAATCTCGGCCCATTAGGGAAACAGTGATTTCACCCCATTCTAACTTTCTGAAATGTCATATATATTTTTAAGTTATACTGCCTCTGCAGCCCCTGAGAGTAAGTGCTGTCTGAGCCCCCAGAGGGAAGAACCCAATATCTCCTTTTGATAAGTCTTCCATGTGCTGCATCTGCCACCTCACCTTTGGGATCTGATCTTGTAATATTTACTTGTTGTAAGTCCTCCAGAAGTCAACAGAAGCTTTGAATGCATACATGCTGTAGGCCTGGGAGTTAGTCCTAGTTCTGCAGAGTCTGAGATAAGGTAACTAACTCCTCTCCACAGCTATGTCCAATGAGTAAGCATTGGGGACCAGATCCTTAGCTGGTGTAACTCAACGTAAGTCCACTGGAGTCAATGGAATTGAGCCCGGGTCTTCTGAGTTCCAGCCTAGTATCCTATACAGTAGGGTTTCTCAGCTTTTATTTTTATCTAGTGATTTGCAGGTCCTGTACACTTACTTTTAGCAGGTTTGGGTAAGTAGAAATTAGTTGGTTTTGAGCATTACTTTTCATATGCAACTTAAAATATAATAGGTGTCCATATCTGAATGCCTGTGGAGTTCATAAAAAGGCTATAATAAGAATTTTTTTTAAATGAGATTTGCTTAGGGTTTAACAGTTATGTCTCTATGAAATGCAGATATGCATGATAACCCACTTACCTGACAGAGGCAGGTCACATTAATGAGACTACTTCTAGAGTTGCTTCTTTCTACCTGCAATTGGGTATCCTTTTCAAATGGAATCCAATGTAGTTAAGGATAGTTTAGAAAGACAGGGCTAATTCAGCAGTGCTTTGCTGAGCTGCATTAAGGTGTTCGTCTAAATGGAAAGAATGTAATTAGTTCACATCAAAGTTATACCAACTTCAGTGGAAGGTAAAATTGATGTGTAGCAATATGAGCTGGATCAACATGAACCTACATAAAGTATAGAAATAGAGCTTTAGATGGGCTGCTTAATGCAGCTCAGAAAGGCAAATCGCAAGCCATTATAACACATGAAGAAAAGTAAATGAAGGAAAACTGAATGATTACATGCTTTCATCTGGAAATTTTTGTTGCAATATCCAGAAACTCTACAAATTTTCCTAATTCATCATACTTTTTGTTTATTACTAATAAATTAATGTGCTGATGGAAAGAATTCATTACCCTTTCTACACACTTCACTAATTTCAGGTCATGTATTAATCTGTGTTATTTGGTAAGACTAAAAACAGCTGTAATTACATTGTTAAATATTGATTAATAAGCAACCCACATCACTAATATATAAAACAAGCAAAATACAAATTAATTTTAAAGATCTAGTGTAAAAATTCACAATTCCCTTGGGTATAAAGAAATTTGGAATTTAATCAATTTTCATGTTTTTTGTAAGATCTCATTTGCTTGTGCAGCTGCATCTCCAAACACCTTTTGGAAACAGATTAACCAGCAAATTTGATTACACTAGAGTAAACTAACTGCACTCCCAAAGTGGCAGTAATACACTAAGAGTAGCATTTAGAATGGAAACCTTTTTAAAATAGTCTTCAGCTAAACAACCAATTTTTTGCAGTCTTATTTTAATCATGCAATTAAGCATGCATCCAGTTTGAGTCAAGTTATATTTTACAGATTAACGTTACTGTAGCTGTTGGAAACACACTGTTAAAAACACTCTGAAGTTTCCAGCCATGTTTTTTGCAGATTTTCAGGAAAATCAGTTTGATTGAAGTGGAACATAGCAAATTATTACACGTCAGAAACTCGGATTATCATTAGGGATAAACAATCAGAATGCCTCTGACATTTGACAAAGTTGGGAAATTTATTTTTATGATACAATACTATGAGAATTTAAAGTAGGATGGAAGGAGATGTTTTAGAAAAGAAGTTTTAAGACTGTCTCCAATTAATAATGGATGACATACAAATTCTTATTACAGCAACACTATACCTATGGGTATGTCAGTATTTCCATTTCAAACCTACATTTTAGGGGTTTATAAATGGGCCATAAAAATTAAGGCTGAGTTGAAATTTGGTATTCACAGTTCAGGCTGGAATCTTTTTTTCCCCAAAACTTTTTTAAAAAACCCTATTTGACTTTTTTGAACTACAACACTGCAAAGAGATCAGAATTGAGAAGTTTAAGATGAGTTTTTATGCTTGCATAACTGAAAATTTTGAGATTAGAAAGAACAAAATTCAAGGGATTAGTTAAAGTATAATCTAATGACATTTTCAACTGAAAGAAGCTAGGAATAAGAATAATTTAATCAGGGATCAGATTCAGGCTCTTTTCTTTTCTCCCCCAAATAGCTCCATTTTTTGCACCATTAATTTTCACTTGTATCATTGCTGCTCACAGTCCTATAATGCAGTCCTACTAGCCTCTATAGATTATTTCTGACAGTTTCACAGCTGATCAAGGGTCTGAAACCTGCCACTGAAACCCCCTGATCTTAAATTCCACCCTAGAATATGTCCCTACATCTAGGACCATACAGAATCTCTACTATCTCTGCAGGTGTGAAAGTAGGAGGTGAATTGGTCCAGTTTTCTGTGGTTCAGTGAACTGATACTTTGCATTTATGGCTATCATCTTGCGCTCAAGAATCTAAGCTTTCCTATTTAAAAAATAATTATGCCTATAGATGCCCCCAACAAGCATAAAGACTCAGATTCTGCTATTTGTTACTGGCCCAGGCCCAGCTGATGTGGTACAGGTGTATTCTCAGGCTTTTGATGTCTCCCATGAGGATGAGCATGGAAGGAACCTATAAATGAGTATGAGAAGTACTAGAACCTGCAGTCCAGATCCAAATCCTATAATTCAGAAGGTCATGTGACATGACACAACACATGTCTTTGCCACTGACCAGAACAGGCTGCCCTAGGAAGCTATACAACTGAGTGGTGGGAGGCAGACTAACATGTAATAACATGGATCTTGGAATGAATGAAGAAATCATCCAGATTGTATTGCTTCAAATGGGAGGCAGCATGATTCCTGAAGCCTTTCGCAATGCTTCTGAGCACTTTGGGGAGAAAAAGACCAAGTGGATGTTCACTTGGAACTGAGATGTACAGGAAGAATGGAAGGACTGCCAGGCTTTTACCAAGAGGAGGAACCCTCTTGGTGTCAGAGGATAAGAGACCAGCTTAGATTTCAAGTTGGTAGTCTTAAGCCACTTGAATGTAGAAGAAAGACAGAGTAGGATGTCCAGTTTCCTTATGATCGTGGATCACTTTGTCAAATTCCTGATTGCCTTACTTTCCAGGACATTATTGCCCGGTAAACTGCAGAAACCTTTTGCTCTACTTTGTCCAGTCCCATGGCTACCACATCAAAGTATAACGCACACCCTTTGAATCACAGATGTTCAAGGAATTGTGCTCTTTGGTAGACACAAGCTAAAGACCATGGCCTATCATCTACAAAGCAAGGGGCTTTGTGAATGAGCCAACCAAACACTAATAATGGGACAGAGGTCCCTATCAGAAAATGGCCTTTCTGCCTGCCCAATCTGATTTATGAGTATAACAATGTAACTTAGTGGAAGCATATGCATGTACCTTATTTCTTGATGTTCAGCAGGCATGGATGGCTCATAAACATGATCTTGGATCTTAAAACTGGAGCTTAAGAGGCTGGAAATGAACGGGTGATGAGAAGAAAGTGAAAGTTCTCAGAGCTTATAGAATGAAGATGGAGGATCAACAAACTCTGCAATCTAAAATAAAACAAACATTCAGAGTACTCAGAAAACTATCTACTGGTTATTAAAGAGAATATAGTTGTACAATCTGATGAACATCGCAAGACTGAAAGCTTGTTTCTTTGATTAACAGCTTTTGTTTCCTGAAAGTTTAAAATGGGGTGTTTTAGATTACTTTTTTATTGATGGCATTATTATTGTTATGCTGAAAGTTATGAATTTTATGGTCTTTCCTTAAAAGATACTGGATGTGAATGGCAAAATACATGATCTCTCATTCACACTTCTGTTTAGGAGACTTTGTATTAGAGAGAACTACAAACTATAACTCAGTCTGATGACATGATAAACTTGGATTATAGGTGCAGAATATGATGTGGAGAATAAAGATTTAAAACTTTCTATTTTATTCTGATATAAGACTTTGAAACTACCATACTCTCCCTGCTCGCTCCTGCAAATGGAGGGCAAAGTATAATTGCACTGAAATTTCTTCTTGCTATTTAATTCCTTGCAATGTTTTCTTTCTACAGCATATATCATCCTGGAGGCACTAGAAAATTTGCATAGAGGAAACTGGAATCAAACTGAAAATATAAAAATAATCTGGAGTGAAGAAAAAGCAGTGTAGTTGCAGGTAATGTGAGAATGCAAATTGTTAAATTATTGATATCAGAAGAAAGGGTCCAGCAAACACAGAGAATTATTTAATACAACTTTCATTAACCAATGTCATTTTAGCATAAAGCCAATTCAACAGTGTGATTGTTTTAACTGAAATAAAACTTGTGGAAAGAGGCTCCAGTTGTTGGTCATAACGTTCAAAATTGGAATTGTTACTTGGTCTCAATGACCAATAAACCCATTTTGTGTTCTTGCAGAAAAATTCTGTTCCATTAATACTTCCATGGAAATATTTTCTAATCCCAGTTCACTATGATTTTGGGATTATATTATTGTGCTGACAACCAATTTCTATTTCTGGAAATGCTTGTCAATCCCAGCAAAGAATCCTGTGGCACCTTATAAACTAACAGACGTTTTGGAGCATGAGCTTTTGTGGGTGAATACCCACGTCATCAGATGCACGTAGTGGAAATTTCCAGGGGCAGATATATATATGCAAGCAAGCTAGAGATAATGAGGTTAGTTCAATCAGGGAGGATGAGGCCCTGTTCTAGCAGTTGAGGTGTGAAAATCAAGGGAGGAGAAACTGGTTTTGTAATTGGCAAGCCATTCACAATCTTTGTTTAATCCTGAGCTGATGGTGTCAAATTTGCAGATGAACTGAAGCTCAGCAGTTTCTCTTTGAAGTCTGGTTCTGAAGTGTTTTTGCTGCAGGATGGCCACATTAAGGTCTGCTATAGTGTGGCCAGGGAGGTTGAAGTGTTCTTCTACAGGTTTTTGTATATTGCCATTCCTAATATCTGATTTGTGTCCGTTTATCCTTTTCCGTAGCGACTGTCCAGTTTGGCCGATGTACATAGCAGAGGGGCATTGCTGGCATATGATGGCATATATTACATTGGTGGACGTGCAGGTGAATGAACCGGTGATGGTGTGGCTGATCTGGTTAGGTCCTGTGATGGTGTCGTTGGTGTAAATATGTGGGCAGAGTTGGCATCGAGGTTTGTTGCATGGATTGGTTCCTGAGCTAGAGTTAGTATGGTACAGTGTGCAGTTACTGGTGAGAATGTTTCAGGTTGGCAGGCTGTCTGTGGGCAAGGACTGGCCTGCCACCCAAGGCCTGTGAAAGTGTGGGATCATTGTCCAGGATGGGTTGTAGATCCCTGATGATGCATTGGAGGGAATTTAGCTGGGGACTGTATGTGATGGCCAGTGGAGTCCTGTTGGTTTCTTTCTTGGGTTTGTCTTGCAGTAGGAGGCTTCTAGGTACATGTTTGGCTCTGCTGCTCTGTTTCCTTATTTCCTCGTGCGGGTATTGTAGTTTTGAAAATGCTTGGTGAAGATTTTGTAGGTGTTGGTCTCTGTCTGAGGGGTTAGAGGAGATCCGGTTGTACCTCAGTTCTTGCCTGTAGACAATGGATCGTGTGATGTGCTTCTGGAAATTTCCACTACATGCATCTGATGAAGTGGATATTCACCCATGAAAGCTCATGCTCCAAAACGTTTGTTAGTCTATAAGGTGCCACAAGATTCTTTGCTGCTTTTACAGATCCAGACTAACATGGCTACCCCTCTGATACCTGTCAATCCCAAAATTTACACACACAATTCATGTGTGTTTATTTCCTGTACTTCATCTCTTGTTTCAATCAAACGGTCAGGAATGGAATCAATACCATGTGGTTTAGATGACCAACCATTTGGCATCAATATTGACTGAGATGAGCAGTTCATGAGCAGCCCATAGCCTGAAAATTGATTTATTCAAACTATTTAGTGAGTAGTAACAAATACAAAAACAATCAATGATCCATTAACCAAATGGAGGTCTAGATTTGTATGGAATATTGTTAACCAATAGTTTGAGCAGCTCTAGCAAAAAGTAATTGCTGTACTGTGCTTCAACTAAACAGTGCAGCTGGAGTAACTCCTCTGCTTTAGTATCGAAGGATAGGCAAAGTAGGATAACTCTGCACTGTGGACAGGTTTCAGGGGTAGCCGTATTAGTCTGTATCAACAAAAAAAAAACCCGAGGAGTCCTTTTGGCACCTTAGAGACTAACAAATTTATTTGGGCACAAGCTTTCATGGGCTTATGCCAAATTTTGTAGTCTCTAAGGTGCCACAAGGACTCTTCATTTTTTTTCTTCACTGTGGAGTTAACTCAAATGCAGCTAATTAGAGTTATTCCTCTTGAGTTAGTCTAGCTTGAGCGAGAGCAGTCACACTGTGAAATAATACAGGTGCTTCACTAACTTCATGTGCTGCACTAAGCTGAGCCACTTTATTCATTCTTTCACAGTGTATTGTAGGAGAACTTGTCTGTCCTTTCTGAGCAACTGAGTGGAATTATGGGAAGGCATTGGAGAACTAGAGGCACTTGAGTGGGGCTAGCCTGCATCCACTCTACAGTGTGCTCCTGTTAGCAACTGATGAGTTGTTCTCACTGGAGTTTTAGCCTATATCCCTTCTTGGGGCAGCTGGCTTGAGTTAAAAGCACCACTGAACTTCAGTGAAAGGTTTTAGTATGTTGAGAGGGCTTGAGTTAGGGACATATAATGGAGTGGACCATGATAAATATGTTTTGAATAGTCTGAACTTGCCTCACCTCGTTAATGTGTGACAGTGCCTAGATGCACTTTGAGTCATAACTCTGTACTTAAATGCTGAGTGTCATAAATACTTTATAATTTTATTAACAATCTTAGAGGTTTAGTATAGTACTTAATAAAAGATCGATACAGCAATATGATTAACTACTCTACGTTACCTTCTTTATGTTTGAGAAGAGACAGTCCCAGAGCTACATGGCAGTGAATAGCAAAATGACTAATTGGCAGGCACAATAATGATTATCCTAGGTGTGTGTTTTTATTATGTTTTATTAGGGCTTTCATTGTTGGTAGAATGCTGTTAACTCCTTTGTTTAGGGACTTTTACCTTTACGCAGGCTTGTGGGAGTTGCCTTTCATATTTTTTAGCAGTAGATTTACTTGCCCAGTACATATAGCTGATGAAAGAGAAACTGGTGATCCATAAAAGACCAGGCTGTGGGGATCCTCATTAATCTTCCAATAGTTTTTGCTGTCAACTCTCTTTAAAGTTCCTTGCCTTGTAAAGTTCCTTTACAATGCAAGGATCACTCTCGCCTTCCACTAAGCTATGACTTCCAGCCAAATCCCAACAAAAGCTTGCATTCCCTTTGAAATAGTTTTAGCTTCAGTTGTGTCATTGGCCAGGGTTCTTAACTATGAAAGGGAAAGTGCTGTTTGATTAACTGGATATTACAAAGCGAAAAAAAGCCAGAGGAAAATACAACTTTCCAAGTTTTCTTGTTATTTGCTGACAGCAATGTGATTATCTCTTTGGTTGCTATGGTAAGTGGGATATAATGAAAAATGTTGTGTACATTTGCCTTTAATAAGGAAGACTATTTCCGGTGAAGTTGTGAAAGCTAATATAATTGGCAGTGGTGGATTAAGGTAGAATCCTTAGAACTTTTGGCCATGGGCCTGGAGTTAAGGTATTCCAAATTTGGGAATGCTGAGCACTGAGTACTAATGGTCACTCAGCAGTAGCTCATGCTGAGGAGCTTTTTCTCCTTATACTGAACATGCTGACCATTGCTCACCTCTCTCTGCCTGCTAGGTCTTCTTTCAGAATTTTCTGGACAGTGCTAACAGTGTTTTAGATCCCCCAGGAGTACTTCTGACCATGTGAGAAGCTGCAGGAAAGCACCAACATCCCTCTCCTCCACAATCAAATAAGGAGGAAAATAAGATTTCAAGAACACTCTCACATGGAATGAGAGAGAAATAGCCACCAAGCCCCCACCACCACCCCACCTGGCAGACGAGGAAGCATCTTTTTTTGAGGAGGGGAGAATGGATAGAGTCCTCCCAGGGCTGAAAGGCTGGGTGAAGGAAAGTTAGTATCCTACCTATTGTCCCAGGAATGGAAACTTAACCAACAAGTGTTCTGTTTGGCAATCTTTCTGCTTTCTACATAACTGTTTTGGCACTTATTACCAAGGAGATGGGCATTATAGAAATACCAAAGTGAATTAGATAAGTAACAGCCTGGACAATGGGAGGATGGGGTTGAAAAAGTAATTTTCCATTCCCCCTGCTTTCAAATATCTAGGAAGGAGAATTCACACACTCCCCTTCCACCTCCCCTAACCAGGAAAATGGTAGTCCCAGGCAGGTGACAGTTGGATGATAATGTGGGAGCAATTCCCACTCAGGGTGTTGCACATATCACATTAAGGAGATGACAACTAAAGCAAACACACCACACTGCCAAACTGGCATGAGACAGCACCCATGGTCAGGACTTCAAAAGAGAGTGGAATCAATGATTAGCTGAGACATTCTGGGATGATGGAGGAGCTGAGAGGGAAGAGGCTGTCAGGTGGGATCCTTAAATGTTTGTGGGTCTGGCCAAATTTAGCTTTAATTCCCCTCCAATAATTGGTAATAGTAAATAGGATTAACCATAAAAACACTGCAGTAATATCCCAGATATTTTAAAAATAAGATTGTGTAATAAAACAAAAAATCAGTCTACATTTGAACTCCACAATTGGTTAACACAGTACACATTTTTAAATAAAGAATACAGTGCTTGGAGATACTTAAGAGGTTTATGCAACTTAATTTACTCCAAGAATACTTTGGCAACATTCCGTTGTATAAAACTTTGATGTCTATTCTAGTTATTTGCACAAAACTTGACTTATGGAAGTTAGTGATTTCAGGTTTCATGCAAGAAGGAATAAAAAGCCCAATGTATCAATTTTGTGGGCTATGCAGACGATAGCTGTGTGGCAGGCTGACCTATTCACAGTATAGGTCAACCTAAGACAGATGGCTAGTGCCCCAGAAAACCAAACCTGCAACAGTGCATCTCAGAACTCCCTGAGGGTAAAGAGAATTAATGGAAATGAGCTCATCTCTCCCTGCACTTAAAAATCCCTACTTCTTGGAAACACCTGTCTTCTAACCTGGGGTGCCTAGCCCAAGAGAGCTATTTCAGCTCTCTCCTGTGTGGCTATGTTTTTGTGAGACTGATGGGAAGGGGAATGGATGCTTCTTGGTTTAAAAAGAGAAAAAAACAGATTTGGGAGAGAGATTCATGGAAATGTATAAAGAATTTAGTACACCAGGACCCCAATTTTCAACAGGAAGGCCCTCCTACAGTAAATAGTAACAGAATAAACAAGACCAGATATTAATATTTTTTTGTATTACTGTAGTGCCTAGGATCCCGAGGACCATGACCTGATTGTTGTAGGGGCGGCACAAATAAAAATAATAGATTATCCCTGCCCCAAAGAGCTTGCAATCTAGTATAAGACAAGACACAACAGATGGAGATAGAGAGATGGTACAAGGAAATAATGAGACAATATTAGTCAGCATGATAGACAGTTGTACCAGCACACCAGAAGCCTAACCATTGTCAAATATTTTGTAGGCGTCATGGCAAAGAAGAGTTTAAAAGAAGGCTATGAAGAAGGATAATGTGTTAGCTTGGCAGGCATTAAGCTTGGAAAAAAGCATGAAGGTGCTTGTTTGAAAATTTAGCTAGTGAGCAAGAGAGGCTGGCATCATGGGCTGATTGGAGGCTAGAACTGACATATTTATAGCAAATGAGAGATAATCAGTGGGGTGAGAATAGGCCGTGAAAGGCCTTGAAAGTGCAGACAAACAACTTATATTTGATTCAGTAGAGAAGGGGGAGCCATTGGAGGGATACAAAAAGAGGAGTTTAATGGGCAAAGTGATGGGCTGGAAGAATGATTTTTGCAGCAGCATTCAAAATGGGTTTGAGTAGGGCAAGACTGCATTTGTTGAGGCCCAAGAAAAGGGTATTACTGCAATCAAGACGGGAGATGAGATCCTGGAGGAGAACTTCAGCTGTGTAGATGGATAGGAAAGGCCATGTCTTAGAGATATTATACAGAAAGAATCAGCAAGATTTAGAAATAGCACAGGATGTTAAGATCTAGAGAAATATCTGATTTGAAGATAATACCCAGGCTATGCACCTGAGTGTCAGGAAGAGTGGTGATGCTGTCCACATTGTTCGAGAAAGGAGGTAATGGACTTGGGCGGGGATGCAGGGGGAGAGAGATTAAGACTTCTATTTTAGCCATATTGAGCATGAGATGACGACATTCTAGACAACTGCTAAACATCCTCGATGAGATGTCAAAGAAAGAGGCTAAGATTTTAGTTTGGATAGAAGGCAACAGGTCTGGAGCAGAGAGAGGCAGACCTGTGAGTCATCATCAAAGAGACAGTAGCTGAATTTGTGTCTGTGAATGAGATAACCCAAAGATAAGATGTAGAGGGATAAGAGAAGGAAACCAAAGCCAGAGCTCAGTAGAACTCTCCAGAAAGCTGGAACATGGATGAGGAGCACCCTCTGAGGAACATGCTGAAGGATTAGAGAGGTAGGAGAACCAGGAGAAGAGACTTACAGAAGCCAAGGGAGGACAAGATTTCAAGGAAAAAAGCATGGCTAGCCATGTTGAAGGCTGCTGACAGATCAAGGAGGATGCAGATGGGGTACTGCTTCTGAGTCTTGGGTAGGAAGAGGACATTAGAGACTTTGGCGAGAGCAGTTTCAGTGGAGTTCAAGGCATGGAAGTCAGATTGAAGAGGGTCTAGGATAGAATTTGAGGAAAGAAACTACAGACAGCAATTGAAAACAGTACGTTCAGTGAGCTTTGAAATGGAAGAGAGATGGGGCTGTAGTTAAAGAGGCAAATGGGGTCATGGGTGGGGTTTTTTTAAGATGAAAGAGATTAAAATATGATTGTATTGTGAGGGGAACAGATTACTCCACCTCTCCAAGAATCAATAGTTTATACAGAAGAATTCAGTCAACCTCACACTGTCTAAACCAGGAGTTAGGTCAGCTTAACTAGGTCTCTGGAGTATGGATTTTTCAGATCCCTGAGAGATGTAGCTGTTCCAATGTAAAGTTTCTATGTAGATCAGTTATTAATCATCAGTACTCAGCTGTGCCCAATATTTTCTGGGCACAGGTGACTGGGGGAGCCATTTGTGGCTGCTTGCTAGTGTGGCTGATTTGGCTCCTACTGTATTTCAAAGCCATCCTCACACTGTTCTAAAATATACTTCGCTGGTGTTGTAGTAATTGGGCCTAAGATTTACCTTTGAGCTCAGCTGTAAAAAGTGAATGAAGGTTTATAAAATATCACAATAAGCTATAAAAGATGTTGATGGAAAAGGTTGAAAAAAAGAGAGACAGAAAGATTAAATTAGTACAAACAAAAGGGCTTACAGATACAATTCAAGGATTGTATTGAGATCATCCCTGGTAAACAAGAACAGTATGAGACCAGAAATCAATGAATCAAAATCTGGAAACTAGGTCTAACTAGCAGACAAAATAATAAAGGGATGAGCTATTCTACCCATCACACCCTTTGAGGTCCTTTAAAGTAAGATACTTTAGGAGAAAAATTGTCTAGTGGAGTGAGTTTGATCTCATAACTGCCACCCCCACTACCTTCTGGGATCACAGGCTTTCATGACCCTAGTCCTGAAAGATGTCCTGACCATGCAGAAAACAGGTACCAGATGACATCACCACCACTACTGCCTCTGGCTAAATCACAGTCACCACCTGGAATATGAGACTGCCTCCCCCACCTAAAATGTATCCTTTTCATTCCTTAACTTATTTCTTCTCTTTCCTCTCTCCCTCCTTTTTGCCTTCTATCTAATGAGTGTGTGTCTTTGGTAGCCAAGGCTGTATATTTTACACTACTGTGTGCTTGTGACCAGAAATGCAGTGCTGGACAGGAATGATGTCCCTAGCCTTTGTTTGACAGAAGCTGGGAATGGGCAATGGGATGGATCACTTGATGATTACCTGTTCTGTTCATTCCCTCTGGGGCACCTGGCATTGGCCACTGTCGGAAGACAGGATATTTGGCCACACCAAAGGTCCATCTAGCCCATCTTATGTTCTCCTTATGTTCTTAATGTTGTAAGCAGCCCAATGCTGATATAAGTTTGCCAGGTCTTGAACTGGCTGCTAAGACCATGTGCTGTGCCTGTGTTTTTCTAGCAGTGCGGTTGCAAGTGAGAGCCAATAACAGAAATAGAAGATCAATTTTCTGTCTTTGTTATTCTTTTCTCTCCTCTTTTGTGTGTGTTCATCTTGTTTTGTCTTTTAGGAAATGAGATTAGACTTTAACAACACCAGCAACAAAGACAGCTCCAGCCCATCTCAACCAACTTATTTTTTCCCCAGAAAGGACAGTTATTATCATCTTTAATACCATCCAAGAGACTGCCAAACAAGGGGGTTATTCCTTTTAAAAAATTTCCCCAACTAAAGGAAACAATGTTAAAATGTAAGGTTTATTTAATAATGTACATTTCAAACACTTCAACTGTTTTTCCTCCTCATCTATATTTTAATAAAAAGTTAAAGACTTTTGCCATGATACTAAGCAGGCTGAAGTCTCTGTATACCCAACCCCAAACTTTCTTGGAAACTGTTTAATTTGGACAAGTGGCGGAGTTATGTTAACACCTTGATGTTTTGGGCTCATATATTCCATCTAAATTAATGCAACACTGGCTATGCTTTCATAGAACCATCCATTGTTGTACACTGTTGTCAGGGTTCCTCCCCTCTCTGAACTCTGGGGTACAGATGTGGGGACCTGCATGAAAGACCCCCTAAACTTATATTTTACCAGATTAGGTTAAAACTTCCTCAAGGCACCAATTCCTTTCCTTGTCCCTGGACAGTATTGCTGCCACCACCAAGTGATTTACACAAAAATTCAGGGAAGGATCAGTTGGAATCCCTATCCCTCCCAAATATCCCCCCAAGCTTGTTCACTCCCTTTTCTGGGGAGGCTTGAGAATAATATACCAACCAATTGCCTTAGCAATGTGATCACAGACCAGACCCTTTGTCTTCAGGACACTGAAAATCAATCAGGTTCTTAAAATAAAAACCTTATTATAAAGAAAAAGTAAAAGAATCACACCTGTAAAATCAGGATAGAAGGTAACTTTACAGGGTAATAAATAGATTTTAAACATAGAGAATTCCCGTCTAGGCTCAGCTTCATAGTTACAAAAACAGGAACAAAACTACATTTGTAGCATAGGAAAATTCACAAGCTAAAACAAAAGATAACCTAACGTATTTCCTTGCCTACTTACAATTTCTGTGGTTTTAGATCTATTATTCCAGGTATATTTTCAGGAGATGTTGTATCTGCTTGTTCTCTTCCTCCATCTGGAGAGGGAACAACAAAGAGAGCTACATACAAATCCCCTCCTCCTCCCCACCAGATTTGAAAGTATCTTCTTTCCTCATTAGTCCTTTCGGTCAGGTGCCAACTAGGTTATTTCAGATTCTTAACTCCTTACAGGTAAAGCAATTAAGTACAGCTGCTAAGGAGAGATTTGATGCTACCCTTTTCTCTATATTTATTATGCTAAATTAATACAACACTGGCTATGCTTTCATGGACCCATCCATTGTTGTACACTGGTCGGATCTTCTCTTCACAGCCAACCTCACTTCTCTGTACAACCCCTGTATCAAGGCTGCAGAGCAGGTGGTGAAGGAGCTAACTGTCTGCTTTACTTGCCTGGGTACTCATAGCATGGGAACTGCTTTTAAACCCCTTTGTACCACTCCAGTCCTGAACTCTGCTCTGAGCCCTTAATTCTGAATTCCTCTGCTCTGAGTTTAAATTGGGCCTTTGGTATAAATTTTTAGCATGGGTGCAATTAATTAGATCTGCAACAACAGTGTTTAACAATTTTTTAAAAGGCTTTGGCACATTTGTGTACAGCACCAGGTGTTGAAAATGTACTTGTAACTTTACACTTAATTCTTTGTCATTCCTTTATTTTATCTCAGAATTTTAAAGTCAGTGTAGCGAAGTCCTGTTGAAATGCATTGGGTTTGCAGGCTTTTTCAGATGCACCATTTTGTCTAATATCAAGCAGATCTTTTTTCCTAATCTCAGTCTCAGGAGTGGTTATTGCACATACTATGACTGTGTATGCACAATAAAATGGAATGGTTATGGTGGATTTGCATCACCTAATGAGGAGTGAAACTCCTTTATGTAAGGCAGTTATTGAGCATCACCTTCTTTTATGTTTTATAAATACAAAGAACCATTTCTACTATTATTCCTTTGCATCAGAATGGTAATTGCCCCTCCAAACATGGACTTGCTGTGTGGTAATAACAGTACACCCTGTAGTAAGTGAAGGCCCTGATAAAGGCCCAATATGAGGGCCTGAGGCCTGAACTAAAGTAATGTCAAGACTTAGCTAGAAAGCAAAGTCAAGCTGTGAGCTGAAGGCCGGCTCAGTTCACAGATGCTGGCAAGGAAAGGGCTGATATTGCATAAACATATATTCACCTAGCATACTGAAGTATAAACACGGTACCAGAACACCTTATACTGGAACATTCCACAGATAAGAAAGAACAGGCCGACCCATCCCAATGACAGGGGCAAAAGGGTAATATGATGGATAGAGTTGTTTTGTTCAAACCAACATGTACAAGGTGAGAGGCGGCACCTTACTACGTAGAGGGGTTGTACCTTGCTACGTAGAAAGGTTGTACCTCAATACGTCAGGAGTGATATGTAACTTATTTGTACCTGTGTATAAGAATGCATCCTTGGGTCGATGTCTTTGTCCGGCCTAGGGGGCAGTGGAAAGTCCCGTCACTAACTGAGCCGAGTCCATTGCCAAGAGGAACTCTCTCGCAGTACGCCCGGTAGTCTAAGTAATCTACAGGGAACTGCAATTGTGTCCGAGATCACAATAAACCTGGCCGACGTGCCTTCGTACCTTACTAGACTCTGTGGTCATTGGGGGTTCTCTTTGGGTCTGCTGTGTCAGCTATCTGCAGAGCTGGGGCAGCACAAGAGGGAACACATGCACGCAGCCGAGTGATACCAACAAGGAAAGAGCAGAGCACCACACCGGTAGCATCTGACAACACACCTCTGACAACACACCCGCAATACTTAATGCACCGTAAACACACCAGTTGAAAACAGAGAGTGTGCAGTAGCTGCTTTAAAACCTCAACATCTTGTCCAATTTAAATTACCTAAACAGATTATTCTGCATTACAAGCTAATTTCCTGCAAAATTTCATTATAAAAATGACAGCTGTTTTGGGGTGTGGTGGTTTTTTCATTTGCTTGGAAGAGAAAAGAAAGCATTTGAAATGTACATATTTGGGTTTCCTTTAACTTGAGTCTGCAGAATCAATTTTAGTACAAAATACTGAAAGTGAAAAACAGGAGTATCCTCTATATGAAGGCCTTACATGCCAGATTTCCGTACAGGTCTTTATGACACTGAGGAATAGATATGCAGTGTTATTGTAGCCATGTTGGTCCCAGGATATTAGAAAGACAAGGTGGTTGAGGTAATATCTTTTATAAATACAAAAAACAATCTCTACTCTTTAAAAGTTGGTCCAAGAAAAGATATTACTTCACTCACTGAAGAGTCGATGCTATTAGAATGATATTTGGAGAATATGCGCAAGTTTTAGACCATAAAATCAGAGCGAGGGCTTGGGACAGGATTTATACTAGAAATTAATTAAAGACAACCATTGGTTTTCACACACAAAGAGACATAGGCTGGCCCTAATATGCAGTGGAACACCTACTGACATCAATTGGAGTTATACACATAGACAGAACAGCATATGGTTTAATGTTTGTGAGAGACTGAAAATAAATTCTGGACTATTTCTACTTTTTTGAAGATTTACACATAGAGTCATAAATTGTCCTTGAGTTGCATGCACAATGCCTATTAACTGTCAAACATAGTCAGCGTTTAACTCACACCTGAGTTTATTTATATGCTTTCTGATGTATTCCTCTATCCTGCTTCAAAAGAACCTCCTAGTCATTTCTTTAGAGTGCATAACATGGACAAGCGTAAAACGGTGACTAGCATTTTTTAAGGAATTGCTACATATCTCATCTATTTCAATATCCTGTCTCTAGCAGTCAGCATGCTTCAAAGGAAGATGAAAAATATCCATCATGCACCTAATTGTGCAATGCCATCCCTTGGGCAAAAGATGGTCTTTTGCCTGGCAACATTTGGTGATCATCTTGGCTAAAATTTTCAAAAGTGCCTAAGTGACTCCACTCCTAAGTCTCATTTTCAAAAGAGACTTAGGCCCATATTTTAAAGGCGTTTAGAAGTTGCTGCACTCAGTGTTGTAATGCTTAACTCATTTAGGAGCCTATATCTCATTTTCAAAAGGATGCAGGCACTTAGGAGCCAAACTCCCATTGACAGTCAATGAAATTTAGGTTCTTAAGAACCTAAATGATTTTTGAAAATAAGATTTAGGCTCCTAAATCAGTTAGGCATTGTAACACTGAGCACAACAATGTCTAAATACCTTTTAAAAATTGAAGCCCTATGCATTTAGGAAAGTTAATAGGAATTAGGCTCCTAAGTGTCTAAACCATGTTTGAAAATGAGACATAAACTATGAAGTCACGAAGGCACTTTTGAAAATGGTACCCTTAATGTTTTAGGATTGAGAACCTTTATATTTTTATTCCTGCTAGCGTAACTGAAAATTATGGGCTTAGCTGTGTTCCTTAGGCAAAACTAGTGCACCACACCACGGGAAGGCATATGCTTCTAGTCCTTTAAGAGGTTTAACTGATTCATACATTCTGCCATGGAAGGGGAAATGGGACCATGGCCTACCCTTTGAGCTCTTACGCCCTTCACTTCCTCCCTAGTCAGTTAGGACTAGATTCACTTCCTCCCTAGTCAGTTAGGACTAGATTCACAAAAAGACTTTGACACCTAACTGCCACTTTAAGCACCTAAATCCCCAAATTAGGCCCCACTGACAGGCACAAAATCCTTGCTCAGCTGCTGCCAAACCCCATAGGTTTAGGCTCAGTGCCTAAATTTTTGCAGTAAAATTTCCCTAGGCACCTATGTTTCCACCTGTCTACAAGCAGTGGGCACCCCACATGAAAACCCAGAGCAATGTTCAAATTGGAAAAAGACAGGCATCCCTCTGTCTAACTTACCTGTGGGGTCTGATCCAGTAAGCATGCTCAGAGCTTGTCTACCAGATCCACAGCTTCTACAGGAGAGACTGAGGGAATCCCACATCAGAATATCCAATAATCCACTGATGACTGCACTCAGCTGAGGGTTGGCAGATCCCTGTTCAACCCTCTTTCCTCCCTCCTTCCTGCGCCCTAGGTGGAGGAGTCGGGGACTTGAACATTGATGTTTTCCACATTCCAGGTAAGTACCCTAACCACTGGGCCCAAAGTCTTGATCCTCCCCTGGCCTCTTATAAAAACTAAAACAATAAACAAACGAAAAAGATAAACAGTGTAGGAATCTAACTCCAAGAGAGGGTTAGCAGTTGAGAATCCCAAATGCAGTGAGGTGCCTCCCTAAAGCCTTGATTTAGGTTCTGACATAACTGAGAGAAGCAAGACTTAGAACACACTCCTCTCCTTGGCATCTCACATTGGCTACTTTAGGCAGGGAGCTGCCTAGCCATGCTGGCTATTGTAAATCCATCCAGAGGCACTTTTCTCTCCCCTTTCATCATGAAGGGAGTCTAGGTGCTTAACTCAGGCTTTGTGAATCCTAGTGATTTTCTAGCACCTAAAAGTTAGACATGATGATGCTCAATGTTGGCATGTATACATTTCTTTGTGACTGTAGCCCCTACAGCATGAGGGGCCAGGATGATGTTAAACTTCATACTTATTCCTATAATTCTCTATCTATTTTTAAAATTGTATGATATGTATTTTATTTTATTCTGTGCTGTAAATTCATATAGTGCTTTACTAATATAGAGTAAGTTAAACATCCCTGCTCTCAAGCATCTACAAAGTAAAGACCAGATTCCGTCATTCCCAGGATGAGAAGTGCCTTACTCAGAAAGTAGTGCCATTGAAATTAATAGGACTACTTAAGAAGTAACATTCAACTCACCTTGAATAAAGGTGGCAGAATCTGGCCCTAAATTAATCAAGACCAACAATAAGACACAAGACAACAGTTGTGGAAGGCAAAGTGAGATGAGATTGTGAGGAAAAGAAGGAAGAAAGGATTCCTGGAGGAAGTGGGTTTGGAGAAGGAAAGAGGATGTTTGGTGGGCAGGAAGTGGGAGTTACTTTTACTCTGTTTATAAGATGTGCAGTCACCTTACTATATATGTGAGTCATCCTTCCTGGGGACTATGAGTAGGTGCAAAGACATGCCATGTCTCTGGAAAACAAGGAGTTGATAGGAACTGAGGTGCTGCAAAGAAGTATTATAAAACCAGTGTCTGTAGTTATAAGGGGGAGGAGACTGCCTGGAAGAAGGATGTTCTCTAAGCCCAGGGCTTTGTGTCTGGGCAGGAAACCCTGAAATGGAAAATATAACAGGTTTGTCTATTTTTCTGTGACCAAGGAAAAAGGGATCCAACTAGCTGACTCTGTGGTTTTTGTACTGATTTGGTTTACCAGCTCATGTACAAGGCTAGCAGGATTTGGCCCTCAAGTTGTAGTCACCAAATTATGCTTTGGAAGAAAAAAATTAGTGTCCTTTCAGGCTCCACTTCTGCAGTTGATGAAATAATAGAGAGCTTAATCTCTATGTGAATTGCTTTATTAGCACAACAAAACCTCCCTCTGATAATTTACATCATTGTCACCTCCAGAATATATACTTTATTTTTTCTGTAAAGTAAATCAAAAGTCGTATAAAGTTACAGCAGAGTTCTGTCAATGCCAGCTGAGCATATAACAGAATTTATGATATGTCTATCTTTTAATTCTGAATACAAAATAACTTGAACAATCTCCAGTTTGATTTAGATGAGGTGACCCCCGAAGTTTATGATTCAAGTGTTGTGAGAACTTGCTGCTAATTATTAAAGCAGCTACAGTCAACAATTTTGACATATACATTTGAATCTTAGAGGGTCTATGTCCTATCCACATATAGGACATTTATTAAAGCACTTCTCTTACTAATCTCTTCATTTGCAAAATGGTAGCTGTGATGTAGACAACTATATATTTGAGTACCTGAATTCCCTTACATCTTTTTAGTTTACTTTCCAAGTAAATATATATATTTTTCCACTAGTACTGAACTTTCCATGTCAGTAAAAGAAAATACTACATGCAGTTTCCACAGGCTACTATACACAGAAATGTAGAATGAGTGTTTAAAAATCATATTCCTTCAATCCTTGTATTATTTTTAAGTACCTAATTGGGACCAAATCTTCCAAACATTTATATGAATACTTTAAATGAGACTACTACATGTAATTAAAGTTATTCATGAGTTTGCAGGGCTGGACCTTTTTATGATATAGGCAAATCATTCTTTCTGTGGTGTATGTGTCATTCATGAAAGGGTTACTTTGTAGAAGCCAGCAAATCTCACTAGTTGCTAGGTAAAAGATCTTGAGATATGATCAACATGAATGATCAATAAGAATTTGTTCTCTTTCACAGCTTTGTGGTGGGAGAAGTTTTACTGGAACTTTTGTGAATTGGAATTATTTTTTTTCCTCTCTCTAGGTTATTCATGCAGTTTCAGTTAGGCATCTGAATTTACCTAAATATAATTAGTATTTTTTCTAATCATCCTTCAGACTCAAAACTTTTATTTCCAACACACAACTTCTGTATTCTGGTGCCTGGAAAAATATGCACAGTTTTCATAGGTGATATTAGAACTTAACATGCTCCTACACTACAAATGTTAACAGCATGATTTTACATTGTTAATCACATACAGTGTTTAAAATGCATTTTTTTCTTGTATTCTAAGTTTCTTGAGAGTTGGCAAGTCACTTAGCAAGGTTATCAAATGGTGCTGTCTAGGCAGTCAATTCCACCTATCAGTCTGTGGTGCTGAATAGTGCCATTGGCTTGTGGAAATGTCAATGCTTCTGTCATCTGCTCCCAAACAGGCAGAGCTGGGAACTGAGATAAAAATAAATCAAGGGGTAGGGGGAGGGAAATAGATTTTCTCTCATATAGCTCACCAAATGCTATGTGCAATGAATATTATAATATTAATATTGGTAAAATGAGATTTTTCAATCCTAAACATTCTGAGATAAAGATAAAATAATTTTCAGACAGTATGTTTTATTCACTTACAAAATCCCAGACTTTTCTATGACTTGTATTGAGGACATAATCATCAAACAAAACATTACATATGCAAAGATGCAGTGTGACCCTACTATTCTGAGCCCTCAGAGTGCCCATTGAGTAGTCCTTTTCTATTATAGTTTATTGGGAAACATCTAATAACTGTGTGGTAAACATTGTTAACAATATTAAATGCACACTTCCCTTCCCTTTTGTCCTTAAACTAGTTACTTTTGTTTTATTAAGAGAAATGTCCAGTCAGCCCTCCATCTCTCCATTACACTGAGTTCCAAATGTATGTGGGAATTACATATGGATATCCCTTTATCATTAATTAAAAATATAGTTAATTTTGTGGGAATTTTCCCATATTGCCAATTAGAGAACCATACAATGTAGCAAATAAGAAGGCTGTGGAGGTTGGTCCATGCATAGGAGAGCATGGAAGAAATCATGAAGGTGTCTGTAGGTGAGGCAAACAAATAACAATGGAGATTCTCATTGTTGAACTGCAGGAATTATGCTGGGGCAGGAGGGAGTATGGCTGGAGCACAGTTATACACTGTCTATTCTCAGCTGTCAGGTGGCCCTTGGAGCCTGGTACCTGCTGGCATTGTTTCGAGCAGTTCCATGTCATTCTACGTTATGCCAGAACTAGTGTAGAGTCACTCTGAGAATTAGGAATCCATAACTGGCTCCTTTCTGACCCCCAACCAACCCCATTCTGCTGCATCCAGTAAAGACTGGATGCAGCAACAAATCTGGACCAATAACTTCTTTACAGAAATTGGTGTTCTCAGGTGGTAACAACTGGCCAGTTCAGCAGTGCAAAAGACAGAGACTCTGGCCTATTATCATCATCAATATGTATGAATATTTATTAGACTTTTATATTATTCAGCCAAGATGCAAAAACTGAGTTCAGGTCCATCAGTCTGCAATTATAATGAACTATGTAATCGTTTGGTTTGGAAAAAGACCTCTAGTGAGTTACATAATCCTTTTTACTGTATGGTAGCTGGACTGATTCTAATGCTCACAAACCACCTTTACTAAATGCATGTTTAGTTCAGCCTTGAATAGCTGAAAGATATTCCACTGACAACTGTTTCCATTGCCACTTCTCATATGTAACCCCTCCCCTGAGGTGTTGGCATAAACTTTCCCCCCTTTTATCTCCCAGCTGTTTGCTTTCTCCTTTCTCCTCGTGTGACTTGGGTCCTGGGTATCTGGTGCCTCCACTCAAAGTGGTTCCTCTCTGTGCTAGATACACAGAGGTGCTGTCCCTTGAGAAAAATTGATACTACAAGCCGGAAAGGAGTGTAAAGCCCAGCTCACAGGAGACAATAAGGTGAATAACACAAACCCCAGCAAAGGAACGACACATCAAAAATAACAAACAAAATGGGAGGAACTTTATTGGGAACACAATCTGGGGAAGGAAGGGATGCAGAATAATTGATCATTAATAAACATTTATAAATAAAATAACATCCTGCCTCCTAACACTCAGAAACTTCTCCAAAGCCCAGCTCTATCCCAGACATGTTGCCAAGGCAGAAGGCAAGCTGAGGTTGCATGTCCTGAGATCAAGTTTTGCAGCACTTTGGCATTGGTTGGCCTAAAGAAAAGTCACCTTATTTATTTTTCACCCATACGTGGGGCAGGGGCCTCTCCTGTCTGCAACCAAGTTCCCTGGTTCCCTGGTCTGGAATTCTCCTGACTGGTTCTTGGAGACAGTGTTGGGTCAGATTTCTCTCTGAATGCTGGTCGCTACAGTGCTGAAGCTGCCTCAGGCAGCTAAAGTATCAGAGCAGTACAAGAACTCCTTTGGAGGAAAGGGTCAATCAGCAGGGACTCTCTGAGAAGCACAGTCTCTCCAAATTCAAAACTCTCTTTCTTTGTCTAAGATTAGACTGTCCCTTCACTGGCTTGTTTTTGGACTTGTGGACTGTGTGTCCAGATCACCTGGAGTTTCTACTCTCTCTACTCCTGATTCCAAGCATGCTGGGTATATCAGAGGGCTCTGGTAGTCATCTTAGTTGTAGTCTTTTTAGAATCATAGAATACCAGGGTTGGAAGGGACCTTAGAAGATCATCTAGTCCAACCTGCTGCTCAAAGCAGGACCAATCTCCAAACAAATTTTTACCCCAGTTCCCTAATGGCCCCTGCAAAGACTGAGCTCACAAGTCTGGGTTTAGTAGGCCAATGCTCAAATCACTGAGCTATCCCTCCCCCCAGTACAGCTCCTTAGAAGCTCAGGCCCTAGTGGCTGGCAAACTCCAAGAGGTGGTGGGTGGTTAAACACAGTTAAAGTTTTCCACAATACTTAGGTTAAACTTTTCTCTTAATCCAACAACTTCTTGTTTAATAATGGTTAACGTGAGGACTGTGAGCCATGTCCTGTTTACAGCATCTATTTATTGTTACATTTATTGTGTCTCAACTTTTCTCTACACTGAACATACCCAACTTCTTAAATCTTTTCCCTTAAGTCTTTCTTTCCAAGCTTGATAAAGTCGGTGCTTCCCTCTAATATCTCAGTTTTTTCTATGTGCTTTTCTGAGTTGTATCCAGAACTGAAAACAGTTACTGCAACCAGATGTGCCATGTAATATAGCATAATTGCCCTTCTTGTTTTACATGATATTCCTTTTATTGCAACCCACGATACCGTTTACCGATTTTGAAACTGTCATATTGTTGACTCATTTAATTTATCACCCTAAAATGAATAGATCTTCCGCTGTACTGCTAAGTTAGGGAGTTCTTGCTCATTTTGTATATGGGCATTTGATTATTCCTTCTTATCTGAAGTACTTACTGAATCACATATTATTTATTTCAGTCACCTTCTCCAATTTATCATTTTTGTTAATATTAATATGTTAAGATCCTGGCCAGAGTTCATGGTGAGAGTTGGCATCCTAGTGTGCTAGGTACTGTACAGACACAGTCCTTGACCACAAAAAGGAGTTTGTGATTAAAGAATATCAACATACAGTTTAATCCTGTCCTTGCCACACAACTCCAATTTTTTTAATCCTTTCAGCATTGGATTTATCCACAAATGCAATTAGCATATTTCCCACTCCAGCCTCCAAGTCATTAATGAAAATATTGAATAATACTGGAGCTAGAATAGGTCCCAACTTACTATCTCCTGTCAACTTGACAATGAGTCATTAATTACTAGAGTAGGAGAATAGTGAGCACTGATTAATTTACTGGATGAGTTTCACCTTCTTATGTTCACATATTGTTAGTGAGCAGATCACATCTTTAAAAATGTATTGTTCGATTATTCATTTAATAACTTCAGTGACTAATTCCTGTAGCTTGTTTGCAAGCAGTTCATTGCAAGTATTCAGTATTCAGAATTTGAAATCTGAGCAATGAGTTTGGTCACATTTCCGCAGGGGTGGGGCGTAGAGCTGGATAGATGGCAGCCAATTTTGAGTAGCCAGATACTAGGGCAATAAGAAAAGCCCAGTGAGGAGCACTGTGTCTCCGAGAGGCTTTGAAAACCCATTTTAGTAATGAGCCACAGCAATGTGCACTGCTTATCTGCGTTGTGCCTTCCCATACCATCCGCTTGGTTGCATCAGTTTCCCTGTACCTCCCCTTCCCTTCCCTACCCTCCCATGCTTCAGATAAATAAAGAGTATTTCATTCTCAAACATTGAATTTTATAGCACAAACATAAAGAAACTGAAAGACCAAGAAAATAATTTAATCTTGGGCAAACGGTGTGATGAAATTGGGAGAGGAGAAACCAAGTCAGCTTGTCTGTGAAAGCACAGAAGTGCAAGCCAGAACATAATAAATATCCCAAACTATTCAATGAACTTGTTTCCTGTTCCAGCCATGGTGAGCATGGGCCAGCGGCATGAGCAACGGGCCTTGTGCTGCAACTCGTGTTGGGAGTACAGGTGGGCAGGTGAACAATGCTTCCTCCCCTTATCCCCCAGCACGTTAGGGAAACTGTGGTTGAGGAACCTGGAAATTACCATGCTTGGGGGATCACATCCTCTATTGTTTGTGGTATGAGCACTTGTAATGAAAACTTTCATCATCTCCCCTAGGCGACCCTATGTGATATCAGTCTCTGGAGAGTAACAAGGGCAACAAGGGAGCAGATGCTGCAAGTGGTTGGGTGGGAAAGTTTCCTACCAGGGTGGAAGAAATAAGGCATCCCTCCCCAGAAACCTTCTTCAAAGGATTGCAGAGTACCTTCAAAAAAGTCCCCTAGAGATGTCCATGGAGGATTCCCAGGCCATCCAATGCACATAAACAGTCTTTTCCAAGGGGCACCCCTTGCATAGCTGGAGTGGCCACTGAGAAGCAGATATCCACTGCACCTCACTTTTTCTTCATATTAAACATAAAACATATGAGCATGTAAACCCTACAGTTTGATTGGAATTGCATGCTCACCAGAGGTTCCTTTCTGGCATCACGCTTGGTCATGATGCTGTCCTGTGACCAGCTGGACTGCTCCAGGGTTAAAAATAGCTCCTGGCTCCCAGGGAGAAAGGATACCCTGCTTGCCTGTCTCCCATTTTTCTCCTACTCCTCTTCCTCATCCAAAATGTCCTCCTCGTTGTTGCCTGAGGTGGTCCAGGACTCAGACTCCTGGGAGATGTCCACATTGTATTTGGGGGTAGTGGTGGGATAGCTGCCAAGAACTGCATGCAGCTCATTGTAGAAGCGGAATGTCTGTGGTCCAGAACCAGAATGACTGTTCGCCTCCTTTGTCTTCTGGCACACCTGCTGAAGTTCTCTGATTTTCACTTGGCACTGCTGCATGTCCCTTCTGTACTCCTTCTCCCCTATGCCTTGTGTGATCTTTGCGTAGATGTCTACGTTTCTAAATCTGGATTGGAACTGCACCTGCACTGACTCTTTTCTCCACAGACCACTAAGATCCACCACCTCTTGGGTACTCCAGGCTGGAGCACGTTTGGGGCATTGAGTCACCATGACCAGCTGGGCTGGCAAACTCTCCATGCTGATCAAACAGGAAATGGGAATTCAAGAGTGCCTGGGGGGTTAACAGGGGAGGTGCTGTTTCCTGTACCTGGCTGCTCTGCAATGGAGTTGAAAACAATGACCAGAGCGGAACATTATGAGATGCCTCCTGAAGTCAGTCAGCTTACAAAACACTGCATTACACTGCCTCTCTGTTGACCCATTGACATTGAATTAAGTGCTATGCCTCTCACAGAGGTGGAGTAATTAATTCAAACATAACAGGCGAATTGGGTCAGAAGATGGGACCTGGTAGTGTAGACAGATACATTATTAGGTTGACATAAGGCGGATTCCTTCGACCTAAGTTTGTAATTTGGCTCAGCCACAATGTTTTGCTACTTTAGATCTACAGGCCTCCAACAGCTCATACCAAAGGGCACAATGATGACAGAAGGACATCCTGAATTATACTGATAACTTAATAGTTACAAGCTTGTCAGTGTGTGAATATATCTCCTTTCCCCTTCCAGAATATAATAGAGGGAAAGTGACTGGGTTTACCAGAAGGAAATTATGATCATTGAAAAGAAAATCATACATCTGGAATAGATAACTAATGTCTGCATGTGTGTATTTATGGTTTATTTTTTATATATTTGAGCAAGATTCAGTTTATACACTACAATAATTTTGAAACTAAGCTACCTTAAATTTCTCACTTTAATATAATCTGACATATAAATCTTGTTATACAGTTCTTTTAATGTTATTCAGGATGTTCTACGTTATTAGATCTTGACCAAGAAATATTTATGTAAAATGGCTCTGTGCCAATAAAATGCCATTTAATAAAAATACACGATGAACAGTTTAAAGGGTGTCTGTATTTAATGGTGAATAAAACACTGGCTGTTCCCTTCTACAGCCAAGTTGCTGTCTAGCTTGAGGTGCTAAATAACACAGAGTGAGTTTAGTGGTCTCAGCTAGAATTGAAATTAAAGACCAAAGAGAACTTCCATGTGGAAGGAGTTTTGCAACAGGAGATGGCAGGTAGTTTAGCACATGAATGAAACACTGAGAAGAGTGGGCCTACTACTGATTATATAAAATGACCATGACACCATAATTTCGGGTGAGACGGTGAACATACTTAACTCTCATTTTAATACCATTGGGAGTTGAAAGTGCTAAGCATTTCTTAGACAAGCCCCCCCTCCATAGATTGGGCCGATAAAAAGGGCATTTCTGAATCCTCAATGACTACTTCACTGTCCTCATCCAAATTAACAATGAACAAAATTCGACATCCTGCAAACTTTCCGGCTCAACTATTAAATAAGTCATCTTTGAAGTCAGTATGGGACTCCTCAGGTAAGTAACAATTACTCACTGGCATAAGATTTTTCAGGATAAAGTTCTTAAGTTCCATATTTTTCAGCCTAGCAAAAAGTGATCTTCCACAATTGGGAAGGCTTTATGTATTTTGCCGCCCCAAGCATGGCAGGTAGGCAGCTTTCGGCGGCATGCCTGCGGGAGGTCCGCCAGTCCCGCGCCTTTGGCACACCCACCGTTGAATTACTGCCTAGGCTGCGGGACCAGCGGACCTCCAGCAGGCAAGCCGCAGAAGGCAGCCTGACTGCCACCCTCATGGCGACCATCAGGCTGCCCCCCAGTGGCTTCCCACCCCAGCCATGGGCTTGGAGCACTGGTGCCTGGAGCCGCCCCTGTCCACAATGATGAGAAGAGACAAAGACAGAGAGAGCATTTCTGCCCTTACAGCTTGATCCACATAGTACTGTTGAAGTCAATAACAGTCTTTCCAGTTACTTCAATAGGCTTTGGATCAGACCCTTCCAAAGCAATTCTCTAAGATAAGTGTGGATTGAATCCCACAAGAATCCTAAATATTGTCTTAATGTTAGATTGTGTGGTATTTTTGAAGGCGTGAGATCTGAAGAAATATGAGAAGATAATGCTTACATACTTTGTATACATTTTCTGTAAATATACAAAATGTAAGCCTTCCATTTTATATATATTTCTTGTGGATTATGAATCCTTTAAACATAATTAATATTTCCAGTTTGTTATGGTGTTAATACAGTGCCACTTTGCCAATTCATCTTGTTTCATAATTATTTGGAGAATTTATTTTTTAACCTGTTTAAGTGGTTGAGCAAAGCAAGGTCCGACACTCAACTTAATTACACGTCTCTGTATGTCTATCTGAACTTGAGGATGCTTGTATGTCTGGCAATTGTTTAACTGCTGTGGGATGGATGCTTACCCAGCAGGGGATTGTAGAGGAAGAAGAGAAGGTTGCATTTCCTACTGGGCTGCCTCCCCAAAGCATACTGGATGGTGGGCTGGAGGGAAGAGAAGAGAGAGGACTCAAGCTGTCTGCCTATCCCTTCCAATTCCAGGGTAAGAAAGGTAGTTTTGGGGTCCTGGTATAGGAGGGAAAAAGGAAGACGGTAGGGATGGGGGATGTGAAATCTATGGCACAGGGGAAAGAATGGGGAACCGTGGCACAGGGATGGAGGGGGAAATGTGTGGATACACAAAGCCCCTGGCATGGGAGATAAGAGGAATGGGGGACCTGGTATGGGGAGGGAGAAGATGTATTGGGGGATACATGCCTCAGCTTTAACTAGGTTTATAATTAATGCCAGCAATTAACACAAACTTAACTACTTACATATTTATATATAGTGTTTTCTCTTCACAGGACTTTTTCACGTCACCATCCCAATCAATTTTACTCCCGTCCAAATTTCTTTGTCCCTTTCCCCTCCTTGCTCAATTTATCTTCAGCCATCTGAGAAGGGATGATATCAAAGGACACCTGAAGGGTTTCTATTATTTCTGTGGAGTCTGTTAGCTAGGACTGACATTGCCCATTCTCTTCTAATGGAAAATTCCCAAGTCTTCCAGCCTCAGCTTCATCAGATAAATTCTCAAATTCTGAAGGCAGCAAGCTAAGATTCCGAACCCCTGGACATTGAACCTGAAAAGCCATTTTCAGTTAAAAAGTTGGATAACACACAGCACTTGGCCTCCATGAGTGTGTGATGCATTAGTGTTATATTTTATCTTTTTTAACAGGTGTTTATCTGTTATAATATGGAGCTCTTCCTCAATGCAAAATATCCCCCATAGCACTTGACAGGACACTTAATCAGTGACTTAGCTGTAAGTGTATTGTTTTACACTTCCAAGATATTTTAAAAACAAATCTGGGGCCTGATCCTGCAAACTTTTACTCATACCAGTAATCCCATGAAACTCAGAGCAATTACTTTCATGATGAAGTATCTGCAAGAACAGGTTCCCAGGTTGTAGGGGAGCTGCAGAAGTTTTAATTAACTCAAACAAAATCATTTGCATAATACTTATTGAGAGAAAGATTCGATAGCTATGTCAAGGGAGAGAAGACTCGTAGTGGTTGTAGCTGAGATTTCTGAGATTTCAGAGCCACTTAATAAAGGTTTATTTTATATAGTAAATAATTATATACTTTTGACCACCTCACCTGCCCTCTTCATGCCAATCCATCTTCTTGCATTTTATTCTTACTCTCCAAACTCCCGAGTAGCTTCAAACAGCCACCATCCTGTTGTTTTTAAAATCACTTACCAGAGAAATGCTGCTTCTTTTTCTCCTGCATAGGAAATTTCACACAACATTACTCCAACACCTATCTGTCTAACTCTCCAAATTTTAACAACATGCCATGACTTTTTGGTTTCCCTACTGAGTCTTGGGCTTTTTTGGCAGAATGGATGGGGTCAATCACTGAGAATCCCTCCTATTGTTTTCCTGCCAATCAGGTTGTTCTCCAGCCTCAGCCCCTCCCTTTTCTCCAAAAAGACAGCCTTTGAGGGGAAACACTGGTAAAGGCAGTCTATTAGAGTACAATAGTGCTGCTACTTGCTTAGTGCCACTTAATGGGGCTCAGGAGAAGCTGAGCAGAAAACTACTGCTGCTGAAAAAGAGAAACTGGGAGACAGGAGTTTCTACAGTATTGTGCAGAGAGAGGGATGGATGCACTGAGAGGAAGAATTAGTGGATTGATGCCTTGTGTGCTAGGAAGTAATTGATAGGTTTGGTGAGAATCAGTGGAGGTTTACATATGTGTGTTTTGGGGGTAGCCAGGGCTGGTGCAAGGATGTTCCATGCCCTAGGTGAAACTTCCACCTTGTGCTCCCCTCCCCCATGGCAGCTCCTCCCCTCTGCCCTGAGGCATCCCCCTTGCGGCAGCTTCCCACCCCCTACCCTCCACCCTGAGGCACCCCCACCGCCCCCGCTCACCCCTGCTCCACGCACGAGCACAAGCACCCCGAGCACGCCATGGCTGCTTCACTTCTCCCACCTCTCAGGCTTGCAGCACCTAAACTGATTGGCGGAGAGTTCCGCTGCGTGCCACCTCCCCCCCTTACTTGCTGCAGGCGGCCCTCCCAGCGCCCCCCTGCTCCAGCTCCCTCTACCTAAATGCTGGTGGTGGCCGGGGTGGCCGAAGATCCAGGCGCCGCTGTCGCTGCCGAAGAAAATGGCGCCCCCCAAATGCCTGTGCCCTAGGCGATCGCCTAGGTTGCCTAAATGGTTGCACCAGCCCTGGGGGTAGCACATTATGTAGTGTGATACCCATTTTATGTTGCATGCATGCATATTTTAAATATAACAGATGGACTTTTTTCAGGCTTTTAGTTGAGCTATGTAGACAGGTCTGTTCCAGCCTGAGACCAGCATGGGTAAAAGTAGGTACTAAGTAGAAACATAGAATAGAGTTATTGACTCATAGAACCATGTTGTTAGACTGGACAGCAAGGGTCATCTAGTCTAATTCCCAGCCAAGATGTAAGATTTGTTGTGTCTAAACCATCCAAGAAAGATGGCTATCCAGCCTCTTTTTGAAAACCTCCAGTGAAGGAACTTTCACGACTTCCCTAGTGAATTTGTTCTTACAGTTAGGAAGTTTTTCCTGATATTTAATCTAAATCTGCTATGCTATAGCTTGAAACTATTGCCTTTTGTCCTTCCCTCCGTTGCAAGACAGAACAATTTTTCTCCATCTTTTTTTATGGCAGCCTTTCAAGTATTTGAAGACCGCTACCATATATTCCTCTTAATCTCCTCTTTTCCATACTAAACATAACCATTTCTGTCAGCCTTTTCTCATATGGCTTGCATTCCATCCCTTTCATTATCTTTGTCACTTGCCTCTGGATCCTTTCCAGTTTCTCTACATCCAAAACTGGACACAATAGTCCAGCTGAGGCCTAATCAGCACTAAGTAGAGTGGTACTGTTACCTTCTCTGACTTGCATACTATGCCTTTCTTAATGCAACCCAAAACTGCATTAACTTTTTTTTTTTTTTTTGCAACTGCATTGTACTGTTGACTCATGTTGTGCTTGTGATCCATTACAACTCCCAGATCCTTCTCAGCAGTGCTGCTGCCAAGTCAGTTATCCCCCATTCAGTATTTGTGCATTTGGTTTCCACCCTGCGCCCCCTCAGTGTAATACCTTATATTTGTCTTTTTTTTAAATTTCATGTTTGTCCATAGCCCAGTTGTGACGTTATGGATATATCTGGCACCAAATATTGTGCAAAGAGGGTCATATAGGGTGTCTAAGACCAGATTATGGGTGGCTGGTTAAAATTATGGTGTCTATATGTAGGTATCACGTTATAATTGAAGTTCTGAGTAATGGCTCTATACTGTCTGTATTTTAAATTTTAAACTCGCCAGATAAGTTGGTGTTAGCTCTGACTAGCCTGCCTGATGGCCCGTTAAGGACCATCAGCTACACAATTAACCCATTGAGAGAAGGCAGATCTGCCTTGTAACTCAGCAAAGTATGCCGGGACTTGCCCATGTGACTCCAGACTCCATTTTGCTGTAACTTTCCACAGTAAGGACAAAGAGGTTGTTACACCTGAAAAAGTCTATAAAAGGCTGATGCCTCTTCTCCATCTGGTCTTCAGTCCTGCTTCTTACTTCTGGAGAGACTTTGCTACAAACTGAATCTCTGAACAAAGGACTGAATGACCCATCCAAGCTGTGGATGTACTCCAGAGACTTGATTTGAACCTGCAATTTACTCCATCACTGCTACAAACCTGGACTAAGATCTTTGCCATTGCTGTATGTAATAGATTCTATTTATCCAATTCTAGCGCTCATCTCTATCTTTTTCCTTTTAAGAATAAACCTTTAGATTTTAGATTCTAAAGGATTGGCAACAGCGTGTGATGTATATAGTGACCTGGGTCTGGGGCTTGATTCTTCGGGATCAAGAGAATCATTTTCTTCTATTGGGGTGTTGGTTTTCATAACCATTCATCCCCAGGACAAGTGGGACTGGTGGTGATACTGGGAGACTGGAGTGTCTAAGGAAATTGCTTGTGTGACTTGTGGTTAGCCAGTGGGCTGAAACCAGGGTCCTCTTTGTCTGGCTGATTTGGTTTGCCTTAGAGGTGGAAAAACCCCAGCCTTGGGCTGTTACTGCCCTGTCTGAGCAATTGGTCCTGAATTGGCACTCTCGGTTGGATCCCGCCAGAACCGAATTGTCACACCAGTTATCCTGTTTATCAAAATTCTTTAGCTTCTTTGCATATTAGCTCTATCTTCCGATGTGTTCGTGTGACAGGGCAACTGTCCATCACTGTCAGAAAAGGGGTTAAAAGCAGCCCTAGGGAGGCTGCTCTGGAGGCAGGCAATTAGAAAGGGGAAGAGAGGAGTAGCCAATCATGGCCTGGCAGGCTCATCTAAGAAGGGTTGCAGGGCAGAGAAGAGTTGAGTGACTCCCTGGAACTTGAGAAGGGAGGAGGACTGGCTGCCTTGCAAACAGAGGGCAGCAAACACCCTGGACCAAGCAGTACTACAGGCAGAGACCCAGAGAGCTAAAGGCAGCTCCTGGCAGGCTGCAGGGATCTGCAGACTGAGGGCAAAGGCAAAGAGGGTGATGGAGCCACTGAAGGAAATGCCTAGACAGTGGACTGCAGTTTGCCACTGGAGGGAGTGGCTGGACAGTAGACTGCAGGTCCCCTTGGAAGTGGGGACATGGAATGTAGCACAGCTGGAGGGCAATCTCACTGAAGAGGATGCTCTGGTCTTAGGAGTAACATGGGTTCAGGAACAGAGGTGACAGCAGGTGAGACACCACCAGAAGAGTTCTCAGTGCTCATTTCCTGACAGCCAGCAGGAGGTGCATGCCCCATCACAGTTTGCAAACCCCCTAGCTTTGTGTCATCTGCAAATTTGATCAGTATGGTCTCTTTTCCTACATCCAGGTCATTAATAAAAATTTTAAAGAACACTGGACCCAAAACAGATCTCTGTGGAACCGCAGTTGAGACTTCCTTCCAATCTGACATAATTCCATTAATAGTTATTCTTTGTTTGAGGTTGTTACCCAGTTATGTATCCACATAATGGCAGTTCCACCTAGTCCACATTTCTCCAGCTTACTTAAGAGAATGTCATGTGGGACTGTGTAAAAAGCCTTGCTAAAGTGCAGGTGTATTATGTCCATTGCATTCCCACTCTCTCCCAAACCAGTTACCTTGCCAAATAAAGACATTAAGATGGTTTGGCATAATTGATTCTTAATCAATCCATGTTGACTGCTAGTGATCACCTCTTCATCCTCCAAATATTTGCAAATTGAGTGTTTAATACATTGCTCTAGTAGGTTCCCAGATATCAAGATCAGGCTGACAGGTTTATAGTTCTCCAGCTACTCCTTTCCCCCCTTTTTAAAGATGGACACTACATTAACCCTTCTCCAGTCTTCGGGGACATCTCCTTTCATCCATGAATTCACAAATATTATTGCCAGTGGTGCTAAGATTTTTTCAGCTAATTCCTTCAGCACCCTGGGGTGAATAGCATCAAACCCTGCTGAACTGAATTCATTTAAATTGGTCAGAAGATCCCTGACATGTTCTTTACTTATCCTGATCTGCATCCCTTCCCTTTTATTGTCTCTGCTAACTTCACTGGTCACATGTTATTTTTTGTGTGAAGAATGAAGCAAAGTAGGCATTGAGCATCTCTGTCTTCTTATCATCTTCTGTTACCAGCTCACCTTCTCCATTGAGCAGCAGATCCATTCCATCCCTGATCTTTCTTTTTTTCTCTAACGTAATACCTACAGAGGTAGTAAGTGGAGTATTATGCTATTGGAAAAGGTGAGATTTCTAATTTCCCAGTGGGATCCTAAACTTGCTTCTAAGCCTTAGATGGGCCTATAATACCAAATTTCAGAGTCATGACAAGGAGTCTGCCATAGCATGTTCCACCTGCATTGGAACATCCCCTACATATAAGCATTCATGAATAGGGTGTGTGACAGTTGTGTTATTGTGTACTTTACAGGCTACTCCCATAGTATATTTTATTTCACGTGTCAGACCTAAAGAACAGACTTCTCAAATTGCCTAACAACAGTGAATGACTGTCAAGGCAGCTCACAGCTTGTAATTCATGTATAAGTGCTTATGTGATGACAGCAAATCTTTACATGTCCTCTTTCAAAGAGTGTTGTTGACATGGCATCATCAAGATTTGTGATGGACTCTGTGTGTAGTGATTGACAAGGCACCTGTGCAGCACTTAGTGAATGTATCTCCACAATGGATGCAACCGTGCTGTCAAAAATGCATTCCTGCTGTGACATATTAGCATCCACTCTCAGAATTGATATGTGTGACAACTATAGGATAGTAACTGAGTTGTTTCCTCCCTGAGCAGTACAGCTAAGAGATGTTTCTCATATGAACCACTCAGCCATGTAACCATGGCACACAATGTGATTTCTTGTACCATGTTGGTGGTTTCTTATAGAGGGTATAGATGTGGCTGTGTGAAAAGTTACTCATCTATGCAATTTAGACATGGAGACTTTCGATAGTAGAGACTGAGATGCATTGCTTATTGTACATGTGTATATTGAACAATGATTCTCCAGGCCACTCTGAACTGTGAATGCTGTGAACATTGATGTGGATTTCTGTAATGGGCCTTTCCACTGCGAAGACTCATTTGTATAAAAGTTAGCAAAATCTCACTTTGGTGCGTGAATGGACTCTAACACATGAGAGATGGATGAACATCCAGGAGAGGCATATCAGTACATGCAAGATGATCCAGGGATGGGGACTTGAAAAGGGGATTCTGGGGACAGCAATTGATACTGACAGGTAGATGAGATGATAGAGAAAGGTGGATGAGAAGAGTGGTCAGATATATAAGCTATTCACTTTCCTTTATTCTGTAAATAAGTTGAAGATGCCTTATATAGTTTACTGTTGGGATTCCTCTGAGACCTCTTTCCACTCAGCTTCCCAAGAACTGTTTGACTCCAGCTTTCATCACTCAGGTATCTTTAAATAGCATAAAGCAGTGCTATATTGAGTTGATCAGATTCAAACGCAGAGGAGAGGATGCAGGGTACATCACAACTCTAAGTTGTACTGAAACCTTCTCCCTTTTATATACATTACACATCTCATTACATTTACTATACATTGCATAACTCATTTTTGGATTGGCTTGGTTACTTTGCAGGAAACAATCCCAGTGCAGCACGAGCTGTCCATGCACTGACCATGGTTCGACTTCCTCATTTTTATACTGGTATTAAACTGGAACAGTGCTCTGATGGGAGACTTCTATAGAGGTCATTTAGGCACTACAAGAATTCCATGATGCTAGAGGTGCCATCTTGGAGAAGAGACATAAGCCAGAGTGTTGACTACTCATGGTTGTTAGTGATCAGAAGGTATATTTTGAATAATAGGAGTGTTAAGGCTTGCATGATAGCCAAAATCAAGATCTAGTCTTCATTAGGACTGGACAAAATGTAAATGAAACAATTGTGGTGGGGGTGAAGGGGAATGGTGAAAATGTTTGCAACTCTATTTTTATCATTTTTCATCCATCTCTAATAATCATACTCTCTCTGTTCCCATTTTTGAGTTACATATATTATCTTATCTTAAAGTGTTGGATAGTGTTGTGTTGTTAAACAGATACATTATTCCCATCTCATAGGTGACCACCATCATTCTAGTTCTAGGTTAAGTGGTCCCTTGTATTCTTACTTCACAGAGTCGAAGGAGCTTTGATTAAATAATATTTTGCAAAGCTGTTTGAGATTATTGGATAAAAGGTACAAAGTAGAGATGGTCCAGAATTAAATCACTCATTCTGAATAACCTCAAACTTGGGGAAGTTCAGCTTCATAAACTGGATTGTGTCAAGCTTGGATGTGAGGGGAAAGACTTCTAAATGGTGTAAATATGTGTTGCTGTGCTGAATTTAATGGTGTGACACTGATTTAAAGCAGATGAGGATGTGACCAAGAGACAGGGAGGAGTCAAAGATAACTTCAAGACCAGGCTCGAGTTATTGAGTTGGCAGAAGGTGGAATGGCTGGTAATTCCAAGCAGACAGGACCTTTGTTTCTAAGGTTGCATATAAAATGATTCCAGTACAATAAACTGCATGGAACTAAGTAGCACTACATCAGGATGGTCTTCAAAAATATGTGTCGATATCTTCCTCAATAAATTTTGATGGTTCTGAAGGACTGGTAAAATCAACTGCTTTTGGGACGTCCCAAGAATTCTATAAATGGGTACAATCAAGGACAGAATTTTCTAGCTTCAGAATTAAATAGCAGAATTATCCATCAGAAAGTCTAACGCTTATTGGTAAATTTGAGAGTATCACATGGTATTTTAGTCCCAAGTCTCCCTTTAAAGGCTGTGGGAGCCATGTAGCTAAAACAATATTCAGTGGTTAGAAGAGATAACCTTTAATGTTACTTCAATTTGTAAGTGGGTAAATTTTATAATACCTCAAACGCCAAGTTAAATACATGTTGGCATTCATTTGTACAGGATAAAATAAGCTTTGTCTTATGGCTGAGTAAGTTATGAAGCTATAAAGATTCCTAGAATGTGCATTATTTCCCCCTAAATATTAAGAAATGGAGGTTTTCTTATTAAAGTTCAATCTAAAATTACAACCTGATACAAAAGATGAAAATAGAATTAGACACTTGGTAATAACATTTTAAAAGAAAGACCCCAGTTAAACAAGGCTATGCTTATGATTCTGATGGAAATATAACCCCCCACCCCGTCAAATGGAGTTTATCCTGACAATCCAAGAAGAAACCATCAGGTTTTATTTGCTCTTCTATAAATGACTCAACTATTAAAATCATGTTGGCTGTACTTGTGTCTAGTCAAAAAGCTATGTAACATATTTAAGCACTTTGAAGTACATTACTCTTTATAATTAGAAGTAGAGTTTAGAAAATCTGTTATATTACATAGAAGTTTTTCTTGATTGCAACTTGTGCTGTGTTGCTATCTCTGCAAGAATAAACCACACATGGAGTAATGAGTATTGGCTTTACAAATTTTCACAGCAACAGTGCTGTTGATTTGAATAAAAGCAAAGCAAACCTAATTAGTATTTTGAATTCAGAAGATTTTCCTACCCTACCCCAATTGTAACAGTTTAAAGTTGGTCAAATGTTAGGCCTAAAAACCTACTTGATAGTTTTATTCTTTGTAAATAGAAAAAAGATTTAGTGTATTTTTTAGTTGCATGTTTTTTGTTAGCTGCTGTTTTAACATACAACATTTCAGATGTCCCTCTCTTCATTGCTGTTTAGATTCCCCTCTTTCTATTTCAGCAGAATGGCTTATAAATAAACATGTTCACATCTTAGATTGGGAGTGACAGTTTATTCCTACCATCTTGATGGATTGTACTGGATATCTACAGCCCTTCACTAGCTAAACATCCGTGCATAGACTATAAAATTAATCATAATATGGCAAGATATCTTAAAATGCAGAATCATTTCCACTCATGCTCTGTCTCTCTCTGTCTCTTTGTTTCTCTCTCTCTGTCTCTCTCTCTGTCTCTTTCTAAACTATAAACTTTCTCTAATAACAAAATAAGAATGGCCATACTGGGTCAGACAAATGGTCCATCTATCCCAGAATCCTGACTTCTGATAGTGGCTGGTGTTTCAGAGGAAATGATCAGGATAGGGAAATTTATCAAGTCATCCATCCCCTGTCATACAGTTCCAGCTTCTGGTAGTCAGAGGTTTAGGGACACCCAGTGCATGTTGTTGCATCTCTGACCATCTTGGCTAATAGTTGTTGATGGTCCTATCCTCTATGAACTTACCTAATTCTTTTTTGGGCTCATTTATACTCTTGGCCTTTACTGAATTCCAGGGCATAACCCCTTGCGTTATGTGAAGGGGTAAATAACACTTTACTATTCACTTTCTCCACACCATTCATGATTTTATAGACTTCTCATATCCCACCTAGAATCATAGAATCATAGACTTTAAGGTCAGAGGGGATCATTATGATCATCTAGTCTGACAGCTTGCGCAATGCAGGCCACAGAATCTCACCCACCCACACCTGTATCAAACCTGTGTCTGAGCCATTGAAGTCCTCAAATCATGGTTTAAAGACTTCAAGGTGCAGAGAACTTTCCAGCAAGTGATCCGTGCCCCATGCTGCAGAGGAAGGTGAAAAACCTCCTGGGCTTCTGCCAATTGCCTTGGAGGAAAATTCCTTCCCGACCCCAAATATGGCAATCAGCTAAACCCTGAGCATGTGGGCAAGACTCACCAGCCAAACACCCAGGAAAGAATTCTCTGTAGTAACTCAGATCCCACCTCATCTAACATCCCATCACAAGCCATTGGGCATGTTTACCACTAGTAATCAAAGATAAAATAATTGCCAAAATTAGGCTATCCCATTATACCATCCCCTCCATAAACTTAACAAGCTTAGTCTTGAAGCCAGATATGTCTTTTGCCCGCACTGCTCCCCTTGGAAGGCTGTTCCAGAACTTCACTCCTCTGATGGTTAGAAACTTTCATCTAATTTCAAGTCTAAACTTTCTGATAGCCAGTTTATATCCATTCATTTTTGTGTCCACATTGGTACTGAGCTTCAATAATTCCTTTCCCTCCCTGGTATTTATTCCTCTGATATATTTATAGAGAGCAATCATATCTCCCCTCAACCTTCTTTTGGTTAGGCTAAACAAGCCAAGCTCTTTGAGTCTTCTTTCATATGACAGATTTTCCATTTCTCTGATCATCCTAGTAGCCCTTCTCTGAACCTGTTCCAGTTTCAATTCATCCTTCTTAAACACGGGAGACCAGAACTGCACACAGTATTCCAGATGAGGTCTCACCAGTGCCTTGTATAATGGTACTAACACCTCCTTATCTCTACTGGAAATACCTCGCTTGATGAATCCCAAAACTGCATTAGCTTTTTTCACAGCCATATCACATTGGCGGCTCATAGTCATCCTCTGATCAACCAATACTCCGAGGTCCTTCTCCTCCTCCGTTACTTCCAACTGATGCCTCTTTATCTTATAACAATAGTTCTCGTTATTAATCCCTAACTACATGACCTTGCACTTTTCACTATTAAATTTCATCCTATTACTATTAGTCCAGTTTTCAAGGTCATCCAGATCTTCCTGTGTGATATCCTGGTCCTTCTCTGTATTGGAAATACCTCCTAGCTTTGTAAAAAGAACAAGAGTCCTTGTGGCACCTTAGAGACTAACAAATTTATTTCAGCATGAGCTGGATGCATCCGAAGAAGTGAGCTGTAGCTCATGAAAGCTCATGCTGAAATAAATTTGTTACTCTCTAAGGTGCCACAAGTACTCCTGTTCTTTTTGCGGATACAGACTAACACGGCTGCTACTCTGATCCCAGCTTTGTGTCATCCACAAACCTTATTAGCACATTCCCACTTTTTGTGCCAAGGTCAATAGTAAAAAGGTTAAATAAGATTGGTCCCAAAACCAATCCCTGAGGAACTCCACTAGTAACCTCCCTCCAGCCTGACAATTCACCTTTCAGTACGACCCGTTGTAGCCTCCCCTTTAACCAGTTCCTTATCCACCTTTCAATTTTCATATTGATCTCCATCTTTTCCAATTTAGCTAATAATTCCCCAAGTGGAACTGTATCAAATACCTTTCTGAAATCGAGATAAATTAGATCCACTGCATTTCCTTTGTCTAAAAATCTGTTACCTTCTCAAAGAAGGCAATCAGGTTGGTTTGGCATGATCCACCTTTTGTAAAACCATGTTGTATGTTGTCCCAATTACCACTGACCTCAATGTCCTTGACTACTTTTTCCTCCAAAATTTTTTCCAAGACCTTACATACTACAGATGTCAAACTGGCAGGCCTGAACTTGCCCAGATCACGTTTTTTCCCTTTCTTAAAGAAAGGAACTATGTTAGTAATTCTCCAGTCATACGGTACAAACCCTGAGTTTACAGATTCATTAAAAATTCTTGCTAATGGGCTTGCAATTTCATGTGCCAGTTCCTTTAATAGCCTTGGATGAAGATTATCTGGGCCCTCTGATTTCATCCCATTAAGCTGTTCAAGTTTGGCTTCTACCTCAAATATGGTAATATCTACCTCCATATTCTCATTCCTATTTGTCATCTTACCATTAACCCTTAGTTCCTCACTAGCCTCATTAAAGACTGAGGCAAAGTATTTGTTTAGATATTGGGACATGCCTAGATTATCCTTAACCTCCACTCCATCCTCAGTGTTTAGTGGTCGTACTTCTTCTCTCTTTGTTTTCTTCTTATTTATATGGCTATAGAACTTCTTACTATTGATTTTAATTCCCTTTGCAAGGTCCAACTCTACATGGCTTTTGGCCTTGCTAACTTTATCCCTACATGTTCTGACCTCAGTAAGGTAGCTTTCCTTGCTGATCACTCCCATCTTCCATTCCTTGCAGGCTTTCTGCTTTTTCTCAATCCCCTCTCTGAGATGCTTGCTCATCCAGCTTGGTCTACAACTCCTGCCTATGAATTTTCCCCCCGTTCTTGGGATGCAGGCTTCTGATCGTTTCTGCAACTTTGACTTCTTCTATGAGGTCCTCACTACTCACCAAAATCAGTTCTAAAATGGCATCCCCTCTTGTTGGTTCAGCAACTACTTGGTAAAGGAACCCATCAGCTATCGCATTCAGGAAAATCTGAGCCCTATTATTATTACTAGCACTTGTCCTCCAGTCTATATCTGGAGAGTTAAAGTCTCCCATGATCACACAATTCCCATTAGAATTTACTTCATTAAAAACATTAAAAAGGTCTCTATTAATATTCAAATGAGATCCCGGCTGTCTATAGCACACTCCAAGCACTATCTCAGGGGAGGTTCTAGTAGCTTTCTTCCCCAATGTGATTTTTTCCCAGACAGACTCTGTCTTATCCATTTCATCCCTTCTTATTTCTTTACGGTTTACCTCATCATTGATATACAATGCTACTCCACCACCTTTGCCTTTATTTCTGTCTTTTCTATAAAGCATATACCCTCAATACCTGTACTCCAGTCATGATTATTATTCCACCATGTTTCTGTTATCCCTATATTATCCAGTTTCACTTTCTCCACCAGTAACTCTAGTTCCTCCATTTTGTTACCTAGGCTCCCCGCATTGGTGAACAAACATCTTAATTCTTGCTGTTTGGCTTCACTCACAATCTTTACCCGATTAGGCCTAGACGTTCTACCTCTAGTATCACCTATTAGAATTGTATCTACATTACCCTTCCTCCATATGTCCATTCTCCTACCCACAACAGTATCCTTTCTTGCTTCGTTTTCTTCTGTATCAGTGTTAAAATCCAACATGATTACCTGTACATCTCCCAACCATCTGCCCCCAGTTCTTAGTTTAAAGCTCTCTTAATCAGTTGTGCCAGCCTCCATCGTTGAAGTCTATTTCCCTCCCTACTCAGGTGAAGTCCATCCCGAGAGAACAGTCCTCTGTCCATGAATGCCTCCCAGTGGCCATACATCCCAAAGCCCTCCTTATAGCACCACTGCCTGAGCCATCTGTTGATTACAATAATCTTTTCACACCTTTTATGCCCTTCCCTAGTCTCCCTTGATATGTTCCAGCGAGAATCTAGTCGTATCATTCGTTCCCACATGAAGGACAATCAGCGGATTCTTTCCTGCTCCCGTTAGGATCCTCTTCAGCCTCAGGGCCACTTCCCTTATCTTAGCACCTGGCAGACAGCACACCCTTCTGTTCTCTGGATCAGCTCTGGTTACAGGTCTGTCTATTCTTCTTAGTAAGGAGTCCCTAGTCATGTAGACCTGCCTTTTCCTGGTGACGGTGTGATTCTCTGGTCTATTCCCTGTTCCCTCTGGCTGCAAGTCCTCTCAATTCCTATTTGCCCTTGCAATCCTCCGCAACCCATCCCATATCCTCTTGGGGCTCATGCTTGGTGTCATCTCCATTGACTCGTCCCCTCTCCTTTTAGGGCTAGCTGCTCTTCTCTTCTTCCTTGCCCTCTCACCTTCAGCAACCACCTGCTGTGCCCCTTCTTCATTTTCCAACTCTGCAAACCTGTTTCTGAGCTCTATTGCTCCTTCACTAGCCCATCTTTTCCTCTGCCTGGTTCGCTTAGTCACATGCTACCACTGTCCACTTTCCTCATCCAGCAGTCTCCCCTCAGAGTTCTTTGGTCCTGCTTCCATCTGCAAGTCTGAGCTTTTCCCTTCAGCCTCATCATGTCTTTGCTTCATCATCTGCTCGAACCCCCTTCTAAACTCGACCAGAGTTTCCACTTGCATCTCCAATCCTCAAATCTTTTCTTCCATCAGCTCTATCAGGTGGCACCTCATGCAGACAAAACTCTTTTCAGGTATCCCCTCCAGGATCATGTACATGCCACAGCTTCCACATCCAGTCTTTTTTCTAAACTGGTTAGTCACAGTCTTTTTAATCTCTCCTCATATGGAAGCTGTTCTACATACCTAATCATTTTTGTTGCCTTTCTTGTACTTTTCCCAATTCTAATATATATTGTTGAGATGGGTGACCCGAACTACATGCAGTATTCAAGGATTGGGTGTTCCATGGATTTATATAGTGGCATTCTGATATTTTCTGTTTTATTATCTATCCTTTTCCTAATGATTCACAACATTCCATGTGCTTTTTTGGCTACCTCTGCACACTGAACAGATATTTTCAGAGAACTATTGACAATGATTCCAAAATCTTTCTTGAGTGATAACAGCTGATTTATACCCCATCATTGTATATATAGTTTGGACTAAATTTTCCAATGTGCATTATTTTGAATTTATCAACATTGAATTTCATCTGCCATTTTATTGCCCAATCGCTGAGTTTTGACACCCCTTTGCAACTCTTCAGTCAGTTTTGGACTTGACTACCTTTAATAATTTTGTATTGGCTGCAAAATTTGCCACCTCATTGTCTACCCCCTTTTCCAGATCATTTATGAATATGTTGAACAGCACTGGTCCCAGTAAAGATCCTTGGGGACCCTGCTATTTACTTCTCTCCACTGTGAAAACTGACCATTTATTCCTGTTCTTTGTTTCCTGTCTTTTAACCAGCTACTGATCCATCAGAGGACCTTCCTTCTTATCACTTGACAACTTACTTTGCTTAAGAGCCTTTGGTGAGGAACCTTGTCAAAGGCTTTCTGAAAGGCCAAGTACACTATATGTATTAAATCACCCTTGGCCACATGTTTGTTGGCTCTTTCAAAGAATTCTAATATATTGGTGAAGCATGACTCTTCCCCAACATATTATGTTAATCTATGTGTCTAATAATGCTTTTTGCTATAGTTTCAACCAATTTGCCTGGCACTGTTCAACTTACTGGCCTGTAATTCTCAGAATCGCCTCTGAATCCTTTTTTTAAAAATCGGCATTATATTAGCTATGTTCCAGTAATCTATTACAGAGGCTGATTTAAGTGATAGGTTGCATACCAGTAAGTAGTTCTGCAATTTCATAGTTGAGTTCCTTCAGACCTCTTGGGTGAATACCATCTGGTCCTGGTGACTTATTACTGTTTAATGTATCAATATGTTCCAAAACTTCCTCTGTTAATGCCTTCATCTTGGACAGTTTCTCAGAAAAAGAATGGCTCAAGTGTGGGAATCACTCTCACTTCATCTGCAACGAAGATGATGCAAGGAATTAATTTAACTTCTCTGTAGTGGTTTTGTCTTCCTTGAATGCTCCTTTAGCACCTCAGTTGTCTAGTGGCCCTACTGACTGTTGGGTAGGCTTCCTGCTTCTAATGTACTTAAACTAAAAAAAAAATGCTGATAGTTTGTGTTTCTCTTGCAAGTTGCTCTTCAGATTCTCTTTTGGCCTGTCTAACTATACTTTTAAACTTGACTTGACAGAGTTCATGCTTCTTTCTGTTTTCCCGCCAAATTTTAAAGGATGTCTTTTTGTCTGTAATCACCTCTTTTACTCTGGTTAGCCATGGTGGCTTTTTTTTTTGGCCTCTTAATGTTTTTTTTTTTATTTTTTTTTTTTTTACTTGCAGTATATGTAGTTTGAGCCTCTATGGTGTTTTTAAAATGTTTCCATGAAGCTTGCAGGCATTTCACCATTCTAACTTCCTTTTATTTTTCACTTAACCAATCTCCACATTTTTGTGTATTTCCTCTGTTTGAAGTTAAACACTACTTTGGTGGAATTCTTTGGTATTTTTCCCTCTACAAAGATATAAAATTTAATTATATTATGTTTGCTAATACTGAGTGATTCAGTTATATTCATCTCTTGGACCAGATCCTGTGTTCCACTTAGGAATAAACTGAGAATTGCCTCTCCCTTTGTGAATACTAGGACAACTGGATGTCTTTAATGGTGTCCGGAAGCAGTCATTAATGGTGTCTAGAAATTTTATCTCTGCATCCTATCCTGAGGCTACACATTCCAAGTCAATATTGGGATAGCTGAACTCTCCCATTATTATTGGGGTTTTCTGTTTTTGTAGCCAATCTAATTTCTGAGCATTTCACAAACATCCTGGTCAGGTGGTTACTTGTATATTCCTCCTGCTATATTCTTATTATTCAAGCATGGCATTTCTATCCACAGAGATTCTGTGATTGAATTTGATTCATTTAAGCTTTTTACTCTATTTGACTATGCTTTATTTCACACACTTCTCCACCAGTGTGGCCTACTCAGTCATTCCTATATATTTTGTGCTCCGATATTACCATGTCCCATTGGTTATCATCATTTCACCAAGTTGCTGTGATGCCTATTGTATCAGTATCCTAATTTAATACCAGGCATGCAAGTTCACCCATCTTTGTATTTAAACTTCTAGCATTTGCATACAAGCACTAATAAAATTAATCAATATTTGATTGATATAATTGAATGGAATGCTTTCATTTGACGGTTTTCTCTTCGATTTCTACCTGTACTTTATCTTAGTAAAGAGGAGAGGCTAGAAGTTGATATAGAATATCCACTTTAATAAATTCTCACCTAAGGATGTGTTTATCTGCAATTGTATGCTCCTCCGTTTTCCCCCAGCCCTTAGTTTAAAAACTCCTCAGTGACCTTTTATTTTTCATGCCAGAAATCTGATTCTAGGTTTTTTTTCAGGTGGAGCCCATTCTTCCTATATAGGTTCCTCCTTTCCCCAAAGGTTCCCCAGTTCCTAATAAACCTAAATCCCTCCTTCCAGCATCATTGACTCATCCACACATGGAGACCCCAAAGTTCTACCTGTCTAACTGGCCCTGCATATGGAACTAGAAACATTTCAGAGATTGCTATCATGGAGGTCATGGACTTTAATCTCTTACCTAACAGCCTAAATTTGGCCTCTAGGACCTTTCTCCTATCCTTTCCAATGTCATTGGTACCTACATGACCACCGGATCCTCCACAGCACTACATACAAGTCTATTTAGATGTCTTGAGACATCCACAACCTTTGCACCCGACAGGCAATTTACCACACTGTTCTTTTGGACATCACAAACCCACTATTTATATTTCTAATAATGGAATCCCCCATTACTATTACCACCCCTCTCTGGGAGACATATCCTCAATGTGAGAAGATATCATGCCATCCTTTGAAGGGAGGGTCCAGACTATGGGATCATTTTCCTCTGCTCCAACTTGATATTTTCCTTTCCTGAGACTTTCATCCTCCTCAACGGCACAGAGGATGTCAGGCTGGGGGTGGGACTGTTCTGTGTTCCGGAAAGTCACATCTATGTACCTCCATCTCCCTTAACTCCTCCAGTTCAGCACTCTGGTCTCAAGAGCCCACACTTGATCTTTGAGGGCCAGGGATTGCTCGCACCGAATACACACACACGTCACGGGCCCACAAGGCAAGTAATCATACATGCTGCATTCAGTTTGTTTTTGACTGTTTGTGTTCCACTGGTAATGGACTGGAGTATGAATACAATGTAGGTGTACCAGTTAATCTCTCCTGGATGTAATGTCATACTTTCTTGAGTGTGAGTTACTTCTGTTGGTGGCAGTGTATCTTTAGCTTATTGCATATAGGAACTGTGTTTTGGAATAAAAAGGTAGGCGTTCTGTTCCCTCTGCCACATATTTACTCCTCAGGGAATTCTGAGGCACTGCACAATGCAGAATTTTGCAGAAAATAATGTGCGTGCAGAATTTCCTTTCCCCAACAGAAATGGGCCATAGTGCTTCTAGCCACCACTAGGGGCCACTGGATCCAGAAGAGCCCAGCTCACACATAGAAGCCACTTCTGAGGGAGATGGGGAGGGGGAGGCAGATAGAGGGTTCCTGGCAGCTGCAGTTCCCAGCATGCCCTGAGGGAAGGAGCAGGCAGTGTGCAGGAAACTCTGTGCAAGCCTGGGACTAAGCATCAGGCTGTTTCTCCCTCTGGATCCCTGGACTCTGAGGGGGAGGAGCAGTGGGTATCTGGGCAGCTGGCCTCTGTGGGGGGAAGATGGTTTGGGTGTATTGGCCGGCGGGGCGTGGCTGGGCTCTGGGAAGAGGTGTTGTGAGTGTCTGGCCCCCCGGCTGAACTTTGGGGGCAGGGATGGGGCAGAGAAACAGGAATTGGGTTCTCATAGTGGGTTTTTTAACTCTCTACTCTTGAGGGAATTTTTTGTAGGGGTCTGTATTGTTACAGACATACTCGCTGACAGATATTTTGAAATAAATTACCAACATAATTGAAACTGGCATGAATATGTAGTGTTATTTTGACAAATAAAATTTGCAGAATTTGATGGAATTTTAAAATATTGTGTGCAAAATTTTTAATTTTTTTGGCGCAGAATGCCCCAGGAGTAACATATTTGCTGTTGATAATGGTGCAAGTAGGGTGGTATAATATGGTATGCCATTCCATTAGGATATTTATTGCTGGTACACTATGCCGGAAAAAGACAGGAGCAGAACATGGGGTCACCAGGAAGCCCCACACTGGCAGCTCCTTTGGCACAGCGGTACAGCCCTAGCCCTTCCACGCAGCTGCGTCTCTTATCTGGGGTCTGTACAGCCCTGTTGGAGGACAGGGCTGGGGGGTGGGGCTGGGGACACTACCAGTACAGTTGAGCTGGAGGAGCTGCTGTCAAGGGGCAACTGAACCAAAAGGCTCTCTTGGGAGCCACAGCAGTGAAAGGAGCAGAACGTGGGGCTGCCGGTCCCAAGAGCCAGCTGCTAAACTGAATTACCGGGCTCTCCCAGGATTGGGAACCATAGTGGCAAAAGGAGCAGACTGTGGGGCCACCGGGCATGCTTTATGGTTACTGAAAAACTGGTGCTCTTTTTATTCTCCCTCTACCTCTTATCCCTGAGTCATCTCATCTGCAAACACAAATTCAGCTACCATCCCTATGCTGATGACTCACAGATATGCCTCTGTATCCCAGACCTGTCTCCTGTCATACTCAAATTTCAGCCTGTCTCTCTGAAGTCTACTAGTGGATGTCTAGCCATCAGCTCAAGCTCAGCATAGCTAAAACAGAGCTCTTAATCCCCTACCACTCCCAATCCCTTCCGCCAACTCCTTTCTTGATCACTATGGATAACACCATTATCCTGCCTGTTGCTCGGGCAAGATGCTGTACGCTGGGCATCATGCAAGGCCCATAAGCTGGGCATCATCTTCAACTCAGACCTCTTTCTAGGCCTTCACATCCACACTAAGTCTAAAGCTTGCTGATTATTCCTGTGCAACATCTCTAAGATTCAGCCTTTCAATCTGTCCACACAGCTAATACTCTGATCCAGGCTCTCATCATCTCTTATCTTGAAAACTGCAGCTTCCTTTTTTCTGGCCTTGATAAAGGCAATCTTGCCCTGCTCATATCCATTCTGAATGAGATGCAATGATCATTTTCCTAGCCCACTGCTTTGATCATGTCACCCTGCCCTGCATCCCTCCACTGGCTCCCCCTTTTCTATCATACCAAACATAAACTACTTGTCTTCTCTTTCAAGGCCCTTCATGGCCTATCATTATACTATCTATTATCTCATTAACTAGCAAAATATTGCCTCCTGCCTCTGATCAGCCCATAATGCCAGCCTTCATCACCCATTTGTTAAATATTCAAACAAGCACTTTCGCGCTTTCTCTGCTGCTGCCTCATGCCCTTTAGAGGCGCTCTCTATAAGCATCCACAGAAGTGTCTTATCTTCCTTCAAGTGCCTCCATAAAACTCTCTTTTGCTATGATACCTACAGAAACTTGAAAACAGTTATGCTGCCGGTGCATTGATACCACTGCCTATGATGCTGAACAATAATGTCTCATGGTTTCCTTGTGCTCCTCCATCTTTCTGTGTCAATCTGTTGTTGCCTGTATTATACTTTGACTGTAAGCTTTATGGAGGAGAAATCATCTTTTTGTTCTGTATTTGGACAGTTCGTAGCACAATGGGGTCCTGGTCCATCATGACTGGGGCTTCTATGTGCTATGGTGATACAAATTAGTGTGTGTGTGTGTGTGTGTGTGTATGTGTGTGTGTGTGTGTGTGTGTGTGTGTTGCATGCGCATACAGACACACAATTGTCCTGTGCTGTCAGGGATGTCAGACTTGTTCAAGTATTTCAGTTGCTTTTAGTATTTGAGCTCTTGGCCTCAGTGACCCAAAGCCCTGTGTCGTTTGGGCACTGAAAGTCCAGTTGTTGTATCTATGTGGTTTACCTTGACATTTGAGGTGCAGCTGCAGATTTGATTTGCCTTTAAAGTATAGTATTCTCTGGCCAAGAGTGTCTCAAAAGAAGGAAGGGAACAAATTGATAGATCATTTTATATTATAGCTGTATCTGAAATTAGAGTTGTTCATCTAATTTATTTGTGAACAATTTATTCTGTAAAATATGCCAAAATTTAATCAGATAAGGTTATCTGCAATGAATGACTCAATTGGCTCAATGTGGCATACTGTACTACATGTCTTTGTGCTATGGTAGTGGTAAAAAAGCACCCAACTGACAGCTCTGTGGAAGAGGAATGAATTTTGAAGTCCGCCTGCAGGAAAGGCGGTTACATGTCTGGAACATTTGCTCTGTGAATCAGAATTTTACATTTTCAAGTGGCTTCATCCCAAATGACTTTTGCATATTACTGTAGTAAAGGAGACTTCACTGATGAAAAGCCTGACACCTTTTATCACCAGTGGGCATTAGTCTAATCACTGGTGCATATACAGTAAAACAGATGGGACCAGGGACATTGCAGCATCTGTCATAAAGGTGACTATGAAATGTAATTCTTTTGGTGAAAATGGAATTTGGCAGCATACTCTTGTGGCTGGAGTGCAGAACCATGAGAACTGGGTTATAAAACAAGCTCTTATATTGATTTATGGTGTTACTGGGTTTTAGGGTCATGTGAAACAGCAGCTATGTGAGACATGCATCACAGGTAAGAGTAATAGATTTTCCCCACATATCCAATCCTAGGCAGTGGGGTGGGTAGAAGATGGCAAAACTTGGCAGCTGTGGCTGGAGTGGATGAGTAAGGTAGGTGGCTAGGGAAGCTGGAGTTTCTGGACATATCTGAGTGGTTGTCAGGTGCGGATGGTGCTGTGGTGTCCAGAGTGGAGCTGAGTGGCATTGATAGGTGGTAGAAGGATGGAGGAGGCTGGATGGGGATGTCTGTGTGCTGTGCCTGACTTGAGGTGGAGCTGAGACCAGTATTGTGATGTTCTGTCCCTGCTGCTGCAGCCACCACCACCACCTCCTTCTGACTGCTAAATCCTGGTGCTCCAGCAGAGGGACATGCAAGAGTGGAGCAGAAAAGCCAGATGGCTTCTTGCAGAGTAGGTGCTGTATTGGCCCTGCTGGCTGGGAAGAGCAATCCCTCAATCCTAGTTTGGATGCATGAAACCCTAAATCCAGCTGGACTGAGGGAATATGTGAAAGGGATGCCAAGTCACGACTGTGTCACGAGATGGCCTGCAGCCCTCATTAAGTCAACAGAGAAGACCAGCTTCCCTGTGTGTAAAATGATGATATTTGCTGTACCTACTGCAGGAGTATTTTGAGGCTTAATTAGTTGGGGAGGTTGAAATATTTTGATGCTTTGATATGTCCATAATACTACTACTCTGTGATTGTAAGTAGTTATTAATAGCTGTAATATTAAATATAAAAAACCAACAGTGAAGAAAACCACAAGGGGAGAAAACCATTCCAAATGTTTGAAGCAGTCACAGCAGTTGCCTGCCCAAACTACTTGTGCTGGGCCTGGAACCAAAATTCTGCATCAGGGTGCAACATATTTGTGGGCTGTTTGAAATCAGAACCAGGACCGAATCTTGGTAACGTGGGCCCATATCTACAAACTACTAAAACAAGATGAGGAAAGAGTTTCTCAATTCAGCAGTTGTGAATGAAATAACAACCAAAAAGGAAACTCTAAACCTAATGCAAAGTTTGGAGTCTGATTTTGTATTCACTGATGAAACAATAATTTTTCACAGGTAGAAGGTCACATCAAATTGGGAACTGGATGATTAACAAAATGTTAATTGCCAAATGTGGTATGTAATTGAAAATGTGATAACTGCCTTATAATTTCAGACATTAACACATTATTCACTGCAACTGACATGTGATGTCCTTCTTATGGAAAGTTGTATGTCTGCAGCCAATTTATAGTGCTGCATTGGCACAGTGCAGCTTTCTGTAGCTGATGGTCACCTTATGTTGTCACTTGTGAGCAGCTCCCTTCACTTAAGTGTGTTATTGTATTAAACATAATTATTTCATTGTCTTTCATCTCTCCGTATTGCTGTTCCAAAAATGGCATTAAGCTGCTATGCACAGAAAGATAAACAGGGGGCTCAGTCATTCCTACCGGCTCTTTGGTGCTCTGCAGTGACATATGAAAAAAAGGTGCTTTACCACTAAAAGTGTGGGGAAGCTATATATAAGGTGGGCTCTCACAGTCCTTTCCCCTAAGCATAGACAGATTAGGTTCAGGAATGATCAAGGTCATAATGTTTAATTAAAGGATTAATAGATGTTTAGTAAAAATGTTAAGTAAACTAAATACTTAGCATTTTACAACACTAATCCTCAAAATTCTGATGAGGGTAAGTATTATTCCCATTTCCCAGATGGAGAAATAGAGGTCTATCTTATGATTTACACAAGATCAGTTGGTGGTAGAATATGGCATTGTAGCTTGGGGATTGCTGGATTGGGGATTTCCTCTGTACATTAAGCTATCCTGTCTCCTTCCTTAGCATACATTCTATACTTCCAAAGTATACTTTTGTCTTCTCAAAGATGATCTCTTAGAGCAGAACCAAAATTACAGATTAAGTAAAACTGGTAATGTCTCTAAATAAAAGCCAGTTCCCAGTTCTTAACATTTATTAAATCCTATTCCTTAAAAAAAATATTTTTCCTCTGCATTACTTAGTCACTAAAAGATACATACTTTATCAAATTAACCTCCTACATAGTCAATGCATCTTATTCTTCTCACTCAAATCTAGCAGGGCACAAGCGTGCATCTACAGTACATGAAATAAAAGCTATATGATTTTTTGCTGTTGTTCTTAAATAATGGATTAAGTTTCAACTGTCCTTTTGTCCTTTACAATAATGTGATTCGACAATTAATAGTTGCAGAAGAACTGGTGTAATATCCAACCTTTAAAAATTTTGACTTTTGAAAAAGTATTCTTGGGTCACATGTCTGTTATCTGTAAACTTACTGGAACCTGAAACAATGAACAACAATAATTGTGCTGAGATATGTGCTGTAATTAAATAAACATTAATTAGTAAGTAGACACTGGAAATATTCAGTTGGATAGTTTTGCCTTTAAACTTTGAAAATTCCTTTCCTAGTGCTTACTAATTGCAGAAGCAGGTATACAACTCTTACTGGTACAAGTTAAAATAAATCAATTAAGAATGGTTTGAGTGGATATAAACATTTTTTAAAGGAAAAATAGGGCTATATCATACCCTCCTCTGAAAACAACCGTGAAGGTACAGAAAGGCTATAATTCCTCCCTAATGCAGTTTTTTTTCTAAGTGTGAGACGTTTGGATCACTGGAATCCATAGAAAACCATGCTACTTTACCAAGGACCCTGGAGCCTCCACAGTCTTTTTATACTGCTTAGTTTGATAGGACTTTGCCCTCTCTTATAGCAGCATGGCTCACTGAGGAATATGGAGTGAAGGAAATTCTGGATTTCTGTGACATACCTGGATAACTAAATGACTTACCCAAGACCTATTTGGCCAACTTTCAACAACTGACATCTCAAATGATTTCTATAAAACAAGTAGAATGCACCATTATGAGTAAAGTCTTTGGGATTTATTTCTCTTTTATGTTTTCTAGGGAAACTTCATAGCGTTGGATTAGAAGGACTGATTGGATCGTTTTAGAGAGGCACCAGTGCAGTGATTGACCTGATTCCGTCTCTTGTGCTGTTTAGTCATTGATGACACTGGGGAAGCAGATCTCCAAAGATGGATCTGTTTTCCATCTACTGTAAACTTAACATAGGGAGATTAGAAATGGCTCTCAATTTCTATGAAACTTCTGTAGTATTTTCATCTCCAGGATGGGCTGAGACTTACTGTCTCATAGTGATGTCATCCAGAGTCTCACTGAGGCTTACACAAGCTTTAGAATATACTCTAATGCTGTTGGCCCACAACTCACCAATCAGTGCAGGTGGAGAACAATACTAACTCAAATACAATCAATGGGTTTCTATGATAGGTGTGCAAAGAAGGACCTCCTTGTGCCTCTTTTCCCATATTGGACATCTATGCCTAGAATCCAGAATAGGCCTTAAAGGTCAAACTCTGCTCTTAGGTAAATGTATGCAACTTCTGTTGAAGTCAGTGGGAAGTGTGAATACATATTCTGAGACTATATCAAAGCATTTTGTGCCATTGTGTTTCTTATTACTGTTTATGATAACATTTTATAGCTACCAAAATACAAATACAGGGAAAAGAGAAAGTTTTCTGAGTGATTACCAAATTAAACCAATTATTTTAATATTCCACATCCCACAGAATTTTGAAGTTGAGGCCTAATGAGATTAACATCAGTGAAGTGAAAAGTAACCTCTATGCATTGCAATTAGTGGCATAGTGAAAAAAATCTCACTGCTAAGAAAACTCAGGCAAAAATCAATCTGCTTGTTCACCCAGTTCTGGTTGTTTCATCAAGAACTAACTGCCTTCCATATAAGCAATAAGTAACACCCCCCACACCACTTTTTTAAAAAACTGAAATGGAGTTTATTATAGGATTGTAATAATACTTAGCTCTTACGTGGTGCTCTTCATCTGTAACTTTCAAATGTCTTTATAAAGGAGGGTCTCATCATCTTCAGTTTACCAATGGAGAAATTGCAGTAAAGAGAAGCGACATGACTTGCCCACTGACAGAGGTGGAGATAGGACTCAGGCTTCTAGTCCAGTTCATAGCCACACTACCTTGCAACATTTTTTTCCTAAAGAATTGTTTTTAAATGAAAATAGTCTTATACTGTATCTGTGCATATTTAACTATAGAGGAATAAAATACATGCTATGTATTATCTGTAAATCATGGGCTTGTTTTGCATGCCACTCAACCTGCCAAAGCCCAAACGTAGGACACTATTTGTGTGACGTGGACTTAAAATGACAGATAAAATTATTCACACAGTAAATCTAAAAAGCTATGAGATTCATCCTTTCATGGAAATGATGTCCTCTAGTTTCATGATTCTTTATTTCTGAGGTAAATAATTTTCCATTATAAAAAGATTCCAGATTTCTGTGGAATGTAGGTAACATTTGGACTACAATAATAAAATCTCTTGAAATTAAGGATATTTGAGATATTTGCTCATTTACTCTGCTCTATATCACAATTGGTATAGAATGGTAAAAAAAATTAAAATAATGGGGGAGGGGAATATAGGGATTGTGGGCAAAATTGTTTGTCTGTTTATCAAAGTTTCAATTTTGCGCACAATCCCTCTGTTTTTTCCTTCCTTCCATCCCAATATGAGACTTTCTTCTGAAATCAAAAGCTTTGAGGCTTACAAAACCTGCCATACCCAGGCCTTATATGGGGTTTCCAGAGCAGAGGATTTTCAGTCACTGTTTGAGTGAAGTTCACTGAAATTTCAAACTTCAAAATTTGAAAAATAAATGGAAAAACAAATAAAAAATCCACCTCCTTTTTGTATCAATGATAGAGCCGGTCAAACTGTTTCAAACTCCTAAATTTTGCAGTTAGAAGGGAAAGTGGAAGGATTAATTTTTTTTTATTAGATCTAGTTTGGAGATGAAAAATAAATGGACAAATTTTTGCTGGATATGTTAAATCTCTCCCCCAAATATCTCTATTCCCCTCTCAAAAACAATAGCCTTATGAGGCAGGGAGTGTGCCTTACCCACAATAAGATTACTTGTACAGGAAGGTGTTACTCAGAGAAAGTACAGGTATTGTAATCTGATTCTAAAAGCATGATCAAATATTAAATTACAATCTTTAGTCATAGATCAAGAGTTTATAAAATTACTCTGGCAGGACCAGACCATGAATACCTTACTCACATTAGTGAGAAGTTAGTCACTTGCATGATCTCATTTATTTTAATGAGTCAATGCTCACAATTACAAGTGAGAGGTTTTCAGTGTTCCCCAGTACAAACAATGCATGTGACTGCTCTGTGATGGGGCATCTGCCACACACTGGCAGAGAAGGGGTTAATGGAACCCTGGAGAGGCTGCATGAGGAGCAGCCCATATAAAAGGGAGATGCAGGACAGTGTAGGTCAGTTGCTGCTGGGAGCCCAGGGACTAAGGACAGTATCTCTGGAGGGCTGAGAGAAGTGTGAGCACCTTGGATAGAGCACTAGCTGGCTCCTGGGACTGAGCAGCTGAGGCAAGGGCAAAGAAGGTGCTGGAGCCATGGGGAAGTGACCCAGGGAAATAGAGGGGCATTGATCAAGGTTACAAAGGAGCAGCAGGAGGCTACTACTTACGGGGTCCCTATGTTGGGGCCTGGAGTAGTGGGTGGGTTCGAGTCTTCCCCCAACTTGCTACTGCAGAAGTGGGAGGACTGTTGGACAGAGATTTCTCCCATACTCCCTGCCCTGGAAGATGATGACTCAGTCAGAGGGATGAGTTGAGAAGAGGTTATTGTGGTTCTGGGAGCTGAGAGAGGAGCTAAACTAGAAGGACAGAACAAGTAGTAATGGTCTCAAGTTGCAGTGGGGGAGGTCTAGGTTGGATATTAGGAAACACTATTCACTAGGAGGGTGGTGAAGCACTGGAATGGGTTACCTAGGGAGGTGGTTGAATCTCCATACTTAGAGGTTTTTAAGGCCCAGCTTGACAAAGTCTTGTCTGGGATGATTTAGTTGGTGTTGATTCTGCTTTGAGCAGGAGGTTGGACTAGATGATTTCCTGAGGTCTCTTCCAACCCTAATCTTCTATGATTCTATAGGTGGGAGTAGAGCCAGAGTGCTGGTGTGCAGACCATGGACATGGGCATTGGCCTTGAGATAACCCCCAGTATGACCAGGAGGAGGCACCAGTCTGGAAATGAGGGCTGCATCCCATGACCACATGGTAGAGAATGTGGATATTTGGTTGCCTCTGAGGTAAGGGGATGGTGTGGAGGACTGGACAGCAGATGAAGGATTGTATGAGACAGCTGACCTTGAGGAAAGGGACCTGAAAGAGACTACATAGCACAGTCACCCCTGATACAAAGGAAGACTGTGGCATAGTGCATGACAGACCTCCCTGAGAGAAGGGGGGAAGAGAAAAGACTATGTAGTTGCCTTGGGCTCAGGCACCCTTTGCAGAGGGCAGCAAAACCCTCCCAGGTTGGGCCCCAGACTTGCCTCTCCCGAATGAAGGGGATAGACAAGCTGCCAGGGCAGATCCAGGCCCTTCTGGTGCAGGTGCTTGAAAATCAGCAGACAGCAGGAGGTGAACTGGTACCTGCAGGAGTACTTGCTAGAGATTGTGATGCAACAGTGGTACTTATTTAAGTGCCAGAAAGAGAGAAAAAAGGGAAAAGCTGTAAGGGCTGGGAACAAGGAGGAAGACCCAAGGGCCAGAGGCCAGAAGCCTGGCCAAAATTATGTTATGTCTATGGCTAGAGGGGACACCTAAAAAGGCAGTGCTCCTATTTGAGTTGTAATGAGGAAGCTCTCCAGAAAGTGTGAGTGGCAAGGGTGTTCATCTGCTGAGAGAGTAGGTGAGGGGAGGGATGTTTTTCATGTGCAGAGTTGGGGCATCTAGAAAGAAGAGGATGTCCCAGGAAGGGGGGACAGGAAGCCCATGCTGGGAGTACAGAGTACATGAGTAAAACCACTGAAAGGGCAGAGACTTCACCCATGCACTTGACAGGGTTTAAGAAAAAGCTAATTCCTAAAAAAGATTGGGAAAGAGGGCCCAGAAAGGTAGGGGTGAACCCAGTGGTGCAGCAGGCTACTGGGGGGATCCAGATCCTGGGGGAAAAGGGATTGAGGGATTGTGAAGGAGCTATGGGAGAAATTGGCAGCTGCCGAGGAGGCCCTGCAAATAGCAGAGGGGCATTTAGAGTTGCAGAGAGACTAGTCCAGGTATGCAAAACAGGAGAAGGAAAAAGTATGTTTCCTATTGAAAGGGGCAAGGCAGGAGAGGGATGCTTTGCGGATCCAGCTGCGTGGGAAACAGGGGAGGTAATACCCCTCTCCTGCAGGGTACTGGCCTTGAGGGTGAGGTGTGTGATAGGGTGTCTGCCCCACACTGGCAAATGAGGGGTTAATAGAGCCCTGGGGCGGCTGTGTGGGTTACAGCCAATAGGAGAGAGTATGAGAGGAACAGTCTATCAGGGCTCAGCACCTCCATTTAAAAGAGCTGCAGGACTGAGTTGGTCAATCGCTGCTGGGAGCCCAGGGAGTATGGTTTGCATCCCTGGAGGGCTGAGATAACTATAAGCACCTTGGACAGAGCAGTGGCTGGCTCCTGGGACTGAGCAGCTGAGGCCCTGAGATAAGGGCGAAGAAGGTGCTGGGGCCATGGGGAAGTGGCCCTGTGAAATAGAGCAGCATTGACTCAGGTTACAGAGGAGTAGCAGGAGGCTGCTATTTACAGGGTCTCTTGGTTCAGGTGCGGAGTAGTGGGTGGCCCTGAGTCCTCACCACTAGGGAAGTGGCAGAACTGTTGGACATAGATTCCCTCACTTCTGTTCTGGAAGAGGGAAAACACAGATGGTGACCCAGCTGGGGGGCTGAGTTGAGAAGAGGACTCTTAGGTTCTGGGAGATGAGAAAGGAGCCATAGGTGAGAGCAGAGGCAGAGTGCCAGTGTGCAGACCATGGATGTGAGTGTTAACCTCGAGTTAATCCCCAGTATGCCCAGGAGGAAGTGCTAGCCTGGTGATGAGGGCTGCACACCATGACATGCTGACAAAGAGGCGATACTTTTGCACAGCTATAGTAAGAACCGGAAACTGCAGTTTTTTAAAGTTGTCACTTTTGTAGTTAAAAAAATCTCACATTATGTTATATTTACACAAGCCAGTATACTGCTATGTATATATTCTTGCCTCACTTCCTTATATTTATTTTTATAAGGCCTCTAGCCACCATGAAAATAGTTTGCTTGGCGTAATTAAAGTAATAAGGGTCAAATTCTAATCTCAGTTGGGTATCACTGTGAATTTCTAAATGTATGGGTATGTGGTTGTGTTGGGATTTTTCAAGAAATGTGGAGGTGTGCATTTGTAATTAGAAAATGACCCATGCTACATTAAAATGTCCTTTGGTTTCATAAAATTGTTTTTGCATTTACTATTATCTGCTATCAATAGCTAAGCCTGAAAATGTTTCAGTTTATATGGGACAACTTCCTCCACAACATTCTAGATTAGAAATCTATCAACGCCACCTTTCCTACCCCAAAATCTGTTTGGTTTCCACTTAATAACTATCAGGAGGACACTTCTGCTAGATAATTTCAGGGCTGCTCAGAGGGGGCGGTAAGTGGGGCAATTTGCCCCAGGCCCTTCAGGGGCCCCCATGAGAGTTTTTCAGGGCCCCTGGAGCAGGGTCCTTCACTTGCTCTGGGGAACCCAGAAAACTTTTGCGGGGCCCAGGCCTCCGGAGCTTCTTCCGCTCTGGGTCTCCGATGGTGGGGGGTCCTTCTGCTCTGGGACCTGCCACCAAAGTGCCCCAAAGACCCGTGGTGGAGGGTCCTTCTGCCCCAGGACCCACTGCTGAAGTGCTCGGTCTTTGGTGGCAATTCGGCGGTGAGGACCCCCTGCCGCCAAAGGCCCCAGGCCTCCTGAATCCTCTGGGGGGGCCTGGATAATTTACCCTAAGTTTTTGTTTTAAACGAACGCAAACTTGGGGGAGAAACTTGTCTATCCTATCTCCCTCCCCCTGCCAATGATCCTAAAACCTTGTAAATTTCAGCTCCAGCATCTGCATTGAAGGAGTCCTGATGACAAGGCAAAGAGATTTGTGGCCATGTGGAGGGGCCAGTCCTCAAACTCTGAGCCTCGGAGATGCATGGGAAATCAAATTCCAATCCCACGGCATCTGTGCAAAGATTATTTCCCATCCTGCCCTTTCTTCTCAGCAGCACAATTCACTCAGGAGTTTTGCTGCCAGTAGTGGTTCCTGTGACTGATGTAACTGGCTATGCTGTGGCTAGGTCCCTCATCAAGCTGATGAACCCTCAAACCCACTGAGTGCCAACCATGCTGTGCTCATGCAGAGCAGCTTCTATGGGCTTGTGACCAGTATAAAGGGAGAGCTGTTCTCCCTTTATACTGTTTCCAAAGCCTTTTTACCTCTTTCTGGGCTCCTCTGCACCCCTCCACACAATGCAGGAGGGGGAGCTTTTGGCTGTTTCTGCTTCGAGTATCAATAACTTAAAGAAATACACAGTAAAATACACAGTATTTCACTTCAATTTAATTGTAAAAGTGTGTCTTCAATAGATTGCAGCACATACTAATGATACAATTAGAGAAACTGTACTGTTTCATAAAAGCTTCAGGGATCTCTTACTGTGAAAGTATCTTCCTACTTTCAGATACAGAAAGGAACAAGTATTTAAGGCTTAGCATAACACTTTACCACTGGTTGGATACTTTAGATCAGCCCTGGGGGTGTATAATATTTCTAATAGTTCACAGAATTGTACAGTTACTGTGTCTGTACTACCCTGAAAATAACACAATTCCACTAATACAATATGATGGCACTGTTTACATTCTCTCTTTCTCTCTCACTCCTCCTCCTCTAACCAGGGATTTTCAGTTCATAAATCATTCACACCATGCAGTAATGATTCACCTAAGTCAATTCTTCATCTTCCATGATAAAATCAAAGAAAAAAGGCATATTCAATGTTTCTAGAGTCTTCTTCAAGTCTGAATTTACCCAGTTCAGTGTTCATTCAGCAAGAGCTGTTCCCACAATCTTTCCTCCTGTTTCTTGGCCTTTAAGACACTCAATTTTCCCATAAGCTCTATTGCAATGCCTCTCTTCCCTCTTTTCAACTCCAAACTCAATTAATGTGCCATTTACAATGGTTTCCTCAAGTTCCTTTCCACCAGCTTTATTTTGGATACCCTCCAGTGTGCCTTCTGTCTTCTTTGCTCATTCACCTAAAGTACTTTCATCAAAATCTCAAATCTCTTGTGCAGGAGGTCAGACTAGATGATCATATTGGTCCCTTCTGACCTATGAGTCTATGAGTCTATGAGTCTATACTCCTTCCTCTTTCTCCTTGAGTTCTCTGCTGCTTTTTAAGTGATTACCTTCCTTCTTGAAGTTTTATTCTCCTTAGGCATTTTTGACTTTCTTGGTTTGCCTCTACCTCTGATCATTCCTTCATTGTCTTTCTATAGATTACTCTCTTCTTCTCTCTTTCAGTGGGATCTGTCCTTGCTTTTCTCCTCTTTAACACTCTGAGTGATCTCCTCTGCTAACACTGTTTCAACAACTACCATCTTCGTGCCAATGACTTAGTAATCAACCATTTAGCTGTTAATTTGTCTCCCTATGTCCATCCTGCATCTCATCCAATTTCTTACATCTCCCCTTGGACATCTTGGCATCAGTTTAAATTTAACGTGGCCAAAACTGAGTTCTTAATCTTTCCTCTTAAACATGCTTTGCATCTCTGCCCAATCCTTTTCCTGACATAGTGAGAGGCTCCTGTAGGAGGTAGGTAGGCAGTGGGGAAAGGCTTCAGCAGTGGAGAACTGCTGGGCATGCAATGTCTGTATGCTACATGCCACCACATGTATAGACAGAACCTGAAAGCATAATACCATCACTGAGAGATGTTCATATCACATTTCATGTTTTTAATCCTTGTCATTGACTATAATTATTTATTAATCATATTTATTATGGTAATGCCTAAGGGCCAACCAAGAATAGTTTTGCTAGACACTGTACAAACACTGAATAATAGCTGGCCACAGGCCCAAAGAACTTGCAATCTAAACAGATGAGACACCCACAGTATGGGGGAAGTGTTGTAACACACCAGAGTGAACAATGAAATGTCAGCAAATGTCATGTTAGTGCCACTATTACTATTTATTAACATTTTAGTGGGTTTAGTTAGGAAGGGGATCAGCTAAATGGGAAGGAAAGTGGGGCAGAAGAGGAGAGGTTAAGAGAGGCAGGTGTGGAGAGAAGCTGAAATAAAGAGACTGTGAGAGGGAAAGGGCTGCAGCAAACAGCCAATCATCCCAGGACAGATTAAGTGGAGTAAAAATTGTAGAAAGTTCTCTGAATGTCCAGAGGTCCCTGTGTTTTGGCTGCTTCTGCTCCTACAGGCTGGAGTCTCTAGATGCTTTTGCACATCCACACAACGCTCCTTGTGATGATGGAGCACAACCATAGTTGGTGCTCTTGAATGGACAGAGAAAGCAGTGCACCAAGGTAGCTATCCCATTGTGCACCTCACCACTGTCTGCTGCTGGGAGTTCTGAAAAGGGATCACAGTACCTCATGGGGTAAGTTCACCATCTCATGATGGAGAAAACTGCATCCCATCATTCTATGGGCTTCTGATTACACTGGTCTACAATTTGTGAGAAGTCGCCTGCTTCAGAGATAAAATGTGATATTTATTATGTATTTTGATGTGCTGAATTCAAATATGACAATTAAAACAACTGATTGGCTACTGTTTCTAAGATATTTAAGTTTTTACATTTTATGTCTATGTATGTTGTGTATATAGTAGAGTTTTAATCATAAATTGTAAACCTAGGTCTTTTCATGTGTTTATGGTTGCTTTCCATGATAATATTTCACCTGTCCTGTTTATGTAACACTTTAAAAATCAGCAAAAGGGTTATATAAATAAAATTTATTATGAAACAAAAGGCAAAAAACTATTATGTACATAGTTTAGTCCTATTCAGTGTCTACTCGGCGCTTCTTGGCTTGTCTCTTGTATTCATTAAATGGAGCATCTCTTGTCACTGTCCAGCAATAGTCTGCAAGCATTGATGGGCTCCATTTGCCCTGATAGCCTGCCAGGAGATTCAACTGCTGTAGTCTGGAGCCCAACAGCTCGGCCTTACTCTTGGGTAGTTCCAAATCCCTGACAAAGTCATTCCGTTCACCTTGTGTTATGAGGTGTGGTTCAGAGGAGGAGGATGGGAGAAAATGTGGGTCCTGTGACATTGATGGTTCAGGACCAGAAGTTTCATCCTCTTCCTCTTCCTCGTCTGACTCAAGTGAGAATGATTCTGGTGCATCAGGAACCGGCAGTCCTTCTCCGTGGGGTACTGGGCGTATAGCTGATGGAATGTTTGGATAATCCACAGTCCACTTTTTCTTCTTTGACACACCTTTCCCAACTGGAGGCACCATGCAGAAGTAACAATTGCTGGTATGATCTGTTGGCTCTCTCCAAATCATTGGCACTGCAAAAGGCATAGATTTCCTTTTCCTGTTCAACCACTGGCGAAGAGATTTGTTGCACAAGTGTTGCAGCATATGTGTGAGGCCCACCTCTTGTCCTGATCTCCAATTTTGCAGCCAAAATAAAGGTGGTAGGCTTTCTTAACCATAGTGGTTATACTGCGCTTTTGTGATGCAAAAGTCACTTCACCACAAACATAGCAGAAGTTATCTGCACTGTTCGCACAAGTACCAGGCATCTCTGCTCACTTTGGCTAAACAGAAATGTGTCCCTTTGCAAAATCAAACACTGACAAATAAGAGAGCACGACACTATGATTTCCAAAGCTGATATAGGGGAATTTGTTCAGCAGAGTGATGTAAGCTTCGTTATGATTGCATCATCCATGACTTCTAGGAATAACATGATGCAATTCATATCATGTATGACACAATACCAGCTTCAGATTGCATCATGCATTGTTTTTCCTAAAAACCAAGTACTGTCCAAACCCAGTCATAGATTTATTCATCGATCCAGTCAAAGATGTATTTTGGTCATTTCTGGTTTAAATTGAGATCCCTTCCCTTTATAACTCAATTATCCTCCGCCATTCCCAAGTCAAGGGTCGTATATACTGACCCAATAGTATATCTTAAAAACTAGAGCCAACCAACAATTTTAAGCATCATTTTCATTCTCAGTGACCCAGAATTAGTGAAGTTGGACTACATTTATTTCAGAAGCATTTTGGCTGTAGAGCAGTGTTATGTTTCGTGCCGCTTTTCAATAGCCCATGGAAACTGTGCCTGCCATATCTGACTGAAAGCATGGATCCTGCACTGCTCTTCAGTCTTGTGGCGAGCATTGTGAACACAGCACAGTTGATCCTGCAGTATATCATTATCTGATAATGACACCATGGTGTCTGCCCTGCTGTGTGCCATGGAAAGAACAATTCAAGACTGCTTTTGGCATTCACAGAGCAGCTGCACACAGTGGACTTTCAGCCTTGATTCATACAAGTTAGATAAACCACTTTCTCACTTTCCTGTGGCAGGCACACAGCATGGTGAGAGCCCTAGCCATGGTGAGTTTGGCCCAGGGGGAAAGGGGAAGGGCAAGATGGGACAACGGGTGGGGGTGGGGTTTCACAGGGCTATCAATATAAGCACCTACAGCCACTATTCTGAATACTGGCATTTTTTTCCACAGGTGGGGGTGAGAGCAACTGATATCTCACTCCTGAGGGAAACTGGGGGTGCAACTCTTGCATACGTGCAGCTTTAGACTGGGTCTGTACACTGCTCACCTATGCGCTGCTTTGGTGTCTGCAGAGGTAATTACCATTTGGTGCAGCAAAGTTTCCTACCATGGGGGAAGAAACAGGGATGCCCTTCCAAAGAACCTTCTGCAAAGGATTGCAGAGAACCTCCAGAAAAGTTTCCTAGAGATCATTATGGAGGATTCCCAGGACATCCCAGTGTATATCAGCAAACTTTTTCAGCAGTGCCTCTTCTGCCTAACTGCACAGGGGAACGACAATCCAATTCAAACTGTGCTAGTGTTGGTTATTTCTAGCTCTCTTTTACCCTGAACAAAAAAAAACCAGAGCTTTACCTCATGTCTTCCTGCAGTATCAAAGCACAAGTACTCACCAGAGCTCTCCTGCAGCCTGTATGCTGCAGCCAAAGTGCTGAGACTGGCTTCTCCCCTCTGAAGTTAAGAGGTCCTGGCTCACCACGCCACTGGATGTCCCTATTGTGTGTCCCACATTCTCCTCCAACTCCACTTCTTCATCTACCACTTCATCCTTGGGGTTGACTCCGCTGGCCACTACCTCCAGCCCCCTCCCAAAGTATCCATGGGGCTCTTGGCGGTGGAGGTGGGGTCACTGCTGAGGATGGCATGCAGCTCCTTGTAGAAGTGGCATGTCTTTGGTGACGCACCACACTGATGGTTGGCCTTCTTTGCTTTCTGATACACCTGCCTCAGCTCCTTGATCTTAGCATGGCTTGTGGCCTGAAGAAGAAGGGACACAAAATTCTGCCCGTAGGTATAAAAGTTCCTATGGCTGGAGTGGAGCTGTGACTGCACAGCCTTCTTTCCCCACAGATCTAAAAGCTGCAGTGTACTCCAGGCAGGAGTGCATTTGCTGCGAGGAGCCAGTATGGTCACCTGGAAAGATGCAATGTGAGCTGCTCATGCCGAGCAAACAGGAAGAGGAATAAAAAAATTTCCTATGTCTTTAAAGGGGAAAGAGTGCATTCCTGTGTATGTGGCTGAAGGGCAGCGGAGTTGAAACTTGTGACCAGAGTGGTCAGGATGTGCATTATAGAACATCTCCTGGAGGCATCTTTGGATGACATAAGCAACACAGTTAAAGTGATACAGTGTCAGTGTAGACACTATGTCGCAAAGAGCCCCATGTGTCTTGTCCAGGTGGTTTTATTATGTTGGCGTACCAGGAGTGTTAAATTGAGAGGAGCATTGCAGTGTGTACACCTCCACTGTTTTATTGACAAAAGCTGACTTTTGTTGACAAAACTGTGTAGTGTAGACATGTCCTGAATGTCCCCAGAGTCGGGAATCTCTCCTGAACAATTTTAGGTGTTAGGGGAAGGGTTGCTTTAGCTGGGCCACTACTATCCTC